>NW_027507686.1:186289033-187489033 GCF_037356315.1 Lithobates pipiens | reverse complement strand
GCCCTAATACTGTTACTTGCCAGATCACCAGGTGAAAACAGAGGGGAAGCCACCACATCTATTGACTGCTAAGCTGCAATATATGATTTTTTTTTTTTTTTGCTTTAGGTTTTAAGCCTTGATTCCATGTGTTCTCCAAATGTTTGTTTATTGCTCAAGCCATCAGTGTGCATGTCACTCTGCTTTTTGCCTATTGCTATAATATTCAGTGTGTAAAATACTAGCAGTGAATGGTTACCAAGACATGCTTGAAGCTAAAAGCATCTCAAATAACTTAGGCTGTCATAGAACTATGAGGAAGCATCTTTGACACATTTAGATTGTTCATGATCCAAGCAGAAAATGTGCCTAACCTGTATGCTGACACATGCAGTCTCTGTGCCTTCCTTGTTTCTATCCCTTCTGCAAGGTGGGTCCTTGAGTTGGTAGCTTTATCCTATAAAGAGTCCTTTTAACTGTTACATGGGTACAAGTGTGCCTCCTTCCTTCCACCTTAATCAGGACATTGTTCTTCCCTCTTAGAAACAGGGAAATTTCTCTCTACTGTCTGAACGTGGTCTCAGATTAGCATGGCTTCCACCTAGTCTTCTGTTCACATGTTTACATTTTACCAGCTGGATGAGTTAAGGCAGGGGTGCCCAACCTGTAGCCCGGGGGCCACATGTGGCCTGCGGAGCCCTCTGATGTGGCCCTCGACCTACTCTGGGATGGCTGGTTGGCAATCTCAGAGCATCAGTGTTGTGAATGAAGGCAACGGTAGGGGACGCAAGGCGAAACAGAGGCATAAGGCTCTGCTTCCTGTGAAGCACAGCCTCCTGTCGCAGGCGGAGTGATACCAAATGTACTCTGCCTGTCACTTTCACTCTGCATAAGCAGAGTCCACTCATTGTGGCCCACGACCGGTTATCAAGTTGCTTAAGTGGCCCTCGCTCTTCAAAAGGTTGGGCACCCCTGAGTTAAGGCTTTCTCTAAATTAACCACTTCCCGACCAGCGCACGACGATGTACGTCGACAGAATGGCACGGGCAGGCATATTGGCGTACAGGTACGTCCAATATTCAATGCCGCGCTGGTCGGGACCCCCGTGAGTCCGGTCGCGGGACCCACGAACTCGATCGCCGCGGGCATCCCAGCGATCGTCTCATGGAGCGGCCGAATGGAGGAAATGCTGTGTAAACAACATTTCTCCATTCTGCCTAGCAACTAGTGACGCTGATCTCTGCTCCATGTGATTGGAGCAGAGATCAGTGTTCACTAAATGAAAGCCCAACCCCCCCACAGTTAGTAACACACCCCTAGGAACACTTAACCCCTACACTGCTACCCACTGGTTAACCCTTTCACTGCCAGTGTCATTTACACAGGAATCACTGCATTTATATAGCAGTGATTACTGTATAAATGACAATGGTCCCAAAAATGTGTCAAAAATGTCCGATGGGTCCCCCACAATGTCGCAGTCACAATAAAAATCGCTGATCGCCGCCATTACTAGTAAAAAAATAAATAATAAAAAATTATTAATAAAAATGCTATAAAACTATCCCTATTTTGTAAACGCTATAACTTTTGCGCAAACCAATCAATAATCGCTTATTGCGATTTTATTTACCAAAAATATGTAGAAGAATACGTATTGGCCTAAACTGAGGGAAAATTTTTTTTTTTATATATTTTTGGGGGATATTTATTATAACAAAAAGTAAAAAATAATGCGTTTTTTTCAAAATTGTTGCTCTATTTTTGGTTATAGCGCAAAAAATAAAAACCGCAGGGGTGATCAAATACCACCAAAAGAAAGCTCTATTTGTGGGAAAAAAAGGATGTCAATTTTGTTTGGGAGCTACGTCGCACGACCGCGCAATTGTCAGTTAAAGCGACGCAGTGCCGAATCGCAAAAAGGGGTCTGGTCTTTGACCAGCAAATTGGTCCGGTCTGCAAGTGGTTGAACTAGGTGGGGCAGTGATGCCATAATCTCCACCTCTCCAATCAGAGCAGTGAAATATGTTCTGTGAATGGCCATCCAGATTTTCAAAGGCACAGAACCATCAGACTCTCCTGAGCTGTGTTTATGGTATATTCAAAGAACAGTACAAGACTGAGGTAATCATGGATTATTAATCACAGCACCCCAAAAGACAAAAAAAAAGAATCTTGATTTTATTTATACAGAAAGTAGATAAAACTGTGAGTAAAGCTGGGTTTACACAACCAGGTTGTTTTCATGCAACCAGCGGGTTGAATAAAAAAACAAAAACCCTGACAGATCCCTGCATCAACATATTGTGTGAGATGGGGGATCTCTCTCACTGTGCTATTATATTCTGACCCCTCCCTTCCTGCTCAACCGGCTGACTTTCGGTACTTGTGTACCAGTCTTTACCATACTCATACAGTCATAAAAAAAAACCTCAGCCCATATATATATATATAAAACAAAATATGGCTCAGGGTGCGGCCAAGACGAGCCTCCTCCCCAGGCCATACTGCTGGCATATACAAAGATCCATGAAAGAGACAAGATGATCTAACAAGATGATCTAATAACATACGTAATAACAAAGTTCTGTCTGTTGATGCATTTCCTGGGTGAGCCCCTGCTTCTTCGGGACAAAGGAACTTGAGTAAGTATCACCCTCCTAGTTATGTTGCTAGTATGATTAAAGTGGATGTAAACCCTCACAAATACCCAGTGAAGTGAACCGCCTCAGATGATACACAGGGATGAAACAAATCTCCCTAGATAAGTTTTACATGTATATCTGCTGTCTTCAGCTTTATAAACTATTTAGAAGGTGCACAACATGTTAGGAGATTTTCTTTTCCTGGTTAAAGGCCCATACACATGGTAAGAAAATCTGAAGTAAAATTTCACCCGACTAACGATCTGCTGATTTTCTGATCATTAGTATGGTGCTTTCAACAGCCGATTCAGAATTTTCAGACGACAAAAAACGTCCAATTTTCGTTTAACTAGTACAGTTTTCATACGAAAAACGTAAGAGCAAGACTACGCATGCTCAAAAACGAAAGAACGCATACAAAACTGTTCTAGACAGTACATCACTTCTGAAGTCATACAATCATTTTTGTATGGTGAGTAGCTTCTTAATTTTCGATATGAGACTAGCATGCAACAAAAACCAGACGAAAATTCGTCAGATAATCTGATCGTGTGTAACTGGCTTAACACTGTGATGCCTGGTCATACAGCCAAGACAGCTGATTGGAGGAAAGGCACTCACACCCTCTCCTCATAGGTAGATACTTTCATCTTTGTCCCTTGAATCATTCAGCTCAGTGCTAATCTATTTATAGCATGCTCCCCAACACAAAACTCAGGCTGCTTTTGTCATATGTGATGAAGAACTTGTCAGGAGTTTTCAGGCTAACAGAAGAACGGAGCAGGAGACAGCTACGGGACACAGTGCTTTGAAGAGAGATAACAAAACACTGTAGATATGTGCCCAGCACAAATTTCATGAATCGGGTTTACATCCACTTTAAGGCAAATGACGTTTTTTTTTGGGCTCCGCTCTAACCAGTTAAAAAAAGTTTGAGTGCTTTTGGCTGTTCTGGGTTCTTCTGGTTGCCAGCTCAACTACTTCACCCTGGTTTTTAGTAAGCTCTAGAATTTAGCAGATTGGAAGAGATCTGCATATTTATACAACCTCAATCCCTGGGAGAAAAAGTAACCAGTAGGGTGCTGATATGTATGTAAATAGGGTGGGGCCTAGAGCAGTGGGGGTCTTTGGGTCATGTAGCTGAAGTTTAGAGGAGGCCATCTGGGTCCCCACTCAAGGAGAGCTGAGGGAGGCCCACATGCAAAGCTCATGGGAGCAGATTGCAGGAAGTCCACAGAGGATCTGACTTGCAGCACAATGCAGGAAATCATTTACGTACCCAGGACACAGTGAGCACAAGCCTGAAAGAGATCCTAGAGACTGTCCTTGTTTACTCTTGGAGAGACTGCCCCTTATTTTATGGCTCGGGTTTACTCCTGCCTTAGAGCCCCCGACCTGTAGTTTACCTATCACTAGCCTCAAGAGGAGTTTCACCCTAAAGAAACTGTGTCCTCTATTACATTTTGCACTAAATTTGCAGTATTCCAAAGCTCTTCCTGTACCCTACCCAAGTTCTGAAGCAATTAATCTAAAAAAGACACTTCCTGCCTGGTTCTTGCATAGAGAGACTGGGAAGCTACCATGTTCCTAGCTTCTTGCACCCACTAGGGAATAGAACTTGGGAGAAACAGCAGGACCCATCACTGCTCTGTGTGCTACACATACAAGAAATCAAAAAATACAAAATTATATATGCACAAAGGCATGATCAGTCAACTGATTCATCCCAGTAAAGTGGAAGGCATCAAGGGAAAGAATCTCCACATACGTAAAGCCCCACATGAAGGGCAGTCTACTCTTGAGTTAACAGGTCAAACTGGATCAATGTAACAATACAATAAAATCGCTACGTGGAATTCAACTTTAACTTGTGTGCTTTATTTATTTATTTATTTTATATCTGCCTAGAGTTTAGCTTAAAGTAATAGTGTTCAGATAGGGAAGTTCCAGCTATTTAGTATTTTAAGTTACTGTTGCTAGATTAACAACTAAAAAAAGGCCTCCTTCCAAAGAAAACAAATTGCCTGTCCTGATGCTCACACTGTAGATCTTTGCATGCTAAAGAATGTTCTGCATCTGACATTTCCAGGAATGTTGGTTATGTCATTATTTTGTAAATAATGACACAAAAGATACATATTTGCAGTGAATGAGACTGACACCTTTCCCAAATTAAAGCGGAGGTCCACCCTAAAATGGACCTCCGCTCATCGGAATCCCCCCCCCCTCCGGCGCCACAATCGGCACCTTTCAGGGGGGAGGGGGGTGCAGTTACCTGGATAATCCAGGTAACTGCACCCACTTCCGGGCTAGCTCTCTGCGGAAAGGGGCGTACGTTACGCCCCTTTCCGCAAGCGCCCGCCCCCTTCAGCAAGTGCCCCGCTGCCTGCTGGGAAACACACAGCTCCCAGAGGCAGCGGGGACCGTCCGGATTGCCCCGCGCGGCTCGCGCATGCGCAGTAGGGAACCGGGAAATGAAGCCGAAAGGCTCCATTTCCTGATTCCCATACCCAAGATGGCGGCGGCACGAGCGAGCGATCGGCTTCGGGTGCCGACATCGCGGGCGCGCTGGACAGGTAAGTGTCACTATTTAAAAGTCAGCAGCTGCAGTATTTGTAGCTGCTGGCTTTTAAAAAAAAAAAAAAAAAACGCGGAGTCCCGGTGGACTCCCGCTTTAAGAATCCCATCTGCTGTGTGGCTGTAGCCAGTGCTGGGACAAGGTCATCCAGTGCCCAAGGCAAAGATGCCCCTTCTACCCTCCAACGTCTGCCCTGCCTCATCCTGGGTTCATATATAGATCTGTACTGGGTGCATTTTACAGATATTGGAGGCAAGATCCTTGTGACTACAACAAGTATTGGGTAAGACACTTATTCTGGCTTCACATTATAGTATTTAAAAAAGCAATGGCGTACATTTATCAAGCAAATTAGCGACACAATTGGACACAAATCAGACTACCTCTCCTTCAACAAAGTATATGTGACACTTGTAATCTTAGACAGCCACCTGGGACAGATCTGGAAATGTCTGATTTATCACTGTAAATTGTAAAATTTCATTCTAAACACATGAAAAAGTAGGAAGTGACCAGGGTCAGGTTTCATTCATTTGCAATGCTAGATTCAAGAAGCAAAGGGATAAATTTATAAAAAACAGTAACCTTGTAAATTTATCTGTCTCACTGCTCCGCTGCCTAACTGTGCAACAAGCTTGATGAATGTCTCCACATTTTTTTGCATTTATGTATGGATTGTTCTGCATTTTGTGCATTTTTAATATAGCAAAATGCATGCAAATCATGGTAATGCACAGTAAAACGCACATTAAAAGTACAGCTTTCATAAGAAAAATACGAGGTGGGGGGTGGGGTGCCTTTGCTGGCTTCAGTATAAAAATTCTAGCTGCCTGGCTGTTATCCTGTCCTTAGTGCTTCCTGGATCTCCAACCCACAAGAAGAATGCAGATCAGAAAAGTCAGAGCAAAGTCAGAAGTCCATATCACCATGCTAGTCCTGTGTCAGCGACTCAAAGAATTGGAGATACAGGTTAGCATTATAGCCAGGAAAGTATAATTTACCAAAGGAGTGGTCAGCCTCTGTATTGATGTCTTGACAGGTTTTCTTTAACCACTTCAATACCAGGCATTTTCCCCACTTCCTGCCCAGGACAATTTTCAGCTTTCAGCGCTGTCGCACTTTGAATGACAATTGCGCGGTCAGGCAAAACTGTACCCAAACTAAATTTGTATAATTTTCTTCCTACAAATAGAGCTTTATTTTGGTGGTATTTGATCACCTCTGCAGTCTTTATTTTTTGCACTATAAACAAAAAAAGACTGACCATTTTGAAAAAAGGATGGGCACTGATAGGTGGCACAGATGGGCACAGCTAGGTGGCACTGAATAGGCAGCACTGATGAGGAGCTACTGACAGGCATGACTGAGCAGCATCTGAAGAGCACTGACAGGCATTACTGATGGGGCACTGATTGGCACTTTTATGGACACTGATTGAGATTGACACCTCGCTGGCCCCGTCACCTGGTATGGACTTAAAGGGGAAGCCCTACGCTGAAAAAACGGCGTGGGGGTCCCCTGCAAAGTCAATATTAGACCATTATCCGAGCATGCAGCCCAGCCGGTCAGGAAATGGGGTGGGGGCAGGCGAGCACCCCCCTCCTGAGCCGTACCAGGCCACGTGCCCTGCGGCCCCCTACCCCAAAGCACCTTGTCCCCACGTTGATGAGGACAAGGGCCTTTTTTTTTCTTTACACTTTTTTTCAGCAGGTGAATGGGTAGGGGTATATGGTACCCCAATACTCATTCACATAGGGTGGGGGCCGGTATCTGGGGGCCCCCTTATTAAAGGGGGCTCCCAGATTCCGATAAGCCCCCCGCCCTCAGACCCAGACAACCAACAGCCAGGGTTGTCGGGAAGAGGCCCTTGTCCTCATCAACATGGGGGCAAGGTGCTTTGGGGTGGGGGGGCCGCAGGGCCCCCCTTGCCCAAAGCACCCCCCATGTTGAGGGCACACGGCCTGGTATGGCTCAGGGGGGGGGCGCTCGCTCGTCCCCACCCCCTTTCCTCTCTGGCTGGGTTGCGTGCTCGGATAAGGGTCTGATATGGACTTTTGGGGGACCCCCACACCGTTTTTATGGCGTAGGGCTTCCCCTTTAAGTCCATACCAGGTGACGGGGCCAGCGAGGTGTCAATCTCGCCGATGGAGGCGGCGACATTGACTTCCTTCGCTAGTCCCTGCTACCTGGAGCCGCGTTCAAAATGAACAGACTTTTCTCCATGGTGTGGGCAAGTCCGTTCATTTCAAAAGTCCGGCGGACTAGCACACAGACGGCCGGATTGTCCGCCGGCGCCTGACTGCCGAGACCAGCGGACAATTTTGACTCAAAACTTCTTTCTAAGTCCGTCGGACGTTTGGAAAGAAAAAAGTCTGCCGGAGCCCACACACGGGCGGAATGTCCGCCGGACCAAGTCCGCGGATAGTCTGATCGCGTGTACGTGGCATCAGTGTCCGAATGTCCACCGCAATATACCAGTCTCGCTCTACCAGGGTTAGGTAACCTGGGGCCCTCCAGCTGTTGTGGAACTACATTTCCCATGAGGCATTGCAAGGCTGGCAGTTACAATTACTCCCAGAAGCATGGTGGGACTTGTAGTTCTGTAACAGCTGGAGGGCCCCGGGTTGCCTACCCCTGTGTGCTATACATTGCTGATCGCCACCATTGCTAGTAGAAAAATTTATAAAAATATACCATAGTTTGTAGACGCTATAACTTTTGTGTAAACCAATCAATATAAGTTTATTGGGATTTTTTTATTTACCAAAAATATATAGCAGGATACATGTTAACCTAACTTTTTTAAGAAATGTGATGTTTTCTATATTTTTATTGGATATGTTTTATAGCAGAAAGTAAAAAATATTGTTGTTTTTGTAAATTGTGTGTCTTTGTTTTTGTGTTCATAACGCAAAAAGTAAAAAATGCAGTGGTGATCGAATACCACCAAAAAAAGGCTCTATTAGTGAGGAAAAAAAAGGACATCGATTTTATTTGGGTACAGTGTCGTACACCCGCAAAGTTACGCAGTGCCGTTTTGCAAAAAATGGCCTGGTCATGAAGGTTGGGGGGTAAATCTTCTGGAGCTGAAGTGGTTAAGGCACACACTAAATAAAACACATATAAAATTTAGCCCTGGAAAGCAGTTTGTGCTTTAGCTTGCATAACCTGAACTGGAAAGACATTGCACATGCTCAGCACCATGCTTATTATTTCCAATGAAAACCAGTTTAACCAAACTAGACATTGCTTTGTTATACAGCAGGAGTAAACAAACATATTTATCTGGATTGTGGACTATATAACAGTGTTAAGTTTGTCAACTAAAATGACTAAAAAATTTTAGTTGACTAAATGAATACTATTTTAGACTAAAATACGACTAAAACTAAAATGTAATTTTAGTCAAAAGACTAAAATGGGACTAAAACTAAAATGTAATTTTAGTTAAAAGACTAAGACTAGAACTAAATTGAAATTTGACTTCAAAATGAACACTGGTCTGTAGTGCATGTTCATACCACAATACCATAAATAATAACATATTTGATTTTTCACTCCAGCAGTATATAATGATTTTGGAAATTGTAGAGAAATGTTAACTAATGCATTACACTTTAACCACTTTCAGACCGGACCATTTTGCTGGTAAATGACCAGAGGTCTTTTTACACTTTGGCACTGCGCTGCTTTAACTGGTAATTGCGCGGTCATGCAATGTTGTACCCAAACAAAATTTGCGTCCTTTTCTTCCCACAAATAGAGCTTTCTTTTGATGGTATTTGATTGCCTCTGCGATTTTTATTTTTTGCGATATAAACGTAAAAAGACCGCAAATTTTGAAAAAAAATGATATTTTCTACTTTTTGTTATTAGAAAAATCCAATAAACTCAATTTTAGTCATACATTTAGGCCAAAATGTATTCAGCCACATGTCTTTGGTAAAAAAAAAGTCAATAATTGTATATTTATTGGTTTGCGCAAAAGTTGTCACATCTACAAACTAAGGTACGTTTTCTGGAATTTACGCAGCTTTTAGTTTACGACTGCCTATCTCATTTCTTGAGGTGCTAAAATGGCAGGGCAGTACAAAACCCCCCCAAATGACCCCATTTTGGAAAGTAGACCCCCTAAGGAAATTGATAAGAGGCATGTTGAGCCCATTGAATATTTTATTTTTTTGCCTCAAGCGATTGAATAATGACCAAAAAAAAATTTTTTTTTTTTTTTTTACACAAAGTTGTCACTAAATGATATATTGCTCACACATGCTATGGGCGTATGTGAAATGACACCCCAAAATAAATTCTGCTGCTTCTCCTGAGTACGGGGATACCACATATGTGGGATTTTTTGGGAGCCTAGCCGCGTACGGGGCCCCGAAAACCAAGCACCGCCTTCAGGCTTTCTAAGGGCGTAAATTTTTGAGTTCACTTCTCACTACCTATTACAGTTTTGAAGGCCATAAAATGCCAAGATGGCACAAAACCCCCACAAATGACCCCATTTTAGAAAGTAGACACCCCAAGCTATTTGCTGAGAGGCATGTTGAGTTCATGGAATATTTTATATTTTGCCACAAGTTGCGGGAAAATTACAAACTTTTTTTTTTTTTTTTTCACAAAGTTGTCACTAAATGATATATTGCTCATGCATGCCATGGGCATATGTGAAATGACACCCCAAAATAAATTCTGCTGCTTCTCCTGAGTACGGGGATACCACATATGTGGGACTTTTTGGGAGCCTAGCCGCGTACGGGGCCCCGAAAACCAAGCACCGCCTTCAGGCTTTCTAAGGGCGTTACAGTTTTGAAGGCCATAAAATGCCAAGATGGCACAAACCCCCCCCAAATGACCCCATTTTGGAAAGTAGACACCCCTAAATTTAGGGGTACACTAGTGAGACTAGGTAATAAATGGCGGGTGCCCTGAAACTATAAAAAAATAACTAACCAACCAGCGTCACCTGTAACAGTTATATGGTGATCACTGGTGAAAGGGTTAACTAGGGGGCAATCAGGGGGCTTTATGCGGTAGTATATGGGGGTCCCTGGCGCTATAAAAAGCTGCGGCGAACCTAAATACCTACCTGCCTAACTAGCGTCACCTGTGACACTAATACAGCGATCAGAAAAACGATCGCTTATTAGGCTGGGTTCACACTGGAGCGATGCGGGAACGCCACGAATGCGCGGCGGGTTCCCGCATCGCATGCCTCCCGGCGGCAGTTCACACTGCCCTATGCGAACTGCTGGGAGTGTCAGTGAAATGTTACTGACACCCCCAGATCAGTTCGCATATCGCAGTGCGATCTGCAAACTCGGATCGCATGGTGTGAACACCCATGCGATCCGATTCTGCTGCGGGCCAAAAAAAGGGTCCCGTGCAAATTTGCAGCGGGTGCGGCGGGTGCGGCGAATGGCTGAACTCGAATCGCACAGAGATCGGATGTGATTTGCACTGCAGTGCGGTGCGAATCACATCCGTTCTCATAAACCGCTGCAATGTGAACCCAGCCTTAGTGACACTGGCGACGGGGGGTGATCACGGGGTTAAACCTTTATTGGGGGGGTTAGGGGGGTACCTTAGAACTAAAGGGGGCTAACCCTAACTGCCCTAACAGTTATTAGTCACAAATGACACCCGCCGGGTGATCAGGGGGTTAAACCTTTATTAGGTAATAAATGGCGGGTGCCCTGAAACTATAAAAAAATAACTAACCAACCAGCGTCACCTGTAACAGTTATATGGTGATCACAGGTGAAAGGGTTAACTAGGGGGCAATCAGGGGGCTTTATGCGGTAGTATATGGGGGTCCCTGGCGCTATAAAAAGCTGCGGCGAACCTAAATACCTACCTGCCTAACTAGCGTCACCTGTGACACTAATACGGCGATCAGAAAAATGATCGCTTATTAGGCTGGGTTCACACTGGAGCGATGCGGAAATGCCGCGAATGCGCGGCGGGTTCCCGCATCGCATGCCTCCCGGCGGCAGTTCACACTGCCCTATGCGAACTGCTGGGAGTGTCAGTGAAATGTTACTGACACCCCCAGATCAGTTCGCATATCGCAGTGCGATCTGCAAACTCGGATCGCATGGTGTGAACACCCATGCGATCCGATTCTGCTGCGGGCCAAAAAAAGGGTCCCGTGCGAATTTGCGGCGGGTGCGGCGGGTGCGGCGAATGGCTGAACTCGAATCGCACAGAGATCGGATGTGATTTGCACTGCAGTGCGGTGCGAATCACATTCGTTCTCATAAACCGCTGCAATGTGAACCCAGCCTTAGTGACACTGGCGACGGGGGGTGATCACGGGGTTAAACCTTTATTGGGGGGGTTAGGGGGGTACATTAGAACTAAAGGGGGCTAACTCTAACTGCCCTAACAGTTATTACAGTCACAAATGACACCAATGCAAAAAAAAAAAAATGACATTGGTGTCACTGTGACTGGGGGGAAGGGGTAATTGGGGGGGTGATCGGGGGGTAAAGGGGGGGTGTGAGTGTGCCTGGCATGTTCTACTGTGTGTGTAGAGTGTTGGTGCAACTCACCGATCCGCTCTCCTCCGTGTCGGAACGAAAAATACCGACACGGAGGAGAGAATACATCACTTCCTCTCCTGTGTTTACATTACAGGAGAGGAAGTGATGTCACGGGGGATTTCTATTCGTCGGGAGCGATCGCGAGGGGGTGGCCATGAATGAATGGCCGCCCCCTCATCCCGGATCGCTCTCGAAGGAATGCCGACCGCCGCAGGCACCGGGGGGGCCCGATCGGGCCCCCCACCCGCGGGCAGGCAGGGACTTATATATACGCCCATATGCCTGCCCGTGCCATTCTGCCGACGTATATCGTCGTGCGGCGGTCGGCAAGTGGTTAATTACACCCATTAAATTTTAGATGATTAAATAGAGTTTTAGTCAACTAAAATGTACTGGAGATTTAGTCGACTAAATACACCTAAAACAATTGCAGAAGACTAAAATGAGACTAAAACTAAAATGCCATTTTAGTCCTAAGACTAATGCCGCTTACACACGATTGGTTATCCCATCAGAATAAACCCCGAAGGTTTTTCCAAAGGAGTTCTGCAGAAACCGTCTTGCGTACACACGATCACACCAAATTCCGACCGTTTAGAACGTGGTGAAGTACAACAGGACTAGAAAAAGGAAGTTCAATAGCCTCCGCCTCATACTTGATTCTGAGCATGTGTGGGTTTTTTGTGCGTCAATCACATTTTCGAATAGGAATTTTTCTCAACCGAAAAATTGAGAGCATGCTCTCAATCTTTTCCTGGCTGGAATTCGGCCAGCAAAAGTCCGATGGAGCATACACACGGTCGCATTTTCCGACGAAAAACTCTCATTGGTCTTTTGCGGGCTGTGTGTTTGCGGCATAATACTAAAATGAAATCAAAATCTGCTGCCAAAATGAACACTGCTATATAAAAGCAAGTAGCAGGTGCCTGGAAAAGAGAGTTTTGAGTTAACCTTGGTGAAGGTAGTACATTATCTTGCCAGCCAGATTATGGTTAAAAATATAAAATTGGATTCTGTGTTGGTAACAGACCTCGCTGTTTCTCCATAGAGCAGCAAAGGGTAAGAAGGTAAAAGATGAAGTAAGGTTAACCTTTAGGGGACAGTAAAACAAAAAGGTTCAGCCTCAATTATTGCAAAACCCACTGAGATAACATGGGTGCATTCTGGAAGCAATCATCACAGGAAACTGTACTAACAACAATACTCTTGGCAGAGAGGCATGTGTGTGATAACTGAAGATGTATAAGAAGCCGGCCTGTGTCAGAAACCTATAAATATATCACCAAGTTCTGACAGATGCTGCCAACAACTGAATGAAAGATCTGCCTGTAAGATATCCAGGCCGGGAGGTTTTTATGAACAATAACCTTGTATTATATAATATAACAAGCAACTTTTATACTAAAGTGTCATCTTTTAAATTATTAATCTGCTTCCTAAATATTAAATAAGGCAATTAGATCATTTATACAGTATCCTTATATTGTTTTGCAGCAGATTCATCATGAAGTCCTTCTATGCAGTGGTGAAAGTAGACATTTTTTCCACCCAGGGCAAAGACTCTAACCCCTACCCTAGAGAAAAGTTCTCAAACCACCTGCCTAGAGAGAGAAGTGTAATAAATAAATTAAATAGTAATTAATCATTCACTGCTTTACTGGCACTGTCCATATAACATTCACTGCCCTACTGACACTTTCCACACTGTCCACTCAGGGCTGCCAACCATCCTTAACCACTTCAATACAGGGCATTTATACACCCTTCCTTCCCAGACTTTTAGCTTGCAGCGCTCTCACATTTTGAATTCCAATTACTCAGTCATGCAACACTGTACGCATATCATTTTTTTCATACAAATAGAGCTTTCTTTTGGTGGTATTTAATCACCACTGGGTTTTTTATTTTTTGTGACATAAGTGAAAAAAGAGCCAAAATTTAAATAAATTTGGGCCAAAATTTATACTGCTACATCTCTTTGGTAAAAATAACCCAAATTAGTGGATATTATTTAGTCTCTTTGAAAGTTATAGAGTCTGCAAGCTATGGCGCAAATCATTGAAAATTGATCACATCTGATCACACCTGATGAACCGATGGCCTATTTCATTTCTTGAGGCTCTGAAATGTCAAGAAAGTACAAATACCCCCCCCAAATGATCTCTTTTTGATGGCTGGTGACAGGTACTTTGATGGCTAGTGACAGGTCCTCTTTATTAGGAGGGGTAATTAGTGTGATTGGTGTACACTAAGCGGTAACGAGATGTTACCGCAATCTCCTTTTCACACACGATTGGTGTGTTAGGAGGAGAACCCGGTAACATCTCGTTATCGCGGTTTGTTGACATTCTGTGACCGGCTGTGATTGGACACAGCCGGTCACGTGGTAAAGAGCCAATTTCATTGGTTCTTCACTGCGATCAGGGTTGGGCTGTGTCAGGGTGAAATGCCTCGTCCCCGATGGCCGCTCTGCACGCCTCATAGGGGCGTGCACGAGCGTCGTTCATTTAGCCAGTACATGTGACCATCTGTGATTGGACACAGCCGGTCACGTGGATCGGAGATGCCAATCACATGGATCAGGGATGGGCAGTGTCCGAGGGACATGGCTCATCCACGATCACCACACTGCGGGCCCCGGGGGAGCGGCAAAATACAGAGGACGGCATATGACACCCACCCTGGATGGGAGATCCCATCTGTGGGCTTCATTTGACTATGGCCCAGTATTGAAGTGGTTTAAGCAGAGTTTCAGAGGGGAGTACAGATACCTGTATAACTTCCACTTCCCACTTCTGGGAATAGCTAGCTGCAGATGCCCGCCCCCTCCCCCCCGTTGTGTTCTGGGAAACACACAGTTCTCAGAATGCAACTGGGACCAGTGAAGAGCGCATTTGCAGTAGGGATCCGGGCATCACTTCCTGATTCCTTGACAGAGGATGGCGGTGGGGGCAGCCGAGAGACGAGTGATTGCTTGTCATCTGCTGCCAACATCGCGGGCACCCTGGACAGGTAAGTGTCCCTTTATTAAAAGTCAGCAGCTCCAGT
Organism: Lithobates pipiens; assembly: GCF_037356315.1. Classification (NCBI taxonomy): domain Eukaryota; kingdom Metazoa; phylum Chordata; class Amphibia; order Anura; family Ranidae; genus Lithobates; species Lithobates pipiens. Next base: position 187,474,235 of record NW_027507686.1, on the reverse strand, counting down.
ATTTTTAGCTGCTGACTTTTAATAATGTTTTTTAAGGTGGCCCTTAAAGCCGGTGACAGTTTGTCGGGGATTCGTCCAAATTAGACACTTTTACACCACTTATTTCCAAACAACAGGTATGAATCCTCCTACATTTTATCAAAATATATGCCTGAGAACGCCTAGAGGCCCAGGCTTGATCTCAGTTATACAGTGACTTGAAAAAGTATTCATACCCCTTAAAAAAATTCCAAATTTTTTTCATGTTACAACCAAAAACGTAAATGTCTTTTATTGGCATTTTATGTGATACCAACACAAAGTGGCATATAAGTGTGAAGTGGAAAGAAAATGATACATTTATTTATTTATTTATTTTACAAATAAATATCTGAAAAGTGTGATGTGCATTTGTATTCAACCCCATTTACTCTGATACCCCTAACTAAAATCTAGTGCTTTCAGAAGTCACCTAATTAGTAAATAGAGTCCACCTGTGTATCATTTAATCTCAGTATAAATACAGCTGTTCTGTGAAGTCCTTAGAGGTTTGTTAGAGAACCTTTGTGAACAAACAGCAGCATGAATGCCATGGAACACACCAGACAGCTCAGGGATAAAGTTGTGGAGAAGTTTAAAGCATGTTTAGGTTATAAAACAAATATCCCAAGCTTTGAATAACTCATGGAACACTGTTCATTCCATCATGGGAAAATGGAAAGAGTATGGCTCAACTGTGTCAGTAGTTTTATTTTTTATTATTACTCCCACAGCAACCAGAAGGAGAGGAGGCTAGCTGGCAGCGCTGTGGTGCTGGGAGGGGGGAACACTGACCCGGGCAGCAGAAAGAATTTGAACCAGGACAGGAGGGGCGGTGGGGGCGGCTTTACTAGAACTGATTGGCTGTATCTAAGACAAACAACCCCGTCTACAGGGTGGACTCAGTGGACCAGAGGCACTTCTTACCTGATGCACATATAGACAGCATACACCATAAAAAATTGCTTTCTAAATACATATCATTATACAGAAAAAAGAATAACTGTAACTACAGCAGAAAAACTGGGTGTGTCTAGTCACAATATTAATGGTTGGCATGTACCAACAGTTAAAAGAACAGAGTGAAATATTATTGCTTCTCTCCCTCAGGTAATATTTAAAAAATATATTACATTATAAATTCCACCGCAATTAAATCTGAAAAGAGGCAGCACTGAAATAGTGGCTATGAGAGAGGGTGAAGTGCAAGGAAAAAATGCAAAAAAAAATTAAGGAAGATGAACAAAAGGAGCCCATGGTCTTTTTATATATTTTTTTTATATATATATATTCTGTAGTGTTTACCCCTGCAGGAGCAGCTGGTGATGGTGGGTCCTCTGTTACTCCACAACTTTGGTGTGACTTAAGAGTTAGTTAGCCACCACCCTATAATAATGCACAGAAATAGACCACTTGTAACTTGGAGGTAAATTAATTTATTGTATTAAGGCAATGCAATAAAATAAGGTATAAATCAATGAACAGATAATTATACTGACTTAAGAGCAATATAAAAGATGAACGATCAATGACCCACTAACTGAAACTCAAAAGACTATTACCAAGTTAAATTTAACTATAACAGGTGTAACTAGAGTCTCTAGGCCAGTGATGGCGAACCTTGGCACCCCAGATGTTTTGGAACTACATTTCCCATGATGCTCCACTACACTGCAGAGTGCATGAGCACCATGGGAAATGTAGTTCCAAAACATCTGGGGTGCCAAGGTTCGCCATCACTGCTCTAGGCCCTTGTACACACGATCGGAGATTCAGACGGAATGTGTCCGATCGGAGCGTTTTGTCGGATATTCCGACTGTGTGTGGTCTGCATCGGACTGTTTCCGTCAGAATATCCGTCGGACCAAATTTTCCAACTTGCCGAAAATATTTTCCGACAAAATGCTCCGATCATGTTTAGAAAATTCCGATCGGACCAAGTGCCACGCATGCTCAGATCAAATTCCTACATCAAAGCTATTGGCTACTAGCCTGAACGTAGTCCCAGCGTAACGAAATTACGTCATCACGTTCTGGACGATCGGATTTTCCGACAACTTTGTCCGACCATGTGTATGCAACAGTTTCGGACAAGATCCGTCGGACAAAATCCGACGGATTTGGTTGTCGGAATCTCCGACCGTGTGTACAAGGGCTAGAACAACATCAGCTAATTCAGAAGAATAAAAGGGTCAATGTGTTTCCACCAGGGGCGTAACTATAGGGGGTGCAGCAGTCGCGACCGCAACCGGGCCCTGTGATGCAGGGGGCCCATGCAGCCCCCTCTACATATGGCCGGCAGCAGCATAGGCAGCTAGGGGTACCAGTGCACACGGGTGGCTGGAGGTGGAGGGTGACTAGCAGAGCTCCATGCTCGACTATCGCACTGGCTGCTCTTTAATTGTGCATTCCCTGCATGACCTCTGTCCTCGGCTGGCTCCTCAGAGTACCCCTCTCCAGCTCCATGCATTGCCTCTCAGTCCAATGTCTGTTCTTCCCAGCCAGAGTCCGCCCCCCCCCCCCCGAGTCCGGCCCACTCTGCACTGCATACTTCTCCCGGGTAAACAAACTTTAAGCACACAGATGCAGTGAAGCCCTATGAGAGTCGGCTCGCCGGAGGACACTGCAGGCTTGTCTGCCAGCCCTCCTCCTCCCCCATCATACACAGATGATGAAAGGTCTTTCTGGGAGATATGCTGATCGCCCGTCCAGCACACTGGATGGAGCCCAGGCCAACATGTATGAGTGAGCGGCCTACAGCTTGGTCATGGTGAGTGAGAGGACCCCATCCCCCACACACCATTACATACCCCCTCCATCTCCCCCTGGAGACAGGGACCCCTTCTCCCCTGGGGGCAGTAACTTCATCTGCCCTGGAGAAAAGGACCTCATCTCTTCTGGGGACGGGGACACCATCCTGCCTAGGGACAGTCCCCCAATGGGGCACCTAAAAAAAAAAAAAAAAATACTGATGTCAGTGGTGGAACTACAGGGCTCACAAAGGTCATACCTGTGACCACGCCCTGGAGTTCCACCGCCAGACTCGGAGGGAAGGGCCCTGGCTGGGTTTCAGGGGGGCCCTTCATGGTTTCTTGCATCGGGGCCCTGAAGGTTCTAGTTACGCCACTGGTTTCCACTATGCATATAACCCCAGCAGAGGGTGAGAGTATGCGCTTCTAGTTCACGGGGTACCACTTAAGGATGATAAAACGTACCCGTTGAATAGTTAACATTGGCCAGCTTTCAGAGGGACCCTTCTTTAGGTGGTGCACTGTCCAGTGTTAGTGGTGAATGTGGACAAGTAGCTGGGTAAGAGCAGTCTCTGTTGCATTAACTGTATGTGGCAAGTGTTTGAGATGTGTAATTCAGCTCACCACTCCTGTCAGACGACTAGTCTGGTCCCAATGACCTGATGGTCAGCAGGTTTCTGCAGCCAGGTCCCAAATCTTTTTTTTTTTTTTTTAACAAATATTTTTTATTTATATTTCAAAAATAAAATGGAAAACAAACATGCATCAAAAGGGTACATACAAATAGTATATGCAGACAAAGAACCAAATTGCAGTACACAGGAATCCCAAACATCACCAGGCAAAGTGCAGAGTCATAGTCAGTGCAGTACATATTATAGCCATAACCCGAGACCACCCACCGTAACAGATAAACCACAGAAGATAACACAAGAGGAACCCACCCCCCGCCACCCTCGCGTACAATGCAGTGTAGAAAATGAACAGTTTCTTCCCCCAGCAGATGTCCAAAAAATCACAGATACCCAGCAGGAGAGGTAGTGGGCTAAGTGGGATCGTAAGCTCCCCCACCGCATTAATGTCGGCCAAGACGTCTCTCCAGAATCCCGCTACCCCGGGGCAGGACCACACCATGTGAAAGAAGTCAGTATCGTCTACGTTACATCTAGGGCAGGTAGTCAGACGGTCAGGGTAAATCCTTGCCAGGCACGTCGGCGAAAAGTACACCCGATGGAGGAATTTCAGTTGTATAAACCTGTCCCTTGCAGAAATCGCAAGAGTCAGATATTGCCGTACCCCCCCCTCCCAGTCATCCTCAGTCAGCTCCGGAATGTCACTGCGCCATAATTCAAACAAATGGGAGATCCTAGTCTCGTCCCGCATGACCAGCTCAGCATAGATTGCAGACATTGTGCGCGTCCCCCCCTCCCCCGCAGAACCAAGCACATCCTCCACAGCAGACACTCCGGAGGGGAACTGGGACCGGAAGGCGTGTCGCAACTGTAGAAACCTGAAAAACATATGGTTCGGCAGGTCTCTAGCTTGTTTAAGATCGTCAAAGGAGAGTAGTTGCCCCTGAGACACTATGTCCCCCAGTGCTATAACTCCATATCTGGCCCAGGCAATCGGATCAGGGATGGATTGAAAATGGGGCAGGCGGGGGTTCCCCCAGAGGGGAGTCCCCGGGGCCCACACCCCCGAGCCCACCAGTTGCTTGTGTACCGGTTCCCATACTTTAAGAGTCGTGCGCATCTGAATAGTTATCCCGGGGTTAGATCGTGGTCCCCTATGGATCAGGTTCCCTAGTTCCGCGTAGGAGCCCAACAATGCCGCCTCCAACGAGGATGCAGGGTTGGCCGGGCCCCCGGAGAGCCACCATTTAATAGTCACTAGGACTGCCGCCCAGTAATACTTCTGGAAACAGGGTAATGCTAAACCTCCGCGCACAAGGGGCCGCTGGAGGGTCGCTCTGGCTATTCTAGGGGGCCTACCATTCCAAACGAAGGACGAGACAATGCCATCTAGTCTCTTAAAAAATCTAAGTGGGATATGGACCGGGGTCTGGCGGAAGAGGTAGCTGAACTTAGGTAGAACCGACATTTTAATTAAATTGACCCTTCCCACTGGCGAAAGCGGTAGGGACCGCCACATAGTACATTTCTGGACTAGCTGGGTGACCACTGGGCTTAAATTGAGGGTAATAAACTGTTTCAGGTCCCTGTGTATCTCAACACCGAGATACTTAAATTGAGAAACCCTCCGCAGTTGCTCATCAAACCGGAAGGCCCCAACACCATCATGCAGTGGAAACAGAGTCGATTTCGCCCAATTAATGCGTATACCCGAAAACCGTCCAAACTCGTCGATAAGCGATAACGCTGCTTTTAGGGAGGTTCCGTCATCTCTGAGATACAACAGAGTATCATCAGCATATAACGAAACCTTTTCCTGCAAAGGGCCCCTGACAATGCCCCGAACCCCAGGAGAGAAGCGGAGGAGAGCCGCCATAGGCTCAATTGCCAGAGCAAAAAGTCCCGGTGACAGGGGGCACCCCTGCCTGGTTCCCCTATGGAGGGGAAAAATCGGGGAGAGGACCGTACCCGTGCGCACCCTAGCTGTGGGGGCCGTGTACACTGCCCTGACCCAGGAGATGAAGGCTGGACCAAATCCAAACTTACGGAGGACTTCCCACAAATAGACCCACTCCACGGAGTCGAAGGCCTTCTCCGCGTCTAGGGAGGCCACAACCTCCTCCGTGCCTTCTTCATCCCCCGAGGCCAAGACAGTGAAAAGTCTGCGAATATTAATATCAGTTCCCTTCCCCGGCATAAAGCCTGACTGATCTTCATGGACTAGGGTAAGTATAACATCGTTCAGTCGCCTGGCAAGGATTTTGGTCAGCACCTTTGCGTCTGAATTGAGCAGGGAAATAGGTCTGTATGACGAGCACAGCTGGGGGTCCTTCCCCGGTTTAGGGATTACCACTATAATGGCTTGTGCCATAGATGGAGGGAGATCTGCCTCCTGAAGGGACGTAGTAAACATATCATGCATTCGAACAGACACCTCCTCCAGGTAATGTTTATAAAATTCTGGGGGTATCCCATCCTCCCCAGGGGTCTTCCCCGGCTGCATGGACCGCAGCGCAAGCCGGACCTCCGCCAGTGTAATCGGGGAGTCCAGACCGTCCCTGGCCTCAGTGGTGAGGGCAGGGAGTGTCACCCCCTCTAAAAAGGCATGCAACGCCTGTGGTGAATACTGTGCCCTAGAGGAATAAAGGATGGAGTAGAACTCTGCAAAACAGGCGTTAATGGCCAGGGGGTCCGTCACCAATGTCCCAACACTGTTCCGTATACGAGGTATAGTGGAGACTGGGGCCTGCTCCTTAGAGATCCAGGCCAACAGCCTCCCTGTCTTTTCGCCCTGTTCAAAAATCCTCTGCGTCTGAGCAAGGTGACGCTTGCTCGTTTTAGCCACCCGAAGCAACACCACCTCCCGGTACGCTACTTTCATATCCTGTGCCGTGAGCGGGTTGGCCGTGAGGGTGAAGCGGGTTTCAAGGTCAAGGGCCCTGGCTTCTGCCTCCTCCACCGTGATCCTATCATTTCTACGCTCCCGGCCAATGGAAGAAAGGTAACACCCCCTCATATAAGCCTTGAAAGCATCCCAAACCATTCCTCCCGCAGCCGTGCCCGCGTTGGAGGCCCAGAAACCCCTAATTTCACCGCCCATCTCAAAGGCAACAGTGGGGTGCTCAATCCAGTAGCGGGACAATCGCCAGAGTCTATCCCTCGGGGGGGTAGAGGTCTGCAACGTACACAACAAGGGGGAGTGGTCAGAGATGCCCCGAGGGAGTACCTCAATGTCAAGAACCCTGGGAAGTATGGGGGCACCAGCATAAACAAGGTCGATACGGGAGAGTGTGTTATGGGAGGAGGAGTGGCACGTAAACCTGCGGTCTGATGGGTGTTTCCACCTCCAGACATCCTCCAACCCAAACACCTGGGCCCAGCGGGAGACCGGCGAGTCCGTAGCCCGGTCAGGTGCCAACCTATCGAGGGAAGGGTTAGGAGGGATATTAAATTCCCCCGCTAGAACTACATTGTCAGTATGAAATTGGGCGATCAGGGCAGTTAATTTGTGTAACAGAGACAGGTGCGCTGGAGGTGGCATATAAAGACCCACCAGCACCATCTCTAACGTGTCTATTCTGGCGTGCACCAACACGTATCTCCCAACCTGATCTGTAACAATGTCAATACGTGGCATGATAGTGATGTCCCACCCAGGGGCGTTTTAGGCCCATAATCCGTCCCCCAACTAGATGCGTCTCCTAAAAAATACAAATATGCGGAGCATATTTTTTCATGTAGTCGAAAACAAGGGAGCGTTTAATCTTCTGGTTAAGCCCCCTAACATTCCAGGACAGGATCTTCAACGGAGCCATAACCTGGAAGGGCAGGGGGGACCAACGGATAGGACCGCCTGACCAGTGTCAAGGCACAGAAATCTCAACCCATGTAATGCAATGACATACACAGTACATTTGTTATAGTAGAGCTGTCCACAATAGAGCACATATAAGCATGTAGCAAAAAAAAAAAAAAAAACACAACTAAGAAACAAACAAAACTCCCCTCCCTTCCCACCCCACACCCCAGAAAACCAACCCCAGGGTGTTTGAGAACCCGAACCAAACTGAACTAAACCCATTCAAAGGAGAAATCTCCCGTGGGGGCGGTGCGTATCAACCAGCACACCTAGGACAGAGTCACCTACGCAGAGTAGACAGACCTCCGCGCAGCCGCTTCCTGGAGGCAAAACAAAATTAAAGGGGAACAAATAAAAATATGGATGACACCTCAGCTTGATCGCTTGGAAAGTTCCAAGGGCCCAGTCTTAGTTGCAACTCTTCCAGCAAGGAAAAAAAAAAAAACAGAAAAAATCGTCAGGAAAGTAGAACAAAACAAGGGGGGAGAAAAAGGAACACCTCCGGGAGCCAGGGCAGTCAGAGTGTCCAAATCCGGCAACACGGTGTAACATGTCCACGTCCAGAGGGAACCACACACACCCCCGCAGGCGGAGACCCAGGGGAGAGGCGAGGCCAGAGGGCCCCCAGGGTAGTAGCATGGACCCCCCTCGTGGGTCAGCAGTGTAGAAAAACCGCTCCAAAGCAGCTCCTCGCCCCCTGCCCAAAACAACAAACGGGACAGGGGGGGGCAATTCAACGGAATTCCCAAGTTCAGAGACGGAGGGTCAAAATTCGGGGGGGGGGGGGACTAATCTGCTTACCAGTGGACAAATCTGGGGGTGCGCGTGAACCTCCGCCAGGGACGTGCCATCTAGGATCAGCCTTGCCGGGGAAGTGAATCAATCCATCTGGAGGCCTCGCTCGGGGACGTGAAGAAACGGACGGATTACCCATCAATCACTCTGAGCTTTGCGGGGAACATCATATTGTACTTGAGACCCTTGGCACGCAGCTGGGCCTTGACTTGGTCAAATGTCCGGCGTTGCCTCTGCGTCTCCATGGAATAGTCAGGGAACAGCAGTAGTTTAGTATTTTCAAAGCGCAGTTCGCCCACCTTCCCCGCCTCCCGGAGAACCAAGTCCCTGTCTCGAAAGTTCAACAGGCGGAAAATAAATGTGCGCGGCGGGGCCCCCGGCGGGCCACGAACAGACGGCATTCTATGCGCTCGTTCAACCACAAATTGAGGAGAGAACACAGCTAGCGGGAGAAGTGTGCGCAGCAGATGCTCAGTAAAAGCCTCTGTATCCCGGCCCTCCGAGCCCTCCGGCAGGCCCACCAGCCTCAAGTTATTCCTCCGATTCCTGTTCTCCTGATCCTCCGCCCTGGATTCCAGTGCCTTCACCCGCACTTGTAGGGTGCGGAGGGTGGCATCGTGGTCGCGGGTAACATCTTCCGCGTCCCCCACTCTACGCTCCGCCTCGGTAAGCCGCTCCCGGTGCTTATCCATATCCCGCCGGATAAGCCCCATGTCGAGCTGTATCTGCTCTATCTTGGTGGTCAGGGTAGTCTGGCAGCCCGTAATCGCTTGCATAAGAGCCTGGAACTGATCAGTATCCATCGGCGGCGCATCCGCCTGGTCCGTCTGAGACGCCATGTTGTAGTGGGCCTGTAGCGGGGTCTGTAGCGGGGTGCCCGGCGGGGTTCCCGGTGCCGCGTGTTTCTTCCTATGGGAACCGGAGCTACCCCTGCGCATCCCCAACTCTCACCGCCGCTACACCGGCCCAACAGAATAGGCATATGTCCCCAATAGCCGGATAAAAAGCCTGCCAGGTGCGGAGCTCCGTCACAACACGTCCTAGCTGGTTGCCATCTTGGCCACGCCCCCGGTCCCAAATCTTTAAACAGGCCTCAGTCTCTCAGCTCTGATCTTGGAGACACAGCAGCCCTGTCATTCAAATTTAGTCTCTGATGACAGCTTTGGCAAACTCAGATGCAGGTCCATCCTCTCCTTCTAATATGGGTGAACAGGCACAGCAACAGGTCCTCTTAGCTCCTCTATGGTAGTTATGATCCCTTGAATGCGGGGCACAGACCCTGGCAGTAGGTCTGTACCCTTTGCTCTCCTTTCTGGACTGCCCCAATCTCTCTCTGTTTGCCTGGGAAACCAATGAGGTTCTCCTCCCACAGGTGCAAAGGGTGGTGGGAATTCAAGTCAGGCAGGCACTAGTCTTTATTCCGAAGTATGGTCTAGCGCCCCTTTAAGACTACAGCTCCCATAATCCTTGGGGCCTGCCCAGCAAATCCTCCATGGGGTTACTATTGGCTCTTGCTTTCTCACCCTCTGATTGGATTCAATGTGACTGCAAGGAGGTAGGGGGGAGAAAAGAGCGAGTGGGAAAGTACACACAACCTCTCCACACGGATCCTGGGGTAAAGTGAGTGGGATATCGATGTCCCAGTGCTGCCCGCTCATCACACATAGTTTGGCAGCACAGAAGCAGTTCAGTCAGCAGGGAGAGGGAGAAAATCCACCTGCATTCCTCCACCCTACACAGCAGCCTGGCGGAGGGAATGTTGATTGGCTGCACCAGGCTACATTGCATATGTGGATGTGATTAAATGTCACAAGGTGTTTTATACTGTAATTGATTTTGTGTCAGTGGATATTCTACAATCCTGTGATAACATACACCTTTGACTGCACAGGCGAGGGGGTGACACCACTTTCTTCAAAGCAGTTAGAGTGATACTAAAGGCTCAAATTTTGTTTGAAATATGGCTGCACACCCGTGCACAAAGCAAGGTCCATAAAGACATGGATGAGCGAGTTTTTGGTGGAGGAACTTGACTGGCCTGCACAGAGTCCTGAACTCAACCTGATAGAACACCTTTGGGATGAAATAGAGTGGAGATAGCGAGCCTCTCGTCCAACATCCATGACTGACCTCACAAATGCACTTCTGGAAGAATGGTCAAACATTCCCATAGACACACTCCAAAACCTTGTGGTCAGCTTTCCCAGAAGAGTTGAAAAGGGTGGGCCAACTCAATATTGAACCCTACGGAATACGACTGGAATGCCATTAAAGTTCATGTGCGTGTAGATAGTAGATATGTGCGATTAATTTCGTACGAAACGAAAATACTAATTTTTATGCATACGAATTCCGAACGAATTATGAAATTTTGTTTATGAATTTCGGATCCAAATTCATAACGAAACTTCATAATTAGCAAAAAGTTAATGAACCTAAAAGTTAAAAACCCAGGAAGTCAGCACAGCATAGGGATGGTGGGAACCCTTCATAATGATAAATTCATCATAAAGAAAATTCGCAATTGTTACAAAAAGTCAATGAACCTAAAAGTTAAAACCCCAGGAAGTCAGCACAGGGATGGTGGGAACCCTATGGGAATTTCTATGCTTACGAATTTCATAAGAAATACGAAATTTTGTTAACGAATTTCGGATACAAATTAACAGAAACATGACTGGTGTTTTGTTCACCAATCAGAGGAAGTCAGCACAGCACAGGGATGGTGGGAACCCCTCATAATGGGCACAGCGGGTGTACACTCAGAAATGGGAACTGAGCACAGGGATGGTGGGAACCCCTCATAGTGGACACAGCGGGTGTACAGACCCGGAACTCAGCACAGGGATGGTGGGAACCCTATGGGAATTTCTATGCTTACGAATTTCATACAAAATACGAAATTTCATTAACGAATTTCAGATCCAAATGAACACAAACATGACTGGTGTTTTGTTCACCAATCAGAGGAAGTCAGCACAGGGATGGTGGGAGCCCCTCATAATGATAAATTTATCATAATGAACTTTCGTTATTTAACGAAAAGTTTACGAATCTAACGAAAATTTCGTACGAATTTGAATTGAATTTGGTACAGGAATTATGAAATACAACTTTTTTTTCGTACGGGACGAAACAAAACAAATTTTTGGACGGCGCCCATGTCTAGTCTTTACAGCAGCAATAAAACACTTCTCAACAAAACCACACATACATACTCCTAGCACATGCCCACATATCTATTTAAATATATCAAAACAGGAGTTAAGACAGGAGTATCTAACCTGTAAGTAACATCTTAAACTTCCTTTAAGTAATTGTATTGTAACTGGGAAATGAGTGCTAGCAGGGTTGAAGGTTTTGCTCAGTGCAGTGTGCCACATGTATGCAAAACTGGTGCAAGAGCTCCAGGATGCATACCGCTGTGACAGATGTGAGCAGGTTGCCCTTCTGGAAGCTCGCATTAGAGATCTGGAGGAGCAAGTTGCAACACTGGGCAGAAAGGACAACCTTGAAAGGGGTCCTCTGCTCGCTGAGCAGGTGGTCAGTAGGGTTGATGTGGAGGGTGGAGGGGCAAGTCAGGATTATCACATAGGAGGATGGGTTAATGTAGTTAGAGGGAGTGGAAGGGGCTCACAGAAAAGGAAGGCCAGTCCTGTGTTTGTGCATCAAAACAAATTTGCCGAGTTGGGTGAAAATGTGGAGGTGGCAAACACAGAGGTGGCAGCCCTAGATGTCACTGCTCCCCCTAACAGCCGGGAGAGCAGCCCATCTAGTAGAGGAGGTGAGGGGAGTGCAGATAGGCCTAGACAGTTGGTGGTTATAGGGGATTCTATAATCAGAAGGACTGATAGAATAATTTGTCGCCAGGATCGCCTCAACCGAATAGTTTGCTGTCTCCCTGGTGCTAGGGTTCGGCATGTGGTGGACCGGGTGGATAAATTACTGGGAGGGGCTGGGTATGACCCAGCAGTCTTGGTCCACGTTGGAACCAATGACCGTATACATGGAAGGTGGAGGCTCCTTAAGAATCAATTTAGAGAACTAGGCTGCAAGTTGAAGGGAAGGACCTCCAAGGTGATATTCTCTGAAATATCGCCTGTGCCATGCGCAACACAGGAAAGGCAGGGGTGATTAGAGAGCTGAATGCATGGCTAAAGACCTGGTGTAGGGAGGAGGGATTTGGGTTTCTAGAGCACTGGGCTGACTTTTCATTGGGATGCAACCTATATGCTAACGATGGTTTGCACTTGAATGGAAGGGGGTCTGCTGTGCTGGGGGAGAGGTTTATGGGAAGGCTGGAGGAGTATTTAAACTGGGTTTGAGGGGGGAGGGTGAACCAGAATTACATTGGGCAGACAGGTCAGTTAGGGGTCAGACATTAATGGAGGGTGGAATGGGGATAGATGGGGGGTGGGATATGGCAGGTGACAAGAAATTTCCCATGTTGCAAACAGCCATTGAAAACTATAGTGCAATTTGTACTACTAAAAATAATATGAAAAACACCAGAGCAAAATGTAATAATGCATTAAAGTGTTTGTACACCAATGCCAGAAGTCTGCCAAGCAAAATAGGTGAGTTGGAAGCTGTGGTGCATGAGGAGAGCTATGATGTAATCGGTATTGCTGAAACTTGGCTTCAATCCTCACATGACTGGGCTATTAATATTCCTGGCTATGCACTCTTTCGGAGAGACAGGGTAAAAAGGAAAGGTGGCGGGGTCTGTCTCTATGTGAGAAGTGATCTCAAAGCAAGTGTGAAAGAGGACTTGGTGGATGGAGAGTGTGATGAGTCTGAAGCATTATGGGTGGAACTGCATTTAGATGGGTGTAGTTCAAAGTTAATCGTTGGAGTTTGTTATAGACCACCCAATGTGAATGAGGAGGTGGAGACTCAGCTCCTTGCACAGATGGAAAGGGCTGCAAGGACTGGGACAGTGATAATAATGGGGGATTTTAACTACCCAGAAATTGACTGGAGTAATGGCACTGCTGGGACAGTTAAAGGGCAAAAAATGATAAACTTATTACAGGACAATTTTATGGTCCAGTTTATTGAGGCCCCAACTAGGAATGAAGCTCTGTTGGACCTGGTAATCTCAAACCATGCAGAGCTTATTACTAATGTCCAGATAAAGGAACACCTGGGTAGCAGTGATCATAACATGATTTCCTTTGATGTTAGCGCTAAACAAGAAATACATACGGGTAAGATAAAAACACTTAACTTCAAGAGAGCAAATTTTCCAAGGATGAGGGCTACTCTCCAGGACTTAGACTGGGAGAGAATATTTGCTTCAATGGGCACAGAACAGAAATGGGAATTCTTCAAAAAGACTGTTTGGGACCTCACTGCAAAGTATATTCCCATGGGCAATACGTTTAAAAGGCTAAAAACAAAACCTATGTGGCTCACGGCCAAAGTTAAAAAAGCTATAAACTATAAGAGAAGAGCTTTTAAAAAATATAAAAATGAAGGATCACTAGTGTCATTTAAATGTTACAAAGAATTTAACAGAATATGTAAAAAGGAAATCAAGGATGCAAAAATTCAAAACGAACGACAGATTGCAAAAGATAGTAGGACAAACCCCAAAAAATTCTTCAACTATATTAATAGTAAAAAGGTCAAGTCTGAGCATGTAGGCCCTTTACAAAATAATCTAGAGTTGGTGACTGGGGACAAAGAGAAGGCTAATTTATTAAACACTTTCTTCAGCCCCAAATGATCCACAATGGCTCAAAAGTGATATGGTCCAGAAATATTTAGACAGAATAAAGGTGGATAAAGCACCTAGCCCTGATGGCATCCACCCACGGATCCTAAAAGAATTGAGCTCTGTAATTTCAGAGCCATTGTATCTAATTTTTAGGGACTCATTAATGACGGGAATAGTCCCACTGGATTGGCAGAGGGCGAACGTGGTGCCTATATTTAAAAAGGGATCAAAGTCTTTACCAAGTAACTATAGACCTGTTAGCTTAACTTCTATAGCTGGGAAGATACTGGAGCGTTTAATAAAAGACCACATCGATGAGTTCTTGCTGAACAAAAACACTTTAAGCAACAGACAACATGGATTCATGAAAGACAGAAGTTGTCAGACAAATCTGATTTCTTTTTATGAGGAGGTAAGTAAAACATTGGACAGAGGGGTGGCGGTGGATGTGGTATACTTGGATTTTGCAAAAGCGTTCAATACAGTTCCCCACACACGGCTCATGTGTAAGGTAAAGTCTACAGGTTTGGAAATATCAGTTTGTAAATGGATAGAAAATTGGCTAAAAGACAGAATTCAGAGAGTAGTGGTTAATGATTCTTACTCTGAATGGTCTAAGATTATCAGTGGTATACCCTAAGGTTCAGTGTTGGGACCCTTACTTTTTTACATCTTTATAAATGATATTGGGTCTGGGATCAAAAGTAACATTTTTGTCTTTGCAGATGACACCAAGATATGCAGTGGAATAACGTCCTTACAGGATGTCTCCAATTTACAAGCCAACCTCAATACTCTAATTGGGCGACTATGTGGCAGATGAGGTTTAATGTTTATAAATGTAAAGTTATGCACTTGGGGGCTAAGAATATGCATGCATCATACATGCTAGGGGGAGTACAACTGGGGGAATCCATAGTGGAGAAGCATCTGGGGGTTTTGGTAGACCATAAGCTCAATAACAACATGCAATGCCAAGCTGCTGTTTCCAAAGCGAGCAAAGTCCTTTCTTGTATTAAGAGAGGTATGGACTCCAGAGAGAGATATATAATTTTGCCCCTGTTCAAATCATTAGTAAGACCTCACCTGGAATATGCAGTTCAGTTTTGGGCACCAGTTCTCAAAAAGGATATCGGGGAATTGGAGAAAGTGCAGAGAAGGGCAACCAAACTGATAAGAGGAATGGAGGAGCTCAGCTATGAGGAGAGATTAGAGGAACTAAATTTATTCACTCTTGAGAAGAGAAGAATAAGGGGGGATATGATCAACATGTTCAAATATATTAGGGGTCCATATAGTGAACTTGGTGTTGAGCTGTTCTCTGTACGGTCAACCCAGAGGACACGGGGGCACTCTTTACGTCTAGAGGAAAAGAGATTTCATCTTCAAGTATGGAAAGGTTTCTTCACAGTTAGAGCTGTGAAAATGTGGAATAGACTCCCGCCAGTGGTGGTTCTGGCCAGCTCAGTAGATTGCTTTAAGAAAGGCCTGGATACTTTCCTGATGGTACATAATATAACTAGGTACTAACATAGGTAAAGTTGATCCAGGGAAAATCCGATCGCCTCTTGGGGGATCAGGAAGGAATTTTTTTCCCCTGCTGTAGCAAATTGGAGCATGCTCTACTGGGGTTTTTTTTTCGCCTTCCTCTGGATCAATTGTGAGCATAAAATTGGGTATTTGGATTGTATGATTATTTTTTATTTTACTTATTTGTTTTTAAGGTTGAACTGGATGGGCTTGTGTCTTTTTTCAACCTGACTAACTATGTAACTATGTAATGTTATTTAAAAATAAATAAAAAATAATTAAATTAAATTTTTTTTTAAATTCCACATAAAAGTCCTAAAACACTGTACCTGATGGGATTATGGACAATACAGCCCTAGGGAAAAAAAAAACTATGCTTTAAGTGATTAGTGTGCGTTTTAAGTGTCCTATATCTTTTCCCTGATAGCAATGGGACAAACACACTGTAACCTGGGTGGGTTGGCTCAATACTAATAGCTTTTGAACGCTTTTTTAATCGGCTGGCATATGATGTGGGGTAGCTCTGTTCCTATGATCCGCTGTGCTGTTTTCACCGCACGAGACAGGCACTTCTTATCCTCCGCTCTGCAGCTGGCATACCACACTACAGCGCAGTGGAGAAAATAGTCTCAATGGTACACGGATAGAAATTGACCAAAAGCCTTAAAGGCATGCCAGCCTGCTTCAGTCTCCAAAGGAAAAACAATCTCTGCTGCGCTTTTTTCACTAGAAAAAAAAAGTATTTTGAGACCATGACAACTCCCTTGTAATATGCACTCCAAAAAAATGTAATAGTGTCCACCCTTTCCACCTCCTCACCACCTATATAAACCGGGCTATGATTTATCTTTCTTGATCTGCTATAATCTACTATTATTTCTTTAGTTTTTGCAGTATTGAGTATTAAAGTGGTTGTAAACCCTTACAAACCACTTTGACCTACAGGTAAGCCTAGATTAAGGCTTACCTGTAGGTCCAAGAAATATCTCCTAAACCGTATATTTGCCCGAAGACAGGCACCGCTGTCTATGGCGCATGCACCGTAGACAGCGGCGCGCAGGCGCACTGAGCGCGGCATTGTCAATGACGAAGATACCGCGCGTGTCGGCTGCCGCGCGCATGCGCGGGAGTGACGGCTTCGCCAAATGACAGCGGCGGAGCTGCGAGACCCCACCGAGAAGATGGATGCGCCGGACTACAGGGGACAGCGGTGACTTCGCTGGCTCCTGTGTCAGGTAAGTGACACATAATGGACTACTATGCGATGCATAGTAGTCCATTATATAAAAAAAAGTATGTAGCACTGCCTTTTAAAAATAAACCACCTACTAAGTGACATAAATCAATAACTGTACATATATGTAAATAAATGTGCAAATCTAAAAACACTGCATCAATAGACAGTCCAATATCATAAAACGTGGGTGGTAAAAAGTATCGTAAAATCGTAAAAAGTAGGTGGTTTATTTTTAAAAGACAGCGCTACATACTTTTTTTAATATTTTACTAGATAGTGTGGAGATCATTATTTATGTTAGCAGCTTCCTCTAATTTGATTTATATTAGTTAGTTTAGTTTAGGTTTGTTGATTTAGGGTTGTGCGCACTAGATCAGCAAGATTTCTGGCTCCCAGGTGTCTTCTATACAGGTAATGAGCTGAGATTAGGAGCACTCCCTCAAAGGGAGGGCTCCTAATCTCAGCTTGTTTCCCGTATAAAAGAAACCTGTCCACAGAAACAATCAATCAATCAGATTCAAATCTCTCCATCATGGCCAAGTCCAAAGAGCTTGATAAGAGGGCGACAACAGTTGGTGCGATTATTCGCAAATGGAAGAAAAAAAATAACTGTCAATCTCCCTTGGCCTGGGGCTCCATGATCAAGATCATGAGAACGGTGAGGAATCAGCCCAGAACTAGACAGGAGAATCTTGTTAATGATCTGAAAGCAGCTGGGACCATAGTCACCAAGAAAACAATTGGTAACGCACTACGCCACGAAGGACTGAAATCCTGCAGTGCCCTCAAGGTCCCCCTGCTGATGAAGTACATGTACAGTCCCATCTAAAGCTTGCTAATGAACATCTGAATGAATGAATGAATGAATGAAATACTTGTATAGCGCACAATGCGAACTGAATCGCCTCTATGAATGATTCAGAGGAGAACTATGTCAAAGTGCTGTGGTCAGATGAGACCAAAATCGAGTTCTTTGGCATCAACTATGACCCCCAAACACACCATCCCCACTGTCAAACATGGAGGTGAAAACATTATGCTTTGGGGGTATTTTTCTGCTAAGGGGACAGCACAACTTCACCACATCAAAGAGACAATGGACGGTCCATGTATCGTCAAATCTTAGGTGAGAACCTTCTTCCCTCAACCAGGGCATTGAAAATTGGTCGTGGACCAAGGCAACAAAGGAGTGGCTCAAGAAGAAGCACATTAAGGTCCTGGAGTGGCCTAGCCAGTCTCCAGACCTTAATCCCATAGAAAATATGTTGAGGGAGCTGAAAGTTTGAGTTATCAAACATCAGCCTCAAAACCTCAATGACTTGGAGAGGATCTGCAAAGAGGACTGGGACAAAATCCCTCCTCTGTGATTGCCACCAAGGGTTTTGCCACCAAGTACTGGGTCAAATTCTTATTTCACTCATTAAAATGTCAGTGGGCAAACGTACAAAATCAGCAGGGGATCAAATACTTTTTTCCCTCACTGTAAGTATTACATGTTTGTTATTTCAAACAAAATGTGAGCCTTTAGTATTACTTTAAATGCTCTGAAAAAAGGGGTGTCAGCCCCTGGCTGTGGGTCAACTCAATATTGATGGACTAAAGCCCCATACACACTATCAGAATGTCTTCTGATTTTTGTCTTCAGATTTACCAAAACCATATAATATGAGGTAAAACTTGATTACTTTCAATTTGTATGTAATCAGGCAGGCCCTTGCACTACATGGTTTTCGTAAATCTGAAGAGAAAATTCAGCAGAAAATCTGATATGCCACGTACACACGATCAGACTATCCGGCGGACTAAGCCCTTGTACACACGATCGGAGATTCTGAGGACCAAATCCGTCTGAGTTATTCCGACGGATTAATTCCGTACCCGGTCCGGAAGTGATGTTGCATACACACGGTCGGACCAAGTTGTCTGAATTTGTGGTTGCCAAGAACACGGTGACGTAAGCCGTGTATGGCGGGACTAGAAAAGGTAAGTTCAGCACCACGTCCGGCACCCTTTGGGCTCCTTCTGCTGATCTCGTGTTAGTAGACGTTTGGTGAGAGACGATTCGTGCTTTTCACATTAGTGATTCAGATCGCTACTGCTCTTCGGTTTGTGCTTGTGTGTGCGTATCTGATAATCAGTGTGTGCAGTCAGTAAGTATTTGTTTCTCATTGTGGACTATATCTTGGTATATTACGCTTTGAAAGGCATTTCTTATTGTCTGCTTGTTTCTGCTATTCAGGTCGTTCTTTCAGGCCTTGCTGTTTATCGGTGCTGTCTGTTGTCCGTTCTGACGAGCCGACCGTTTTGAAACCATGTTTCGTCTACGTACTCATCATAGAGTTTGTGCTGTGCAGGGGCTTCGTGTTGGGGTTGTTACTTTGACACAAGCCCGGTCCATGAACAGGGAGGGGAGGCGTTTGTGGACCAAGAATTGGTTGCGCCAGCGTGACCAGTTCTCGCACATGCCTTTGCTCTGTGAGATCCTGGAGAATAATCCTGATGATTTCAGGAATTATCTCCGGATGACGGACCCTGTTTTTCACCGTCTGCTGGCTTTGCTGACCCCTTATATCACCAGGCAGGATACCTGCATGCGGCAAGCCATCACTCCGGAGCAGAGGCTCATCACCACGTTGCGCTACTTGGCGACAGGGAGAAGTCTTCAGGACCTCAAGTTCTCTACAGGCATCTCCCCCCAGGCTCTGGGGATCATTATTCCAGAGACCTGTTCTGCCATCATTCAGGTCCTGCAGAAGGACTATATGAAGGTAAGTTTTCTCCTTTAACATCACATTCTATGTATTTCATGATTGCTAATGTCTTGCATTTCTTTCCTCCTTCCCTAATTACCATCATTGCAATATGCTCTAATTCATATGCTCTGCCCCTTTGTCCTCAGGCATATTTGACTCACTAACTTCCCCGCCATGCTCTTCTTGGCCAATAAAACTATAGTCTAGTCACTTACCAATGTCTTTTGTCAGCTCCATAGTATTGCTTTCCCCTAAACACCCCCTATAATGTCTACAAATGTGATGTGTGTGCTTCAATTCATGCAGAGTCACTTTTTTTAAAATTTTGGGGTTGTGCCAAACTCATTAGGAACCCCCCTCCCCCCAACTGCTAGCTCAGCTGATAGCAATCCTCTCTCTGATGCCAAACCCAATACACACTATACCTACCTTTTTGATGATCACATTTATGGATGAATTCACCTAAGCATGTAGTGCAAGGGCCTGCCTCAATACTTTCAAATGCTATTTTTATTTAGTTTTTTCACCTATTAATTATCTTGATATGCAATAGCAGAATGTCAAAATGTGCTTCCATTTTGGTTTCCTTTTGGTATTATGACACTTATTACCTGTCCGGTGGGCTGCCAATAGTGTAACTAAGGAGGGGCGTATCACACATTATTTAGGCATTCAGCTCTCAATCTAGTGGAGAGGGTTACCTGTCCAAAACATCCCCCCACCTCATTTTTAGCAAGGGCCCATCAGATGGGGGGGGGGGGATGGGTGTGGTGATGACTCTCATAAGGGGACCTTATACTTTAGGCTTTAAATACTCAGTTCCCAAAATGTTATACTAATTTTGACCAAAAATGTTGGTGTCTAATCTGCTTGCAATGTTGATTTGTCAAATTACTAATTTTGGTTCTTGTTTCACTCCACAGTGTCCTTCAACGCCACAGGAATGGCAGACTGTGGCCTCCCACTTTGCCAGTTGTTGGGACTTTCCCAATTGTGGAGGAGCGATAGATTGGGAAGCACGTCCGCATCGTCCCACCACCCAACTCGGGGTCGTACTATTTTAACTACAAGGGGTTTAATAGTATTGTGATGTTGACGGTGGTGTCTGCGACATATGAGTTTTTGTATGTGGACGTGGGGCAAAATGGACGGATGTTGGATGGTGGAGTCTTCGCACGGAGGGAGTTGTACTGGCGTCTCCAGAGTGGCAGTCTGGGCTTGCCACCCCCAGAGGAGAATCAGGAAGGACTCCCGTTCGTCTTCGTCGCGGATGAGGCGTTTGCCCTGGCGAACCATCTGATGCGGCCTTTTCCGATGAGGACCCTCACCCCAGACCAGAGTATTTTTAATTTCCGCCTGTCCAGATCCCGAAGAGTGGCGGAGAACACTTTTGGTATACTGGCCAGCCGGTTCCGCCTTTTTCTTCCGCCTATTCACATGGCAGAATACAAACTCAATCACATAGTGCTGGCGTGCTGTGTTCTGCACAATTATCTTAAAAAAGTTTCTGCGAACTATGCGGTCTCAGTTGGCCAACAAGAATCAGACTTGCTGGAAAATGAAGATAACCTCTCGGGCCTTGAACCTGCTCATCCTTGCTTGCCCCCCCAAAGCGCCTGTGAGGTTAGAACCTAATACATGGACTACTTTGTGGGTAGGGGGGCCATTGATATGCCAGACAATGTCTGAGAGGCATTTTCAAAATAAATTTTTCTTTGAAACTCCTTCATTTACTGCTTGGCTTTGTTTTAGGTGTCTCCTAGGTATATTTATGTTTTTTCAAGTTGTGCCTTTTTCACCAACAGTGCAAACCCAATTTCTGAGCAAGATGAGGGGACAGTCTCTTCTTCAGATAAGCTTATTATGTTGTGGGTCTGCTACACACACACCTTGTTTTTGGTAACTAATGTATGTAGTGCATTACTGACCACAATCATGCTCATTTTCAGCACCATGGCAGGAAAATGGCATGATTGTCCAAATGTACACATCACTGTGGGTGTTTTTTACTAAAGGCACATCCACTATGCACTACAAGTGCACTGCAAAAGTACACCTGAAACTGCACTTGGAGTGCAAAGTGGAGTTGCCTTTAGTAAATAACACCAATTCTCACCGCAAAATAAAATTTTACTCCAAATACATGTTTGGCGCAATGAAAAAGGAAGCCCCACATTGTTGATAATTTAACTTTTTAATCCAAGCACATTCACATGTGCGTTTAGAAATGATTTTACAACAAAACAAGAAATTGTGTGTATCAAAAACAGACTTTCAGCTAATTTTTGTTTACTTGGTGTTTTTGTGTGAACAGGCATGTATCAAAGTGTAAAATACAGAACACAGGAACTTACAAAGTTCAACTTTGAAAAGTGAAGACAATATCAGACATGAGTATGTACAAACTGGGCTGATATTGCCTTCATCACATGGGGTGTCACCCCTGGAAAATCCAAATTTGGAAGATGCACACAGTGTGTCAACATGTGCTATCTCCCATCATGGAAGATCAATGTACATGCTTTGGGGCTGCAACCCCTTCATCTCAGCCACTTTACACAAAACACGTACATTGATCCCCCATGATGGGAGATAGTTCATGTTTACACACTCTGTGCATCTTCCAAATTTGTAATTTCGATAAATACAAAAGTTGTGTTTTAAAATAGCAAAACTAAAACCCTAGCTAGTTTTTGGTCTTTCACACTCTCCCCAAAACATCAATGATGTTCTTCATTTTATTTTTAGCATCATTGATGTTTTGCTGTATGTTTTCCAAATCCCGATTGCACCCCATTATCTCCCCAATCAGGATCTGGGCACTTTCACTGGTAAAACAGGAATCTTCTTCCATATCACCTACAAAACAAAGCCAAAAAACACACCATGTAATAAAAATATGGTGAGATACATTGATGAGCTTACCGGAAGCTGTGTTCTCCGACACTCACCTGTTGTGGCGACAATTTGTCCAACCTCAACGATCTCTCCTTCCTCCTCCTCCTCCTCCTCCTCCTCCTGCTCCTCTGCTTCTGGTTTTGGAATTTTGCCTTCTTTGGGAGGGGTGTGGTCCCTGGTGTCCTCATACTTGCCGAGTCTTCTCTCCCCTATGAGAATGAAAAAAAAAGAATAATTAGCACACAGAGGGCAGAATTAGGAATATGAAACATTGTTTGGAAGTGTTGTACAATTGTTTCTTTTGGCAGAGCTTCAAGGTCAGAAAAATTATTGGGGACACTGTGTTCAGCTGGAATTCTTACCTGCAGAATGAGGTTTCCTACGAACGAATGAAACCATGAACTTGAAAGTGGCCATTTTAAAATGCACAACATTAAATCAAAGCACATATAAACACAAGACAACTACTTACTTTTGTCAAGAACACGCTTTATCCTTATGTACTGCTCGTGCTCCCTCAGTTTCAGGTCTGACCAGCGTTTTCTCAGTTGATCCATGGATCGCCGTACCCCAAAACCCCAAAATTCTTCTGAAGACTCTTCACAACTTTAGTCATGATCTTGGCCTTTCTGATATTTGAGTTTGGGTAAGGTCCATACTTCCCATCATAGTCGGTCCTGTTCAATATGTCCAACATCTCCAACATTTCTCCAAAAGACATATTTGAGGCCTTAAATCTTCTCTTCCTGGATCGGGACGTTTCAGGCTCCGGGCTTTCCTCACCCTCCTCCTCGTTAGTGGAACTATTATTAGTGCGCACCTGCGTTCTCTCCGCCATGTGCTCTCCCCACTGCGCCGGAAGCTAAGGGGCGGGGAATAGTCTAGAAAGGACGTCAGGGGCGGGCGGAGTTTCACGCATGCGCACTGTATATAAAACGCAACACGCGTGTGTCGTCCGTACGATCGGTGAACAGAGGGAGAAGCTGATGCGACAAACGTGCAAACGAAGGTAAAATTTTGAACTTGGTACATCACTAGGCTATACTGCTTCTAGACTGAGGCCTGCATTAGTGGAGTTTATCCTGACATTAGGGTTTGTCTTGTGTTGTGTCTTGCAGAGATTATGGACGGTTTCAACTATCACAGTTTCCTCCCTCTGTTCATCGATAAATACAGAGACATGCCCTGCCTGTGGCAACCAACACACCCACAATATAGTAACAGACACAAGAGGCAGGCAGCAATGTTGAAACTGGTTGAGTTTGTGAAGCTGGTGGTCCCCAGGGCAGACGTCAACTATTTAAAAAAGAAAATTGGTAGCCTCAGGAGTACATATATGAGGGAGAGGACCAAGGTGCTGAAGTCCATGCAATCTGGAGCTTCAGCAGATGACGTTTATGTTCCCACCCTGTGGTATTATGACAGGATGCATTTTCTGTCAGACCAGGCTGAGGTCAGAGAATCCCTCTCTACTCTTCCTTCCAAAGGTCCTATGCTCCATTCCACACCCGATGAGTCTTCCAACGCCCAACCTGGGCCTTCCACTCAGGAAGAACTGTGGGAGCCCAGCTTGAGCCAGGTATAGTATTGTTGTACATATTTTGGGAGTAAAAATGAATGATGTTAACTTGATTTTTGCTTACTAATTGCTGAGTTTTGAAAGTGTTTCACATATCAATAGACAGTAGTGGCCAAAACCTTTCGGACAAGAAAGAAAATGTTGGGCACAGAATGATAGTCTTTTCTATTGGTTAACAATTTGCAACAGTGTTGATGTGAAAATTGTGTGTGTTTGATGAACCAAAAACTCAAACTATGTCCCTTTTTCATACACAGGAAGAACTCAGCCAGGAACAGGAGGGTGTGGAATGCAGCAGCCAGGAGGTGGCTGTGGAAAGTGGCAGCCAGGAGGAGGCGGGGATAAGCGGCAGCCAGGCGGTGGGCGGCCAAAGGAGCCTCACTGAATGCCAGGTCCCTACCCTCCGCCTTCCACGCAAAAGGGCGAGAAAGGGGGGGCATGTTGAGGAGTCGGCCCTGAGGCTGATTGGTGAGGCTTCTGCGGCCCTCCAAGCAAAACCCACCTACCAAGAGGCCTCTGCCGCCTTGGTTGCATGCAAGCTTGATAAAATGGAGCAGGGGCAACAGCTCTTGTGTGAGGAGGTTATTATACACACCCTAAACAAGGGTCTGTTGGGCCAAATGACACAAGAAACACACTTGTGTGGTTTGGCCCATGCCCCTGCTCCTCCTCCTCCTCCTCCTTCTGCCACACCTCCAGCACCACAGCCACAGCCTGGAAGGAAGCATGGAAGGAAGACCAGAGAGTGATGACCTGGGTTCAGTCTGGTCTGACAGAAGATGCAGCCTGTTGTAGTACCACAGCCTGGGAACATAGATGTCATCTGCTGCTGTTCCGGGTTTCATGGACTTCAGGACCAGACTTCTCTCCCTCAGATATGTATTCCTCAGGCCATCAATTTTTGCGTTGAAATAGTTGATGTGTGCCCTGGGGGCCAAAGGCTTCGCTAATCTCCCCAGTTTCAACATCGCTGCCTCCCTCTTTATCTGTTACTGACACCGAAATAAAGGTATTTTTTGTTTGAAGCTATACTTGCGTATGTGTTTTACTTCCAAAAGGCCAGTTTATTTGTGAGCAGGCAGGTACATTTCCCCCCCAAAAAAGTGACATGAATAACAAGGGGCACCAACACTAAACAACCTCCTGTAGATTAAAAAAGAAAAACAAAATATCAAAAATACAATAATGTTGTTGTGATAAGTTTACACAAAAAAAACACCCTAAAAAAAGGAGAAATGAGCAAACTGTCTTTAAAGGAGATTTTTAGGAAATAAGAAAAAAAAAGCATCCAAAAAAGAATAAACTTAGGCCGCGTACACACGGGCGGATTGTCTGCCCAACTTAGTCCGCTGAACCGTGTTTCAGCGCACAATCCGCTCGTGTGTGGGCTACAGCGGACTTTTTCAGCGGACAGTCTGACGGACTAAGTCTTTCGGAATTTCCGTAATTTTGTCCGTCCAAACTTGGTTTCAGCGGACAGTCCGCTCGTGTGTAGGCAAGTTGGACGGACTAAGTATGGCGCATGCTCAGAAAGGATTTACACGCCGAAGGTTGCATTGCAGTGTATTGGACGTCTAATTTCTAGTCCCGTCGTACGTGCCGTACACGTCATCGCGCAAGCTTTCGGCGGACTGTCTGCTCATCGTGTGTGGTCAAGTCCGTTCATTCAAAAGTTGAACGGACTGTCTGTCGGATTGTCTGACGAACTTAGTTGGGCAGACAATCCGCCCGTGTGTACGCGGCCTTAATCTAAAATTGTGTAGATGTGACGAAAACAAAAATTGTATTGCCGAAATGGTTAAAAAAGAGTCAGGAAATATGTTCGGGAGAAGTGTGTGTGACTATGAGCATCAAAAAAAGGTTCCTTCTTGCAGCATTGTAAAGAAAAAGAGCATGCGCTTCATGAAAGAATTTTTAACATTGCAGCGTGATGAATGTGCTATATCGATTACGAGCAGTAGTTTTACCTGAACGAGCGCTTCAGTGTTGGAATTTGATTGTGAGCATGCGTGGCACCTTGTCCGTCGGAGTTGGCTACACATGATCGGAGTATGTCCGATCGGAGCAGTTTGTCGGAAAATATTTCCAGCAAGTTGGAAAATTTGGTCCGACGGATATTCCGACGGAAACAGTCCAATGCATACCACACACAGTCGGAATATCCGACAAACCGCTCCGATCGGACACATTCCGACGGAATCTCCGTCCGTGTGTACAAGGGCTAAGTCTGGTGGACAAACCGCCGGAAAGTCCACCGGACTTTCCAAATGAGCGGACCTGCCCACACACGACCGGACTTTGTACGCCGGACTATGGCGGGAGTCCACCGTACTTTTGAAATGAACGGACTTGCCCACACACGGAGGAAAGTCCAATCATTTTGAACGTGTCTCCAGGTAGCCGGGTCTAGCGAAGGGAGTCAGTGTCGCCGAAAAAACATATCAGACCCTTATCTGAGCACGCTACCTGGCCAGTCAGGAAAGGGGGTGGGGATGAGCAAGCGCCCCCCCCCCCCTCCTGAGCCGTACCAGGCTGCGTGCCCTCAACATGAATGAATGAATGAATGAAATACTTATATAGCGCACAATGCGAACTGAATCGCCTCTAGGGGGGATGCTTTCTGGCCACAATGACAGGGACGCGGTGTTCGGCGACTTATATAGGGATATCGCCGGGTGTTGTGCCCGCCCCTTATGATGTCACAGTCCCAGACATCATAATGGGCGAGGAACATTACCCGGCAATGTCCCTATATAAGTCGCCGCACACCGCGTCCCTGTCATTGCGGCCAGAGAGAGTGTCGAGTCAACATCTCAAGGAAGAAGAAGAAGAGAAGGCGGCGGTGATAAAAGACCGGGCCACCGCTTGTAAAAGAGCTGAAAGAAGGCGCGGAGGCCCGGCAAGAAGAACCGAAGAGGGGGACAAGACCCCCGAAGTCGGAAGAAGTGGTGGCGGCAACAGAAGACCGGGCCACCGCTATTAAAAGAGCTAAAGGAAGAAAGTGGAGGCCCGGCAAGAAGAACCGAAGAGGGGGACAAGACCCCCGAAGTCGGAAGAAGACCCCCGGGCGGCGACGAAGAAGAAAGGGCGGGCTCATCCGCTAGTAAAAGAGCTAGCAGGAGATAGCGGAGGAGTCCGGCCAGAAGACCCCCCAAGACATAAGAAGATCCCCAGAGCTGTGCAATAAATTATTTTAAACCCTTGTGTGTTGTGTTTTATTTACATGTCTTTTCACAGGTGAATGGGTAGGGGTACATTGTACCCCATACTCATTCACATAGGGTGCGGGGCCGGTATCTGGGGGCCCCATATTAAAGGGGGCTCCCGGATTCCAATAAGCCCCCCTGCCCGCAGACCCCGACAACCAATGGCCAGGGTTGTCGGGAAGAGGCCCTTGTCCTCATCAACATGGGGACAAGGTGCTTTGGGGTGGGGGGGGTCGCGCGGCCCTCCCTTCCCCAAAGCACCCCCCATGTTGAGGGCACGCGGCCTGGTACGGCTCAGGAGGGGTGCTCACTCGTCCCCACCCCCTTTTCTGACCGGCCGGGTAGCGTGCTCGGATAAGGGTCTGATATGGACCTTGGGGACCGTTTTTTTGGCGTAGGGTTTCCCCTTTAAGTCCATACCAGGTGACGGAGCCAGCGACGTGTCAATCTCACCGCCGAAGGCGCCAACATTGACTTCCTTCGCTTGTCCCAGATATCTGGAGCTGCGTTCAAAATGAACGGACTTTCCTCTGTGTGTGGGAAAGTCCGTTCATTTCAAAAGTCCGGCGGACTAGTGCACACATGGCCAGATTGTCAGTCCTGCGTACAATTTTTGAGTCAAAACTACTTTCTAAGTCCGCCGGACTTTTGGGGAAAAAACGGGCAGAGTGTCCGACGGACTCTAAAGGAAGAAAGCGGAGGCCCGGCCCGGCACACAATCAGACTATCAGGCTGGACCAAGTCCACCGGATAGTCTGATCGTGTGTACGCAGCAATAGTGTGTATGGGGCTTAAGACTTGGATGCCATTAAAGTTCATGTGCGTTTAAAGGCAGATGTCCCAATACTTTTGGCAATATAGTGTACATTTACATGCAAATCTCAACTTTTCCTATAAAAGTGAATTTTTTTTTTTTATTTTGGCATGGGGGATCCCCTCAAAATCCATACCAGACCTAAGGGTCATGCCATTTTTTTTACAGTTTTTTTTATTGGAGACAATGTTTTATTGAAGACAATTTTTTTTTTTTTTTATGGATGGGGGGAGAACCCCCACGCCATTTTTTTTTACAGTTTATTTTTATTGGAGACAATGTTTTTTTTTTGTTTTTTTTTACATGCAGCTGTCAGCAGGGAACCCTGCTGACAACTGATGAATCATCGGTTGTTAAGGACGTGTTGGACTGCTTCCAGGCCTGCTCCTGTTAAAGATTCCGGTGGCCAAAGGGCTCCAAATATTCGCATCTGAACTCGCAGTTGAACTGCTGAACAGCTGCTTTGGAAATTTGCAGTGAAAATAGAGGGGAAATTCGCAATTTCTTATGTGTGTATCTCAGAACTATCATGCTATCTGTGTAAAAGTGAAAAGAGTCTATTTCAAAGTCTGATTCATATTATAAGCTTAGCAATTTCAATGGCTAACATGGCTGCACAGAGTTTAAGCCTTGGAATTGTATGTGCTGATTTTTGGGATCAGCTTGGCCTTACTGAGGTCAAAACCCACACTTTCTAATGGCATTCATTAGGGATGCATGACTGTAACAGCGCAGTATCTGAAGTTGTTCTATGGACTCTTTCCAAGATTCCTACTACTTTGTTTCTCTCTGGGTATGGGGTATCCCAATCTGTGTTTTCAGAAAAAAGTTGTCTTATGCCGCGTACTCACGATCGGACTTTCCGGCAGACTTGGTCCGGAATCTGTCGGACAATTTGATCGTGTGTGGGCTCCAGCGGACTTTTTTTTCACCAAAAGTCAGACGGACCTAGAAATAAACATGTTTCAAATCTATCCGACGGACTGAAAATCAGGAAAACTTTTGTCTGTGTATTAGTCCGACGGACCAAATACGACGCAAGGGCAGCTATTGGCTACTGGCTATTGAACTTCCTGGTTTAGTCCAATTTACGTCATCACGTTCAAAACTAACGGACTTTTGAACAGACTTAGTCCGGTCGTGTGTCGCCAAGTCCGTTTGTTCAGAAAGTCTGTCGGACCTCCGCTGAAAGTCCGTCGGGAAGACCGTCGGACCTAGTCTGTCGAAAAGTCTGGTCGTGTGTACGTGGCATTAGAAGTATCTTACCCTGAATGGTAAAGGGTGCTATGAAACCCAGAAAATCACAGATGCTGTTCACAACAGACACAACTTGTTTCATGAAGGGTTTGTCACAAGTTCATACTTGCAATGTGAATGGGCCTTAATATACATCCCTAAGCATTCCAAGGCTACATTGTGTAAGGGGTAGATCCATTCCTAGCTCTAATCCCTTTATACTAACAGCATGGTCATCTGAAGGAGAGGCATTCATCACCTTGTCACAGAGACAATTTCAGAAATTTTAGGTTGGCAGTGGCAATCATATCTTGAATCCTCTTGAGAAGATCAATTGCTTTTTCTGTACGCAGATATTTGAGCCCCATCAATGGTAGGAATATTGCCCCATCAATAGTGTCAATGGCAAGAAATATGCCCCACCAACAGTGTCAATAGGAGGAATACATGCCCCAAGGGCTGTGTAAATGTAAGCTAATAGCTGCAGTCAGGGCTGCTGATAAGGCAGTACAGCTGGGCCCCCTGTACCAGGCCTAGACCCCATCAGTTCAAAAGAGGGGCACGGGCACCTGCCGAGCAGGAGGGATAGCTGTACTGCATTATTGCTGACACTTGTGGATCCCCCTGCAGCACTGCCAGCTTCTACTCCTCTTTCTCCCTCTGGCTGTGCTGCAGTGGGATCAGTTCTTGGATCTGCATACCCCTGCACCTGCTGTCTGGGACCCCTGTGTGGCCCCCTGGCTTCCCTCTTCTCCTCTCCCACTGGCTGCTACAGGCACACGGGGCAATCGGTTTCAGGGTAGAAAAAAGGGGGTGGGGGGGGTGGGTGTGCAGTAAATGTCATTTTTACCCGCCCTTTCTGAAAAAACCCAGTGAGTGATGGGTACCAATCAGTTCACGAATGAACAGGAAGCCACTCGGCACAGAGCACTTCCCATTCACTGTCCAGTGCAGCTGAGGCTGATGAATCTATGTCCTCAGTCCCTTTCTCTGTCTCAAGTGTGAGACATCAGGAATTGTTTAGACCCCAGATTGTTGGGAGATTACAGTGCAGCGCAATTCAATTGAATGGGTCTTGATTGATGAGGGTATCATTTCTGCAATGCCTGTGCAGCATAGCATTGCGGCTGTGGCATTTTAGTGAGGTAGGCTAGACTGTACAGGGTCCCTTGATTTCTAACAGCAGCCCTTCCTGCAATTTTGCAGACCACTACTCTATATAAGGAGACTCTGTAGCTCCTAATAAATTGTCAGCTAAACCATTATTGCTGGTTTTTAGTTTACCATTACTTTTACAATGTGGAAAGACGTATACATACTTCCCTATATATTCTCAGATGACTCCTATTATTACACCAGGCTCCTCCCATTATAAAGTGGCAAAACAGCCAACTATCAATGTTTAGTGACTCACCATACCGATATACTGATTTAACTGCTATGGAATTCTGTATATGCCTAATACTTGATATGTAAGTCTAGGTATTTCAGTACACAACCATCCAGGGAGAAGTTGATGTATGATATTCTATGGAAACATTCTACCCAGCCCTCTATGCACCGTTTGGCATTGGCTAAGCTTACCACTGATCGGTTGTCAATGATAGGATTCTACTCACAGCACTATTCTAAATAATTATGTTTAAAATATATCTGTGTTTCAGTGTCACATTTAACACACATAAATCTTTTTGCCATCTTTTTTACAAATATTGGTAATTACTACTATTGGTAAGAAAATTAGTGTCTCACACTTAACATTATATAGGAAAATATTGTACTGTACATTTCTAATTTAATTGTTAACAATAAAAATCTATGGGTAGCAGTCTTGTAAAATGTCACAACAATTGGCCAGTAAGAACCATAAAGTCATACCTCCCAACTTTTCGAGATGGGAGATTTGTTCCCATCTCGAAAAGTTGGGAGGTATGACTTTATGGTTCTTACTGGCCTCCTATTAGAAAAAGTATGTAGGCATAGGACACACCCCCTGCCATGCCCACTTAAAGGAGAATTATAGACAAAAATTACTAGTCACCCGCTTAAAGACCGTCCACAGCAGATATACAGTGTCAGGGTAGCTCTATTGCATGAAACAAAGTACATATACATGATTTCATGCAATAGATAGCGATGTCCGCCGGGACCCACAGATTGTTCCCCAGAGAGGCAGAACAGTGATCTGCCTATGTAAGCATGGCAGATTGCCATTCTGACAGGGAATTACACAGTGATCTTGTGTCCCTGCTAAGCAGGAACACGGATCTCTGTGTTCTCCCAGTCAGTCCATCCCCCACAATGTTAGAAAGCACCCCCTAGGGACACACTTAACCCTTTGATCGCCCTGGTGTTAACCCCTTCCCTACCAGGGTCATTAGTACAGTAACAATGCATATTTTTAGCACTGATCATTGTATTAGTGTCACTGGTTCCCAAAAAAGTGTCAAGAATGTCAGGTGTCTGATTTGTCCGCCGAAATGTCACAGTCCCACTAACAATCGCTGATCGCTGCCATTACTAGTAAAATAAAAATAAATAAATAAAAATGCCATACAAATATTCCATAGTTTGTAGACGCGATAACTTTTGTGCAAACAAATCAATATCCGCTTATTGGAATTTTTTTTTACCAAAAATATGTAGCAGAATACATATTGGCCTAAATTGGTGAAGACATTTAGATTTTTTTTATTGGATATGTTTTATAGCAGAAAGTAAATAATACTGTTTCTTTTTTTCAAAAGTGTCAGCCCTTTTTTGTTTATAGTACAAAAAAAGAAAAACCACAGAGGTGATCAAATACCACCAAAAGAAAGCTCTATTTGTGGGAAAAAAAGGACATCAATTTTATTTGGGTACAGCGTCGCATGACCGCACAATTGTCAGTTAAAATTGCGCAGTGCCGTATCGCAAAAAATGGCCTGGTCATGAAGGGGGTAAAACCTTCCAGGGCTGAAGTGGTTAAACCCACTACCACTACTATTCCTTTATATTGGCTTTTGACATTTACAAATGCAGCAATTTAGAAACTGGATGAATAGTTTAGCACTGGGAAACACTTTTGAAAGATTAATAGTGCATTTTATATACAACTACAGCCGTGGCTAAAAGTTTTGAGAATGACACAAATATTAATTTTCCCAAAGTCTGCTGCCTCAGTTTTTATGATGGCAATTTGCATATATTCCAGAATGTGATGAAGAGTGATCAGATAAATTGCAATTAATTGCAAAGTCCCTCTTTACCACGAAAATGAATTTAAAGTGGACCTTCAGGCATTTTTTGTTCTTTCATTCAATGAAACCTTCACCCCTTGCTGTGCACTCATTGAGAATAAAAATTTAATTTGGTGGAATTAAATACTTTTTTTCTATACTTCCTCTTTCCCTGCTTGTAAAAAGACTAGGCTTCTGACGCCGTTTCCTGCATTTGCACTGACTCCCGAGAGATGAACTTCAGATCTCCCAGCAGTGCTTTTTTTCCCCCTCTCACTTGTGAGAGTTTGCTGGCAGGGGAGGGGTTGGGCAGATGTGCTTTACGTATACACAGAGAGGAGATTATTTCCGGGCCTTCGTGTACATGTTACTATAGCAGCCACAGTGGAAGTTCGCAGCCGCTGCTATAGCCTGTCCATGTCGGAAGGGATGCAACTTTTCTACTGCTCATATGCGGCCGGGAGCTCATTACCGCGCATGTGCGACAGTGCGAGATTTACTTGGCCAGTGAGGCGGAGCAGTTGGCATTATTCAAGGGAGACTGCGGCCTGGACTTTATTTGCCCTCACAAGAAATTGCCTCTCACAACACCAGAGAGAGCAATATAAAAAAACGATCTGGACACAGAAAGAGTAAGCTGGCATTCACTACTATTTACAAGTTATGATGTATAATGGGTGATCTGCATACTCATGTTTTTTTGGGATTAAGCTACCTTGACTGCAGTTCCTCTTTAATCTCATAAAAAACATTTACACTGCATTTGCGAAGAAGGCTTCAGAGCGCACAAGAAAGTCCAGCATGCGACAGGACTGTCTCCTACAGTTGATTCAGTTGCAGGATCGGGGCACCACCAGTGCAGAGCTTGCTCAGGAATGGCAGTAGGCAGGTGTGAGTGCATCTGCATGCACAGTAAGGCAAATACTTTTGGAGGATGGACTGGTGTCAAGAATGGCAGCAAAGAAGCCAATTCTCTCCAGGAAAAACTCCAGGGACAGACTGATATTATGCAAAAGGAACAGAGATTGGACTGCTAAGGACTGGGGTAAAGTAATTTTCTATGATGAATCCCCTTTCCTATTGTTTGGGGTATCCGGAAAAAACCTTGTCCGGTGAAGAAAAGGCTTCTCAGCTAAGGAAGTGAGC
Organism: Lithobates pipiens; assembly: GCF_037356315.1. Classification (NCBI taxonomy): domain Eukaryota; kingdom Metazoa; phylum Chordata; class Amphibia; order Anura; family Ranidae; genus Lithobates; species Lithobates pipiens. The sequence goes on along the minus strand of NW_027507686.1, from coordinate 187,440,842 downwards.
AAACTCACACAATTAAGATCACTGTGACAGACTCACCAGAGACATAGACTTTTGGAGGGGACTGCAGGTTAGCCTCTTGCATACTGACTATGGGCTCTGGCTTTTAAGGAAACACTACTGTTAGTGAGGTGTATGCCTGGGGGACCCTTGGAGTAATGTTCCTTTGGATTCAAGTCCATGTCTCCCCAAGACACACAGATTCCGGGACTCTAGGCCAGGGTCCCTGTATAGGGACTCGCTGCCTCATTGCCGATAGCGACTGCTTCACACAGTGCGATTTGAAACAGATGGTGATGTCATCAACTCAAGCCATCTGTCTGGGGTTGCCTGCTATAATGTATTTATTGTAAGTAGGTCTAGTGTGCCTCCTAAGGGTCTTTCACCCATTGTTAATTGTGTAATTAACACACCTATTGTCTGCTAGCAAACTACTATGGGGATGTGTTTATACTTGTAATAATGTGTATTGTACTTTGTGAGCTCAATGCCGGCAAGTCTGACCTGGAATGAGATCCTGAATTGTCTGTTAACTTAACGTTTATAGTGTTAATTATATTTCTGTATACAGTTGCATTTGCGTATGATAAGGTGATCAGTCTCACCTGAGTGTGTAGTGTATAAAAAGCCTGTATTTATATTCAATAAAAAGTTTCAGTTTTGCAGCTGAGCTAGTCTCGCCTAGTTCTTGATTGCAATATGTGGCTATAATATCTGATATCTATGTTCAGACTGGAGGAAGCGGTATACTGACGGAAGCACTCAAGCAGAGCGTGGGACGGTTTACTGTCACAAACACAGTAATGAATAAAGATTGGCACAAAAACACCCTCCAAGAGCAATTTCTCCCAACCATCCAAGAACAGTTTGGTGGCGAACAATGCTTTTTCCAGCATGATGGAACACCTTAAGCCGCGTACACACGGGCGGACTGTCTGTCCAACTTAGTCCGTCGAAACAAATTTCAGCGGACAGTCCGCTCGTGTGTGGGCTTCAGCGGACTTTTTCAGCGTGCAGTCTGGCGGACTAAGTATTTCGGAATTTCCGTAATATTGTCCGTCCAACTTTGGTTTCAGTGGACAGTCCGCTCGTGAGTAGGCTAGTTCGATGGACTAAGTATGGCGCATGCTCAGAAAGGATTTACACGGCGAAAGGTTGCATTGCTGTGTATTGGACGTCCTATTTCTAGTCCCGTCGTACGTGCTGTACACGTCATTGCGCAAGCTTTCGACGGACTGTTTGTTCATCGTGTGTGGTCAAGTCCGTTCATTCGAAAGTAGGACGGACTGTCCGTCGGATTGTCTGACGGACTAAGTTGGCCATACAGTCCGCCCGTGTGTACGCGGCTTTACAATAAGGCAAAAGTGGTAACTAAGTGGCTTGGGGAAAAAAACATCAATATTTTGGGTCTATGGCCAGGAAACTCCCCAGAACTTAATTCCATTGAGAACTCGTGGTCAATCCTCAAGAGGCAGGTGAAAAAAGAAATCCTCACAAATTATGACAAACTCCAAGCATTGATTATGCAAGAATGGTATGCCATCAGTCAGGATGTAGCCCAGAAGTTGATTCACAGCATGCCAGGGCAAATTGCAGAGGTCTTGAAAAAGAAGAGTCAACGTGGAAAATATTGACTCTGCATAAACTTAATTTAATTGTCAATAAAAGCCTTTAACACTTATGAAATGCTTGCAGTTATACTACAATATACCATAGTAACATCTGACAAAAAGATCTGAAAACACTGAAGCAGCAGAGTTTGTGAAATTAATTTGTGTCATACAAAACTTTTGGCCATGACTGTATATATATCAGCCCAAACTGAGAGACAAATGTGGAGGTAAGAGGGACAGAGGGACTTTGTTCCAAATCAGTTGCAGTCCCTCAAAAACAGGGACAGCTGGGAGCTGTGATAAAGTTACACTCACAAGGCTCCATAAAATGAAAGTTGTAAGAAAACATGTTCTGTTAAATAACCAAGAGGTCATGTAACCCCTTATCTAGCTATCCCTGCAAATATTGTAAACTGGAGACCAGTTGGAGGGTGGTGGCCATTTGATCACCCATTTTCACAGGAGGGGAAGAAGGCCCCTAAGCAGATTAATTATTTATGTATAGTGAACACAGTAGATGGAGCTCATGACATGTGAAGGACCTAACCCACAGTCACTTCAGCCACCCGTTAAACATAATATTTAACCCCTCCAAATCCCCCCACAACTGACATGACGAGATTTTAGAGTAAATGTCCTTGACGGCCTTTTATTAACAATCTTCTCCTCCGCCGCTCACTAATGACGTCACTCCCCTTCCTTCCTCATAGCTTCCTAACTCGAGCGCCTCCCCTGCTTCGGCCACTCCCCCTTTCTTAAAGGGGACAACTTTTTCTCTGAAAAGCATGACTGTGCTTGTCCACACCTGTCATGCCGTCCCTACACCAATCCTTTCCTCTCCTTCTGCTCCGGGACTCTCTGTAACTGTGTTTTAATATACATCTGAAGTAATTTATTTTATTTCAATGTCAAGATAGCTTTGGGCAAACTCCGCTATCTCCCCTATCTTCCATTTAAAACCACACTTTATATTTAATCAGGTAATGTTACTCACTAAGTGAGTAAACAGTTGTAGATTTTGGACACTGGTGTTTTAAACCATTGGTCTCCTATTCATGTCCTGCGGGCCAAATGTGGACCTTTTCTTGCCATTATCCAGCCCTTGGGACACTATTCTTCCCACCGATAGGAAGCACTATTCGCCCCACTGGCACCAACAATAAGGCTCCATTTCCTCGACTGACAACTAAAGTAAAACACTATTCCTTCCACAACCAACAACGGGGCACAATCCTTCCACTGACACAACCAGGGTTGCACTATTCCTCCCACTGGTACCAACAATGAGGCACTATTCCTTTCAGTGGTAGCAGTGATGGGGCACTATTCCTTCCACTGACACTAATTATGGGGCACTATTCCTCCCACTGGTACATACAATCGGGTACTATTCCTTCCACTGACACCAACAATGGGGCAATATTCCTTTCACTGACACCAATTATGGGGCACTATTCCTCCCACTGGTACCAACAATGGGGTGCTATTTCTTCCACTGACACAAATGTTGGGGCACTTTTCGTCTCACTGAAACCATTTATGGGACACTAATACTTCCCCTATGGATGACAGGCACCATTTCATTTTTTCTAACTTCCACTGACCACTAAACCTGAGACATTGTATACTTACCACTGACCCTGGGCTATTTTGTACTCTAACTGACCATAGTCCAGGCCCTCTAAAGTCTGAAGGACAGTAACTTGGCATTTTGTTTAGAAAGTTTGGAGACCCCTGTAAACAATGCTGGAGCTTTGTTTACAGGGGTGTATCTTATGCCTACATACAAAAGTATTTTGTACTCTAACTGAGCCCAGGCCCCCTAAAGTCTGAAGGACAGTAAACTGGCATTTTGTTTATATAGTTTGGAGACCCCTGTAAACAATGCTGGAGCTTCAACGTAGAAGGTTGAGCCTTAAAGTGTTTGTAAACCTAGATGAGAAAAAAACAAACTTGCAAGACAAAGGCATAATGGGCTAGTATGCATTGCATACTAGCTCACTATGAAATATTTAACTTTGCCGGCCAGTAGCAGTACAGCAGCTGAAGCGTCACGAGCGAGCAATTTCTTCAGTGCACATGTGCCGATGATGACGCACATGCGCATATAGTGAATATCTCCTTAAATGTGCAAGTTTAGGAGAAATTAATGTTACCTACAGGTAAGCCTTATTATAGGCTTACCTGTAGATAAAAGTGGTTATACAGGGTCTTTAAGCCTGGTAAACACTAGCACAGTAATGGCTAACCTTGGCACCCCAGATGTTATGGAACTACATTTTCCATGCTGCTCATGCTCTCTGCAGTGTAGTTGAGCATCATGGGAAATGTAGTTCCTAAACATCTGGGGTGCCAAGGTTAACCACCACTGCACTAGCAGTTCTTTTTTTGTTCAACCCAATGGGCTGGACCCAAAAAAACCTGAAGAAGAGCTTGGGAGGACCTACTGTACTAACTATCCGATGTTAGTCCAGCAATATCCCCCACGCGCGCACCAGAACTGTGGTCAGTGCTGATTGGATGCTGATCAGCAGACCTTTTTTGGTCATACCCTTTTCAACATCTGGCTTCTGTTGGACTGGCTGCCATACACATTGCCAAATGTCATCCACTTTCTATTGGACCAGCCAATACCGCTCAATATTTGGCCTGTGTAAAGGGGGCTTAAGTTTATATTTGTTTGCTGTGGTTAATAGCTGATATTGAGCTTAGCCTTAGGTCGCACCAAGCCCAAATTTGAAATCTTGTGATTTCACTTGAAATTGCACAATTTCAAAGCTGCGTGTTGTTGCAACTTGGCTGACATCTGTGCAATTACATGCACAGATGTCTATGCAAGTTGCATGTGAAATCGTCAAAAATGCAGGAACTTCTTTTTCAAATCGGTGTGGCCCCGCAAAGTTGGCATTGCACCGATTTGAAAAGTTCCATTGCTGACAGTAAGGCGCAACTAGATGCACTCTATAAATGTGAGTACCCTGTAAGGGCCGGTTCACACTGCGGGCGATGCGAGGCGACACCGACTTGCCTCGCCGCGACCTGCCGCGACCTCAGCGGCGACTTGCAAATGACCTCTGTATAGAAGTCAATGCAAGTCGCCCCGAGGTTGCCCAAAAGTAGTACAGGAACCTTTTTTCTGAGTCGGAGCGACTCGAGTCGCTCCTCTCAGAACGGTTCCATTGTACAGAACGGGGGCGACTTGTCAGATCGCGGCGAGGCAAGTCGTGTCGTCTCGCATCGCCCGCAGTGTGAACCGGCTCTTAAAGGGTTTGTTTGCTTTGTTCAATAAATTATTTAAACTTTATTACACTATCAAGCGCTTCTTATTTTTGCATAATACGGAGGTATTCACTGAGGAGTCCAGGATGCAGTTTTTCCCAGAGGAGGTTCAATAGCGTGTTTAGACTCCAAGGTGAGCGTTCACTACCTAGGGGATCACTGAAGGGAGGACACCTTGACAAATTTGATCACTTACCAAGTTGTTTTGGATTGCATGGACTACAATTATTGGAGGCACAGCAGGACACTTTGTCTGCACATGAGCACTTTGATATTTGATTTATTCACAATATATTTAATGGACTTTTTTACAGAGCTTATGAACTTTATGTATTTTTTCACGTATATTTTATTGTGCATCTGAGTTTTTCACTCCCTTGATTATTACACTGTCACATCACATATTAATCATTGTTGGTGTGTTTATGCTATTTATATGCATTTGGTATTCATTTATTGGGTGTGTATTGCGTATTATTTAGCACAGCACTATTTTTATTAATATATTAATATTCTGATTTAGCTGCCACATTATATATTTATCAATTATCTTTTTTTTTTTTTTACAATGATGAGATGTTCATCACATTTATAGCACAGCGTATATATTTTATTCATTTATACTTGCACGCTTTGTGAGACGTGTTCAACGCGAGCAGCCATGGGCGTCCGCAGAACTTTTTTCTGGGGGGGCATCATTTTAGGGTCACCCATGCACCGCTCCTTTTCGACAATGTAATTATCACATTATCATGGTCAGAGACTGCAGATGAAGTACCGTCCCTAGGATAAGTAATGGATAATGGCCAACAGACCCTCTTACCAGACCCAGCAAAACTACAGCAGTGATCCCTCCGACTGGACAATTGCTCACTCTGGTCAGTAGTGTAGCATGTCTGTACCCTGGTAGTGGCTCAGTCTTTCTCTCTCTGGTGTCTCTCTGGTGGTGCTGGGCAGTGTGGCTTTATCTCTGCCTCCCGCCCAGCACACTCCTTCTTTGTCCTGTAGTGCTCTCTCCCTCAGCTTTTTTCCAGGCTGCAGTCTCTCAATCTCTCTCTTGATTGAGCTGTAGCCTCCTCCCTGTGGAAAATGGGGCCGCAAATCTTTGGGACTGCATGTCCCATGATGCTCTCCTCTCCTTGTCTCCTTTGATTAGCTCTCAGTTATTGCCAATAGGAAAGGAACGGAGCAGGCAGGAAGCTGGGCCGGGAACCTGGTGAGAGCCGCCATCTCTTTTCCCTGACAGGAGAAAGGGGGAGTGAATGGGGGAAACCTCTGATAGCCTGCAGCTCACCTTTCTCCTGTCACAGTGCCCCCGAGTTCTCTGCTGGACTGAGCAGGGAAAAGAGCCTAAAGTTACACCACACTGATTGAGGGGCTTGACAGCACCTTAATGGTGACACCTCACTGGTGGTTGGCACCCGGGTGCGGGCTGCCCGCACCCCGATAGCGACGCAACTGTGCTGAATTTAAGATCCGATCCCTGATTCCGGGGGGGGAGGGGCACTTGACCCCCCCTGCCCCTACCTGGGGACGCTCATGCGAGCAGCTTCCCTTCTCTATTTATTCGCCAGGCATTTTGTCAGTGGTGGCTCGTAGGACCCTTTCTGTTTTTTAATAAGGCGCAACTAGTCATGTGATATGGGCCTGTCAAATCACATGACAAATCAAATGACAAATGCTGACTGGTTTCAGTTGTTTGTGTTTGTTATAAAGTTTGTGTCTTTTATTTAGTATAATTCTCCTGATTGCTTATTGTTTTGGTGGGGGCATGGGTATGGGCACTGTATATGCACTCCCATATGGGGAAGTTGTCACTCATCTGTATAAAAAAATGGGGCAGCAGTTGTCACTGGTACAGGAAGGTACGGACAGCAATAAAAACATTGTCAGAAGCTCTAACCCTTTTTTGCTGTGCTAAAAATGTGTTAATCTTATTGAGTGTACCCCAATTGAAGTGACATCATGAGAGTTGCTAAGGGGAAATCTCATTAATGGGGGCACTGACAACAATTAAAGCTCAGGCAGTAACCCTTCCTCGCTAAGAAGGTACTATTATCTTCATAGCTTTCAGTACTGAACGAAGGCTCATTTATGGGGGATCCTCATGTTATACTTTAGTGTTAAGTATTCATTAGGCAGTTTGAAGAAAATTGTCAAGTGCTATCCTTTATGGGGGTAAGTGGCAGTGAACAAGGCCACATGAATAATATCCATTTTACTACAGCGCACAGCTGGCATATCACGGTGTGTCCATGTGTTAGACATACTGCTGGAGTGGTTGCATTGTACTGTGATAAAATCCACTCAAGTGTTCACCTTTAACAAGAAACACTGGAAGATCAATACTGTACTCATGTGTACAAGCACTCATAGTGCATACGTTGAAACATGTCAAAGCCATTAACTGTACAGCAGCTAAAGATCCCAGCAGCGCTGCAGAAGTGAAGGTTGTTTAAGGTGGACTTGTGAGGACAGACATACGGGAGCTGCCAGTATGTACTTGTTTTTTTAAAGATGCAGACTCTAAGGTCTGTAATTCTGGTTCTTTCTTTATCAGCCATTAAGTCCCTAGAGTGGAACAAGCAAGCTTGTTTACAAAATTTCCACAAGGGACAAAACCTGCAGTAGAAACACTCTTTTTTTTTACAAAAAGTAGGGGATTCATCCATTTTTATATTGCTGCCAGGAAGTCAAAATTTCCCCAGTGAGGCACCAAACAAAGTAAAAACTCAACATTATTTTTAAGCTTAGTCTGGCTATACAAGGATACATTTTAGCAGGTTCCCGATAAACAGGCTGAAATTTGCTCAATAGGTGCCCCATCGGCCATCTCCAGCCCAATATACATTAATTGGAAAATTCAACCAGTTGGGTGGAAAATTGTTGGCTGAGCAGCACCTCCATCCAATCAGATGCACGCAATGCTTGAATATTTTGACAGCCTCCAGAGCAGGCTGTCAAAATACAATAGCCACAGTGGGCGATTCATCCATCCATGGTGTATAGTGCAGATGGGAGAATCATGAGCTGGAAAGAAAATATCTATATGTGTATGGCCCATCACTGTGCACTCTGTCCAAAATGGCAAAGGAGTCTGGGCCAGGAGTCTGGTAATAAACTATAAATCCCCGTCCCAGTTTTCAAATGAAAATATTTTATATGATATCCATGGCCAGCTTAACCTTCAAAATCGTTTATTTTAAAATCAGCATAAAATCCAGCAGCTGTCTTGGTATTGCTGGTGTCCATATTAACTGCCATATGTTGGCACTTCCTTCAAACTAATGTTCTCTGTATAGGACTATATTGTGAGTTATCCTAATGAACTTTTAGGGCTTGTCAGTAGGACTGCTGGATATGAGCCTTCAAGTGATATGAAACCAGTACATCTGTTGTGGAACTAGAAGTCATGGAATGGTGCATCTGCATCATGGCTGTCCTTATACACACTTAGGTTAGCAGGTATTGGAATGTATAGTTCAAGCTCTGGAAATCTATTAGCTGCCCATAACTTCCCTATCTGATCTGAATTAAATGGTTAAATATATACATTATTTCAAGACAATTGGCATGCTAATGAAAAAAAGCTTTTGCGAGAAAAAGCTTTTATGGGTCTGGCAGAATTTTTTTTACTTCCAAACTTTTATTGAATTTTGGGTAGCAAAAGTGCTCCTTTAAGCTGGGAAAAAAAACAGGTCAGGCACTTGGATATCATCTGCAGTAATAATACATGTCTTCATATTGAAACAGTAAAGTAAGGCTGGGTTCACACTGATGTGAATTGGATGCGGGTTTCCAGCCCCCATTCAATTTGCATGACAGAGAAGTGTGACCAACTCTCAATGGAGCCAGTTCACACACCTCTGACATGCGTCTTCTGGTCTGTTTCAGGTGCAAATTCAGTCCAAAATTTGGGCCTGATTTGCACCTGAAACAGTGAACAGCAGTGGCGTCGCTAGGGGTGGCTTTTGGGGCTATAGCCCGGAATCTAGGGCCCATAGTCTCTGCAGGGGTCCCCAAGGGGAGGGGAGGTTCTTTGGGGACCCTGATGTAAGTGGGGGGCTCTCTGGGGACCCTGATGTAAAGGGGGGCTTTCTGGGGATATACATACACACACACACGCACACGTATATATTACTGTATATACATGTGTATACCCGCCCAAGCGTATGACTTTCTTTATTACGCTGCTATGGGCTCCAGCTCCAGATCTTTTTTAGACCTAGCAACGCCCCTGGTGAACAGGCACATGCACCAGACCCCCTGCTGTGAGTCACGGCCACAGCTAGTGTGAACCCAGCTTTAAAGTCCGAAGAAGCTAATTACATGTGGATTGACAATTGTTTGAGTATAGTACAATGACATACAGTGGTGTGAAAAAGTGTTTGCCCCCGTCCTCATTTTCTGTTCCTTTGCATGTTTGTCACACTTAAGTGTTTCGGAACATCAAACCAATTTAAACAATAGTCAAGGACAACACAAGTAAACACAAAATGCAATTTGTAAATTAAGGTGTTTATTATTAAAGGTGAAAAAAAATCAAAACCATCATGGCCCTGTGTGAAAAAGTGATTGCCCCCCTTGTTAAAACATACTATAACTGTGGTTGTCCACACCTGAGTTCAATTTCTCTAGCCACACCCAGGCCTGATTATTGCCACACCTGTTCACAATCAAGGCATCACTTAAATAGGAGCTGCTTGACACAGTAAGGTCCACCAGAAGATCCTTAAAAGCTACACATCATGCCGAGACCCAAAGAAATTCAGGAACAATTGAGAAAGAAAGTAATTGAGATCTATCAGTCTGGAAAGGGTTATAAAGCCATTTCCAAAGCTTTGGGAATCCAGCGAACCACAGTGAGAGCCATTATCCACTAATGGCGAAGACATGGAACAGTGGTGAACCTTCCCAGGAGTGGCCGGCCGCCCAAAATTACCCCAAGAGCGCAGCGACGACTCATCCAAGAGGTCACAAAAGACCCCACAACAACGTCCAAGGAACTGCAGGCCTCACTTGCCTAAGTTAAGGTCAGCGTTCATGCCTCCACCATCAGGAAAAGACTGGGCAAAAATGGCCTGCATGGCAGAGTTCCAAGGAGAAAACCACTGCTGAGCAAAAAGAACATCAAAGCTCGTCTCAATTTCTCCACAACACATCTTGATGATCCCCAAGACTTTTGGGACAACATTCTGTGGACCGATGAGACAAAAGTGGAACTCTTTGGAAGGTGTGTGTCCAAGTATATCTGGCGTAGAAGGAACACTGCATTTCATAAAAAGAACATTATACCAACAGTAAAATATGGTGGTGGTAGTGTGATGGTCTGGGGCTGTTTTGCTGCTTCAGGACCTGGAAGACTTGCCATGATAAAAGGAACTATGAATTCAGCTGTCTACCAAGAGATCCTGAAGGAGAATGTCCGACCATCTGTTCGTGTACTCAAGCTGAAACGAACTTGGGTTCTGCAGCAGGACAATGATCCTAAACACACCAGCAAGTCCACCACCGAATGGCTGAAGAAAAACAAAATGAAGACTTTGGAGTGGCCTAGCCAAAGTCCTGACCTGAATCCTATTGAGATGTTGTGGTATGACCTTAAAAAGGCCGTTCATGCTCGAAAACCCTCTAATGTAACTGAATTAGGACAATTCTGCAAAGATGAGTGGGCCAAAATTCCTCCAGGACGCTGTAAAAGCCTCATTGCACGTTATCGCAAACGCTTGGTTGCAGTTGTTGCTGCTAAGGGTGGCCCAACCAGTTATTAGGTTTAGGGGGCAATCACTTTTTCACACAGGGCCATGATGGTTTGAATTTTTTTTCACCTTTAATAATAAACACCTTCATTTACAAATTGCATTTTGTGTTTACTTGTGTTGTCCTTGACTATTGTTTAAATTGGTTTGATGTTCCGAAACACTTAAGTGTGACAAACATGCAAAGGAACAGGAAATGAGGAAGGGGGCAAACACTTTTTCACACCACTGTATAGGGGGTTATTTACTAAAACTGGAAAGTGCAAAATCTGGTTCAGCTCTGCATAGAAACCAATTAGCTTCCAGGTTTTATTGTCAGAGCTTTATTAAAGGTGAAGTTAGAAGCTGATTGGCTACCATGCAGAGTTGCTCCAGATTCTGAGTGCACCAATCTCCCCCATAAAGTCAAATAAAATCACAATTAACAATGTGTTTCCTTATCAGAAACCATTAGTTAATGGGTCAGTCCATGTAAAATTTATGCTAGCTATTGGTGCAGCCTGGTGGGCCAGGTTGGTTCCTGGTTTCTTACTGTACTGTATATATTTTGTATCCTCTAGTAAGCTCCTCCTGCCATAAATTGGACCTCTCTTCCTGTCTGCTCAATTTTAGGTGTTGCTACTTAGCACTGTATGTTCTTTATTCTAATGCCCTGTACACACGGGCAGACTTTCCGACAGAAAATGTGTGATCGGACTGTGTTGTCGGAAATTCCGATCGTGTGTGGGCTCCATCGGACTTTATCCGTCTGAATTTCCGACACACAAAGTTTGAGAGCTGGATCTAAAATTTTCCCACAACAAAATCCAATAGTTTAAATTCCAATCGTGTGTAGACAATTCCGACGCACAAAGTGCCACGCATGTTTAAAATAAATTCCGAGATGAAAGCTATTGGCTACTGGCCTCTTTATAGTCCCGTTGTATGTGTTGTACGTCATCTCGTTCTGAACGATCAGATTTTCCGACAACTTTGTGTGACCGTGTGTATGCAAGACAAGTTTGGGCCAAAATCCGTCTGAAAAAATCAGACGGATTTTGTTGTCGGAATGTCCGACCGTGTGTACAGGGCATAAGACTAAAATATCGGTTGGATGGACAGCTCCTTTAAATTATTTAGAAATTATTTTCATATGCCTCTAAGTGTCGCACTGCACCATGCTCATCTTCCTGCCATAATTCCTGATTCTGCTCCTTTCTACTCAGTTTTAAGTGTTGCCACTCCAGCAGTTTTAGGTATTCCAGCAGCAGAAGCCCCCTATAACGGCTACAGCAGGTATGCAGATCCTGGAACTCAGATACGAAGATCCCACCACTAGAATCTCAGACAAAATGAAGAAAGCTTCAGGTGTCTGAACTTTCCTACATCTTCCAAAGACTAAAATGTCAGCTTTGGATAGACGGATCCTTTAAATTATTTAGAAATAATTTCTAAATGTCCCTATGCACTGCACTATATTTGGAGGAAGTGGTAAAGTTATTAGAAATGTTTCTAAAAAGTCACAGTCGGTTACTATCTTCAGGGCAAAATACAGAGTCTCGCTGCATAACTACGCAGTTGTTTATATTTGAACTCAAATGTATACAGCGTCCCATGGATCTTACATGGTACAATAGGTACAAAAATGCAATAGCTGGAGGCATAATGATTTGAAGAAAACTTTTATGACTGCATACGTATTATCAGAAAGTTAAATACAGATAAATTCTTTATGCTTTTAATAGAGGCTTGTATTTCACTGATAATGTTTGAACTAATCACACGACTAAAAGGTGTAGTTATTAGGTAGAGGACAGTACAAGGGTTCCCCCGGTCAATAAATTCTCATAGGCGAGTCACATTTACACAGCATACTTTTCATTAGCCAATAGCAGACTAGACACCCTGTATTTTGCAGTGCATGCTTTATCTCAGCCAACTGTGTTCCTCCTACTCCAGTTTGAACCACAACAGATCAGCAACCAATCCCAGCTCAGTGACTCACTCACTTGAAGTTGACACATGAACATCGAACAGGTTTTACAATTATTACATGGCCTTAGACTATAGATGTGAGGCTTTGTAGGTGCTACACAGTGACCTGCCTCTGAGACAATACGTTAGTTGTAATTTTGATGTATTCAAAAGTAAATTTAAAGGGCAATTACGATAAAACATTGCATTCTGATAGGTGTATGTGGTTAATGCTTGCAAATGTTATTGCACTCTAATAACAGCTTATGCAATTATAGTGCATTATGAATCCCTTTCTTTATTTCATTTTCATTTTAATTTTCAATTGTTTTTCTCACCATTTATATACAGTGGGGAAAATTGGGACAAACTATAGATTGCTACTGTAAAATAGTCACCTTTCAGTTCAATATTTAGAGATATACTGTACTGGGGATAATATACAGTAATGTTGAGAACTGCATTTATTTTTCTCAAGCGTCATGAACAATTATGGTATACAAACATTGTATTCCATTACTATATAAATTCATTGGATAAATAAACATGGTCTTCATAGTAGGGTTAAATCATAGTGTCAGGTCACTTTGAGGCGAGGTGACAGATGCACACCGTAGGGATCAGGAGTGCACCGCAAGGTTGTGGACCCTACGGCTGACTGCAGCGGACGGGAGACAGGTCCCACCGAGGTTAGAGCGTAAGATTCCCTGGGGCGCGGAGTCTAAGAGCCAGCAGGTGTTCACCAGAGCCTCGAGTGGTGATGATGGACTTGGCTGCAACTGGCTCCAGGTCGCGACCCCCAGGGTCCCCCAGCTCACATCCACAGTAGGCAACAGGAGGATAGGGATGGTGAGGGACAAAGCCAAGGTCGGGGCCACAAGCAGACAGGAATAGTCAGGGACACGCCAAAAGGTCAGGATCACAGGCAAACAGGGATAGTCAAAGACACGCCAAAAAGTCGGTAACGGAACAACAGAAGAGCACACGGCAGGTAACAGGAAGCTAAACACACAAAGGAATACACAATGGTTGATAAGCACTGTTGGCTTGCAGTGCACAGGTTAATATAAGGTAACCTGATAGGGCCTGGGGTGGAGCCATGCTTAGAGGAGAGGTTATAAAAACCACCAGGTGGAAGTGGCTGGCCTCTTAGTCTGAACACATGAGGGGAGGTAAGCAAACAGGAAGATCACTGCATAACCATGACAGTACCCTCACCCTCCCTCTTACGAGGCCTCCCCCTCCCCTGCCTGGGTCCAGGCTTAAAGGGAAACTCCAGATGGAACCTCCTCAACGGACGAGGAGCAAAGACCTCAGATGCAGTGATCCAAGACCTCTCCTCAGGGACCAACCCTTTCCAAAGTACGAGGTACTGAAGAATGCCTTTACGGAGCCGGGAATCCAAAACTTGACTAACCTCGTATTTTAGATTATCCTCAGAGACCGAAACTGAGGTAGGGAGAGGACGAGAGGACTTGAGGACTAAAGGCTTTTTAGGAATGGGTAAGGGGATGACAAGATCAGGAGTCTGAGCAGGGTCCCCCACATCCTTAAAGATGAGCTGGGCATCCATAACAGGACCACCAGACTGGGCAGAGGCCAGTGGATCCCTGAGGTCAGGTTGGTTAGAAGGTGACATGTCACAAGAGTCAAGCTGGATAGCTGCAACACCAACAGAATGCAGAGAACCCTGAGAAGAAAGATTGAAAACCCCTCCTGGCCGAATGAGGTATTCTATCCAAAGGATGGATTGAGCCTCTTAAACGGGTTTGAACGGACATAGTAGCAGTAGGGTGAGACCAGGTCACTGAAGGTGCTAAACAAGAAGCCGGAAGCTCATTGGGCATGGGCTGGACTGGCATAACTGGTGCAGAGGTCGACTGAATAGTATTGTCAGGTGTAGCGACCATCTCAATCGCATCACAGTGCATAGCAACTGTGGAACTTGCAGACAAGTTAGCCTGGCTGTGCGTTCAAGGGAGATTAGGGACAGGCAAAGGAAATGGTTATGCGAACTGGAGTGAATGATCGACTCAGGTTCATAAGTGGGCCCCTCATCCAGAGTACCACATGACCTAGAGCAGGGGTCTCAAACTGGCGGCCCTCCAGATGTTGCGAAACTACAAGTCCCATCATGCCATTGCCTTTGGGAGTCTTGCTCTTAACTGTCAGCCTTGCAATGCCTCATGGGACTTGTAGTTTTTCAACAGCTGGAGGGCCACCAGTTTGAGACCTCTGACCTAGAGAGTGCATCAGTCCGACTATTGCAGGACGCATCCCAGAGATCGCTATATACAGTGGGAAGAGCAGAAGATACTGGGGTGGTGGTAACAGGAAGTTTCTCCTTTGGGGTACCCTTGAGTAGGCAGGAAGAGGAACAGGAGGAACCCCAAGCGAGGATCTGTCCAGCAGACCAGTCAATGTGTGGAGAATGAAGCCGTAACCAAGGAAGACCTTATATGATAGGAGATGAAGCCTTAGGTAAGACAAGGAAGGATATCCACTCCTGGTGGAGTGTCCCTACTGACATCTTAACAGGAAGAGTCTGAAAGCGGATAGGGCCCCCTGGGAGAACAGTGCCATCAATCGCCAAGACCACCAATGGCGATGTAAGGGGCAAAAGGGTAAGTCTCATGGAGGATGCAGTTTCCCAATCCATGAAATTGGCAGCGGCTCCGGAATCCAGATGTGCTGAGACCGAACAAGAGGAAGCACCGACATGAAGCAACGCAGAAAGGAGAAGACGAGAAGGTGAAGGTGATATTTCAGGGTCTAATACCCCAACTTACAGATGTATTAGCCCTGAGCGTTTTTCCGGACGAAGAGAACAAGTGTCACGGAAATGACCTTTGGCCCCACAATAGAGACATAGGCCCAGAGTTCTGCGCCTAGCACGTTCTTCGGGAGATAACTTAGTCCAGCCCAACTGCATAGGTTCCTTGGTAGGCAGGGGTGCTCCTCGGATCGAAGAGAAGGGACTGGGGGCTCAGGCTGCCTAAAGAACGGGGAGTGCTGGCGTCTTTTTTCCAGGGCCCTCTCCTGAAAGCGAATATTGATCTGGTTACACAAGGTGATGACACTGTCCAGATCAGCAGGAAGGGATCTTACTGCTAATTCATCCTTCACTCTATCAGAGAGGCCATGTAAAAAGGTTGCAACTAGGGCCTCATTATTCCAGCTCAATTCAGCTGTGAGGATACGGACGTGGACTCTTGACCTAGACATAAAAGAGCGCTAGCAGCTGAGGAGACACGACCCGGTTCCTCGAAGATATTCCGAAAAAGTTTCAAGAAATCAGACAGGTTAAAAACCACTGGATCATTCATTTCCCACAGAGGGGCAGCCCAAGCTAACGCCTCGCCGGACAGGAGCAACTTTTGCCCGATATGCAACTTTTTCCTGATCGGACTGGAAATTTTGGGGCTGAAGTTCAAAATGAATTGTGCACTGGCTAAGGAACCCCCTGCAAGCCTTGGAGACCCCAGAGAAATGGACCAGAGCTGGTAGTTGCAATGAATATGTGGCTGCGACTGATGCGATAGGTGCAGCAGCAGATAGCGGTTGAGGTTGTTGAACCAGGGGTCCTAATGAGGCCTGAACCTGTTCAACACGGGATGCCAAATCCTGAAGGAATCGCATCACCTGGGTCTGATGTGATTCTCCGGTCTCAAGTCTGCGAACTAAGCTCTGCAATGGATCATCTGCAGGAAGCGGCACGTCAGCCGGGTCCATGGCTGATCAAACTGTCATGTCACCTTGAGGCGAGGTGACAGATGCACACCGTAGGGATCAGGAGTGCACCGCAAGGTTGTGGACCCTGCGGCTGACTGCTGTGGATGGGAGACAGGTCCCACCAGGGTTAGAGCGTAAGATTCCCTGGGGCGCGGAGTCTAAGAGCCAGCAGGTGTTCATCAGAGCCTCGAGTGGTGAGGATGGACTTGGCTGCAACTTGTTCCAGGTCGCGACCCCCAGGGTCCCCCAGCTCACACCCACAGTAGGTAACAGGAGGATAGGGATGGTGAGGGACAAAGCCAAGGTCGGGGCCACAAGCAGACAGGAATAGTCAGGGACACGCCAAAAGGTCAGGATCACAGGCAAACAGGGATAGTCAAAGACATGCCAAAGTTGGTAACGGAACAACAGAAGAGCACACGGCAGGTAACAGGAAGCTAAACACACAAAGGAATACACAATGGTTGATCAGCACT
This sequence comes from Lithobates pipiens, assembly GCF_037356315.1. Lineage (NCBI taxonomy): Eukaryota > Metazoa > Chordata > Amphibia > Anura > Ranidae > Lithobates > Lithobates pipiens. The sequence continues at coordinate 187,424,033 of NW_027507686.1, read as the reverse complement.
GTTGGCTTGCAGTGCACAGGTTAATATAAGGTTCCCCGATAGGGCCTGGGGTGGAGCCATGCTTAGAGGAGAGGTTATAAAAACCACCAGGTGGAAGTGGCTGGCCTCTTAGTCTGAACACATGAGGGGAGGTAAGCAAACAGGAAGATCACTGCATAACCATGACACATAGAAGATATAGACATAAATGTAAGAGCTGATTATGTAGCTAGAGTTCAATAGTTGTATCGCTGAGTTTCCAAAAAAAAATCATTCATATGAAATATCAAACGTAAAAAAGATGAAATAAGAAAAATGCATCCTTATGGCTCGACATGTTTCGTGGAGAATGCTCCACTTCCTCAGGAGCAGATGCAGATCTAAAAAATATAAATGAACAATGCTGAAGTCTGATGGTTAAACCGCATAGGAGAGGGAAAAAAGAGGATGAAACCCCACTAATATGGTGGGATGTCCTATGTTGCTTTACTCACACAGCAGCTCAAGTTTCAACATGTGGCACTGTAGAAAGGGGGTCGTCAGGAGGTGCCTGCACTGGGAGCTGTGGGAGTACTGCCCTCAACCGCCATCGTACAAATGAGGGGACTTGAAAAGAATTGGGGATCTCCATTGGATAGTAAAAGGTGACATGATTGGTAGTCCCAAAAAGTTCATTGATGGAGAGCCCCAATTCTTTTCACGTTATTTTCCACAGTACCACATGTTGAACCTCGAGCTGTTCTGTGAGTAAAGCAGGGCAGGACATCCCACCATCTTGGTGGGTTTTCATCTTTTTCTTTTCCTCTCCTATGTGGTTTAACCATCAGACTTCATCATTGTTTATATGTATTTTGTATGCTTATGTTTGCTGCCATACCTCTTTTCTTATTTTGCCTTGCAGATCCCAGCATCCCCCCCCGGATGGGTGGCGGTGCACTAGAGCTTATTCCCTGGCAAGGGTTTTGGCCAGCTGGAAGTCTACAGGCTCTGTCCCGGATTAGATAGGGTACTCAGTCAGTTTGTATAGAGATCCATTGATTCCTGTGCCTCCTGGGTCCCAAGTGCTGGGTGATATCACTTCCGGTTAGGCAGGATGTAAGGGGCGGTGGTGCCCGGTGCTGGATTGCAATGGAGAAGGAGAGGTTCTTTTTGGCTGGATGCCATCACTTCTGGTGAGACAAGCTTTACATTTTTAACATCTGCTTTCTACATTCTGCTGTGCATTCTGCTATGGAGCAAACGGAGAAGACAGTGGCTGGGGGATCAGGAGCCACAGGCACCAGCCAGCCCCAGTTAAGAAGATTCTGGGGTGCCTCCCTTTTTACCTATGGGAGGGTCTTTTTTCTATCCTCTCTCCTCCCTTTGAAATCTTGGCCTATTGGGCCTGCGGCTGCACCCCTGAAGTTATGCCACTCAAGGTCACAGTGTGATGGGATGGTCTGGTGGTTTGCAGGGGATTTTGCTCTCTGACCCCTTTTTTCTTTTACTAACATGGGCTTGTGGTCTGTCTTTAAGGCCAAGGGCATGGATAAACCTAAAAAGTCTCCACCTCCACAAAAGCGATGTCCCACTTGCAAAAATCGCTTACGGATTCCTGGTCTAAACCCATATGCAAGGCATATATCATTAGTTTGATAAAGCAGGAATGTTCATCTGAGTGCAAGGAATTTTTTGCCTCAATTTAACAAGCACTGTCGGGTGTTTTCAAATCTTTTTGCTCTCTTCTGGCTAAGATTCCTGTACAAAATCTGGCTGTTCCACAGAACATACCATCTAGTTCTCTGCTATCCATCCACCTCAAGGGCCATGACGTCAGTGGCTCAGAGGAGGAAAGAAAGTGTCTCTCAGATTGGCTTGGATGAAGTCGAGAGAGGAGAAGACATTAAGAGGTCTTCCAGATATAAATTATTTTAGGAAAAAGTAGATGAGCTCTTAAAAGCCATTTACACTACCCTGGAGATCTAGGAGGAAAAAGTTCAGTTAACTTTACATGACCATATATACCAGGATTTGGATGAAGTCAACCATAGAGTTTTTTCAGTCCATAAAATACTATCAGAGGACCCAGAGTAGTGGTCATATTGTTTCCAAATCTCTTAAGAGAAGATACCCCTTTAGTGACAATGAGACTCTTGTTTAAAACAAAAAGCCATGATTGGAGCAGCTTTTTCTTGAGTATATAGGCATAAGGATTTGGCTTGCTTGAAGATGCCTTGGATAAGAGGGCAGATTTCCTCTCCAAGAAGGCATGGGGCTCCACCCTTTTGAATCTGTCATTGACAGAAATCTAGAAATTTGGTTTGACCAGATGAAGAAATCTGTCAAAGCAGGTACCCCTCAGGAGGATCTGTTGGAATCTTTCCCTACACTGCTGAAGTCTGACAGATATATGGGGGGTGCATTGGCTGCTTCAATGAGGATGTCATCCAGATCATCCAGATGTCATCCAGATCCTCAGCCAAATCTTTTTTTTTTTGGTTTTGTATAAAATAGGTAGATGTGCTTTCCCTTTAAAATGTAATAACAGTTGATTATTATCTAAAAAGTGCTAGTGCTTATATAAACAATAATATGCACAATCATTTTATTTTCTTTGCTTCCTTCAGCCTACTAATTAAGGGGAGTGGTTAACTGGTGATAGGTGCTTGAGGCCTATATAACTTTCTATAGAACTCATTGTGAGCCTGCTCATCTTTGAGCTTGCTAGAACTGAGACCAAGTGAAACTGGACTAAGTGATGAGTTGAAAACTAGGTTATAGCAGGGGTCAAGTACCAGTGTAGGGTGAGTGTGTACTTGTGTATTATAAGTACATGAGTGCTGCGAGTGCACGTGGGCTGTATTGAATATTAGTGTCAGGTAGTACCTGTGCATTGTGAGTACCTGAGTGTTGTCTGAATCGTTAGTACTTATGTATTGTGTGTGTGCACATGGGTCCGCGACTGCATGTTGCTCAGTGAGTGCATGTTGGTCAGCAAGCTTCATAGTTTCATAGTTAGTAAGGTTGAATAAAGACACCAGTCCATCCAGTTCAACCTGAGTGTCTACAATTGTCCCTATCCCTGTACATTGCACACTCACATCAGTCCCTACCCTCAAGGAGCCCACAAATCCAAGGTCCCCATTCATATACTAGGGCCAATTTTGGACAGAAGCCAATTAACCTACCTGCATGTCTTTGGATTGTGGGAGGAAACCGGAGTACCCGGAATAGAGTAAAGATGGCCAAAAAGTTAGAGGGGATTTTAAACTAGGCGACGGGGGAGGGCCGAGAGGTAGAGATAGTCAGCGCGGAACAGATTCGAGAGGGTAGTATTGGGGGCTTTAGTCGTAGGTTGACTAAAGCACATAAACCCAAGTATAGTAAAAAATCCTAGTTGCAATTTTGGAACACCCAATAAGAGGATAGTATGCGACCAATCTAAAACACATGGCATGTTCACCAATGCCAGGAGCCTGGCGGACTAGAGATATTGTTGTATGAGGAGAATTAGGATTTTGTGCGAATTTCAGAGACTTGGTTCAACAGCTCTCATGATTGGCTGGCAATCATTCAAGGGTATACATATTATCGCAGGGATAGAGAGGGTAAAAAAGGGGGATAGGTATGCCTATATATCAAGAATAATAAAAAAGTGAATGTGAGAGATGACATCACTAAAGTAGCTAGGGAGGAGTTGGAATCCTTATGAGTAGAGCTCCAAAGGGATGACGCTAAGGGGAAAATAATACTGGGAACATTCTATAGTCCCCCTAACCTGAGGGAGGAGGGGGAGACGGATCTCCTATCACAAGTTGGATTAGCAGTAAGGATGGGAAGTGTTATCATAAAGGGGGATTTTAATTATCCAGACATAGACTGGGCAGAGGAAACCACGCATTCATCTAAGGCTCGCCAGTTCCTAAATGTCTTGCAGGACAATTTCATGGTTCAGATGGTAGATGCAGCAACTAGAAATAAAGTGTTACTGGATCTACTGATTATTAACCAACCTACCTGATCACGGATGTGTAAATACGGGGCAATTTAGGAAACAGCGATCACAGGTCAATTGGCTTCAGTGTAAATCACACAAATAGGAAACATATAAGGAATACAAAGACAAGATCCAACTTCCCTAAACTACGAACCTTGCTAGAAGTCATGAATTGGAATAAAATCTTAGGAACAAAGAACACGGAGGAGAGATGGGTTTGCTTTAAGAGCATATTAAATAGGGGTATTAGTCAATGCATCCCATTGGGTAATACATTTAAAAGAGTGAATAAAAGTCCTGGATGGCTTAATGCCAATGTAAAAATGCATATAAAAGCAAAGGAGAAGGCCTTCAAAAAATACAAGGTTGAGGGATCATCAGCATTCAGACTTTATAAAGAATGCAACAAGAAATGTAAGGGTGCAATTAGGGCGGCTAAGATGAAAGTCAAAAATACATAGCGGAGGAGAGCAAAAAAAATCCCAAGAAATTCTTTAAGTATGTAAACAGTAAATAAGGGAGGACAGACCATATTAGCCCCATAAAGAATAAGGAAGGACATCTGGTTACAAAGGATGGGCAGATGGCAAATGTATTGAATTTATTCTTCTCTTCAGTCTTCACAAGGGAATCGGGGGGCTTCAGTAACCCAAAAAACTGCAGTGTTTATCCTTATGACACATAACAGGAAGCACCTCCATGGTTAACAGAGGACAGAATTAAAATTAGACTTAGGAAACTTAACATTAATAAATCACCGAGACCAGATGGCATGGTACTTAGGGATTTCAGTCAAGTAATTGCCAGACAATGTTTCCTAATTTTTACTGACAGTCTACTGACTGGAGTGGTACCAGCTGACTTGAGAAAAGCCAATGTAGCACCCATATTTAAAAAGTCCCAAAATACATCCCTGGGAATTACAGACCAGTTAGCATAACATCAATAGTATGCAAGCTTTTTGGAGGGGATGATAAGGGACTATATACAAGATTTTAGCAATGAGAACGGTATCATTGGCAGTAATCAGCATGGATTCATGAAGAATCGTTCTTGCCAAACCAACCTATTAACCTTCTATGAGGTGAGTTACCATCTAGATAAAGGAAGTCACATAGACGTGGTGTATCTGGATTTTGCAAAAACATTTGACACAGTTCCCCATAAACGTTTATCATACAAAATAAGGTCTGCTGGCATGGACCTTAGGTTGAGTACAGGGATTGAAAGCTGGCTACAAGGGTGAATTCAGAGTACCCGGAATGGTCAGGTGTGGGTAGTGGGGTCCCCCAGGGTTCTGGGCTGGGACCAATCCTATTTATTTTGTTCATAAACGACCTGGGAGATGGAGTAAACAGTTCAATCTCTGTATTTGCGGACGATACTAAGCTAAGTAGGGCAATAACTTCTTCTCCGCAGGATGTGGAAACCTTGCAAAAACATGGGAACAAATTAATGGGGTGGGCAACTACATGGCAAATGAGGTTTAATGTAGGAAAATGTAAAATAATGCATTTGGGTGGCAAAAATATGAATGCAATCTATACACTGGTAGGAGAACCTCTGGGGGAATCTAGAATGGAAAAGGACCTGGGGGTCATAGTAGATGATAGGCTCTTCAATGGCATGCAATGCCAAGCTGCTGCTAACAAAGCAAACAGAATAATGACATGCATTAAAAGGGGATCAACTCCAGAGATAAAATGATAATTCTCCCACTCGACAAGACTCTGGTCACACCTAGCATATGTTGTCCAGTTCTAAGCACCAGTCCTCAGGAAGGATGTACTGAAAATGGAGCAAGTACAAAGAATGTCAATAAAGCTAATAAAGGGTCTGAAGGATATTAGTTATGAGGAAAGGTTGCGAGTACTGAACTTATTCTCTCTGGAGAAGAGACGCTTGAGAGGGGATATGATTTCAATTTATAAATACCATACCGGTAGTGATAAAACTTTTTTGTGGAAGTGAGTTTATCCGGTTCCCGACCAGTGCACGCTGATGTACGTCAGCAGAATGGCATGGCTGGGCAAATGGGCATACCTGTACGTCCCTTTAAATTTGCCACTGTGCCATCGCATGCATACTGTCGGGACTTCCGTGAGTCGGGTAATGGGTCCCGCAGACTCGATTGCCGCAGGGATACCCGCGATCACCTCACTGGGGGAGGAAGAATGGGGAGATGCTAATGTAAACAAGCATCTCCCCGTTCTGCCTAGTGACAGTGTCACTGATCTCTGCTCCCTGTGATCCGGAGCAAAGATCAGTGACGTGTCACACATAGCCACACCCCCCACAGTTAGAAACACGCCCCAGGACACACTTAACCCTTACCCTGCCTCCTAGTGGTTAACCCCTTCACTGCCAGTGTCATTTACACAGGAATCAGTGCATTTGTATAGCACTGATTGCTGTATAAATGATAATGGTTCCAAAAAGTTTTAAACATGTCCGAGGTGTCCACCATAATGTCGCAGTCATGATAAAAATCGCTGATCGTCGAAATTACTAGTAAAAAAAAAATTAATAAAAATGCTATAAAACTATCCCTTATTTTGTAAACGCTATAACTTTTGCACAAACCAATCAATAAACGCTTATTGCGATTTTTTTTTACCAAAAATATGTAGAAGAATACATATCGGCCTAAACTGAGGAAAACTATTTTTTTTATATATTTTTGAGGGATATTTATAATAGAAAAATATAAAAAATAATGTAAAAAGGGAAAACACTGCGCTATAATTTATAAAAAAATGGCCACAACGGCCACAACAGCAGCCAACACCAAAAACAAACAAAGTTCAGCAGATAGAATAAAAAATAGTGTAGCGCTTCAATACTAAGTGTAATCAACACAAATTCTGTGAAGATAATAATAGCAAAACAGAGATCACACAGAACCAAATGCCTAGAAATCAAAGTCCAACATAAAACAATCATTCAACTGTGTTGATGGCGTAGAAGTGACCAATCCGTCACCTGGAAGGACAATGATGTACTGGACGAATGAGTTCATGCGGGTAAACTTGATTGTAAGCATCAAAATAAAAATAAAAAGTGAATAAATACTTCTTACCGGAACGGTTGGACTCACACAGTCATATGACGGTTGAGTCTAGAAGGCTTGGGGTCACACTCTGGGACCAAAGACTGTAAGGAGAGAGGTCAGTTGGGCTGGTGGAGAAACTCCTGACGGCTGTAGGCTCGAAGGTGGATCCTTTCAAATGAAAACCTCAAGGTTCAGGTGGTCCGGCCCAGACGCAGCTCTTTGTACCAATACTCCTCTTTTCAGCTTCCTTGCTGCTCAGGCCTTCCACTTCAGGCTCTCATCTGTCTCCTTAGATGCACACAGCATCTATCTAGAAAGCAGCCCCCCACTGCTCTGATCCTCAGACTTGGGTCTCTGGCTTTCACTAGTGCGCACCTTGGACTCCTGGAGATCTCCTGTCTCTCTGGGTGGAACCAACTGACCTCTCTCCTTACAGTCTTTGGTCCCAGAGTGTGACCCCAAGCCTTCTAGACTCAACCGTCATATGACTGTGTGAGTCCAACCGTTCCGGTAAGAAGTATTTATTCACTTTTTATTTTTATTTTGATGCTTACAATCAAGTTTACCCGCATGAACTCATTCGTCCAGTACATCATTGTCCTTCCAGGTGACGGATTGGTCACTTCTACGCCATCAACACAGTTAAATGATTGTTTTATGTTGGACTTTGATTTCTAGGCATTTGGTTCTGTGTGATCTCTGTTTTGCTATTATTATCTTCACAGAATTTGTGTTGATTACACTTAGTATTGAAGCGCTACACTATTTTTTATTCTATAAAAAATAATGTGTTTTTTTCAAAATTGTCGCTTTTTTTTTGTTTATAGCGCAAAAAAAAACAAAAAACTGCAGGGGTGATCAAATACCACCAAAATAAATCTCTATTTGTGGGAAAAAAAGGACATCAGTTTTGTTTGGAAGCCACATCGCATGACCGCGCAATTGTCAGTTAAAGCGACGCAGTGCCGAATCGCAAAATGTGCTCTGGTCAGGAAGGGGGGTAAAATCTTCCAGGGTTGAAGCGGTTAACAAGACACGTGGCCACTCATTAAAATTAGAAGCAAAGAGGTTTAACCTTAAACTACATAGAGGGTTCTTTGCTGTAAGAGTGGCAAGGATGTGGAATTCCCTTCCTTGGGCGGTGGTTTCAAGGGGGGAGGCAACGATAGTTTAAAAAAACTATTAGATAAGCACCTGAATGACCACAACATATAGGGATCTACAGTGTAATACTGACTTAATCACACACCCATAGGTTAGACCTGATGGACTTGTGTCTTTTTCAACCTCACCTACTATGTAACTATATAATTTGAACCATTTAAAAATGTGCAAATCAATAGTGCAAAACAAATTTTTGCATGTGCAAAGTCTATGCAATATTTTTCCAGATGCAAATATAAAAGGCAGGTGAATTTTACTTTTTGCAACTTCCACTCAGCACACAGGCCTTTTACCAGATAAAGTTGACCCCCTATTAAAAGAAAGATCAATACGTGCTCAATAAAAAAATCTCCTTCTAACAGCCTTCTCCAGCCACCATGCTGCCAGCTTTTCAGCAAGCCAGGCACAAAAGAGTTAACACCATGCAAAGGGGATATATCCTCAAGAAAGAGGAGCCAGGATAGTGTAATACTGCCAAACAGGATATCTTTATTTACCAGCCAAATACATATTTCCACAGCCAAAAACAGAGAGCACAAAACAGAGAAAGCGGCACAAACAATGGGATATTTTTATGAAATGTATTACAATTTTTAATTATTTTACTAGTAGTAGCAGCGATCAGCAACTTTTAGTGAGACTGCAACATTGTGGCAGACAAATCGGACACTAAAGCCCCATACACACTATCAGATTGTCTGCTGATTTTTTCCTTCAGGTTTACCAAAACCATGTAGTACAAGGGCCTGCCTGATTGCATACACATTGAAACCCCTAAGGTTTGACCTCATATTATATGGTTTTGGTAAATCTGATGGAGAAAATCAGCAGACAATCTGATAGTGTGTATGGGGCTTAAGTGGCACTTTCTGGGGACCAGTGACACCAATACAGTGATCAGTGCTAAAAAATATGCACTGTCACACTGTACTAATGACACTGACAGGGAAGGGGTTAACATCAGGGGTGATGAAAGGGTTAAATGTGTCCTTAGGGATTACTTTCTAACTGTGTGGGGGTTGCTTTTATTTTATTTTATTGTGGAAAGACAGATCCTTGTTCCTGCAGAAACACAAGATCTCTGTCTTCCTTTGTCACAGATCACCATTCTGCCTCTGTGGGGAACAGACATCAGGTCCGTTGGACCCACTGATTGGCTCCCGCTGTGTCCAATCACAGTGGGAGCTGGTGGCCGGCTAGGTACATGATTTAGTCTGTAGGAGCCACTGCCCCACAGTATATATATGTGGGGTGGTCGGTAACTAAAAAAATTATAACATTAACATGAGCAAAGCAATAAATTTCACGATTGTTAATAAAACTATTAAAGTCCCATTTAATGTTTAATCCAAACAGATGGAACATTTTAAGTGTAAAGATCCACTGAGTCTCCCACCTAGAGATTCCTCAGATCTGATGATTGCCTCTCCAATTTGGGCTGAATGTATCAATATCTACTAATTTGAGAGAGGAGGGGTCCCTATTGTGGCACATCCTGAGGTGTGTGGACAAATGGTGGCCCTTGAACCCCTTAATAATGTTTGCGATGTGTTAATTGATTCTGACCTGCAGTACCCGTGAGGTCCTCCCAACGTATTGCAAACCTCATGGACAGTTGGAGCTGGCGAAACCACTCAGGCGCATTCCACCTGCCATGGACCCCATTTCTGATTACTATTTGGAAGATTGAAAAGTATATTTGAATACGTATGAACTATTTATTTACTTGGCTTTAGGCTACTTTAAGTGCTATATGGAAAAGTCTAATTAAGCAGAGATTTTCCACTTTGGATTGTCATGTAACACTAGAAACTGTCCTTCTAATGAATGTTTCTTTTTGAATACACCAAGTGTCTGTGCAAGGGAGGATAATGAAGATACAAGGGATTAAATGAAGGACTCCATCTCATTGATCAATATAATGTTTAAGATGAAAGCTATTTCCTTTCTGGACCATAGTAATTAACTCCGTTATTTGCTTCCATTATGAACAGTGAAGTTCATGAGGATTACTCTTTTTTAAAGTGGCGTGTCTCTGTTTTTTTTTTTTTTTCGGTAATGGAGAACAAGGTAACACTAGGCTCATATGGATGAGCCCTAGATATCTTACACAGAAAAAAAAAAAGGAGCTCATACCACAATATTCAGAGCGGTGAATGCATAGCTAGAGCAAGTCTAACTGTACACATTATCTGGCAGGGGTAACCAAGATTTCTAGAACCTGGGTAGTAAAGAAACTGTAGAACCCATTTTATATGTTCTCCGGCGGGGAACACAACCCCAACATTCCTCGATATCCCATGAATTATGGCGTGGACAGAGCATGTCTAGAGGGGGGAGGGAAGAAAAGAGGGGGAAGGAAGCGAAATAGGGGGAAAGGGGGGGGGTGGCGGCGGGAAAAAAAAGGAGCGGGGGGGAAAGAGTAGCAGAAGGGCCATCTAAAGCAGGCATCGCCCATGCTGTGGAGCGGTCAATCATTTCCTGGGTCGGGGGTATTGCTCACTTCGCAAACATATTCACGTGTACCAGTAAAGTACCTCCAGTGCCTCCATTTATCACAGAAAGCCTCTTCTGTGTTGTAGAGGGTGGCCGACAGTTCCTTCATCCGGAGGATGTGATTAACCTTGGAGTACCACAGGACATTGGAGGGGGGCTGGGGTCGTCTCCAGAGCGCGGGTATGCACGCCCTCGCTGCGTTTAATAGTTGCATGGTGAGGGTCTTTTTGTATTTCCTGACGGGTCTCTCAGTGAGGTGAAGGAGGCATGCCGCCGGGTTATCGGTGACATCAACGTTCCTTAATGTCTTGATTGTCTCAGTCACCCATGTCCAAAAGCTCCGTAGAGTTGGGCATGTCCAGAAAATGTGGCTCATTGTCCCTACAGCCGCAGCGCACCTCCAACAGGTGTCTGGGATCGTACTGTTCATTTTATGCAGGATAAACGGGACCCTATACCAACGTGTGATTATCTTATACCCAGATTCCTGGTATTGGCTCGCAATGGAGGCTTTATGTGCTAGAGTTAAAATTTTTCCTATCTGCAGTGGGGTAAATTTCATGTCCAAGTCTTTTTCCCATTGACGGATAAATGAGGGGTCTGACTCCCCCTCTATGCTAATCAAAAGGTTATACAAAAGGGAGAGGGTATGTCGCACTGGTTCACCTTCACCCTTATGGCAGAGAGATTCAAAGTATGTCAGGGAACGTGGAGTGTAGGGACCTCTTTGAATGGCTCAAAGAAAATGGCGAAGTTGGAATGTGCTAAACAAGTCAAGCGGAGGGTCAGTAAGATCTGTGATTGTTTATGTGGACGGAAGCTCCCCCAAAGGCCAGATTTCCCCTAGGCGATGTTTCCCACCCGCCGTCAACTGCCGTAGTCTCTTGTTGGTAAATCCCGGAGGGAATTCAGGATTACCTATAATGGGAGTCATAGGCGAAGGTAGGGGGGCAATGTGCGTGTGGCGGAACAATCTCCGTACCACAGAAAGTGTGGCTCCTATCAGGGGGTGATCCTTTGGGGGGGAGGACGAAAGCCAGGGGGAAGTCAGTAAGGGAATGGACACATCCTCGATCTCCATCTCCACCCATTGTTTGTGCGGCTGATTGCAATGCCAGTCCACCACTTTTGCAAGAAGAGTCGCTCTGTGGTATTGGCGGAGATCGGGGAGGCCCAGGCCTCCTCTGTCTTTTGGTTTAGCTAACAGTTGCAGGCGGGCTCTCAGAGGTTTCCGTGCCCAGATAAAGTCCCGAAGTAGGACCTTCAACTGTTGAAAGAAGTTAGGGGGAATCCGAATGGGCAGCGTTTGGAATAGATATAAGATCTGTGGGAGGGCCGTCATTTTGAACGCATTGCACCGGCCAAACCACGTCAGGGTCAGGGCGTGCCAATTTCCCAGGTCCGATTTCAGTCTGCGCAGGAGGGGGATAAAATTGAGTGAATACAATCGCGACAAGTCCGCAGCGATGTCAACGCCCAAGTAACGTATGGAGTCGTCAGTCCATCGGAATGGGAAAGACGAGCGGAGACCCTGGAGTTCGCTATCAGGGATCGAGACGTTCAACACAGCCGACTTGGTGCAGTTAATCTTGTAGTTTGATAGATTACCATAGCGCCTGAGGGCTTCTAAAATGTTAGGGAGCGAGGTATGTGGGTTAGAGACAAAAAAATTAAGTCATCTGCGTACGCCACGATTTTATGGTGCGCAGATGATTTTTGTATGCCGACAATATTCGGATCACTCCTGATGTGGCACATCAGGGGCTCCAGCGTCAGAATAAAAATTAGGGGGACAGGGGAAACCCCTGCCTCGTCCCGCTAGCGATTGTAAACGATTTCGAGCACGGGTTCAAATAAAGTGACATAACCCTTCCTAGCATGTTAGGGCCCAAGCCAATGTGTTCCAGGGTGGCCTGGCATTTCAAAGGCCTTTTCCACATCTGTGGACAGCATGAGAAGGGGCCTGCCTTGGACGCGTGCCGCATGGATGAGGTTGAGAACTCGAACCGTGTTATCTCTCGCCTCCCGCATCGGCACAAACCCCACCTGGTCAAAGTGGATCAGATTCGGGATATATGGTATTAATCTGTTTGATAAAATTTTTGCGAAAAGTTTCAGGTCAACATTCAGGAGTGCTATGGGACCGTAATTTCCGCATTGGGATAAGTCTTTCCCTTCCTTGGGAATCAATGATATAAATGCCCGCAAGGAGTCCGTCGGGACGACCATGTCTCCTTTTAGGCAATTGTAAGCTTTCACAAAATGTTGAGTCGGGGCGCCATGTACGTCGTATAGTAGATCGGGGTAAAGCTGTCTGGCCCCAGAGCCTTACGCGGTTTTGTTTGGGCCACCGCCGACTGGAATTCGTCTGCTGAAATATCTGGCTCCAGTAACAAATGGACTTCGGTAGGTAAGGTAGGCATGCCGGATGACCGTATGTATTCCCCCGCCTCTGCCCGTTTGAGAGAAGCCGACGCCACGGATTCTGCCGCTCCAATATTGTAGAGTTTCTGGTAGTAGTCATGAAACACTTGAGCAATGTCCCTAGAAGAGTGGACCCTGGACCCAGTTGTAGTGGAGATATGCGGGATAAATGTGCCCTGTCTCGGACCCCTTAAGGCCCTTGCAAGCATAGCACTGGGCTTGTTAGAGAATTCAAAAAACTAGCGTCTTGCCCATGACAAGCTTTGAATCATTTTCTGATAGAGTAGATCGCGCAACTCTGTCCTCGATCGAGTGAGATCAGCCAGGTGAGTTGCCGCCAGGGATCTTTTATGGAGTTCGAGAGAGCGCACCCTGCGAATCAGAGACTCAATCATTGCATTTTTTTTTCACGTTTTTTCTGGGCCCCAATACGGATCAGCACACCCTGCACCACGTACTTGTGAGCCTCCCAAACACATAAAGGACTCGTTGTTGGGTTCACGTTTTCCCTGAAGTATTGAACAATAGCTTCTCCTACCGCCTTGCGGGTCTCCGGGGACTGTAGCAGGGATTCATTAAGCTTCCAAGTAGGCGGTGCACGGGAGCCCAGATCCCAGTTCAGGATGACATGGATTGGAGCGTGATCTGAGAGAGAGACATGGTCAATCAATGCAGTGGAGACCAATGACAGATCTTTATGCTGGATTTGAAAGAAGTCAACCCTGGAGTATGTGTGATGGACCGAGGAGAAGTATGTATAGTCTCTACCGTCCGGGTGCAAAACCCGCCAGGGATCGACCAGATTCAAACCCAGCAGCTCAGCCTTCAGGTGCTTGAGGAGTGAATAGGAGAGGTGCAACGCTCCACGGGAGACGTCAATCAAAGGCTCTTTTGCATAATTGAAGTCTCAACCCATCAGGAACACCCCTTCCCTGACTTCGAGAATGATAGGGGTTAACGCTCTAAGGAATGATAGATGGCCCGAATTGGGGAAATATACATTCAGCAAGGTCACAATGGTCTGTCCAATCTTGCCCTTGAGAAGGAGGAACCGACCTAGCGGGTCAGCCCTTTCTTCCAGTAAGGTCCATGGTATTGATTTTGCGATCAATATACTGACCCCTTTGGATTTGGGGATGGGGGAGGGAGCATGGTATGCAGTGGGGAAATTCCTATTACCCAGCCTGGGCACTGCCTGCTGCTTAAAATACGTTTCCTGTAGAAAAGCTATCTGAGTGCGAGAGCTTTTGAGGTCAGCGAGGAGTCGGGAGCGCTTCTCTGGGGTGGAGAGGCCCCTAGTGTTCAAGGACATGATTTTAATGCCCCTGGCGGGGAGGCCAGGGGTAGTGTCTCCAGGAGGAAGCATGGGCACAGCGAGTGAGAGAAAAAAAAAAAAAGGGGGGGAGATGGGGGGAGCCCCGCCGCCAGACAAAAACTAGGAATAGGGAAGGGAGCGGAAAAGGGGGATGGAAAAGTTGGAAGGAGAGAGAGGGGTGAGTGCAGAACAGAGACAGAGAGAAAAGCAGAAGAAAGAAAATTTGGCACCAAAGAAGCGCGATTACGGAGGCAACTGCGCAGGTGCCCTAAACTGCTAATACAAGCATAGCGCACGAAAGCGCAGCCTATGGATGGGACGTGGGAGACTAATGTAGTCAGAGCAAGAGGAGCCGTGTGATCGGGCCATAGAGCCCATTTCACTGTTCGTACATATATAACTGAGACCGGAGTCAAAAATACCAAGCTAAAACCTGCCCCCAACTCCTAGTACAGCCCTTCATAACAATTGAAAAAACCATAATAAAAAAAAACAGGACACAACATAACCCATATCATTAAAAATGGACCCGTCCACCAACCCCTGCTTCTGGGAGGGGAGGAGGCAGTCAACCGCCGGCCAACGGGACCCCCCAAAATCGGAGACCATCTCCTCACCTCCCGGTCTCCCAGCCGTTGCTGGCCATCTCCCCCCGCCCGCAGATCCCCATACCTGAAAGTCCACCTAGTCCCGCAGGGTTATACTGCGCGTGTATGCGGGTCCGGGTCAGGGTGCAGGGGTGAGGCACATGCCAACCCCCCCACCCTTCTCCAAAGTCCAGGCCACATGCCCCGAGCAGTGCGGTATCAAGCCCCCAGCATCAATTCTAAAGTCCAAAGTCAGCTATGTTATAGTATCCTTCTCCTGTTTCCCCCTTATAAAACAAAAAGAAAAAGCAGCAGTGCAGCAAAAGAAAAAAGGGGGAAGAAAAACAAAAACAAAAAAAACAAATGAAGGATACTACCCCGGCTGTAAATAGATGGTCCCATGTTGCTGGACAAACGTCTGCCTGATCTTTGAGGTCTAGGCGGAGGGGGTCTTGCGGGGTCTGCTGTAAGCGGGAAATCCAACCAGTCTGGAACGGGGATCTCCTGCACCCCTAGGAATGCAAAAAGGTCCCGGAGTTGGTCCGGCCACCGTAAGGCAAAAGTATCGGTGCCCTTGAGAACTACCAGGTGGAAAGGTGTGTCCCCAGCGATAGGTGGCCCCGACGCCTCTCACTACCTCCAGCAAAGGGCGTAACATGCCCCACATCCGCAGTGTGAGATGGCAAATGTCAGGGAACACCTGCACGGTGGCACCATCAAAGTCAATTGGGACTGCGGTCCAGGCCCGCTGCATGATGTCCTCCTTTATGGCGTAAAAGTGAACCCTGGCCAATACATCCCGTGGGGCAGAGGCGTCCCTGCCCCTGGGGCCCTGTATCCTGTGGACCCGGTCCAACTCCAGTTCCGCTGTGGGGGGTTTGTCTAACAGCTTGTTAAGAATGGCCGTGACAGTTACTTTGAGGTCTCCCCCGGAGGTGGCTTCGGGGGGAGACCCCGCAGTCGGACATTGTTCCTACGACTGCGGTTCTCCCCGTCGTCAACGGAAAACTGCAGCGCGCTGAGGTGGCGTCTATATCCCGGCTGGGCCTCCTCCAAAGCGAGCACCCTTGCATCTAATGTGTCCGTCGCTGCCTCCACTGTCGCCACCCATGAGTCCACCAAATCAATGCAGTTGTTGAGCTCATTAAAATCTCTTAGTCAGGGTACTCACTATTGTGGCAGTGGATTCCGCGATGTCCTGCTTTTTGGGGAGCAACGCCAGCATCTCCCGCCATGACTCCACCGGTGGGCAGCTCAGAGATCCAGGTAACAGGGTCAGCTGTGAGCCTTCCACCTGAGTAATGTCTGGAGAGGGGATCAGTGAATCTGACCTGCGTCCTGGTATGCAAGGCTCCAGCGGCGCCGGGAGAGGGCCTTTCAAGGATTTCTTGGCCTGGGCCGAGGCGGAGGCACTCGTGCGCGGCGGTGCCATCTTGGATCCCGCGACCCTCGGCTGAGATAGGGGGCTGCGGAGAAAATAACTGGAGATGTCCGGGGTTTTAGTCGCGGGCGGAATGCTGGGGTATCGTCCCGGTGCGGACATAGAAGAGGAGTCCCGGTCTGCACGCTGTAAAGAGCTCCCAGCCCGATCGTGTCACGGAGCTCCACTAATGTGCGACCTCACGGCTCCATTGTCAAGCCACGCCCCCCCGTGTCTCTGTTTTAACCGCGAGGGAGATTGGGTGGGGCTGTGTTCAGATAACCATCTATATGCAATGAATTGCAAACACCTGCCAGCCCATAGTATTGGGAGCTATGCTTTGACAACCACCTGTGTGTAATGGATTGCAAATGTCTATTAGCCCACGCTCCTCTTCTGGACCGCCTGTATACAGCTACATTGGACCCCCTTTGCCAATCCATTGATGTTTATCAATCATCAACCACAGAAAAGTGCTGTAGAGGCACCGTCAAAGAAATGTATCTAATTTTTAGCAGCCTATTTAGTGCCCTAATATCATCTTGATAGGAATATTGGTTATTTCATAAAGTGACTAAGATCCATTGTGGGAGAACATTATGGGTGTGTGTGTGTGTGTGTGTTTTTTTCACTAGGTACCGTTTGTCATGTGTTTTCACAAAAAAACTTTTAGGATTTAGGATATGTGTCAATAAAGGTTACTGTAAAATACATCTGCCAGGGAGTAGTTAATTTTACTCAATTTCCTCTTTTTGTATTACAGTCAATGTGGAGTAGATAGAGGCATAATAAAATAAAATGAAATAGAAAAGAACAGCAATCAAGTTCAGGATCATGATATACCAATACTGGTGCAGTGAAAAGAGTCTTTAGCTTACTAAAGGCAATCTGTGCTTTAGGTGACCATACAGTGCGTTTACCTTCGAGACGTTCCTTATGAATTTCCTGTAGATGTTGGCAAATCCAATAAATTGTTGTATTTCCTTAACATTTCTAGGGGCAGGCCAATCCACTACTGCTTAGGATCCATTGGGATCTTGGGATCCATGATCACTCCTTCTGAAGAAATAATATCTCCTACAAACTGGATCTTGATTCGTTCAAACTCACATTTCTCCAGTTTGATGTAAAGTCGGTTCTTCTTTAACCACTTGCCGACCATTCGCCACAGTTATACCAAAAATATGTAGAAGAATACATATTGGCCTAAACTGAGGAAAAAAATTGTTTTTATTTATATATTTTGGGGGATATTTATTATAGCAAAAATTAAAAAATATTGAGTTTTTTTCAAAATTGCTGCTCTTTTTTTGTTTATAGTGCAAAAAAAAAACGCAGAGGTGATCAAATACCAGCAAAAGAAAGCTCTATTTGTGGGAAAAAAAGTACGTCAATTTTATTTGGGTGCAACCTCGCACGACCACGTAATTGTTAGTTAAAGTGACGCAGTGCCGTATCACAAAAAGTGCTCTGGTCAGGAAGGGGGTAAAATCTCCTGGGACTGAAGCGGTTAATCTTTCGAAGGCAGTACAGAAGGCAGTACAGACATTCTTGTGATGTTCCTTCAATTTGTCAGAAAAGATAAGAATGTCATCCAGATATGCAGATATACAAACTGGTCCAACAGATCTCGAAAAACGTCATTAACCAGTTCCCGACCACCGAAAATGTGTAAAAAATGTCCGATGTGTCTGCCATAATGTCGCAGTCACAATAAAAATCGCTGATCGCCGCCATTACTAGTAAAAAAATTATTAATAAAAATGCCATAAAACTATCCCCTATTTTGTAAACGCTATAACTTTTGCGCAAACCAATCAATAATCGCTTATTGCAATTTTTACCAAAAATATGTAGAAGAATACGTATCGGCCTAAACTGAGGGAAAAAAATGTTTTTTTTTATATTTTTGGGGGATATTTATTATAACAAAAAGTAAAAAATAATGTGTTTTTTTCAAAATTGTCGCTCTATTTTTGTTTATAGCGCAAAAAATAAAAACAGCAGGGGTGATCAAATACCACCAAAAGAAATCTCTATTTGTGGGAAAAAAAGGACGTCAATTTTGTTTGGGAGCCACGTCGCATGACTGCGCAATTGTCAGTTAAAGCGACGCAGTGCCGAATTGCAAAGAGTGGTCCGGTCTTTGGCCAGCAAAATGGTCCGGGGCTGAAGTGGTTAATGAAAAGTTTAAAAATTAGCGTAACGCAAGAGCATTACAAAGACCAAAAGGCATAACCAGCAGTCTTCCGTTCATCTGCTTGAGGAATGCGGACAAGGTTAAATGCTTCCTGTAAGTCTAGTTTTGTAAAGGCTTTGGTGGAATGTTGGTGGAATCTGAATTTACCCGCTCAAGTCTTTCCAATATTTCAGAAATTAAGGGAAATGGATAACATTTTTAATAGTGATTTGATTAAAATCCCTGTAATTTATGGACGACACAAGGTGGAGTTTTTATTTTTCAACAAAGAACAGAGCCACCCCTGCAGGAGACATTAAGGACCCGTTCACACCTGAGCGATTTTCTGCTTGAAGCTTGTAGCTCTAAAATGCTCAACAAGTCAAATCTCATTTATATTTCAATGGTCCTTGTTCACATCTAAATGTTCTGTCCCGGTCACCTGAAGCAAAATGCCTGTTGCTCAAAAACCTACATGAGCTTCTTTTTGGCAGATTACAAGCATTTTTAGCCCCATAGACTTCAATAGTCTGAAAAAGCACTTGAGCATTTTACAAAAATTTTGACGCACGTTTTCTGCTCAAACGGCAGCTTTCCACCCATAATTACCTAGTGCTTTCTATTGGCTGGACAAAAGCATGTGAAGCTGTAAAAGGCTTGTAATACGCTTCTAAAACACTTGTTATACACTGTTATACACCAAAAACGCTACAAAAACTCCCAAATAAAAAAAGTGTCTGATGAAGCCTTTTCTAAATTCTCATCAAGCTACTCCCTGAACACCCTTAATTCAGGTTATAATAGATTGTAAAGTCGACCAAAAGGTATTTCTGCCCCTGAAAGTAGTTCAATGGGACAATCATAGGGGCAATGTGGAGGTAATTGATCAACATTCTTTTTTTCACAGACATCCAGGCACTCATGGTATTGTGGAGGCAGGCTGTCATATGACTGGGTAGTTACCACATCTACTGGTGATTCTCCAATTGGTGGAAAACTTGTTCGACAAAGTTCCCTGAAATGTTCCTTGCAATGGTGAGACGCAAAGTTGATGGTCTGTTCTCCCCAGTTGATGGAGTGATTATGGGTAGACAACGAAGGAATACCCAGGATGACAGGAAACTATGCAGACATAATCAGCTAAAAGCCATTTCATGGGTAACAGCTCCTGACGAAAAATCTGAACCATCAATCGTCTTCATCTCAATAGGGGCAGATCTATTTCTTGTTTGAATATTATTGCTTTGGGCAAACTCTATGTCTACAAAGTCCCCCCGGGCCCTGTAGTCCAGCACAGCAGAGCCAGAAAAGTGATATGTTTAATAGGAACAACAAAATGACAGTATAGAATTAACTTTATTTTCTTCATGATTCAATTTGGAGATAGATTGGGTAATGGAGTTTATTTGTTCAGACACTATAGCATCAGCATTTGTTCTTGTAACTTTGTTGGGACAACAATTAATGACCAGTAGCTATAGCAGCAGCAATTCTCCCACTGACCAGCTCGATAAGTACAGAGGCAGGCCACTCTGGCAGAGGACACAGACTCACCTGAGGCGCCAAGTCTAAAAAGCAGCCCAATAGCAGATATAGAAGGTAGGGGATAAGCAGGAGCATAGTTATTAAATAAGCCAAAGTTCAGTAACAAGTGGTTGCAGGTTGGGACCAGCAGTAGTCGAGGAAAATCTAATGGCTGGTAACGAGTAGTACTGAAGATTTGGACAGCAGTAGGACTGACAAGAGAGAGCACAATAACCTGGCAAAAAAGAAGTGCGAAGGCATGGCATGAATAGGAAGTTCATGGGAAGAGCAAGGACTTTAAAGTTCAAGACAAACAAGGTTCAAGGCAGGCTCATTTAAGGCGGCTCAGCAAGAAGAGGCATTGCCAGACAAAACAGAGTTCACAGGTTCGGATCTGGGCCCTGATACCGCATACTTGCCAATAATCACGAATTTGCCAGGACAATCCTAAAAATCCAACCAATGTCCCGATTTTTTATTGTCCTGGCATTTTTCCCGAAAATTGGCTTTCGTCCTGCCCCCAGGCCACTCTGTCACCCCCCCCCCCCCCCACCTCCTCCATAAAATACTGCAGATGATTGGTCAGTGGGGGGAATGGCCAGCTGAGATGATAAGCCCATTAGCATAGCATCATGATACACAGTGTGTCATGAGGCTATGCTAATAGGCGGATCATCTCAGCACATGCACGCTGTGGGACTCAGGGAGACAGGCAGAGAGCCGCTATGCTTTTCCAGCGAGGAATGAGTGGGCGGCCGCAGTAAGTGTCACTGCTGCTCTGATCCTGCACTATGCCATGTTGCCTGCATGTTGGGGACGCCGTGGGGGAAGGAGCTACTGGGAGCGGTAGAAGGCTGTATTATTGTCAGGGGGGGCCAGTTTGGATGTCGGGGGGCCACGCGGGGCAGTCTGGATGTCCGGGGAGGCCAGTCTGGATGTCGGGGGGGGGGCAGTCTGGATGTCAGGGGGCCAGTCTGGATGTCGGGGGGGTACAGGAAGGGGCCAGTCTGGATGTCACAGCGGGGGCAATCTGGATGTCACGGGGGGCAGTCTGGATGTCAGGGGGGCCACGGGAAGGCAAGCTGGATTTCACAGGGGGCAGTCTGGATGTCAGGGGGGCCACGGGGAGGCAGTCTGGATGTCACGAGGGGCACCAGATGTTAGGAGGATTGATGGGGACACCAGATGTTAGGGGGACTGATGGGGACACCAGATGTTAGGAGGACTGATGGGGACACCAGATGTAAGGAGGACTGATGGGGATACCAGATGTAAGGAGGACTGATGGGGACACCAGATGTAAGGAGGACTGATGGGGACACCAGATGTAAGGAGGACTGATGAGGACTGATGATGGGGGATGATGGGAACACCAGATGTAATGAGAACTGATGAGGACACCAGATGTTAGGAGGACTGATGGGGACACCAGATGTAAGGAGGGGCTCTGCTGATGGAGACACAGATGTAAGGAGGGGTTCCCGCTGCTGGGGACACACATGTGAGGAAGGCTCCGCTGATTTTTTTTTTTTAAAGCCTGTGGCGCGCAAAACACACTCAAAAACTTCACCCGGTGCATAAAAAATGTGTACACACATAAAGAGTGACACAAAAAAGTACAGACGGGTACACAAGCCCTCTAAAATCAGAGGGCCTTGTCCTGAATCCCCCGGGGCGTTAGGCTCCTAACAGGGACAAGGACACTTAAAACTGAAACCAGTCAGACCCCGTCCTTTGGAAGGTCTGCCGAGACAGACCCACCCGAATACTAGGTGAGGCTCCCCCGAAGGGAGACCCCAACCCTAAGGAAGAGGGCGAACTAAGCCAGAAGGCCATGTCCACCCCCTCCCCAGACTTTCAGGACAGGCCCTGGGACCTGTGACCCTACTCATCACAGCAAACGTGCAAAGTGACAAAACAAGATGTGACAAACAAACACACACTGAAAATAAATAAAAAGTGGGGAAGGGATAGTGGAGAGATGAGTGAAAAGGTGGTCATTGTGTGAAACAATGACCAGGCCCTCCGGCCAGGAATAAAAAATTCCTCTGGTCCCAGCCAAAAGGCCCGGCCCAAGAGGAAGCGTGTTATGGTGCAGTGACCTTGGTGCCCAAAATCAAAGTGACCCTCACTCACAGTGATTCTTAGGCACCCCTGGACTGCCACTCCAGAGGCACATACTCCATAGGCTTTCAAGACCGCCCTGACCCACGGTCCGTACCACAGCAGCCCCCACCCTAGACAGGAAAGCATGGAGATCAGGAAGCTTGGCGAGAGCCCTTTACCATCAGGCTCCACCGTCGCTCCCATCCCTCCTTCCTAATTACATTCGGGAAGTACTAACCGCTCCTCCCCCACAGCATAGGGAGCAGCCGGTTTTCCCTCCCTAAAAACTGTCCAGGGCTAGAACTACCCCAATCCAGGCCAGAAGGCCAGGTACTCGACCCTCTGGGTCAGACCAGTGGCAGCACCCATCCTCACCAAGAGCATCCTTCCAGACGGTTCAGACACAACCATGCATCGGCCCCCAGTTTTCTGTCGGGCGGCACGACGTGGCCCCTACCGAAACCGTCCTTCTGGATGGTAATTACGCCATCGGAGAGCGCTGACCAAACCCTCTCTATTAGGGATGGAACAGCGCCTCCTTTCGCAACTGATAAGAACAGATACTACACTTGATCTTAGCCAAAAGGCTGAGAAGGCTCCGCTGATGTAAGGAGGGACTCTGCTGGGGGCACCTGATGGCATTTGGTGGCAGGCAACGTGGCTAGTGACACCCTCAGGGCTCCCAATGATTCGGCATTGTGGTGAGTTGAACAATTTAATTTTATATAACAATGTAATAATAGAAATAATGTGCTTCAATCATCCTGACAATCATGGCGCCGGGATGATTGAAGCGCTAACACCAGGTATTTGGAGTATCTTTATCTGCTGATTGTCAAACTCTGGAAAACACATATTGCTATTGTGGTGTAGGATCTGGGGCTGCTGTCCCTCCATCCCTCCCCCCCTTTCCCTCTCCCTCTGCATCCTGCATTCATCTCAGACTCTAACCACATCCCTTTGGGACATGCCCATTTAAGCCACACCCACTATTTAATGCAAACCCTGCCCATTTTTCGCTACGTGTAATCAACTTGCATTTTCACCTTTTCCTGTGTCACGCCTATAAATGCATGCCCCACCTCCTAATTATAATGCAACTCTGCCTACAGTCAAAAAGTATCCCAGATTTTTTTTTTACAATGTTGGCAACTATGATACTGTGACATATAATGCGGGTTATGTTAGGTAATTGACTCTTCTGGAGCAGTTACTATTTTCCAGTAAGTACAAAGATAAATTGCAAGTGAATATTAATCAAAGATTGAAAATAGAAAACTGCAAGTAAGTTGATTTTTCTGTTCTTTTCCCAGCACTTTAGAGACAGGGTCTCTTTTATTAACTAAACATGTTATCAGTTTAATGACACTGCAACTAGAAGGGACACCCTTTGGCCTTGGATCCTTGCATGCCATTGTGTGGCCTGTTGTATAATGATAACATTTATTTTACATGTGCTACAAACACATTCTTTAGGCTGGGTTCACACTACCTTCGCATGTGGCTCACCACAGGGGTCCAGTACGTCCCCGTTCACCATTTCAGGTCTGAATTTTTGGCTGAATTCGGACCTGAAAGGGACCAAAAGTCGCAAAGGGCTCCTGTGCAAATTTGCACCGGAGCCGCAGCGGAGATATGTGAATAGAGTAATAGAATAGAGAGCCGGTCAAAATCACCTGCATCCCGCATCCAATTCACAATTGTGTGAACCCAGCCTTATACCACGTACACACGGCCGGACTTTCCATCGGCATGAATTCTGACGGACTTTACGACGGAGTTCCGCTGAAACGGACTTACCTACACACGATCACACCAAAGTCTAATCATTTAACACGATGACGTACGACGGGACTAGAAAAAGGAAGTTCAATAGCCAGTAGCCAATAGCTGCCCCTGCGTCGTTGTTGGTCTATTGGACCTGCATACAGACGGGTGGTTTTCTCAATAGGAATTGGTTCGGCAGAAAGATTTGAAACATGTTCTATTCTAAAGTCCATCAGATTTTTCGACAGAAAAGGTCCGATAAAGCCCACACTTGATCGAATTGTCCGACAGATTCGTTCCGTCGGAACTTTGCTGTCAAAAAGTCCGGTCGTGTGTACACGGCATTAGACAAAGTACATCATGAGTACTTTTGGGTACAACATCTACGATTATCTACAGTAGCATATTATCCTATCTCTGCAGATAAACCTGTCTAAAATGTCTTTTATATCAGTCAGTTTAATTAAACATGTTGTCTTAAACCTGTAATTGTTGAGGAATATGTTGGAATGTCATAATTTAATATGAATACATAATGAGTAGCGTATAGTATGTACGGTATGTTGCAAGAAGCTAAAAAGGGTGTATGTATACCTTCGCTAGAAAAGAATTCTGGGAAGACATCTGTTGAGTCACAGTGACAGAAACATCACCAAGCCTGAATAACTGCATTACTGGAGAAACCTCTCCCACGTAAACAGTCCCTGCAGGCACTGGGAGAGGGGCAGCAAGCTGTCACTCAAGAAGACATCACAAACTGAAGATTTCATACATTTACCTTATGAAGCAAACTGTCAATAATCATTGTCTACTACTGACTATTACCCTATATATATGGCTTCTATATAGCCATCTTATTGGACTGCCATCTTATACTGCAGCACAAACAGTTATGTGAGATGATCCCAGTATAAAAATATGTAACATCATTAAATCGGTCTCATATTTAACACCTTAGGCTGCCCATAGATGATTCTTTTTCAGCGAGTTGAAAAAAAAAGAAAAAAAAAAAGCTCAATTCCCCCATCCACACATTCTACATTGGAATGGTGGAATCCTGTGCCTTTGTTTTCACAGAATACACTGATCAAGCAGACATTTTCCAACAAGATGGTCGTAGAATCGGTAGATTGACTTCCGTATAATGAGTTTATTTTTAGTGACTATGGCTCTCCTGGTCATGCATTAAATATAGAAGCAAATTATAGAGCAATTTGTCCTCTGCGATCAGTAATACTGTAGGTATTTGGTGTACAGTCATTACAGGCATCACAATGTAGTTTCTGTATTGATTTGGAAAACGAATAATCATTGTGCATTTGTCAGCCTGAATCATATATTGGGCTGTGGGTAAAGGCATAGCTGTTTCAGTCTGATAGTTAAAAAAAAATCTAAACACAAGAACTAGAATCCGCCGGACAATTCAATCATGTGCGGGCTCCAGCGGACTTTTTCTTCCCAAAAGTCAGGCGGACTTAGAAAGAAGACTTGACTCAAAATTGTCCACCAGACTCGGCTTTCGAGCAGACAAACCACTCGTCTGTGTGCTAGTGAACCAGACTTTCCAAATAAACGTGGACTAAAGTCCGTTCATTTTGAACGTGACTTCAGGTACGACGGTACTAGAAAAGGAAGTCAATCTCGCCACCTCCATCGGCGAGATTGATGCCTTGCGAGCCCCCTCACCTGGTATGGGCTTTAAGGGTAACCCCTATGCCGAAAAACGTTGTGGGGATCCCCCCAAAGTCCATACCAGGCACTTATCCGAGCACGGTAAGGAAAGGGGGTGGGGACGAGTGACCCAGCATCCCCCGGGACTGTGACATCATAAGGGGTGGGGTCACCATGTGACATCACCCGTGACCCCGTCCCTTATGCCTATATAAGACGTCGTGCACCGTGTCCACAGCATTACAACGGGAGAGAGCGTTGTGTCAACATCGCAAGAACAGAAGAAGGAAGAAGAAGACGGCGGCGATGACGAAGGAGAAAGCTGGGCTCCTCCACTAGCAAAAGAGCGGCAAAAGAGCAGAAGATAGCGGAGGAGCCCGGCGAGAAGAACCGGAAAGCGTGGAGAATTGGAAAGAAGACCCCCGAGGTCGGGAAAAGACCCCCCCGAAGTCGGAAGAAGGCTCCCAGACGACGACGAACGGGAAAGCCGGGCTCCTCCGCTAACAAAAGAGCGGCAAAAGAGCAGAAGATAGTGGAGGAGCCCGGCGAGAAGAATCGGAAAGCGCGGAGAATTCGGAAGAAGACCCCCGAGGTCGGGAAAAGACCCCCCCCCCCGAAGTCGGAAGAAGACCCCCAGACGACGACGAAGGGGAAGGCCGGGCTCCTTCGCTAACAAAAGAGCGGCAAAAGAGCAGAAGATAGCGGAGGTGCCCGGCGAGAAGATCCCCGGAGTCGGAAGAAGACCCCTGGAGCTGCCTAATAAACTACTTTAAAAACCTGTGTAATGTGTTTTTTTAATTGACACTTTTTCCCTCAGGTGGGGGGCAGGATTACGATAAGCCCCCCGCCCGCAGACCCCGACAACCAAAAGCCAGGGTTGTCGGGATGAGGCCCTTGTCCTCATCAACATGGGGACAAGGTGCTTTGGGGTGGGACAGGGCGCCCCCCTTCCCAAAAGCACCCACCCCCCATGTTGAAGACATGCAGCCTGGTACGGTTCAGGAGAGGGGGCTCGCTTATCCCCACCCCCTTTCCTGACCGGCCGAGCTGCATGCACGGATAAGGGCCTGGTATGGACTTTGGGGGGTTACCCTTAAAGCCCATACCAGGCAACGGGGCTCGAAGGGTGTCAATCTCGCCGATGGAGGCGGCAAGATTGACTTCCTTCTTTAGTCCCGTCGTACCTGAAGTCATGCTCAAAATGAACGGACTTTAGTCCGTGTGTGGGCAAGTTCGTTCATTTGGAAAGTTTGGCGGACCTCTGCCAAAAGTCCGGCAGATTGTTCACTGGACCAAGTCTGCCGGAAAGTTCGTTCGTGTGTGTTCGTGTGTGTGCAAGTTCGCTTGTTTGGAAAGTCCAGCGGACCTCTGCTGCAAAGTCCGGCGGATTGTCCGCTGGACTAAGTCCGCCAGATAGTCTGATCGTGTGTACGCGGCATTAGGTTTACTGAAATTGCCACTTGACACACTGGCTCCATTCAGAAGCACTTCACAAACCAGGGACTAGCCTCAGAAACAGAGAAAAGATCCAGAGTTGAGAATCCACATACATACCGTACATTCCAATAAAAGTGTCAAATGTCCAAGAGTCCAAGGTGATGAAATTCATTCATGGCAGAATAAAGGAAACAGGTCTCAGGGGCCAAACACACCCAAAACTGTTCTTTTTTCTGCAATGAATCAATTGTATTAATAAATTACCCTGTACTCGTGCACATTTGTTTGGTTCTCTCATTGAATTGAAGTTATAGAAATCCGACTGTGTGCCAAAATAGTATGAAAGGCTTATTCCAATTTTCTGACTATGTTTCATGCTACACATATGTAGTGATAATCCCAAAGAAACTGCAAGATTGTTTGGATCCTCCTGCCCTGAACCAATGATGACCTGCCCTGCCCATGGACCTAAGTGACACTGCCACACCTGGTAACAGTTTAAATAGGCTTTATTAACAGTAAAACCTGGAAAGGAAGGCTGTGTAGGCAGGTAGTGGTTAACGCTGCCCCATCTGGGAAGTTAAGTGTTAATTGAGCTTCCCGGGTTTTTCTTGGCGGGTTTTTCTGGGTCCTACCCCCTGGTCCTGTGTGCTATAAAAGGGGCGGAGGCCCAGACCCTAGGGCTGCCTAAGGGGTTCTTGCTGCTGTCTGCTGGTTTAGTCCCAGCTGGTTCAGTTCGACCTGCTCCTTGCCGGCACCAGAGCTTGGATTTCCAGTGATTTCAGCCCAAATACTTAGGAGCCCATTAAGCAAGTGACCAAAGTAGAGACAAATATACAGTGGTTCCCTCACTCAATCAGATACTCAAATGATAAAGGCTTTATACCAGGTATAAAAGTAAAAGTCTGTTCATCTCAAAAGGACATGGATCAAATTAAATAAAGACTAAAGTCTGGCTGGAGTTGTTAGTGACCCAGCTTCCTCAGAGACTGCAAGTCCTATCTACCACCACAGAAGAGGAACTCACAGATGGACAAGTGTGGTGACAGTGGCCCCTATAACAGAAAATTCATACCTCCATTTGCACCTGAGCTAGAGGAAGAGTCTTAAAGAGTCTGTGCATTGCACCCACGTTGCACTAATCATGGTGGCTTTTCAGGCTCCGGTACAAAAAATAATGAATTCACTTTTGTTTTCTTTTTATCAGTGTGGGTGCATTAATCAACTTTCCCCCCAAAGGTGGAATATGCCTTTAAAAAAGCAAAAAATTATATAGGTTATTTTAAGTTAGATTAAAGTAAATGCCTAGCCTAAATGGGCAATTCAGCCAGAAGTGATATTTTAATTATAGGTGGACACCAGAGGAATAATTCAACCCTCACATATGTTATAGATACCCCACTTGTAGATCTCCCTCCCATATCTTTTGACTATTCTTTTGAATAAAAATGTCCATGACCCTTTATAAAAATGCAGTGCACCGCAATGCTTGGTATCTGCATTGGTCTCTACTGTACAATGAAGTTAGGTGCAATTCATAATTAATGGTACCAGAACGCACCGTACATACAGCAGGTATGTTTCCATGCAAAAAGACAATATCAGTTTATGGGTGCAATTCAGCACACATTGCCATGACGCACAGATTTGTGTAGGCCCTAAGTATAGTTTAACCGCTTGCCGACCGGCTCACTCCGATATACGTCGGCAAAATGGCACACTTGCACAAACTGTACGTCAGTCTGCAAAAGCAGGATAGCTGGTGCACGTCATGGCCCGCCATCACGGTGAGGAGAGGCAGAACGGGGACATGCCTATGTAAACAAGGCATTTCCCTATTCAGTCTAGTAACATGACAGAGATTTTCTATTCTCTGTCATTAGGAACAATGATCTCTGTCATGTCAGTAGTAGCCCATCCCCCTAACAGTTAGAACACGCTGAGGGAATGCACCTAACCCCTTGATCGCCCCCTAGTGTTTAACCCCTTCCATGCCAGTGACATTTATACAGCAATCAGTGGCTATTTTTAGCTCTGATCGCTGTATAAATGTCAGTGGTCCCAAAATAGTGTCAAAAGTGTCTGATCTGTCCGCAGCAATGTCTCAGTCCTGCTAAAAATCGCAGATCTACACCATTACTAGAAAAAAAAAATTATAATACAAATGCCATAAATCTATCCCCTATTCTGTAGACGCTTTAACTTTTGCGCAAACCATTCAATATACACTTATTGCGATTTTTCTAACCAAAAATTTGTAGAAGAATAATCAAATAACATCAGGAGGGCAAAGTTGGGATTTTAACGGTGCTTACATAAATTCAGTAACAAAAATTTTAAAATAGAAACTTTTTTTTATTATTATTTATTGAATAAATACAATATATAACAAACACAATAAAATTGTGAGGTAGTTTACAAATTGATTTTATAAGGATGGGGTCCTGGAAGTCAGTAAGAGACATTCATTGCACATTATCCTGACATATTTCACCGGTAGCTTCCTCAGGGGATGTGCAAGCTATTACGAAATACAGAAAAATAGTTTTTTTTGGAAAATTGTACATATGTCATATTGTCATATGCAGTTATATAACACAGAAACCAAGACAAGGATATACAGAATATATATAGCATTTTTTATATCGTGCATTAAGCATCCAGCTCCGATATCTAATGCTTACCCTCAGCCAAAGGCACCAATGGAAAAAGAACCTCAACAAGATGTACAACAGACTGCCAATCAGACCTCAAAGTGTATGCTCACCAACAAAAGGTCACAGAGAGAGGCAAAGGAAAGGCTGAAATAGAGCAAGATGGATTTAAAAAATAAATAATATAAAGATGGTATTGCGAAAATTAATTGCAAGAATCCTTATGCCGCGTACACACGAGCGGATTGTATGGCGTACTTAGTCCGTCATACAATCCGACGGACAGTCCGTCGTACTTTCCACTGAACGGACTTGACCACACACGGATGCACAAACAGTCCGTCGAAAGCTTGCGCGATGACGTGTACAGCACGTACGACGGGACTAGAAATAGGAAGTCCAAGACACAGCAAAGCACCCTTCCGCCCTGTAAATCCTTTCTGGGCATGCGTCATTCTTAGTCCGTCCGACTAGCATACTGACGACCGTATTGTCCGCTGAAACCAAAGTACGACGGACAGAATTTAGAAAAAAACGAAATACTTAGTACTCCGGACTGCACGCTGAAAAAGTCAGCTGAAGCCCACACAGGAGCGGATTGTCCGCTGAAATGTGTTTAGACGGACTAAGTACGCCATACAATCCGCCCGTGTGTACGCGGCATTAGCAGGACTGACATTAATGGGGTCTTGAATAAAATTAGAAAATTTAATTATATAGCGAAAATTTAGAATTAATAGTCACAATAGGAACAATATCTCCATACATATTATCATGTAAAAATATCTGTAGATGAACTACACAATAAATATGCCGATTATCGGCCAAAAAATCAGACCAATGAAAATCAATTTATATTCGGGCTAAAAATCCAAAAATGCAAAATATTGGGCTGAAAAAGGATAATAATATATAAATGCATACTCACTTAAAAATGGACAAAAGGATGAACTATGATAAGCAATTCGCCCATCACAGTTCACTCAGAGAGAGATTTAGAAGATCTAAAAAAATATATAAAGAAGGAATATTTAAGTAAATGCTACAAAAGGAATGAGAAAATCATTCCAAAGCCTAATAGGTCTGATCAAATGCCCGCGGAGGAATTAATCCAAAGCGGGTTGGGGACCATGATAGAGAGAGAAAGATATTAAATGTACGGAGAGGAAATGCAAAAGAAAGGCTTACCCAGTGGGAGAGGAGACCTCGCACAGGCAGACCCGCTGGCTATGGCCGTGAGGGGGAGCATAAGATGGCCCGCCTTATAAACCCCTCTCCATCGAGCCGGCGTCTGACGTCGCTGGTTCGATGCGGACGCAATAGGCGCCACTGCGGATGTCCAGAGGAAAGGGAGGATAGGCTGACTACACTTCCCATAAGGCCAAGTAACAGGGGGAGGAACTCAAGTCCGTTCTGCAAAGAGAATTGCAGAACAGGCCGAAGGGAGGGCTCCACCCACAGTGGCTGGCAGGGCTAAACGTCAAGATAGAAAATAAAACAAACACAACAAAAAACTTTGTAATCTCATCGTATGTATTTTCTGGACCAAATCTTTTTTGTTGGTTCATATTATTTTTACTTATCTAAGTTTTGATAATTGATTTCATGTTATAAATAAAAAAAAAAAAAAAAAAACTTTTTTCTTTTTTCTCTCCCTCTCTAAGCTATGGCGGCTTTTAGTGGAGATGCGTGGGATGGTTTAATGAACAAAGTTCAACAATCTCAAAAAACAGGAGAAATTCCTGATAAAGACTTAGATCAGGCTTTTCTCCATCTACAGCGATTACTGGAGTGTAAAGTAAGGATCTTTTGGCATAAAAGGTTTTTTCAAAAATATATTGATAATAAAATTGTCCCTTGGGGACTTAGGATTCAGATCTTTCCTAACTTAAAAAAGATTGATGATATTATCAAGAACAAATGGGAGGATAATTTACAATCCTGCTCTTTTGGGATGATGTCTTTGCTTTCCATTGAATATGAGCACAAACTTTCTCTGTTGGATATTGCAATAACACAATGGTATGATGACTATGCTTTAGGCACCTCTACTGCAAAATTTAAGAAAAGAGAACAGGAACTCTTGAAACATATAGAGAGCTATACCCTGGATATAATTAGTTCTAAAGAAAATACGTTTTCACGTGATAATAATGCCCATATCAATGGGTTTGCCTATAAATGGACTTCTAATGGAAATAACAGATCGTTTAGAACCTTACGTCAACATAATGCTAAAAATGATGATGATATGACTAACCTTTCTCCCTCTTCTACCCTCTCATCCAGTCAGTCCACTGTATATCGTGATCTTTCAAATGATAGACTTCCTAAGAAACGTAAGGGCAACTCGGATGCAGCCTCTTCGGAA
Organism: Lithobates pipiens; assembly: GCF_037356315.1. Classification (NCBI taxonomy): domain Eukaryota; kingdom Metazoa; phylum Chordata; class Amphibia; order Anura; family Ranidae; genus Lithobates; species Lithobates pipiens. The sequence goes on along the minus strand of NW_027507686.1, from coordinate 187,391,911 downwards.
TCACTCCGTCATCATATGGGCACCCCTCTACCACATCGTTCACAACCTACCATTTCTAAACAAGCACCTTTACGCCCTACTGCAATGTTTCAGCACTCCACACTTTTTGCCTCTCGTGGTCCTCTTTCCACTATTTCAACTAATATTTCCCAGGCCTCGGCCACCACTTCTATCTCATTCGCACCGGCAACCACAACGGTAAGTAATACCGATAACATTATTATTTCACCTTCGGGCACTCCTGTACCGGCTGATCTCCGTCTAGCCCCTATTTTTTTAGGGAAGGAATCACCTCAACCTCACATGTAATTACTAATTCAACTTCTGCCTACGATACTCCACCCAATCATGAATTGTCAATTATCAATTTGTCATCCCATGTTCTTTCAGAGCCTGAGATAGAGGTGTTAAAGTTGGGCTTGACCTTCTGCCCGGATTCGGATATAGAAAAATTTCAACTTATCAAAGATGTACATTTATTTGCTCATAGACTTCTCTTTAAGACCATTTTTGATAAACCTGTCATTGAACCACATGCTCCTGCATCTGGTGTTAATTTACAAGATAACATTGCTGAACATCAAGCTTTGGAAGATTTGATGGCACTCTGGGAAGAGGGACATGACACTCAGGACAACCCTTGGTTGGAGTTTCCACCTGGATTGTCCATTACTGGCATGTCCTTTCCCCCTCCACAATCTTTCAAACCGAAATCTACCTTATTTCCTTTTTTGAATTCAAATCCCAATATTTGGGCTTTTACACAGCAAGCATGTAAGGCAATTGAAAAGTGTACCTTCCCCTCTACACAATCGTCTAATCTTACTATGCAACAAAAAGAGGCGGTAAGATCCCTGCAGTCTAATTCTAATTTGATTATTAAACCAGCCGATAAGGGTGGCAATCTTGTTATCATGGATATCCCCCAATACACTACTATGTGTCACAATATTCAAAAAAATCGGGACTGGTATCGACAACTTTGATTGAAAACTTTCATAATAAATACCGCTCAATTATCTTTAAGGCATATCAATCAGACGTTATTGATAAAAACACGTGGAGCTATTTGAATGTAAAGGATCCAAAGACTCCAACTTTCTATGCCCTACCAAAAGTACACAAATCTCTAGCTGAGCCCCCTGGACGCCCCATTATATCAGGCTGTTCCAGCCTTACCGAAAATGCTAGTTCTCTAATTGATACCTACTTATATCCACATGTAACTTCATTGTTCTCTTACATTAAAGACACAATAGATCTATTGAGAACAATTGAAGGTATCACTTTACTGCACAATTCCTGGCTGGTAGCCATTGACCTAGGATGTCTCTACAATGCGATTCCCCATGACAGGGGTGTCGTTGTTGTGCGGACACATTTAAATGAGAGAGGTCCAGCCTTTTCTAAATACAGCAACTTTATTATTGAACTATTGGACTATGTTTTGAAACACAATGTCTTTCTTTTTGATCATACCCACTACCTCCAGGTGCAGGGGGTTGCGATGGGGACCAAATGGGCCCCTCGTATGCCAACCTGTACCTGGGGGGGTGGGAGAAGGATGTCTTTTCGAGAGAGGACTTAACTCTGTTTCTAGATAGAATTGTCGCATGGTACAGGTACATCGATGATGTCCTGATTTTCTGGTCAGGAATCGAGAGTGAACTGAAGGATTTCTTCAGCCTGATCTCTATTAATACTATGCAATACAGTCAAACTGTTATCAATTTTCTTGACTTGAAGATATGTATTAACCCTGATGGTAATTTAGATTCTTCTCTATTCAGAAAACCCACAGCGGGAAATACTATTGTTCATGCAAAGATTTTTCATCCCGCTCCATTATTACGAAGTATACCTTACAGTCAATACTCGAGACTAAGACACAATTGTAGCAAGGAGACCAATTTCCAGGCTGCTGCCAGGGATCTGTATGAGAATTTGAAGGCTCGCAGCTATAGCCATGCTTGTCTTAAACAAGCTTATAACTGAGTTAAAGTTAAGAATAGAAGTGCCCTAATTTTCTTTTCAAAATCCTCTAAGAAAATTGACACAGTTAGAGTGGTAACTCGTTATTCCAATGAACATAATCTTTTTAAAAAAAATTTGGGGCAATTCTGGACCCTCTTGCTGGCCGATCCCATCGTTAATAAATATATCAAAGATTTCCCAGAAATTACATACAAACGCATTCCTTCTCTCAGGCCGCGTACACACGGGCGGATTGTATGGCCTACTTAGTCCGTCATACAATCCGACGGACAGTCCGTCATACTTTCGAATGAACGGACTTGACCACACACGGATAGCCAAACAGTCCGTCGAAAGCTTGCGCGATGACGTGTACAGCACGTACGACGGGACTAGAAATAGGAAGTCCAATACACAGCAATGCAACCTTCCGCCGTGTAAATCCTTTCTGAGCATGCGCCATTCTTAGTCCGTCGAACTAGCCTACTCACGAGCGTATTGTCCGCTGAAACCAAAGTATGACGGACAGTATTACGGAAATTCCGAAATACTTAGTACGCCAGACTGCACGCTGAAAAAGTCCGCTGAAGCCCATACACGAGCGGACTGTCCGCTGAAATGTGTTTCGTCGGACTAAGTAGGCCATACAATCCGCCCGTGTGTACGCGGCTTTAGAGATCGACTGGTCCATAGTCATTTTAATAAAATGGATCCGTCCAAAAAACTATTTAAGACTGGCAATTTTTCATGCAGACACTGCGATGTCTGCCAATATGTTCATAATCTATCTAAATTTAAACTACCAAATGGCAATTGGCATTCTCTTAAATTTTGTGCAACTTGTCAGACTATGGGTGTTGTCTACCTGGCGCAATGCTCCTGTGGGGGCTTCTATGTGGGAAAAACTAAAAGACCCTTCTTCAAACATATAGGAGATCACATAAAACCTATAATCAATAAGAAAATGGATACTGCCATTAGCAGACATGTAGGTATTTACCATGCCTTTAATCCTAATTTTATCAAATTCTGGGCACTTGAAATCTTCCAGGGCTGAAGTGGTTAAATACTGTTAATTGTTAAGAATTTTGCATTTTTAGGCCTCATGTACATGGGTGCTTACACCCATAGTCCAAGAACAAAAAATGCCTTTGGGCAGCTGGAGCCACCAGGTGTTGTGTGTAGGCAACCCTTTATTATCTAAGACCCCTTTCACACTGAGGGCGCTTTACAGGCATTTTAGCACTAAAAATAGTGCCTTTAAACTGGCGCCCATGCCTCCCCAGTGTGAAAGCTGGAGTGCTTTCACACTGGGGTGGTGCACTTGCAGAACGGAAAAAAAAGTCCTGCAAGACACATCATTGGGGCTGTGCAGGAGTGGTGTATACACCGCTCCTAAACCGCCCCTGCCATTGAAGTCATTCTTGTGAGTGTTGTGCTCATTGATGTCAGTATTCAGGCCTTTACACTGGAGTGGGGCAATATCACAAGAGAGTGCGGATGGAACTCAAATGTCACTGTAATAGCCAATGATGGTTTATAACCATCCGGATTCCAGGGATATCCAGATAAGAGGGATACCATCTTCAGGATGAGGAGTTTTTACACCTGTTACCCCAGCAGGGGTGAGGCAATCTGGTGAGTGCACACACAAGAGGGGGAAGTGGACAAAGGAGCGGAGCACTGAACAGTCACTTTTTTCCTTGTTGCATTTGCACAGCTTTTCACTTATAGACTGTGGTTGTTGTTGTTTATGGTTTTAAACCAACCTTTCTTGACCATTGTCACACTTTGGACATTTATATTTTGGACATTTCATTTATATTTTGGACATTATATTTATTAATTTTGTATACCTTATTTATTACACCATTTGCACTATATTATCATATATATATATATATATATATATATATATATATATATATATATATATATATATATATATACAGTGCCTTGCGAAAGTATTCCCCCTTGAACTTTTCAACCTTTTGCCACATTTCAGGCTTCAAACATAAAGATATAAACATTTTAATTTTTTGTGAAGAATCACCAACAAGTGGGACACAATTGTGAAATGGAACGAAATCTATTGGATATTTTAAACTTTTTTAGCAAATAAAAAACTGAAAAGTGGTGCATGCAAAATTATTTACTTACCCCTTTACTTTCAGTGCAGCAAACTCACTCCAGAAGTTCAGCGAGGATCTCTGAATGATCCAATGTTGTCCTAAATCACTGATGGGGATAAATAGAATCCACCTGTGTGTAATCAAGTCTCTGTAAAAATGCACCTGCTCTGTGATAGTCTCAGGGTTCTGTTGAAAGTGCAGAGAGCATCATGAAGACCAAGGAACACACCAGGCAGGTCCGTAATACTGTTGTGGAGAAGTTTAAAGCTGGATTTGGATACAAAAAGATTTCCCAAGCTTTAAACATCCCTAGGAGCACTGTGCAAGTGATCATTTTGAAATGGAAGGAGTATCAGACCAATGCAAATCTACCAAGACCTGGCCGTCCCTCTAAACTTTCAGCTCAGACAAGGAGAAGACTGATCAGAGATGTAGCCAAGAGGCCCATGATCACTCTGGATGAACTGCAGAGAACTACAGCTGAGGTGGGAGAGTCTGTCCATAGGACAACAATCAGTTGTACACTGCACAAATCTGGCCTTTATGAAAGAGTGGCAAGAAAAAAGCCATTTCTCAAAGATATCCATAAAAAGTCTCATCTAAAGTTTGCCACAAGCCACCTGGGAGACACACCAAACTTGTGGAAGAAGGTGCTCTGGTCAGATGAAACCAAAATCGAACTTTTTGCCCACAATGCAAAACGATATGTTTGGCGTAAAAGCAACACAGCTCATCACCCTCAACACACCATCCCCACTGTCAAACATGGTGGTGGCAGCATCATGGTTTGGGCCTGCTTTTCTTCAGCAGGGACAGGGAAGATGCTTAAAATTGAGGGGAAGATGGATGCAGCCAAATACAGGACCATTCTGGATGAAAACCTGTTGGAGTCTGCAAAAGACCTGAAACTGGGACGGAGATTTATATTCCAACAAGACAATGATCCCAAACATACAGCAAAATCTACAAAGGAATGGTTCACAAATAAACGTATCCAGGTGTTAGAATGGCCAAGTCAAAGTCCAGACCTGAATCCAATCGAGAATCTGTGGAAAGAGCTGAAAACTGCTGTTCACAAACACTCTCCATCCAACCTCACTGAGCTCGAGCTGTTTTGCAAGGAAGAATGGGCAAGAATTTCAGTCTTTCGATGTGCAAAACTAATAGAGACATACCCCAAAGCGACTTGCAGCTGTAATCGCAGCAAAAGGTGGCTCTACTAAGTATTAACGTAAGGGGGCCGAATAATTTTGCACGCCCCACTTTTCATTTTTTTATTAGTTAAAAAAGTTTAAAATATCCAATAGATTTCGTTCCACTTCACAATTGTGTCCCACTTGTTGGTGATTCTTCACAAAAAATAAAAATTTTATATCTTTATGTTTGAAGCCTGAAATGTGGCAAAAGGTTGAAAAGTTCAAGGGGGCCGACTTTTTGGCGGAGTTCCGATGGACTTTCCGAATGAACAGACTTGGCCACACACAATCACACCAAAGTCCGACGGATTCGAACATGATGACGTACAACCAGACAAGAATAAGGAAGTTCATAGCCAGTAGCCAATAGCTGCCCTAGCTTTGTTTTTTGTCCGTCGGACTAGCATACACACGAGCGGATTTCTCGATAGGAACTGGGTCCGGTGGAGTTATGGCGAAAAAATTTTTGGACAGCAAAGGTCCGATGAAGCCCACACACAATCGAATTGTCCGCCGGATTTGTTCTGTCGGACCTTTGCTGTTGAAAAGTCTGGTCTTGCGTACGCGGCATTAGTGCTCTTAACTGAGACAAGTACACACTATAGCGGGATGTACAATCACTATAACCACTAGCGGAACAATCACATACCCGGTATATTGCTGGACTTCACGTGGTTATACTAGGATGATGTCTACAGGCATCATCCCAGTACTGGTTTTTAGAGCAGATGGTCCGCTCTCTTGTAAAAGCAATTCTGGCAACTAACTAGCCACTGGATTGCTCTTAAAAGCAGCAGAAGGGGATGTTCCCTCTCTCACTACCTTCTACAGCTTTACCAGGATCACCCATCCCACTGGGAGTCCCTATCGACCACGACCAGCTGGCGCTTATCGCAGGGCTGAACAATGACTGGATTGGCTTTGTTCGGCTCTGGGCTATGGTGACTCGGAAGCAATGACCTGACATCACTTCTGGTTACGGGGCCATTTTGGAAAAGCAAAGGCATTCAGGCACACCGATCTTGGTGGCATCAAAGGCTTTTAAGGGCAGAGGAGGGATCTGGGGTCTCTCCATAAAGAGTACCTGTCACGTGCCTATTACTGTCACAAGGAAAGTTTACATTTTTCATGACAGCAATAAAAGTGAAAACATTTTTTTTAATTGGACAGTATAAAAAACATAACAAAATGTAAAGTGCTGCTTTAAAAATATATATAATGTTTCGTATTTATTCCAACTTTTCTAGCAAAAAATATCATTGTTGCATGTAAACAAAAAGTGCCAGAAAAGGTCTGGTCTTCATTAAAACGGAGTTCCACCCAAAAATGGAACTTTCCCATACTGTATATGCTTCCTCCCCCTCCAATGTCACATTTGGCACTTTTCAAGGGGGAGGGGGGAACGGGGACCCGTTTATGACATGTCCCCTTCCCCACTTCCGGAGATGGGCTGTGGCCTGATCTCTCGGAAGTTCATCCACCCTCCTCCTTCCCTCACCACCAGGCCAATTGGAAAACGCAGCGTGCTTCGTGCATGCGCAGTAGGGAAACAGCAGTGAAGCCAAAAAGCTTCAGTGCTGGGTTCCCTTACCAGGAATGGCAGTGGCAGCACCCGGGACTCGAACTGAAGATCGGCTGGGGTGCCAACATTGTAGGCTCCCTAGACAGGTAAGTGCCCTAATATTAAAAGTCAACAGCTGCAGTATTTGTAGCTGCTGACTTTTACTTTTTTTTTTGGGCTGGACCTCCTCTTTAAATATTTTTATATAATTTTATGCAAGCTGGTATTTTTGGTGTCAGCAGGATACATTATTTCATCATTTGATCTGTATTCCATAGGAGAGGAAACAATCTAATTTTACGCCAACACAGACAGGGTTGAATTTCAATCACAAGCCTGTATGTAAGCAAACAAGCTTTTGGCGGGAACGTAGCATCCTCCTGACTCCTATTACACACCAAATGTTCTTGTTTTACTGGTCCTAACCTGGCTTACAATATTGTGACAATGTGTAAATAAACTTATGTGATCACTATATTTCTACTGAAGATGAGATAAATGAATGACAGATTACTATACAGGAAAAAGCTGTTTGTGTCCCTTTTAGGGGATTTCTATCCACTTCCTATCCTAGACACAACAGGAAGTGAGTGAAAATCTATTAAACAGTTGTCACTGGAACAGGTATCCTCATTTGAGGTTTTCTCCTCACTTCCTGTTCTGGTGACAACTGTATCATTTTAGATTTCCTATCACTTCTGTCCTGGTGACAATGATCACCAGGACCAATACCTGTCACAGGTGCTAAATGTTCCCTACTCTATCCAAAATCAATCTTGATTAGAGAAACACTTAAAGTGATATTAAAAGCAAGTTTAAAAAACAAACATGTTATACTTACCTGTGTAGTGGTTTTGCACAGAGCAGCCCCGATCCTTCTCTTCACGGGTCCCCCTCCAGCAATCCTGGCTCCTCCATCCTGCCATGTGACCCCAGAGCAAACAGTTTGCTTAGGGGGGCACCCAAGCAGGCTTGCTTCTGAGCTGCTGCTCTACGTGTCCACTCACACACAGTGCTGGGGCTCAGATCTGTCCCCTCTCTCTCTTCATTGGCTCACTGGCTGTGATTGACAGCAGCAGGAACCAATTGATCCCGCTACTGTCTTAGTCAATTAGGAGGGAGAATCCCTGGAGAGCTGAGGCTCTTGTGCACATTGCTGGATCGCAATGGGGCTCAGGTACAGTAGTGCCCCATACACACAATCTGAAATTCTGTCAGAAAAACCTGGATGGTTTTTCCGACGGAATTCGGCTCAAGCTTGCCTTGCATACACACGGTCACACAAAAGTTCTCTGAACTTTCGACCGTGGTGGTAGGATAGAAAATCAAGTCATCTATTGGCTGCTTTAGTTACATTCAACTGAAGTTTTTTTGTTTTTTTCAACTAAATATGTTTCTTTCGTTTTTTTCAACTAAATATGGTTTAGTCCTCACCCAGAAGATAGCAAGGTTCTAGTTGACACTTTTCCAATTTGTAGCAAATTTGTGTGGCAAGTCTCTAGCAAGATGGCAAGTCTCTAGCAAGAGCAAAGTTGCAGTGGTGAGTCTACAATAAGAGCAGAATGTTAGCAAAGAAAGTTGATCTAGAACAGTGATGTGAACCTTGGCACCCCAGATGTTTTGGAACTACATTTCCCATGATACTCATGCACGCTGCAGAGTAGTTGAGCATCATGGGAAATGTAGTTCCAAAACATCTGGGGTGCCAAGGTTCACCATCACTGATCTAGAATCATGCAATGCAGACATGCTGCAATTGTGCAACAAACTTGTGAAGCCTGGCAAGTCTAGCGATAGTTTAGCAAATCATTTTAAAAACTTGTAGCACAATTGCTTGTTATCTGGGCAGTTGAATGTGTCACTTTAAAGAATATGATTTCTTGCTGGCTAGGTGTGTGAATATACTTGTAGAGAAAATCCCAAATCCCTTCTCTGTATTCAGTACAAGCCTTTCTTGGTGTCTGGGTGGAGAAAAATATTAAGATCAGGGTGTGGTCATAATAACCTTCCATACAAGCTTCTGCGTGTTATGGAGTAAGGGTATGACTAGTTACCCCTCCACTTCCACACCCTGTGAGAAGCAGAAAACAAGGCTGAACTTGAGTTAGCCGCAGGGGATCTCAAACAACTAAGGTGCATCTTGACACTGTCAGGGAAACATGCTAGTAATTCATTCTGTCATTCTGAAATCTGAAATGAGTGGAAGCTCTGCTGATTTTTGATCATGTGCAAGCTAAAATGCAGTTTTTTTATTTTCCTTGCATGTTCCCCTCGGATCTACAGAGACTGCACTTCCAAGTGCAATTTTCACTTGTAGTTTGCACTACAACCCCCCCCCCATTGTCTCAGTTACACTGTTTATCTTATGTTGGACATAGAATAGTTTAACTCCCAACTGTCTGTCATTTGGAGGGACTGTCCCACGTTTGAAACTAAATCTGGTCACCAATACATTTTTTTCCAAATATTTGTAGAGACATCCTGAAAAATTGTTTATCAGAGCATTTGATCTTTTTGAGTCAAAGTAATTTAGTCAAAAAATTTAGTTCAAAAGCATTTAAGATTTCATCCAGACCTGTTAATTGAATGGAGTTCCAGACATAAAAAACAGGTTTCTTTTGAGCCTAGAACATGCACATTACAATATGTAATTTTTTTCCAAAAAAAAAAACTGTTAGAATTTTGTTAAAATTGTATCCAACCACTTCCTCTCTGTTTGCCCTCCAGTTTGCCCTATGTTTGCCCTCTCTGTTTGCCCTCCAGCAAGGACTACATAGCATTTCTGATGGTGGATTTTCTGATGGTGATAACAGGGGACCATGAATGTGTAATGTGTTGCAATGACTACTTGTAGTCACCATCGAAAGCCAACGTGACAGGGTGACAACCCAGAGCACAGTTTGGAGACAAGGACAGAGGATTGTTACGCTATAACAGGAAGAACCAGAACAAGCAGGTTAATAAAAGCTGCAGTTGATTTAATATTTTTTTTTTTAGTGATTGGGTTTACATGCACAGTATTTCAAATATTTATTTTATCATTAAACACTTACACATTGGTTTATCTTACACGGCTAATTGACATTTGCAAAAGCAATGTAAATAGTCACAGTTCAATTTTCTCTGGAGTAAGCAATGCCAAGAATTTTTGGAAAATGTCTTATGACCAATGGATGTCCAAACGCAGTCCAAAGGAGGAGTGGGCAACACAGCAAACAAACACTAGCAGGAATGTCTAGATTGAAGTGAAAGAGACTGGAGCACATTATGCCCAAAACTGGCATTGGATGAGACCTGAACATGCACCTGGTACAACGTAAACTTGTGAACAGAAGACCAGGTAGTAGCCTTGCAAACCTGAGAAACAGATCTCTGATGTTGAAAACCACATAAAGCTCTAACCAATCTTGTTAAGAATGCCCTAATAGGGAAGGGGGGAACCTTAACCTATAGATTGTAGCCTACCAATGGTCGTGCAAGTGGCAGGAACATTCGACATTTGCACAAGCAATTTAAGTAGTCACACTTCAATGATCTCTTGAGGCAATATATGGAGTGGCCAATGCTAAGAACTACTGGAAAATGTCTTATGACCAATGGATGTCCAAAAGTAGTCCAAATGAGGGGTTGGGCAACACAGCAAATAAATACAAAGAGGATCACATAACAACAGGTCAATGAATGGCTTGATAGAAGTCAAAGGGAATGAATCACATTACAACCGAAACTGGCATCAGATGTGGCCTGAACATCTACATGGTAAAAAAGACAGATCCCTGGTGTTGAAAAGCTCATGAAGCAATAACCGATCTGGTAAAGTGCACCCTAATAGGGGAAGGGGGAACCTTAACCTGTAGAACAGCAGTCCCAAACCTTTTTGGCACCAGTGACCAGTTTCAGGCCAGCCTATTTTCCCAGGGACCAGGAGGGGGGGTTGTTGGTGGGCGGGTTTTGAGATGGGATAATCACGTCTGGCTTCAGCCCCTCTTCACAACATAACACCCCTTTACTGCACAGTCCCCCTTTATATCAGTGTGCAAAATCCTCCTTTACATACATCATAGTTCCCCCTTTAAAACAGTCCAATTGTCCTCAGTCCTCCTTCACATCACAGCTTCCTTTTACATTACAGTGCAGTCCCCTTTACATCACAGTTCCCCCCTACATTAATGTAATGGTGCTGTGATGTAAAGGAGAACCAAGGACACTGTGGGACTGCTTTAAAAGGGGTCTGTGATGTAAAGGGAACACTGTGATATAAAGGGGACTGCACTGTAAAGGGGACACTGTAAAATAAAGGGGACTGATGATTACAGTGCCCCTTTACAGTGCAGTCCACTTTATATTAAAGTGCCCCTAGCAATCACAGCCTCTTCCATCACAGTGCCCCTGCAGTCTACCCCTACTTCTCTCTAATACCGCGTACACACCATTGGACTATCCGGCGGGCTTAGTCCGGCGGACAAACCGCCGGACTTTGCAGTGGAGGTCCGCCGGACTTTCCGAACGAGCGGACCTGCCCACACACGACCGGACTTTTCCGGCGGACTGGGTCCGGCAGACAAACCACCAGCCGGACTTTTGAAATGAACGGACTTGCCCACACACGGAGAAAAGTCCGTTCATTTTGAACGCGGCCCCAGGTATATGGGACTAGCCAAGGAAGTCAATGTCGCCGCCTCCATCGGCAAGATTGACACCTCTGAACGAGCGGACCTGCCCACACATGACCGGACTTTTCTGGCGGACTAGGTCCGGCAGACAAACCACCAGCCGGACTTTTGAAATGAACGGACTTGCCCACACACGGAGAAAAGTTAGTTCATTTTGAACGCGGCCCCAGGTAGATGGGACTAGCCAAGGAAGTCAATGTCGCTGCCTCCATCGGCGAGATTGACACCTCACTGGCCCCGTCACCTGGTATGGAATTAAATGGGAAGCCCTACGGCGAAAAAATGGCATGGGGTCCCCCCAAAGTCCATATCAGACCCTTATCCGAGCACGCAGCCCGGCTGGTCAGGAAAGGGGGTGGGGAGGAGCGAGTGCCCCCCCTCCTGAGCCGTACCAGGCCGCGTGCCCTCAACATGGGGGGTGGGTGCTTTGGGGAAGGGGGGGCGCAGCCTGCAGCCCCCCCACCCCAAAGCACCTTGTCCCCATGTTGATGAGGACAAGGGCAGGGGGCTTATCGGAATCCGGGAGCCCCCTTTAATAAAGGGCCCCTGGATACCGGCCCCCCACCCTATGTGAATGAATATTGGGGTACCATGTACCCCTACCCATTCACCTGGTGAAAAAAGTGTAAAGAAAAAAACACAACACATGTTTTTAAAATAATTTATTGCACAGCTCCTGTGGTCTTCCATCTTGGGGGGTCTTCTCGCCGGACTCCTACGCTATCTTCTGCTAGCTCTTTACTAGTGGAGGAGCCCGGCTTTCTTCGTCGTCGTCGCCGCCGCCATCCAGGGGTCTTGTCCCCCTCTTCGGGGGTCTTGTCCCCCTCTTCGGTTCTTCTTGCCGGGCCTCCGCTATATTCTTATAGCTCTTTTACTAGCGGTGGCCTGGTCTTCTGTCGCCGCCGTCTCTTCTACCGACTTCTGGGGTCTTGTCCCCCTCTTCCGTTCTTTTTGCCGGGCCTCCACTTTCTCCTTCCAGCTCTTTTACTAGCGGTGGCCCGGTCTTCTGTCGCCGCCGCCACCTTCTCTACTTTTTCTTCTTCTTCCTTGAGATGTTGACTCGACGCTCTCTCTGGCCACAATGACAGGGACGCGTTGTGCAGCAACTTATATAGGAACAATGGGCGGGGGTCACCGGCTGATGTCACATGGTGACCCCGCCCCCTTATGATGTCACAGCCCCAGCATCCTATCCTCCGGCAAGCCATCCTCCGGCAGTCCCAGCAAGTCCCCTCTTCCCCAAAGCGCCCCCCTATGTTGCGGGAACGTTGCCTGGTACGGTTCAGGGGGGGCGCTCACTCGTCCCCACCCCCTTTCCTGACCGGCCGGGCTGCGTGCTTGGATAAGGGTCTGACATGGACTTTGGGGGGGGGCCCCCCACACAGTTTTTTCGGTGTAGGACAGGGGTGCCCAACCAGTGGCCCGGGGGCGACATGTGGCCCACAGAGCCCTCTGATGTGGCCCGCGACCTCCTGCTCTGGGATAGAATAGAAAGTATACTGTAATTAAACGTCAGTTTATTACTAAAATCACAGTGTATATATGGGCATATCTTTTCTGCAGTGGTTACTGGGCTGCTTTCAAGCTGATCCACAGGTGCAGAGCAATTTACCCGCAGGTTACCTGCACTGAGCCATAGACTTCTATTATTACCTGCGAGTTTGGTGAGCTTTCTGAAAGTGCACCACACCTGCAGAATATAATAGAAGTCTATTGCAAACTGCAGGAAAGCCAAAGGTACACTGCGTTGCACACATGGTGCGGGTAAACTGCAGCGCATCAGTGTGAAAGCAGCCTTGGACACCTTTCACATGGTCAGTGCGACCAATTGGACCCTCCATTCTACTCTAAGTAGTGGCAGACATAAACCGACTTGTGTTCTACCTCCAATACGATCCGCTAAAAAGTATCAAGGGCTGCGTCCGTGTCCGCTCTCCAAATGCAGAGTGGATACGGACATGCCACCCACCCGCTCCGCTCATTGTGGCCCGCGACCGGTTACCAAGTCGCTTAAGTGGCCCTCGCTCTTCAAAAGGTTGGGCACCCCTGGTGTAGGGCTTCCCCTTTAAGTCCATACCAGGTGATGGGGCCTGCGAGGTGTCAATCTCGCCAATGGAGGCGGCGATATTGACTTCCTTCGCTAGTCCTGTCTACCTGCAGCCACGTTCAAAATGTGTGTGGGCAAGTCCGTTCATTTCAAAAGTCCGGCGGACTAGCACATAGATGGCCGGATTGTCAATTTGACAATTTTGAGTCAAAACTTCTTTCTAAGTCCGCCGGACTTTTGGAAAGAAAAAGTCCGCCAGAGCCCACACACGGGTGAATTGTCCAGCGGACTCTGGTCTGCCAGACCAAGTCCGCCGGATAGTCTGATCGTGTGTATGCGGCATAACAGCACACTTCCTCATTCCAGTCTCTGCCTTTCCTGCACAGGATGTTGGATTCCTATGGCGGGGGTGGGCAGTGGAAGTGTTTTTTGAAACACCTGATTAGAGCCAGAGGCTCTAATAGGCTTTAAAATAGGATGGGCTCGGAGCGCAGACAGTACACCCCAATCCCACCCTATTATGTGACCACAGCAAATGAATTTTCGCTGTTTTCACACTACAGTGCCTCCCCGCCAATCAGGAGGGAGGTCAGTGAGACCTGTTTCCCAATTGGCCAAAGCACCAGGCAGTCCTATCCTATTGGATGCCTAGCATTGTGGAAGAGGAGACACTGGAGCCAGACCCGCCGCTGCCCAGAGGACTCAGCCACAGAGGAGAGGAGGACACAGCCAGCGAGGAGAGGAGGACACAGTCAGACCACCCATCGCATAGTAAGTGACAGACCTGAGGGGTTAGCAGGCTGACAGTGCCGTGAGTCCTGCGGCTGCCCCTGGTGGGGGGGGTGCATCAGTGTCATGCCACCGCACCACCTGAAGGGGGGGTAGAGTTGGTTGGCAACCCCCCCCCCCAGAAGAAAAGCCCACCAGCCGCCACTGTGCTGTTCTATACCTGTTTGCCGCTCACATGACCGGCAGCCTCTCTCCTCCTCCCCTCCCGACTGACATCAGCATGGAATTCTCGGCCCTTCCCTCTGTAGCTGTCAGGCGGGTAGAGAGGCTACCTGTCACGTGAGCGCCAAGCAGCGCTCTGAAATCAGGCATAGAACGGCACTCTATAAAGCACATACACTTGGACACTTGTCATTAGTAAACAGAGAAGTTTGTGTAAAGAGAACAGAGTGGCTTAACAACCACTTTAAGCTGTCTGTGGATGGTGCTACGTCAGTAGGTGTCCAAACAGACTAGGTCTAAGGAGTTATGTCAACGCATAAAGTTGCATTTGAAACAGAACAGTTTGGTAAGGTACAATATATACATTTTTGTTTCTGAGTTTAGATTTGATTTAAGTAGAGTCATTAGGTAGTCTTGCCTTGCTGTGTAAGGCTTTATTATTGGCAACTAGATAGGTTCCATAAACCTTTTCACATTAATTATTCTAGGGCGGGGACATAATACAACATACTGTTCTTTTTTATATACCTATTTAATCTGTCATTAACAATAAGTCCCAGACAGTTGTAAAATTAGCCTACTCTCCTCTGACATAGCAGTGCCACGGCACTAAGCAAATTTTTTTTTGTGTGTTACGTTGACCATACAATTTCATTTCATTTTATTTTGTTTGATCAATGTTCTAATCGTCAGCGGGGTCAACCAATGTTTTTGACCATAGTGATGAGAACATTCAAAGGAGCAGGATTTTCTTTTTTTTTTTTCTTGAGCAGATTACTTTCTTAGCCTTTGTACACACGGTCGGACATTCCGACGTAAAATTTCCGATCGGACCGCGTTGTCGGATAATCCGACTGTGTGTGGGTTCCATCGGACTGCTTCTGTCAGAATATCCGGCGGACAAAGTTTTAAAGCTGAGCTATAAAACTTTCCAACAACATGATCCGATCGGACTTTGTCCAATTGTGTGTAGAGAATTCAGATCGGACAAAGTACCATGCATGCTCAGATCAAATTCCTAGACCAAAGCTTTTGGCTACTAGCCTGAACGTAGTCCCGTCGTAACGAAATAATGTCATCACGTTCTGAACGATCGGATTTACCGACAACTTTGTCCGACCCTGTGTATGCAACACAAGTTTCGGACAAAATCCGACAGATTTTGTTGTTGGAATGTCCAACCGTGTGTACAAGGGCTAACAATGAATGTGTTTTTTTAATTGGGAAAGTTCATTTACTCTAAAATTGAATGTTAAAAGCAAACATTTTTGAAGTACTCATGAACGGCATTAGTCAAGTCATCATGTGTAATGATGAGAATTTTCAAATTTTCAAATTGTGTTTGAAAAAATCTACTAGTATGGCCAGCCTTAAGCCTTGTATACATGATCCGATTGTTGGCAGGGGATTGTCTGATGACAGACTGTTGGCCTAAAATCAGACCATTAGTACGCTCCTTCAGACAATTGTTGTCCAACTTTTGGCCAACAGATGTTGGATGGCAGGCTAGTAAATTTTCGGCGGATAGCGGTTTGTTGTTTGATTTTCACATCGTCTGTACACAAGTCCGTCACACAAAAGTCTAAAGTACAAATGCGCATGATTGGAAGCAAGCAATGAGGCAGAACCAGTCGGTCTTGTAAACTAGCATTTGTAGAGGAGAATTAACATTCGTGACACGACAAATTATGAAATGTCGAAATGCAGCTCACATTCATTATGGGATAATAATGAAGCTGCTTCACCGGTGATACTGATGGAGTTATGGCAAATGCATTTTCAAAAGCATTTGTTTTCTAGTGGTATCAAGAATATTATTATTATGCTTGTTGTTTAATTTTTTGGGCAAGTTACCACAACACCATTATCTGTAGTTTTTAAGATCAAAGATACTCCCAAACTGTCATTTGTCAAGTAAAACACAAAATAAAGAAAATTAAATTAGAGATGCTATTTGCCATCCAAATACAAAGAAGCAAAAAGTGCATTCTATGCATACAAAAATATAGAAAATATAACAAATAAAATCATTATTCCAAAAAAAAAAGAAAAGGAAATTAGTAAGTGGTGAAGGGGTGAAAATCCCCATTCCAGCGAGCTTGTTGGGGGTCTTGCAGCTGGTATTGCCATTCTGCTGTGGTGGGTGGGGTGGTTGTGGAGGTGGTGGATGTGGGGCCACAAAATCACACAGGTGTGTTTTCTGAAATATGGCCCCTCACCCCCTTGTTGAGAAGCTGCAGGATCAGTTCCTCACACCTGTTCCTTTGCTCACTGTCCATCTCCCTTAATTTATTGGCCGTCACCACAACAAATCCCTCACCCTCATCTGGGTCTGTTCGGGTGGCAGTAGTGGCCTGGCTGAGGAAGGCAGCTGTGGCCTCCAGATTCCTACTCTTCCTGGCCCTTTTAGCAAGAGGGCATAGGGGAGGGATCTGGGACTCCGTCTGGCTGCTGACCGCTGGCTCCTCCAGACTGACACTTTCCTGTGTATGAAAATGGGACATAATTAGAACCTTTTTTAAGGTTTGGTCATAAATCACATACAATTTTGAGCTCCTCACTGTAGCAAAATGAATGAGGACAAATAGAAATGACTATTATTCTGACCCCAGTATTTTTAATTCTTGTTCAAATCATTTTTGGTCACTACTGTTTATTGATATGGAAACGACTTTGTTAAGGCAGAAATATTTGAACAATAATGTCTAGTTATCATCATTGTATTTTTGGATATAAATATGTTCAACAATGCTATATCTGAGTCAAGCTGAGCTCCTCCACATTTTCTTCCTGTGCAGCAGGATCTGGGTGGACCTCAGGAGCTGTGGCCTCAGCAGATGTTGAGGGGAGTGTAGATAGCGATGGCCAGGGTTCTGTTTGGTCAGTCAAAAACCGCAGTCTGTGGTAATACCACAGCCTGGGGACATATATGTTATATGCTGCTGCTCCAGATCTCTTTGAGTCTGTGACCTTGTTGAGCTCCCTTTTAAAAGTACTCCTCAGGTTTGATTTTTTTTTTTTTTTTTACATAGTTGATGTCTGCCCTGGGGTACAGTGACTTCACCAACTTTCTCCAAAGCTGCCTTCCTCAATATTTTATTGGAGTAGTCTCTACGCTTGACCTTCCAGAGACAGGGCAGCTCCCAGGACAGGTCAATGAATTGGGGTAAAAAATCAGGCACAGTAAATTTATCCATCATGATAAATGATAAGATGCGTGCAAGACAGAACACAAGACAAACCATAATGTCTGGCTTAACTCATAAGCTGGTACCAATGTAGGCCTCATCTGTCTTCTGCAAGTGACACACACAGAGGAACATTCGGGAGGGACAATATGGTGGATTCGGTGGATTACAGGCAGCCCCGTGGTGGTGGAACTCATAGGAGGCACAAAGCAACCCCCATGAGCAAGGGTGAGATGGTGGAGATGTTGCGCATCCTAGAGAAGCACAATTACGTCTCCAAGCTGCGCAATTACGAAAGGCCCAACAGCCGAAAGGACATCATTTTGGAGAAGGTCATCGCTGTTTTACACAGTGATTTTTCGTAGGAACGATCAAAGGACAAAACAATGGTCTGATCTCAAACACCGTGAACAAGACCAGATGGAGTACATACATCAGATCATAAAAAAAGATAAGCAATATTTGGAGCTAACCAATATGTATATGTGTAAATTAGCTGTCTGTATAGGTTCTTTCTCTAAGTAGCTCTAGAGAATTATATATAAGGTTTTCTTAAATCTTTGTATGACTTGGTATTCTAAAGTTGAAGGTAAATATAAAGCAGATATTAACATTCTTATTTGGTCAGGTTTTTGAACATTTCTTTATTTTTGGAACTATTTTTTTTTATCTTCTTTCAACAGGGAGACACCAAAAAGGGAGGCTCCAGCCAAGCCACCACAAGGGACGAAGGGAGGCTACCCTCGCTCGGACCCCAACAGGGGAGGCAACAAGGCCATCTTCCCCCCAAAACTGTAAGTGACAACCCTCAAACACACTCATTAACCACCGACAGGGTTGTTTTTAGGTGGGCCAAAGGCCGTGGGCTTAGGGCAAAACTTAAGGGGTAAAGAACACTTTCTGTTTGCTGCCTGCCTCATCAGTGCCCATTAATGCAGCCTTGCCAGAGTAGACATAGGTAGAGGAGATTCCCCGGAATCACAGTCACACAGAGTCACGCCTGTTAGGATGATAATCATATATCCCCTATCCCATAGGAGACAAGAGGGGTGAGGGGCAACTGCTGGACTTTTTAAATGTTGGCACTTGTCCAGTGTTTGCCCCCTGTAAAATGACATCACCATCCCTTTTCTTTCTTTTTTTTAAATTTTTTATTTATAACAGGAACAGGACCCAATCGGGTTGACAGATTACAGAACATTACATGAGACAGAAAATAAACATCTTATTCAGAAAATGCAGTGACCAACTGGTCAAGTTATTATGTAACTGAATATAACCGTAATATGTGACAAAGGAGAGTAAAACCATAGTATGGCAGGTTCGGGTTATCGTTAACTCCCTGGTGATCTTTTCTAATGTAGGTTGGTTCTGATAACCCATGCGTTGCTGAGTGTTCCGAGCCATCTCAGGGCCTTCTTTCCCTTACAGGGGTAATTGTGTGTAGGGTTAATTCGGTGTGAATTGTCGGGGTCGTGAGTTCGGCTCCTTCATTTTTCTTTTTAGTGGAAGGGGATAAATAGTTCCCCTTATGGGAGGGCAGTTATAGAGGGTGCCTAAGAGAAGGCAAGAGAAGGCAAGAGATAAGCGCAGTAAGAGGGAGGGGTGGGGGATGGCTGGAGGCTGTTTGGAGGGAGGGTGGGTAATTGAGAGATGTGGTTACGTCACTGGGGTGATTATAAAGGAGATAGCTGCAGGGAATTTTTTAGATAGGGGTAGTTATGTTGGTGTTACTTAGGTTGGGGTTAAGGTTGAAGGGGCAACATATGAAGGGGGAGTATGACCCCCTGTGTCTGATGTGGTTCCCTTCAGCACCTGGCCTTCGGCCGAGTAGATAAAGGTAATCCACAGCTGCCAGGTTCCAGAAAACACTTCCTGTCTATGTTGCGCGGTGAGGACTAGGTCCTCCATCGGCCTTATTTCTTCTACTCTAGCTACCCATGAGGCTATCGTCGGGGGGCGTGTGGACTTCCACTGTAGCGGTATACAGGCTTTGGCAGCGTCCAGCAAATGTCTAATCAATGATTTTTTGTATGTTTTTTCTGGGGCGTCAGATGCCTGTAGTAAGAAAAACGCGGGGTCTTCCGGTATCGTACGGTCTGTAAACTTCTGGGTGACCTCCCACACTACCTTCCAGAAATTATGCAATTCGGGACATGACCAGAAAATGTGTAACAGTGCACCCTTATCTACCCGGCATCGCCAGCACCTGTCCAATGCCGCCGGGAAGAATTTATGGAGCAATTCTGGGGTTCTGTACCATCTCGACAGGATTTTGTAGTTGGTCTCTTGAATTTTGGCACATATAGAGGATTTATGTGTAAATTTGAGTATTCGTTGTCTTTTGGCAGTATTGAAGTGGCAGTTTAGTTCCAACTCCCACTTAAGTAAGCCTGGGGGTATAAAGTCAGCTTTTGGCACGTTCAGTAAATTGTAGGCTTGTGAGAGTGTGTGTGTTACGATGCCTGTGGCATTGCATAATTCCTCCAATAATGTGAGGGGGGAATCCTCTGTAGGAGGGGGAGTCAGTGAGTGGAGGAAGTGGCCTAGTTAGCGGGCCCTCAGGAAGTCCAGTCCGAACTGGCCCGTGGGTTCTGAGAGCTCTGATATTGTGTACCATCTACCCCTAGTACTGAAGTGGGAGGATTGAAATAGGCCCACGTCTGCCAGTGTCCGGAATACTGGGTTGTGAATTCCCGGCAAAAAACTGGGGTTCCCCAAAATGGGGAAAAGGGGCGAGTTAGGAGATGATACGGAGTTCTCTGCTATAAGGCGGGCACAAATTCGCGATGTGTTGCCAATCAGTGGGTGTCATTTTTCTTCTGCTGGTAAGGACATTGTGTCCAAAGCTTGGACTCATTATGCCGGGCCCAGTCTCTTCCTAGGTGTGTTGCTCGGTAATATGTGTGGATGTCTGGCAGCGCAAGTCCGCCATGTTGTTTGGGAAGGACTAAAAGTTTGTGTGAGAGTCGTGGCCTTTTCTTAGCCCAGACTAATTCCGTGAACGCAGTTTGTACCCGCTTAAAGTAGGACGTCGGTATGTGAATGGGTAGTGCCTGCATGAGGTACAGGAATTTCGGGAGGATCATCATTTTTAATATATTGCAGCGGCCTATCCACAAGGGTAGGCCCGTGCTCCATTTGGTCATTAGTGTCCTAACTGTGTTCAGGAGGGGCGGGAAATTAAGTTTATATAGCCGCGTGAACTTGCAGGGTATGTTTGTACCCAAATACTTCAGAGCGGTTGTCGTCCATTTCAGTTTGAAGCTAGATTGTAGGTGGGCAAGTTGGGTCGGTGGAATCTCCATTCCCATGGCTTCCGATTTGGCGAAATTGATTTTTAAGTTGGAGATAGCTCCATATGTGGTAAATTCCCGCAGGAGGTTGGGAAGGGAGATCATGGGGGTGGTGAGTGTGAACATAAGGTCATCCGCATAAGCTGAGACCTTGTGTTGGGCTTGGCTGACCTGCACACTCCAGATGTTGGGGTGTAATCGTATATGGCAAAGGAACGGTTCGAGGGATATGGCGAACAGGAGAGGAGACAACGGGCAGCCCTGCCTTGTCCCGTTGGTGATCGGAAATGGGTCTGAGAGTACACCATTGGCCCTGACTCTAGCCGACGGAGTCTTGTACGTTGCGGATATCCAATTTAGCATATTGTCACCCAGGCCTATATGTTGCAACGTGGCAAACATAAACGCCCAACTCACATGGTCAAACGCTTTCTCAGCATCTGTGCTTAAGAGAACGATGGGTGTTTTGGCACGGGTGACTGAATAGAGCAGGTTCAGGACCTTTGTGGTGTTGTCCCTTGCCTCTCTTGTGGGTACAAAACCTACTTGGTCCAGATGGATCAGTTGGGGCAAATGGATCTGTAGTCTGGTAGCTATTATTTTGGT
Organism: Lithobates pipiens; assembly: GCF_037356315.1. Lineage (NCBI taxonomy): Eukaryota > Metazoa > Chordata > Amphibia > Anura > Ranidae > Lithobates > Lithobates pipiens. Next base: position 187,370,287 of record NW_027507686.1, on the reverse strand, counting down.
GAACAATTTAAGGTCTGTATTGAGAAGAGATATGGGTCTGTAGCTTCCGCAGTTGGATGGGTCCTTACCCTCTTTCGGTATAACTGATATATGGGCTTGTAGTGTGGTGGCGTGTAAGTTTCCGCCTTAGTGAGGCCATTGAGCATCTTAACCAGATGATCGCTCAACGCCGGGAACAGTATCTTATAGTATTGGAGTGTAAGTCCATCAGGCCCGGGGGCTTTACCGATTTTGGTGTTCTTAATTGCCCCTTGTATTTCGATTACTGTAATAGGGGCCTCTAATAGTGCACGTGATTCGGTGGGGAGGGTGGGCATGTGGTAAGTGACAATGTAGTCAATTATGTGTTCAAGTGGTGGAGGTGAGCTGTTCAAATTGTAGAGTGATTCATAGTAAGATTTAAATTCCTGAGTTATTTGCTGGGGCAGGGCTACCTTTTGTCCTGTCGAGGATTGTATGAACGGTATGTAAGAGGCTGTTCTCTGGTCACTTAGGGATTGAGCAAGTAGTCTGCCGCATTTATTTCCCGATTCGTATATCTTTTTGCGTGAGATTTGTAGGGCCGTCTTTGCTTTAAAGTTAAGCAAGTCAGTGACTTGCGTGCGTAATGCGTCTTCCCAGTTGGTCTGTCGGGGTTTGTTTGTGTCTGGATTCTAGGGTTTGGAGTTTGTTAAGTAGTGAGGTCAGTTGGGCTGTCCTCTGTTTTTTGATTCTTGCACCGTGTTTAGTAAGTACCCCGCGTATTACCACTTTATGGGCCTCCCAGACTAGGCCCTCTTCGCTGTCAGGTCCACTGTTAGTTTGAAGTAGTTAGAGAGTTCTCTCGTCACATCTGCGAGGGTGTCGGGGTCCTTCAGGAGGCTTTCATTGAGCCGCCATGACTTCCTTTGACTTCTTTGGTAGTCTGTCAGGGTGTAGCGCAGGATGGCTGGGGCATGGTCTGACCATGTGATGGACCCTATAGAGGTGTTTTTCACCACCTGGAGTTGGTTATGTGGTAGTAGGATGTAGTCAATTCGGGAGTATACGTTGTGAGGACGTGAATAGAACGTATAGTCCCGTTCTCCGGGGGGGAAGAGGCCCCAGGTGTCTATCAGCTGCGCTGCGTGAAGGGCTTGGTAAATGGTTTTACGCGCTTGCCCGGAAGTGGAGGAGCGGCGTGTGGATGTGTCTTCCTTCTGGATTCTTGAGATCTCCGCCCACAATAAGTTGTCCCACAGCAAATCTCTGTAGAGCAGAAAGATGCTTTTTAATGAAAGTGTCCTGCTGGGTGTTTGGCGCATAGAGGTTCGCAATGGTCACCTCCATGTCTCCAATCAGGCCCTTGAGGAATAGAAATCTACCCATCGGGTCTGTTAGTATGGCTGTCAGGGTCCAGGGAATTTTTGCTGATATCAAAATGGACACCCCTCGGGATTTGGCTTCCGTATATGTCGAGTGATATACTGTCGGGTAGTATTTGTTTTTGCGGATCGGTAGGGTGTTGTCACGGGAGTGCGTCTCTTGCAAAAGGACAATGTCTGCCCTTAAGCGCCTCATGTCGTTAAGCAGCATTCTCCTTTTTTCCGGGACGTTCAGTCCCTTCGCATTTAACGTAACAATGTAAATATCTTCCATGGTTTAGGGGGGAGTGGGGAAGCTAGGTGACGGGTGGGCAGGGGGGAAGGGAAGGCGGGGGAGGGAAAGGGGCAGGAAAGGTCAATACGAGACGTAAGGAGGGGGCAAAGGATGGAGTAGTGAGGATAAGAATCCTCTAGATGGTATCGGTTCTAAGATGGCGTGGGCGCACCCTCGCAGGCTGAGTGCCCGCAACAGTCGTCGACCAGTTAGGCTGATAGTCTAAAGTGTTAGCAAGGTTTATGCTATGACGCTCCCCAGGGAGACTGGGTAACGAGCGCCATCCTAAGTGGGGGTGTGTTTGGAAAGGGCCTTTGGGAGTCTCCCGGTCCCTTCCCGACCGCGCAGACCCTTCCTAAATTCAATAGGTGTGGGCCATCACTGTGCGGTCAGTGGGATATGATAGACAGGCATGTGTAGTTCAAGATGTACAGTACCATAGCATGCATTTTATCACTTTTTTTGTTTGTTTTTGAGCTGCTAAGTATCCTATAGGGTTAAACATGAACATAGGCAACATAACAATTATAGCAATTATAGCAGAATGCATAAGATGAGTCATCGTAAGTGGTGTGTCCCCGTGTAGACTGCCCCCCCGTGCCATCCCCCAGCCCCGTCAGTGTACACCCAACCCAGCGCATCCGTATGCCTCTCCAGGGCGAGGCGGGGTCGGGAAAGGGTGACCCGCGGTATTGTCCCTCCCGGCATTACCAGGCAACGTCATAAGAGCAGTGTCAATCACTTCAACCACCCAGCTCGCCCCCCCCAGGAGCACCCTGGGGGTGCCGCCCCTCCAGGTGTAAATTCACCGCTCCAACGGTACCCACCTCCTCTGTGTCCCGTTGGGGTCTGCCGTATCGTGGGTTTAGGGTCCTGTCCCTGAATGTGCTCTTACCAAAAGTGTAATCCCCACCCTCTGTTAGCACTCACGTGACCGATATACGTGCCAGTGTGTGGGTCCTCTCCACCAGGAGGTCTGTGGCAGTCCTTGTGGTTTAAGCCCTTCCAAGTCGTGGGCTAATGTGTCCGATGGGGCAGAAGGCATACAGGTCGAGTGTCCTGGTGTCTCTGGTTGTCAGGAACTGCAGGTGGTGCGCGGTGCCTCCCGAGTTTGGCTAGCAGTGGGGTTACCTTCATTGCCAGCGGTGAGGGTATTGTGTTGCAAAATGGAGAGTGGGGTCCGGTCCCTCAGTTGTGCCATTTTCTCAGGAAGGAGAGTCACCCCCGAAGTCACAGCTCCCAGGCGTGTCAGTCGGGGTCCGCCCAGGGGGCACCGGGGGTCCTGGATCCGAGGTAGAATAGAAAATGACCGTGGCTCTCAGCGGTGTCTCCCGCGTCCCGGGATCTCAGTGCTGTATCAGTTCAGGAAGGGGGGAAGGCACCGGCCAGAGAGAATGCCATAATGTGGCCAGCTGGGGAGACGGGGGCACAGGGGAAGAAGCACCGAGTGCCGTGTTGCTGCGGCGGCTCCGGCACCCCCCGCAAAACACACCGAGGGGAAAAGCCGATCAATGAAGGTCTGAGTCGTCCGCAGGACGTCTGGTGAGAAGAGGAGCATAACACCTAGGACAGTAATAGGGAATGTAGTCTGTCTATATGCTATGAACAGTGTGGCCAAGTAAAACGTTAGTGACTTTTAGGACTCACGTGACTCCATATTGGCGTTGGTGTGGGATCGACCCCTGGACCTCTGCGTGCGTGGGGGCTGAGGGGGTCTGCCCACAGCTGGGCTATACCATCCAAGACCTCTGGGGAGTCTCAACAGCCAGTTAGGGACCTGCACCGGAGCTGCTCCTATGCAAGTGAAAAATTCCGGCAGATCTGCAGGTGATCGTAGAGTAAAGGAGGTTTGCGCTTTACGGAAGGTGACTGCCAGGGGGTATCCCCAGCTGTAGGTAAAGCCGTGTCTCCTTGCCGCCTCCAATGCCGGCTTCAGCATTGCTCTTCTTTGCAGCGTTGCTCTGGACAGATCCGGAAGAATCTGTACGCAAGCCCCGTCAAACTCAATCTCTCCAGAGTCCCATGCCTTGCGTATAATGGCCTCCTTCTGTGTGAAGCGGTGCAGGCGGCATATTACGTCCCGGGGTCTAGAGGGGTCTGTCGATCTGGGTCCCAGGGTACGGTGCAACCGGTCGATTTCAAGGGATGGCGGTGGGGGGTCCAGGAGATTCTGAAATATTGCCGTTACCGTCGCTGCTAGGTCCTCCGGTCCTGTGGCCTCAGGGATCCCCCGCAGCCGCAGGTTGTTGCGGCGGCTGCGATCTTCCATTTCTTCTAAGTGTAACTGCATCTCCTGGCCAACCAGCTCATACGAATCCCATGCCTGTTCCAGGGCCTGTAGCCTGGTCTCCAGTGCTGACGTACGGGTTTCCCCGGAGGCCACTCGGTCCGTGACTGTGCGGAGCTCCGTCCTCACCTCCTGGATGTCTCTGCTGTGCGCTTCCTCTATCCTCTGGATGAGCGCTTCTATGTCGGCTCTGGTCGGCAAGGCCTCTATGTCGGCTCTCGTAGGAAGCGCCTGGAGCATGGTTCGGAGGTCAGCATCCAGCTGGGTCTGTGTGGGGTCCGGCATGTCTGAATGAAATGCCGCTGGGGTCCCTGTGAAGCTGTCCGGTTCCCCCAGAGGAGCCGATGCAGTGTGCCGAGTAGATTCTGGGGACTGTGTCATACGGGTCTCGTGCGGTGCAGCTGCTATGTCTCCCGCGAGTCGCCACTCCGGGCCTCCAAAGAAGCTCTGGATACTGGGCTGGGAGATCTGGGTTCTGGTCCCTCTGGAGGTTGAGCGAGTCTTATAGCGATTTGGGGTGCTCCTGCCGTGCCCAACGATCTAGAACGTTGCATTAGGGCCGCAGAAGGTCGGGTTAGGCCGGGAGCTCCGTCTGAGCACTTCTTTACCCCACCATCCCTTTTCTTTTTTTTACAGAAAAACAACCAGCGTGCAGCATGGTGGAGTCCACTAGTCAAGAGCAAACATTGACATGAGACCAAGTGCAAGGTTGGTCAACTAATGTAGAAAAATGGATGCTAGAAACAGATGGGACTTGGTGTGATTTAATGAATGGTGTATTGTTTATTTTTAGAGGAAAAAGAGTCTGGTGAGCTCACCCAGGATGTTTGTTTGGAGGCATGGCATCTGATTCCTGGACCCAGAAGAGGGAGAAAGTATTCGGTAGCCTCTTGTTTGTACAAGTAAGTATTCTTGGAATTTGGCTTCAAATGTGTATACGTCAAGTGTTTAGATGTCCAAACAAAACACCCACTCCACACATTAGCAAAGTAGGTAGTGCATTAATATTAGCATGGAGAAGGAAGAGATGGAAGGAGCTGGCAGTGTTGCTAGTGAGCTTGCGAGTTTTGGAGACCCAGGCACCAGGGCCAAGATTACAAAGTAGTTGCAGTGTGTACGTTCCTAGTAGTGTAGGTGTCTGAAGGGCAAGCAGGTTGCAAGCAACAATAGACTGGCTAGGTAAGTATTTGCTGAATTTGACTAGTAACTTGACCATAACTCACTATGTAGAGCCTCAGCCACTTGACCATCATTCACTTAATACTTTTTACTCTCCTTACTAGGTCATGATCTTCCACGATGCACTATTGGCAGAATGAGTGGAGATACATTGCATTGCTTGAAGGATCTGGAGCAAATCAAGGAGGCTGCCACTACTTTACAGTGAAGAATCAGAGATTTTGTGGACATGCTTGCCAAATTTCTGAAGTTTTTTGTCCCACTTGTTGGCTCCTGTTTGCCCCTTTAATATTTATCGTGTTTTTCCGACTTTGAAATGTGAAGGTTTAGGAACAGAACTCAGTGTTTCTCCACTCCACTCTTCTAGGTGCACCACCAGGTCATGTTTTCTATATTTTTCTCAGTCTAAAAATGACTGTGCGAATTACTAACAGTGAACATGACAACATCACCTGTGCCAAATTCTACAAGTATAGAAAACATGACCTGGGTTTGCATCTTGAGGAGGAGCATTGGGAAATATTGCCCTAACTAATGTGAATTCTGATGTTTCTGTGTTTTTAAGAATATAAAACCCAAAATTTGAAGGTGCCCCCAAATTGTGCCTTAATATTCTTATTTCCCTCATGACCCCATGCTTAAATTGCGTGTATTTCCATACATCTAGATTGCAAAAAGCCTCAAAACACACAGCGTGTCAACATGTGCTATCAATGGACATGTTTTGGGGGGCCACCCCTTCCTCATAACTAAAGAAGTTCAGAGGAAGGGGTTTCAACCCCGAAACATGTCAGTTGATACCCCGTGATGGGAGATGGCACATGTTGACACACTGTGTGTTTTGTGGGTTTAGAAAAAAAGATGTATGTAACTACACAAATCTGCAGCATGGGATCATAAGGGAATTTTAATTGTTATGCCTCTACGTGTACGTGGCTTCAAATTTTGGCTTTTAGAGGGGTGAGATCACCCCATATGAGGAAGGCAACATCCACAAAGTCTTGGGATATTACTGTCTCATTTGGCCTTCACTTTACCAATATAGAACTTAAACATGCCAGTTTAACCCCAAAATAGGAGAAATAATGCAAAACATACATGTTATATACCAAGATGTTGGTTTGTTTTAAGACCTTAAAATGCACATGTGAATGTGCTTTGAGTAAAAGGTTTTTTACTAAACAATGTGTCGCTTATTATTTCAATGCTCAATACCAGTGTATTTGTAAGTTGTTGTAGTTACAATGACAATGTGCTCTTAAATGTGGCCAACTCCTGCAATTTTTAGTCCTCAAAAAATTATAAGAGTTGAAAAGGCATAATGTTTTTGAACTTCATTCATTGGATCCATTAAGAACAAAAACATTGTGTGTGTGTAGCCCCACAGCACACCATAATAGTTAGCTGAAGAAGATATTGTCACCTCATGTAGCAAATAAGGTACATTTGCACTATTGGAGCAAGTGGTCAAAGTAAAGCCCATTTGTGAACATATTAGACAGATAAGAAACACAGACAACAATAGTTCAAATGAAATACAAGGTTATAATCTCAAAATAATATTAGGCATAATCAGCTACAATTTTCTGCCAAGCCACTGACCCTCTACCGACAAAATAATCAAGGAATTTCTGCCGTAAATCTCTGGCAATTTGTGAGGGCAATCCAGCACGGCCATTTTCAATAGGCGTCAGCATGCCCACAGACGGCCTAGCTGCAGCCTCTTCAGCTGGGCCAACCACTGTAGGGTCCATATCACTTGACAAGGTAGCTGGTAGCATTCCACCTTAAAAAATATGTAGAATACAACAGCATAGGAGCACATGGTTGATCTTGTAGAGTGCTAGGTTGATTGGAGTAAAAAAACAGCCTGAAACTACTCAATAGTATGTCAAAGGTGTTATCGACCACTCTTCTGTCACAAGAGAGCCTGTAATTGAATATTCTCTGCTCTGGGGTGAGGTTGCTCATAGGAAATGGCTTCATCCGATGTTCCCCCAAAGCAAAGGCCTCATCTGCAACAACAACAAAATGGCGGCCCTCAACATTCTCCTCAGCAGGTGACAAGTTTAAGGTGCCATTCTGGAGCCCCTTGTAGACCTATGTCTGTATAATCACTCCCAACATCCAGATACAAAAACTATTAGTTGGCAGACACTACAGCTAGCATGACTATGCTGCAAAAGCCCTTATAATTAAAATAATATGAGGCAGAGTTGGGTGGTGGGACAATCCGGACATGCTTGCCATCAATAGCACCAACATAGTTGGTAAAATCCCACTGATGGTGGAACTGTGCTGCAATGTTCTGGGTTGGCAGGAAACTGTGGATTAAGAAAAGAAAAAAGAAATTACTACTTCTGGACATAACATTGCAAGCAGATTTGATACAAACATGCTTATCCAACATAAGGATAAAAAGTAAAAATAGTAAAATGTAAAAAGTATTTAAGAACAAAAGTGTAGGGTCAACTTATTTGATTCATCTCCTCCTCTGTTGGCCCATTAGCAAAATTGTAGGGTGGGGGTGGGGGGGGGTAATGGATAGATGTTTTGGACAGGTAACCCTCTCCACTTCCATGAGAGCCGTTTGCATAAATAATCTGTGATACTTTAGCCAGCCCCTCCTTACTTACACTATTAGCAGCCCAGTGGACAGGTAAGAAGTGTCATAATCTAAAAATCTGGATACAGACTGTCCAAATTGCAGCACATTTTGACATTCTGAAAATACCTATCAATATAATAGGAGACACAAACTTTCTGTGTTACAATTTGTAGGTAATCAGGCAGACCCTTGCACTACATGGTTTGGTGAATTTATACAGAAATATGAACATAAAAGAGGGATAGTGTGTATGGGTTTTGCAAAGTCAGCAGATAGAGTATTTGTGTCTGTTGACTTAGCATTTTGGGGGGCAGGGAGGGTTCCAAATGTGTTTGGGCCCCAAAAAATGGTCTCTTGCACCCTGCCTGAACTTGAGGACAATAACATTTGTACACATTTTAGGGGTTGTTTAGGGTAAGCCCCAAAATGTAGCTGACAGAAAACATTGTTAAGTTACTAGGCTAGGTGTGTATGGGCCCAGGATAGCATGCTGGGGAGATTAGTTATGGAAAATATGCATGTAGGCCAAAAAAGGAAAAGCTTACAGCATGCATAAGGCCTTAGAGGACATTCACAACATATTACAATATTGATGATTATGTAATCAACAAATGAATACAATGAATTAGCAAACATTAATAAATAGAATGGGATCTTAAAGGTAAAAACTTACCCTAATATAGTCCTTCTGCAGTAAAGCCTAGGCGTATGACATCATGCACAGCTCTCTTTCACTCTATTGAGAGTTTGCCAGGTAGGGAGGGGGTGAGTCATAAGAGGGCCAATGAGAGCCGCAGAGCTGGAGGTGCACCGCTGTGTGTCTCTGTAAATCCAAGAAGTGGAACAGGCAGCAGCCTCATCTGCCCACAGTTAAAATGGCGGCAGCCAGACTTGGTAAAGGGAGATTTCTGTAGCATATTTGGCATTCCTGGGAGGAATAGCTCCCCGTCATTGGTGCCCCTGGGAGGAATAGTGCCCCATCATTGGTGTCCCCAAGGAGATATAGCGCCTCATCTTTGGTGTTCCCGGGAGGAATAGCGTCCCGTCATTGGTGTTCCCAGAAGGAATAGCACCCCATCATTGGTGTTCCTGGGAGGAATAGTGCCCCATCATTGGTGTTCCCAGGAGGAATAGCAGCCCATAATTGGTGTTCCCGGGAGGAATAGCGCCCCATCATTGGTGTTCCCGGGAGGAATAGCACCCCATCATTGGTGTTCCCGGGAGGAATAGCACCCCACCATTGGTGTTCCAAGGAGGAAAATATATTATGATTTAATCTGATAGATCGAAAAAACTAATCGATTATGAAAATAATCGTTAGTTGCAGCCCTACATAGCACGTCATGTGCATTAATAATCATGTCTGTTTGCAGAATGTTTTTTTTTTTTTTTCTAGGTTAATGTTCCACTTTGAAGTGGAACAAAAAAAAACATTTTGCTTTAATTTTGGATAGAGTAATGTTCCATTGGAGAAATGTCCCTTTGCTTCCTGTCCCATAGCCAAAACAGAAAGTGAAAGGAAATCCCTCCATAGTGAGGGAAATCACTGGTTGTCACCATAACTATTGTTTCCATTGAAAGATTTCCCCCCATTACTGCTCTGGTGACAACCCAAAATTTGGGATTTTCTTTTACTTTCATTCTCGGCAATAAGGGTAAGCAGAACAAATAGAGCACATGAATCCCCCTTAGGCCGCGTACACACGGGCGGACTGTATGGCCTACTTAGTCCGCCGAAACACATTTCAGCGGACAGTCCGCTCGTGTGTGGGCTTCAGCTGACTTTTTCAGCGTGCAGTCTGGCGTACTAAGTATTTCGGATTTTCCGTAATTCTGTCCGTCATACTTTGGTTTCAGCGGACAATCCGCTCATCAGTAGGCTAGTTGGACGGACTAAGAATGGCGCATGCTCAGAAAGGATTTACACGGCGGAAGGGTGCATTGCTGTGTATTGGACTTCCTATTTCTAGTCCCGTCGTACGTGCTGTACACGTCATCGCTCAAGCTTTCGACGGACTGTTTGTGCATCCGTGTGTGGTCAAGTCCGTTCATTCGAAAGTATGACGGACTGTCCGTCGGATTGTATGACGGACTAAGTAGGCCATACAGTCCGCTCGTGTGTACGCGGCCTAACAGGTGCACAGACAGCAATAAGAACCTGACAGGTGTTCTAATCCCACTCCAAACTGTTCAAAATGAAAAAAAAGTTTCACTTTAGTTATACTTTAACCTATTGCCGACCAGCCGCGGTTGTGATGCGGCACCAGGTTGACACGGCTGAGCAAACTGCCGTAGGTGTACGTCTGCCACTATATAGGTATAGGGGCGTGTGCCCGCAGCGCGATGCCGGAGCTAATGCGCGTGGCCAGCGGCCGCGATGTCCACGACCACTCGCAATCACTCCATAGAGAGCCAGAACAAGGATCTGTGTATGTAAACAAACAGATCCCCGGTCTGACAGGGGTAGAAGAGAGGGATCTGCTGTTCCTAGTAATCAACAGTAAGCGATCTGTCTCCTCCCCCAGTCACTAACTCCCCCCACAGTTAGAAACACCTCCCTAGAGAACCCTTAACCCCTTGATCACCACTAGTGTTAACCCCTTCCCTACCAGTGACATGTATACAGTAATCAGTGCCTATTTTTAGCTCTGATTGTTGTATAAATGTCACTGGTCCCAAAAAAGTGTCAAAAGTGTCCGATTTGTTTGCCGCCATGTCACAGTCTCGCTAAAAATCGCTGATCACTGCCATTACTAGTAAAAATAAATAATAAAAAGTCCATAAATATATCCCATATTTTGTAGATGCTATAACTTTTGCACAAAACAATCAATATACACTTTTTGTGATTTTTTTTACCAAAAATATGTAAAAGAATACATATTGGCCTAAACTGATGAAGACTTTTTTTTGGACATTTATTATAGCAAAAAGTAAAAAATATAGTGTTTTTTTCAAAATTACCACTCTTTTTTTGTTTATAGCACAAAAAATATAAACCCCAGAGGTGATTAAATATCACCAAAAGAAAGCTCTATTTGTGAGAAAAAAGGACATACATTTTGTTTGGGTACAGTGTCACACAAAGGTGGAATTTTCAGTTAAAGCGACTACGGTAAGTGCCGTATTGCAAAAAATTGCCTGGTCATTAAGGGGATAAATCCTTCCGGGGCTGAAGTGGTTAAAGTATAACTAAAGGAAAAACTTTTTTTTTCGTTTTGGATAGAGTGGAGAGGGATTAGAACACCTGTCAGTTTTTTTATTACTGTCTGTGAGGGAGATTGCCCCTCTCTATTTGTCTGGTTTACCATTATCTGTAAGTGAAAGTAAAAGAAAATCACAAATTTTGGGTTGTCCCCAGAAAAGTAATAGAGAGGAAATCTTCCAATGGGGACACTAGTTCTGTTCACCTGGGGGTCCCCAAGAATTCCTTAAATTTTTTCAGGGATTTATACTCACTTCCTGTTTGGCTATGGAACAGGAAGTGAAGAGAAATCTCTGTAATTGGACACAGAGGGTGAAAAAAAAACCTGACGGGTTAAAACCCTCCATCCAAAATGAAAAAAAAAAATGTTTTACCTATAGTTCTACTTTAACCCCTCATTAACCATATCCCTTAAGCTGATTTAATTTATTTTGTTCAACCAGTGGGTTCAATGTGGATGAGGGAATCCTTTCTGCTGTGGTATTGTGGAAGTTTCTCCACTGTCAGAATACAATGATCAGTGGTGCCAGCTATACGCATGCGGACCACGTGTTTCTAGTGCGAACTGGCCTTCAAAGCTGAACTCCAGGAATTCATTTTATTGCATAGTTACATTGGTCCAGCTTGGATCTGAAACCACTGTAGAACAACTGTGCAAAGTGAAAATCAGTGTAGTGGCCACCACTACAACAGTAGTCGCCATTACAACAGAGAATGCCACAGTCTTCTGGGTCTTGTATAAGACATTCTCTGACTGGATGTGGTGGAGATCATGACATCACCACCCCGCCACGTCATCCAATCAGAAAATGCCTTGCACTCATTGATAAAATACAAGGCATTCTGTGAATGGTGGCAGTGCTGAGTGTGTGATCCCTGTGTTCACTATGCAGAAAGGCAGCTGCTTGCCACAGGACCCAGTAGACTGAATAGTGTTTCTCTCCTACCATAGTGGATGCACAGGTATGGAATATTTTCACTTACATCAGCCCAAGCTGGACCAACGTAACTATGCAATAAAAACCATACTTGAATTTCAGCTTTAACACAAACTTAAATAACACAGGCGATATTAATAATTTACTGTTTTAATAAGAAAACCTGGTTAAGTTAAACTGATGAATAGTTTTAAATTTGCTTTTACCCTTGTTTCACATCTATGCAGCTGCAGTTGATGTGTTTTTCAGGCGCATTTTGCATTTTTAAACCCACGTTTTGCATGCAGTTTTCATGTGGTTTGCATGTTTTTTTTTCTCTTTAACAAAATGTGAATAGATGGTTGTTAAGGAGAGGGTTTGGGAAGCCAACTGCCATGTCCTTAACAACCAATGAGTCATCAGCTGTCAGTCGGGTTCCCCGCTGACAGCTAAATTTAAAAAAATGAATTACCAGCAATAAAAAATAAAAATGCCATGGGGTCCCGTCCCCCCACTCTATACCAGGATCTTCCGGTCTGGTACTGATTTTGAGGGGAGCCCCACAACAAAAAAAATGGTGTGCCCCCCCCCCCCCAAAATCCATACCAGACCCTTATCTGAACATGCAGCCCAGCAGCTCAGGAACAGCTCAGATAAGGTTCTGCTATGGATTTAAGGGTGGGTTCCATGCCATTTTTTAAAACAAAAATTGTGATTGGGTTCCCCTCAAAATCCACACCAGAACCGAAGGGCCCGGTATAGATTGGGGAGAATCCCACACCTTTTTTTCCCAGTTTTTGCTGGCAATTCTTTTTTTACATTCAGCTTTTAACAGGGAATCCCGCTGACAGCTGATGGCCCATCAGTTGTTAAGGATGCGGCAGCCAGCTTCCCAGCCTCGCTCCCTAACAACCAGCTATTTACAGTTTGTTATGAGAAAAAAAAAAACATCAAAAACACAACACGCAAGACACAATCTGCTGTGGGAAAAAAAGGTCTCTGACCTTTTCCAAAAAAGCACCGGCTAAAAAACGCTTAACTGTGACTGTAGAGCGTTTCTGCAAACTGCAAAACGCAATAAAAAACGCATAGGTGTAAATCTAGTGTTAAGACGTATTTATAAATCACTCAGTTTAACAAGCAAGTCACCTATCTTGTCAAGCCAGAAGGTGCCGAATATGATTAGTTGTCCAGGTGTACAAGCACATCAGTGACATTCTTTAGAAAATTATGCAGGACAGTGACACTTAAAAAATAAAATCTTTACTCTTACTCGTCACATTAGAGAGAGACTTTCTCCAGGTGAAATCACTTTCCTTGTTATACCTGCAGGTCTTTTATGTTCTACTCCTTTTATAGTTTTATTCAATATCCCTTAACACGTTAGGCTCAGATATATTGTAACAAGCTGGCACAGCCTATTGCCACCTTTGCTGTTTGCAGAGCTGATGATTGGAAGGGTTAACAGTCTACAGGGCGGAGGTACATCAACAGGTCCAGTGACGACATAGGATGATACAGTTCCCATTCTCTGTCTTTGATACAATTTTGATTGTTACCTCCAGGACTTCTCACACCCTAGACGTTGTGCAGAGGAGATTCAGGACACCATGATGCAGCAAGGCCCCGCTGTGTGGGCACAGGTATGGACAAGTAATTATTTAGTTGGTGTTTGGCAAAGAAGGGGTTAATTACTTGCTGCAAGGCAAAAATTATTGGGCAAATTTACGCAGCCTTTTGTCAAGTAGAGTGTCACAATAATTAATGTTAGTGCAGAGTAATGTGCAGGTAGAGTTGATTTTTTTAAATTGCAGGTCTATGCATAAAAACCCCCATATATAGAAAATTGCAAAGAAATTGCATTTGGTCATTGGGCACTATGGGCACTATGGTATAGTAAATGTTCTGCAGGAGAGCAGTATTGAGTAGTAGTTTTTGCAGATCACATATGGTTTGGTTGAGTTAGCAGCACTGATTTTAGAGACATTGTGGAGTACATTGTAGGCGCTGTGCTTTTTTGGATTGAGACAAATGCACATTTGTTATTTAGCATTTTGGAGCTCGCACAATTTTTGGATAAAATAGCTTCAGGCAGAAAAAGATTTAAAAAAGATACTTAACAACTTCCATGCTGGTGGCATTCTATGCACAACTTCTTATTTTATAATATATGTAGGATAATTACATTGCTGTAACATAGAAGTCTGTAAAAGATCTATAGCTTACATGACACATATAGTGTCAGAGCATGTATCGAAAAAAAATGTAGACGTATCCAAGGGATTACTCATTTTCCCATATCATCCTACATGTTAGACAAGACAGCACAAGAGCAAATCAAGCTTTAATAGACATTTTGTGGGTGATAAAATAGGAACTTTCATGCACACAATTCTACTTTTGTAAAGAGATTGGGCAATGACAAGATAAAATGTATTTACCTGTATGATGGTCTCCCACTTTTTAAAAAATTAGAATATCTACAACTGTTTATCAAATAGAGAGTGGTTATAGGTAACCCACAGATAATATGAGCAAAAGGGGTATTTTGTAGATAGAATGAAAGAGTCAATCCATGAAAGGCGATAAAGTGGAGCCTGGTTGGCTTAGTCACCCCCTGAGTTTTTATATGTTTTGGACACATCAGCAGTAAGATCTCCCTGCCATAATTCCTCACTTTGTTCTTCTGGAAGTTTTTGATGTTCCTGCCAACCTTACACGTTTCGGATACTCCTGGTGCTTTTTCCATCATATAAAATGAATAAACCCATCATAATGGTCAGAGCAGGTGTGCAGAACAAGGAAATCTGTCTAAAGCCATCCATATACGGAGTGTTTTGGTTGCAGGAAAGAAAAAAAAAATTGCTTGATTCCCCTATCAACACTGCCTGAATCCCTCCCATGGGGCCATTGTGTTCTCCCAGCAAGTGTGGGGGGGGGGGGCACCCCCACCTGGAGAGCACAGCTATTATTGCTAGTGGCTATAACAGCTGCTAGCAATACGTGCATGTAAAATCCAGCAGTCTGGTTGTACCCAAGTTGATAGATTGATCAAATTGGGTACATTCAGCCTGCCCATACATGGTTACAATCTCGAATTTTGCACTGTCTTTGGCTGTCTATGGCTGGTTTAACAAAATAATGCAAGACAAAAAAAAATAAACAACTATCTTATGGGTTCTAATCTCCAGCATTTACCATAAACTTTCATTTTTTTCAACAGAACAGCCCTTTAAAAGAGCTAAATATAAAGGCACTTTGAAAGCACCAAGGTTCCAAAGTTCTCATCCTTTAAAATAATAGGCAACATGGAGAACCTGAGCATGGTGGTATAGTTCATGACATGTTTTACTGAGTGTGAGAGTCTAGCTGCACATTGCGTTTTATGGCTATTCAAATAAAAGATACCAGTTTTTATTACATTGTATACTTTATGACTTTTCTTGATACCTGATAGTTCCTTAATCTCTCTTTTCTATACTTTGCTTCTACTTAGGATGCTGATATTGTTATGCACATAGATACATAGATTGAACAATCCTAGGTCCATGTACACTCCTTATTACAATTAAAATGGCCCTTTAACATAAGTAACTCTAAACTGATTCTATAAAATCTAACTAGAGGGGGATTTTATGACTCAAGTAGGTATGATAGGGCTACACTACATGCAGTTGTAATATCAGACTATTTAGAACTTTAGCGGCTTCTTGGCAGCCAGTTTAACTGCTGTACCTTGATGTGTTGCTAATGAGCTGATTTCCAGCAAGACGCTGCATTACTAAATAGCATGGGATCAAAATCACCTATGTAGTTTGGCCCTGTCACTGTGCTCCACTGGGCGTGGGACTGCCATGATTGTTCTGTGTACTCTGGGTGATATAGCCAGTGCTATATAAATATAGGTTATAGTAACCAAACGATAATGAAAACCATTGCAAACCTTTTTGTGTGATAGCCCATATTAATTTTTCTTTTACCATAGTAATAAAAGTGTCCTTTCTGTGGGTAGGTCTGCCAGTTTAATACTACTGGAGCAGGGGAAATGATTGGTATGGTGCAGATCAAAATCTATTCTGAGTCCCTGTTCGGACACTCAATTTCTGGGGACATTGGCCCTTTTCTTCACCCTTCTCCTTCAAATGTTAGGACTATACAGAGGGTAATTTTAGGGGTAATCTTCTGAGCACTGAGGTGGACGCTCGGGCCAGAAGTCCTGGATGCTGCAGAAACCAGATCTTTCAAGTGGACAGAAGTGCAAGAATAGGATTGTCTGACCATTCACCTAGGAATCAGATCATTTGGAACAATCACACCTTCATACAGTCCCTCATTCACCTTGCATGTACAATTTATTGCCACATTACATAGCTCCTCAATACTGCATAGTATAATAGTGTAATATTGCTTGACAGTGGGGTTGATTTACTAAAGGCAAATATACTGTGGATTTTGCAAAGTGCAGTTGCATTCTGCAGGAACAGTTGCTCCAGAGCTTAGTAAATGAGCAGAAACTCTGCTGACTTCCATCATCCAGACATATGCAAACAAAAATGCTGTTTTTTTTTGTATTTCCTTGCACAAGATTGGGTATTCTTTGCAAAGTGAAGCTTACCTCATTTACTAAGCTTTGGAGAAACTGCACTTGCAGAGTGCAACTGCACTTTGCAAAGTGCACAGTCTATTTGTCTTTAGTAAATCATCCCATCATAAAAATAAATCATTAATGTTGACTCAGCTATATCCACCTAGGCCCTATCAGTCAAGATCAAACTAAATCTGCTGCGCACAATGCAAGTGTCACACAACTGTAAAATTGTGCAACAGATTTTTATTGGCCACCTTAACCTGCACATTACATTTTATCTCCATCATCCCACCAAGCCTAGCAAGCAGGGAGTTCCTTCAGAAAGAACTATCATCTGTAACAGAGAGAAAAATCTGACCTGCTCCCCTTACTGAAATGTGGGTCACAATCATTATATATATATATATATATATATATATATATATATATAGGAATAAACTGGTACTTAGCTAAGTAAAAGGGTTTTCTAATGTACTGGGATGATGAATAATATTTTGTGGACGAAGGATAATTAAGCCCTTGTACACACGGTCGGAGATTCCGACGGAATGTGTCCTATTGGACCGTTTTGTCGGATAATCCGACTGTGTGTGGTCTCCATCGGACTGTTTCCGTCGGAGTATCCGACGGACCAAGTTTTCCAACTTGTCCGTAAAATTTTCCGACAAAATGCTCCGATCAGACACACTCCGATCATGTGTAGCCTACTCCGACGGACAAAGTGCCACGCAGGCTCAGATCAAATTCCTAGACCAAAGCTATTGGCTACTAGCCTGAACGTAGTCCCGTCATAACGAAATAACGTCATCACGTTATGTACAATTGGATTTTCCGACATCTTTGTCCAACCGTGTGTATGCAACAGTTTTCGACAAAATCCGTCGGACAAAATCCAACGGATTTGGTTGTCAGAATGTCCGACGGTGTGTACAAGGGCTTAGAGACCAGATCTGTACAATACAGTATATAATTAGCTTTTCTTAACAGCTTAATAAGGCTTGATTGAGCCTCGCTGGTTTCTGTATTTTAAATAAAGGCACTGGCTGCCATTTTAAATAACGGCACTGGCATAAAGGCACTGGCTGCCCATATATCCATAGAAATAAAATGATCATCACCCAAACTTGCTGGTTATAGTTAAATTGAGAAACAACCTATTGTCCATAGGTACTTTATCGGCATAAATGTTCTTGAGCGAAGAATGATTTGGCTAGATTAGATAATCCCAGACAATCTCTATAGTTTTCACTGAGATATGGTGGTCATACTACTTTAGCTTTCCTTTAAATATTTGGGTAACCTACCTGCTTTTATAGTAAATTCCAACATTTATTTCAGGCTGAATGGCCAAATTTGCCAAACATGTAAAAATTTCTCACGTTCAGCCAAGTAAGCCGAATACCGGCATAGAGCCACCAATTCAAACAGCATGGATGGACGAATCTTCCAGTCCCGTCAATTGTACTCTGATAGTCAGCACTCACAGCTGTCAGAATACCCAAACAGAGACCGCAGGTGATTGGCTGCAGCCACTGCTTAGCTGACTTTTTTCTCTCAGGCTCTTTTAACTTCTCATTCGAACTTTGTTGAGTCTGTCATTGTGGAGCCACACCTTTATTCAAACATGTTGTATTTTAAAATAATAAGTTACATTAAAAAAAATTCTGAGCATTGCATCTTTTGTGAAGGTGCCGCAAGCCTACAATGCAGCAGGGTGTGCTCCGTCTGCCAAATGCAGGGTAACTCAGCCAGTGTGAACAAGCCCTCGAAGTGCACTAATCTTCTAAATCAGCCATGAATTTAGAAAAACATTGTAACACATTAAAATTACATTAAATCCAAGAGTAAGCTGCTTGGAAAACTGAGTGCACGTTTATTAAAAAAAAGAAAAGCATAAAATGACTTCTGTACACATTTGTAAAACTCTGCGCACGTGTCACTGGCAAAACATAAAAGAAAGCTTTTCGGCCTCAAGTGCTGCTTCAACATTTATTAGTATTTTATAATCTGCAGGTAATACAGTTTTTTGTTTACAGAAGTTGTTTTCAACTTTTGTTTTTTACTACGCAATTTAAAGTGTATGCATAGACAAATTACTTTTTTCTTTTTCTTTTGGATAGAGTAGGGAAGATTTAAATCCCCTGCCAGGTCATTTATTTTGTGTGTACTTTTGGGGAATTTTCTCTTTACTTCCTGTCTCAAAGACACATAAGGAGGTCAAGGGAATTCTCTTGTTAAACAGTTGTCTCTGAAACAGCTGTCCCTATTGGAGGATTTCCCCTCACCTCTTGTTCTGGAGAGAATACAAAAATGTAGTATTTCCCCTTAATTTAGTTTTCAGTGACAATGATCACCAGTACAGATAGAGGGAGAAACAGAAAGAGGGGAACACAAACAGCAATAACAATTCTAACTGTTCCCCACCTTTTCAAAACCAAAAAAAAGTTTTGCCTAGATTGAAATAGTGTAAAAAGTGTTTAATAATTTAGATTTTTTTTTTTTTTTTTTTAGCTTTCAAAGACTTGATTATTTTGAAAGCAACCCTACAAAGTTAGAGAATGTCTACAGCAAACCACAGATCTCCGAAATGGGTCCAAAGCTTTAATTCATTATAACAGAAGCAACCTTTTGGAGCCTTGCAGGACCCCTTCATCAGGCATGTGATGAAACATGCCTGATGAAGAGCTCCTTGGAGGCTTCAAAACACATTTTGAAGATCCGTGGTAAGCTGGTGGCATTCTCTTGCTCTGATTGTCCTCAGTTCCAGCTGGTGGTCGCTGCAGCACTCGCTTACATACACAGCCATTTTATGCAGGAACGTGTTGCATTGGGAATGGTACATTGAAATTGTAAAACAATTTCTGTGCACCCCCTAATAGTAGGGAATGAATAGTTACTTCTCTGGTGGGTGGAAAGTCCATTCTTCACTCTGTTGTAAAACTAACAGCACCACAGTTGTAGGACACTTTTAGGTGTTAAGACTATTATGCACCCGATTAAACCATGATTCCCTGTAGCCTCTTCTGCCATAAAAAGCCTCTTTCCCCGTCAGTTAGACATTTTTTACTGACACATGTGTGACAGCCACGCATGTGCAGCTCCGTGTGTGCAATCTTGGCATGTGTAGAAATTGACATCCATGTTCAGCCAATAATGAAGGCGAGGGTAGCAACGGAGCATTAGGGGGGGGGCACAGACAACGAATTGCTGATGGAGAGCATACGAGGGGGAAGCCTGTCAAAATTATCAAATTATGGCAACTGTCCCGAAGACGAGAGTTCCACTTTAAAGATGACATCTTATCCTGTTTTACATAGTAGAATAGGAGCGATGAATTTTGGATTGCTTTAGACCCCTTTTCGCCATAACCTGTATGACCAAACTGTCCTGTTGGGTCCCAAACGCTACTCCACAGAAATCATAGTTTCCATACACCACACTGATTATGGTGAAATAGCCTAAAACAATTGGATGCAGTTTGGAACAAATGGCTCTACAATATTAGGCTATATTTTTAAATACACCAGCAGATGTTCATCTGGCCAACAGGGTGTAAATCAATGATTTGCACGGCTTTGTCCAGTGTCCAGAAACAAAAAAAGAATTCTCTTATTTTTGGGATATACAGTACCTTGAGAAAGTTTTCATGCCCCTTGAAATTTTACACATTTTGTCATGTTACAACTAAACGTAAATTGATTTTATTGGGATTTTATGTGATAGACCAGCACAAAGTGGCACATAAATGTGAAGTGGAAGGAAAACGATAAATGGTTTCCAAAATTGTTTACAAATAAATATGTGAAAAGTGTAGCATGCATTTGTATTCAGCCCCCCTAATGCCCCGTACACACGATCCGAAAATCGTACGGAAAATACCGCTTTCGAAGCGATCGTACGATAATCGGATCGTTAGTACAGAGCTTTCGAGAGCCGATTAGGACAGTTCATCCGATATTATTCTATCGGACATGCACGGAAAAATTTTTCGTACGTTGCCAGATCGTACGATTTTCGTTTAATCAGTACAGCTATCGTTCGAAAATGCAATACAAATGCATTACAACACATGACATCACTTCCAAATTTTTTTTCTGTCGTGCGGGAATTTTCGTGACTTTAGTAAACTCATCAGATTCGATCTGAGATTAGCATGCAATAAAAAACGGACGATCATTCGTCCGATAATCTCATCGTGTGTATGGGGCATTAGTCAATACTTTGTAGATCCACCTTTTGCTACAATTAGAGCTGCAAGTCTTTTTGGGGATGTCTACCAGCTTTGCACATCTAAAGAGTGACATTTTTGCCCATTCTTCTTCGCAAAATAGCTCAAGCTTTGTCAGATTGGATGGAGAGTGTCTGTTAACAGCAATTTTCAAGTCTTGCCACAGATTCTCAATTGGAATTAGGTCTGGACTTTGACTAGGTAATTTTAACATATGCTTTGATCTAAACCATTCCATTGTAGCTCTGGTTGTATGTTTAGGGTTGTTGTTCTGCTGGAAGGTGAACCTCTGACCCAGTCTCAAGTCTTTTGCAGCCTCTAATGCCGCGTACACAGGACCAGACTTTCTAGCAGAAAAGGTCTGATGGTCTTCCCGACGGACTTTGAGTTCTGACAGACTTCCGAATGAACGGACTTGGCCACACACGAATGGACTAAGTCCATTCGAAAGTCCTTTCATTTTGAACGTGATGACGTAATACGGGACTAAAAAAGGAAATTCAATAGCCAGTAGCCAATACCTTCCCTTGCGTTGTATTTGGTCCGTCGGACCAGCATACAAACGGTTTTCCCGATAGGAATTGATTCCTTCGGACAGATTTGAAACATGTTCTATTTCTAGGTCCGTCTGATTTTTTTAATGAAAAAACGATCGGATTAGTCCACACACGATCGGAATGTCCGTCGGACTGATTCCGTCTGACCTAGTCTGCCGTAAAGTTTGGTCGTGTGTATGCAGCATACAGGTTTTTTCTAAGATTGCCCTGTATTTGGCTCCATCCATCCTCCCATAAACTCTGACCAGCTTCCCTGTCCCAGGCCAAAAAGTGCAATTCTGGTTTCAGCTGAGCAGAGCACCTTCTTCCACATGTTTGCTGTGTCCCCCACATGGCTTCTCACAAACTGCAAACTAGACTTCTTATGGCTTTCTTTCAACAAAGGCTTTCTTCTTGCCACTCTTCCATAAGGGCCAGATTTATGGAGTGCATGACTTATGACACGTACACACAACCAGACTTTTCGACAGCAAAGGTCCGATGGAGCGAATCCGTCAGACAATTCGGTCGTGTGTGGGCTCCATCGGACCTTTGATATTCAAAAATCTGACAGAGTTTAGAAATAGAATTTCATATTTTCATATTTCAAATTTTTACACCGGACCCAGTTCCTATGGAGAAATCCGCTCATCTGTACACTAGTCCGACGGACAAAAACAGACACTAGGGCAGCTATTGGCTACTGGCTATGAACCTCCTTATTCTAGTCCGGTCGTACGTCATCACGTTCAAATCCGTCTGACTTTGGTGTGATTGTGTGTGGCCAAGTCCGTTCATTCGGAAAGTCCGTCGGAACTCCGCTGAGAGTCCATCAGGAAGACCGTCGGACCTAGTCTTCCGTAAATTCCGGTCGTGTGTACGCGGCATTATAGATGTCCTGAGGACAAATTCTCCCACCTGAGCTGTGGATCTCTGCAGCTCCTGCAGAGTTACCATGGGACACTTGGCTGCTTCTCTGATTGATGCTCTCCTTGCCCGGCCTGTCAGTTTAGATGGACGGCCATATCTTGGTAGGTTTGCAGTTGTGCTATACTCTTTCCATTTTTGGATGATGGACTGAACAGTGCTACATGAGATGTTCAAAGCTTGGGAAATTTTTTAAAAACATAACCCTGCTTTAAACTTAGGAAAAACTTTATCCCTGACCTGTCTGGTGTGTTCCTTGGCCTTCATGATGCTGTTTGTTCACTAAGCTTCTCTAACAAACCTCTGAGGGCTTCACAGAACAGCTGCATTTATATTGAGATTAAATTATACACAAGTGGAATCTATTTACTGATTAGGTGACTTCTGAAGGCAACTAGTTCCACTAGATTATATTTAGGGGTATCAGAGTAAAGGGGGCTGAATACTGAATACAAATGCACACTACACTTTACAGATATTTATTTGTATAAACCCATTTATCATTGTATGATATGGAACATTTCAAGGGGTATAAATACTTTTTTAAGGCACTGTATAATGGAATGTGATTAGCCTTCTGTTTTAAGAAGACCTTGCTGTGCAATAATATACTAAACATACAGTATACTCTTCTACAGTTTCTTAATGAAGACGTGGAAATTTTGTATTAACATATTGTGTTCCTGAAACCTATAAAGTGCTAATATGCACATTAGCTGTCCTAAATTTAGTGCTGGTATTTTGGCCTGTACCTGTCTTATTGTAAAATGATTGAAAGATAAAGTAATAGTAATGTACACTGCAGCTGGTAAACGAACGTTTAGGAGCATTTGGGTGGTTTTTTTTTTCCAGCAGCCCCTGAACTGTCCTCAATGTTATGTTATGGGTACAGGTACACTTAGGCATTTATAGCAGTTCAGAAGCAGTTAAGGTTAGAAGTATTTATAAAAAAACAACAAACATGTTATTCTAAGGGTCGGTTCACACTGGGAAGACTTGTCAGGCGACTTAGCCGCCTGAAAAGTGGCATCCCGTTCTGTACAATGGAACCGTTCTACGCTCCGACTTAGAAAAAGGTTCCTGTACGACTTTGGGGGCGACTTAACTTCTATAGAGAAGTCGTTTTGCAAGTCGGCGCAGCGGTCGTGTCTAGGTCACCTGAGGCAGTTGCGCTGCAAGTCATGCCGCCTCAGTGTGAACTGACACTTACCTGCTCTGTGTAATTGTTTTGCACAAAGGAGCCCCAATCCCCTTCTTCTCGCCCTGCCGGCGCTCCTAGCTCTCCCACCTTGATCGGTGCCCCCAAAAGAAAGCCGTTTGCTATGGGGGCACTGGTGAGTACTCGTTTCCAAGCCCCGCCCTATGCATTTATAAGACACTTAGGGCTGCAGCTCAGCCTCGGCTCCTCATTGGCTCACTTGCTGTGACTAACAATAGCTGCCGCTGCTGTGTCTCAGCCAATGAAGAGAGAGAATCCCCAGACAGCCGAGGCTCACGTGCACATAGCTGGACTGAGAGGGGGCTCGGGTGATTATCAGGGAGGGGCTGTGGGGGGAGCAGCACACAGAAGGTTTTTTAACCGTCATGCATAGAATACATAAAGGTAAAAAACCTTCAGACTTTAAAGGCCAACGTTATTTAAATATTTGAATAGTTAACTGGAAGCGTTACACATTATTCAGCATTCATGCATTTAATATGAAAAATATATCTGACGCTAGATGGAGGGCAGAGTGCACTGAAACATGTGCTGTAAAGCAATCACGGCTCAGTGCATTGTGTAGCATTAAATAGAAAACGAAAATGGATAAAAAGCAAGCACTGCAAGGTATTATAAGAATGCAGTGAAGCACACAGCACCACACATTCCCACTGAAACACTAAAAAAGCCTGACAAATTAAAACAAATGCAGCCGCCACATTTAAGGACTGGTAGGCTGCAATAAATATGTTTTTTTTTTAATTTAGATACACTTTAGGGCCTACATACTGCATAGTATACTAGGATTTGCAGTTCTGCAATGGACTGTAGAACAATGGAAAATGTTTGCAAAGAGATAATGATTACAATATCCTTTCATGAGGGTGGAACATGCACTCAGGGACACTTTCACTTCTATAGCCTTTGGGCTTTTGCACCTGTGTTTGCCCTGTG
Organism: Lithobates pipiens; assembly: GCF_037356315.1. NCBI lineage: Eukaryota > Metazoa > Chordata > Amphibia > Anura > Ranidae > Lithobates > Lithobates pipiens. Next base: position 187,346,040 of record NW_027507686.1, on the reverse strand, counting down.
TGCTGATCAAACTAGCTTTTATTGGATGAGACTGTAATTAACTTATCATTGTCATTTAAAACATGACCTGGTAACCGGTCAACCGGTCATAAGGGCAAGCATTCAGGGAACAGGAGGTGCGATGGTGAATGCCTTCATTAGGTCACAAAAAGAGCTTACAATGAGGGACACAAGGCCATGCAATTTGTCTGTCCAAATCTGAAATATCCTTTATACAATTATTGGGGCTAAATGGTTCTGAGGGAAAAGCTTTTATTTTTTAACTGGAAATCCAAAGCATTCAAAGGCCAAACCTTGCTGAGAAACATTACTTGGCATAGAATGGAATGGGAAATGTGACTGCTTCACAGTGTTGGTTTTAATAAAAACCCTCCACAAACTGCTAGAAAGTACTAACATATTCGTACGAAATTTTGGACACGAATTACGAAATACTAATTAATTCTAATGCGAAACGGAATGGAATGAAACAGAGTGAATTTATTGATGGCACACATGCCTACTGTATATATGAAAATGTTCAGAAACTTGACCTCCCCTTCCTTCCTCCTGCATATTCCTTCTGGCCAGTGATAGGAGAATAGGAATGTGTAGGGGCAAATGATAGCTGCAAGTTTTAACACTACTCAAAAGAGTTGTAGCTGTTGTACAAGTAAGATAATAGGAGCTGCTACAGGTAAAGAAAGGGACCTACCTGCATCTTTTTTTTATATGACTAAAAGCCGCTTGGTTGTTATCCCGGAGGAGCAGGAGGGGAGGTCGCTTCCTGTTTACTCGGCTGCCAATGGCGCCGGATTTAAAAAAATATACAGTATTAAGATACACCGTTTTCAGTGATCTGAATACTCTGAAGTGCAAAGGGGAGATTTGGGGTCTTTTAGACCCCCGATTCCTCCATAAAGAGTACCTGTCACCACCAGTACTGTCACAAGGGATGTTTACATTCCTTGTGACAGCAATAAAAGTGATATATATATATATATATATATATATATATATATATATATATATATATATATATATATATTTTTTTTTTTTTAAAACACAATTTAGTAATATAAAAATAAATTAAATAAATAAGAAAAATTTTTTTTTCTAACCGCCCCCGTCACCACAAGCTCACGCAGCAAAGAAAACACATATGGAAGTCACGCCTGCATATGTAAACAGTGTTCAAATCACACATGTGAGGTATTGCCGTGATCGTCAGAGTGAGAGCAATAATTCTAGCACTAGACCTCCTCTGTAACTCTAACTTGGTAACCTTAAAAAAAATTTAAAGGGTCGCCTATGGAGATTTTTAAGTACCAAAGTTTGTCGCCATTCCATGACAAACACCAAACCACCAAATGTCAGAAATAGGCTTATGCCACCTACACACGATCGGAATTCTTGTCGGAAAAAGCTCTGATGGTTTTCCTGACAGAATTCCGACGGAATTCGGCTCAAGCTGTCTTACCTACACACGGTCACATCAAATTCCGCGGTGACGTACAACGCGTACGACGGGCCTAGAAAAAGGAAGTTCAATAGCCGGTAGCCAATAGCTTCTGTCTCGTAGTTGAATCTGAGCATGCATGATTTTTGGCATGTTGGAATTGCATACACACGATTGGAATTACCGATAGAAAGTTTTTCCGTGGGGAAAATTGAGAACATGCTATCAATTTTTGGCTGGTGGAAATACGGACAGCTAAATTCCGATGGAGCATACACACGGTCGCATTTTCCGATGAAAAGCTCTCATCAGTCTTTTTCTGGCCGGAATTCCGATCGTGTGTACGCGGCATTAATCATGAAAGGGATAACATTCCATGCTGTTGATGTATCTGAATTGTATTTGGCTGGTTAAAACTGAAAGCTCCTTTTCATTTTGTTCGCTATAATGAAGGTATGCAGCTTAGTCTGCAATATGTTTTCCTGCACTGTGAAAAGTCAACAGGCTTCTTTTAAACTGATTTTTGGTTTTGAAATTCCATTTAAAAGTCATTTGGGAAATGACAAAAGGCGCTAAACCTTTTGCCAATATTAGTGTGTTTGCTAAAGAAGCTATTTACATTGTTGCTGAATCAACAGTGATCTGGTATAAGACAATCAGCGTTTGAAAGGCTCACCATTGGCATGATATAGTGTAGCAGTAATGGCATGCACAACACAGGCTTACCTGTTGTTTTATGATGACAAAGAGCTATGGCCATATTCTTTATATAACAAGATTCATCAATCTATCGGATTTTCTTTTCACCTCAGGTTTGCTTTGTGAAATAAGCAGTTTAATTTTGTCTAATGCCCCATACACACAGTCGGACATTCCGACCACAAAATCCGTCGGATTTTTTCCAATGGATTTTGGCCGAAACTTGTCTTGCATACACATGGTCGCACAAAGTTGTTAGAAAATCCGTACTTGACGTAAAACAAGCACGACGGGACTACGTAGATGCCAGTAGCCAATAGCTTTCGTCTCCAAATTTTTTCTAAGCATGCGTGGCCCTTTGTGCGTCGGAATTCTCTATACACGATCGGAAAAAGTCTGATCGGATTTTGTTGACGGGAAATTTTAGATCCAGCTCTCAAACTTTTTCCGTCTGAAATTCCGACAGAAAAAGTCCGATAGAGCCCACACACGATTGGATTTTCCCACAACATAATCCCATCAGACTTTTTCCGTCAGAATTTACAACCGTGTGTATGGAGCATTAGGCCCCATTCACAATATTGTTACCGTAACTAGAGGTTGTATGTGCTACTTGTGATAGTGTGCTGATTCACCATTGATAAGTCTCCATTATACAAGGAGTTTGTCAGACCATTATCTTACATCTACTCATACATACATAACTATCTTTAACCACTTGAGATCTGCGCTATAGTCAATTGACGGCTACAGCGCGGATCTCCTTTTCCGGGACTACGTCTGTTGACGTAGTCCCGTGCACGAGCGGCCTGCGCGCCCCCTGAGGGGCGCGCGCGGCGCGCTCTGTGATCGGCGAGTCTACGAGACTCGCCTGATCACCGATCCGTGCAAGGGGTCGATCCCGACCCCTTATCACGTGATCAGCTGTCAGCCAATGACAGTTGATCATGTGATATAACGGAGCCGGTAATCGGCTATTATTCCTCCTCGGCGCTGTCAGCGCGAGGATAAAAAAAAAAAGCCGATCACCGGCGGCCGTGATCGGGACATCAGTCCCGATCATGGCCAGCACTGCTAGTGCCCACCTGCAACCCTGTCAGTGCCCACCTGCCCCCTGCCAGTGCTACAATAAAAAAAGTAAGTGCCCCCCGTCAGTGCCACCCAGCAGTGCCCATAGTGCCACCCAGCAGTGCCCATAGTGCCACCCAGCAGTGCCCACAGTGCCACCCAGCAGTGCCCACAGTGCCACTCAGCAGTGCCACCCAGCAGTGCCCACAGTGCCACCCAGTAGTGCCCACAATCTGCCTTAACAAAGGTGCTGCACCCGTGCCACATATCCGTGCCCATCAGTGTCATCTACCAGTGCCCAGCAGTGCCGCCCATCAGTGCCCAGCAGTGCCACCTATCAGAGCCACCTATCAGTGCCCATCAGTCCCATCTATCAGTGGTACCTATCAGTGCCCATCCGTGCCACCCATCTGTGCCACCCATCTGTGCCACCCATCCGTGCCATCTTATGTGCCCATCTTTGCCCATCAGTGCCGCCTTATCTGTGCCCATCGGTGCTGCCTTATCTGTGCCTATTTGTGCCGCCTTAACTATGCCTATCAGTGCCCACCAGTGCAGCCTATCAGTGCCCACCAATGCAGCCTATCAGTGCCCACCAATGCAGCCCATCAGTGCCCACCAGTGCAGCCTATCAGTGCCGCCTCATCAGCGCACTTCAATGAAGGAGAAAAATTACCCGTTTGCAAAATTTTATAACAAACTTTTAAACATGATTTTTTTTTTTTGCATCTTTTTTTGTTTGTTTAGCAAAAAATAAAACTCCGAGCTGTAATTAAATACCACCAAAAGAAAGCTCTATTTGTGGGAAAAAAATGATAAAAATTTCATTTGGGTACAGTGTTGTATGACCGCGCAATTGTCATTCAAAGTGCATCAGCGCTGAAAGCTGAAAATTGCTCTGGGACTGAGGGGAGTTTAAGTGCCCAGTAAGCAAGTGGTTAAAGGGTCTCTTCACAAAAAACGTAATCTTTTAATTATAAATGGAACCTAGTGGGCTGACTTGGATACTCAAAATTTTGATCAAAATTTGTTCCGCGGGTGGCGGGTGTTTCACAATTGCTACAACAGCGTCTACATCCAATCAGATGCGGGCAGTCAGAATACATAAGTCAGAATTGCAGATTCGGCCATCCACACTGTTTAGCGTGGATAGGGGAATGTAGTAATTTCTTTAGTTCAGCCCTGCTTTCTCATTCCTAAAGCGGAGCTCCAGACCCGCCCCCCCCCCCCCCCAAAAAAAAAATATTGTAGCTGCTGACTTTTAATATTAGGACACTTACCTGTCTAAGGATCCTACAATGTCCTTATAATGGTAATAGCACATGTGCAGACCCAGGAACTCAAGAGCAGAGACCGATGCAATCCCCCAAATTTATAAGAAATTGTCATGGAATTAAAAGCACAGCTCCAACAAAACATTTTTTTTTTCAATAGAGCTGGGAAGGGTTAGAACCTCTGTCACTTTTTTATTGCCATCTGTGTTCCTATTTTGGAGATTTTCCCTCGCCTTAAGTGATAGTAAATCTCTCTTCACACAGACAAAAACACAGTTTTAATAGAGTGGGAAAAGGTTCAAACTAACAAGGTTTTTATTGCTGTCTGTGCCTTCCTGTGACCCTTACCCCCCCCACCCCCCAATTTCTTGGGTGGGCCTTACAAATGCAGAGTTGTGCCCTATGGTAGACATGTGTGCCATCAATAAATTTGTTTAGTTTTGTTCCATTTCTTATTAGAATTAAGTTGTAATTTGTGTCTGAAATTTTGTACAAAATACGAATTTTCGTTAGGTACGTAAACTTTTTGTAACAATTACGAATGTTTTTTATGATGAATTTATCATTATGAGGGGTTCCCACCATTCCTGTGCTGTGCTGACTTCCTGGGTTTTTAACTTTTAGGTTCATTAACTTTTCGTAACAATTACAAATGTTCGTTAGGAATTTGGATTCGAAATTCGTAAACGAAATTTCGTATTTCGTACAGAATTCGGAAGCATAGCAATTCGTATTTCGGTTCCTCCCAAATGTACCAATTTACGGAAATTCGTATGAATTTTCGATTCGTACGAAACTAATCATACATGTCTACCCATTGGGACTTTAGATGAAACGTCACACAGCCAATAATAAAAACATAGTCCCTTACAGGGACAGGATCATCTTCCCAATGGGGACGCAGACACAAAAATAATCCTGAAAGATATTGTAATTCTTCAGCCTTCTATTCAAAGCTAAAAATATATATATTTTTTTTTGTTAGAATTAAGCTGGCGATACGCATACTGTGTACTTTTCTAATAGACTTTTCCATCCAAGGTAGGAGTGCAGATGGATGAATCCCCCTTGAGGCGCATCCAACTATCAGAATACTAGAGCAGTGCCTGCATCTATATCATTGATGCAGGCAATGTTCAACCAACAATTTTCCAGCAGGCTCCATTGACTAAGACAGCTAAAATTTAAGCAACGTATGGCCAACCTAAGACTTTAAGGCAGGGGTACCTAACCTTTTGAAGAGCGAGGGCCACTTAAGTGACTTGGTAACTGGTCGTGGGACACAATGAACAGAGCGGGCGGATAGCATGTCCGTGTTCGCTGTGCATATGCAGAGCAAACATGGACACAGACCACCTTACTCTATGGACCCTCCGATCCCCCCCCATCTGTTCTTTTTAGCGTATCTGATTGGAAGTAGGCAGGTGTAAACGGACACAAGTCCATAGAGATGAATGGAGGGTCAGACTGATCGTGTAAATGAGGCCTTAATCTGCTTTTACACGGATGTGCTGTGGTCTACCCACACCGAGGGTGCAGCGCAGTGCAACTGTGACTTTCCTGTGGGCTAGCTGCACTTTGCTATAGACTTCTGTTATATCCTGCAGGTGTAGGACACTTTCTAAAAGTGCACCAAACCCGCAGGTAGTACCAGAAGTCTATGGCTCAGTGCAGGTAACCCGCAGGTGCACAGTCACACTTTAAGTCACTGTTTAACACTATAACTAGTATACGGATCAGTATCTTGATCATGATGAGAACTATACTAGTGTCCCCAATAGTGTAGTGTCCCCAAAAGTACAGTTTGGTTTTAACCAAAGACATGTATCAAAATACACTTTGGCCTAAATTTATGAAGAAATTTGATTTTATTGGATATGTTTTTTAACAGGAATTAGAAAATATGTTTTTTTTTTTTTTTTTTTTTTTAAAACAGTGTTGTGCAATTGCCAGTTAAAGTAGCACAGTGCTAACTAGCAAAAAAATGTCCTGGTCATCAAGGGGGTAAAATCTTTCCGGAGATCAAATGGTTAAAGAAATGTATGGTGTTCAGAGGAAAAGCTTTTATTTATATGATTCCTCTATGCTATTTCCAGTTATAGTTTAGGTAGGGGTAAATAGATCTCTTGTGTGTTTCTGGTGGAATTTCCACGTAGCCACTTCTCAGCGTCTACAGAAAACACCAACAATGCACAGACCAGTTGTTCAGGTCTTGCTACTAGAGAGGCCCGGGGACAAGTCCCAGTAGCAATGTTATTAAAAAAAGGAAAAAGCCCATCAGGATTTGGCTTCTTTACCTGGCAAATGTATTAGGACCATGTTATCATTTGATCTGCAGCTGTGTCCTCAGACCTGTTCTCAGGTTTGACATGCAGCCTCTATTGTAGGGATACATTCCATTACAGTTGCCGGGTCAGCAACTTTTAACCACTTGACTCCCAGGCCAATTCTGACACTTCACGTACTGTATATGTACTAGAAAATTACCGTATATACTCGAGTATAGGCCGACCCGAGTATAAGCCGAGGCCCCCAATTTACCCCCAAAAAACTGGAAAACTTATTGACTCGTGTATAAGCCGAGGGTGAGACATGGCTGTCCATCCCTGTGTGTCCGTCCATCCCTGTGTGTGTGTCCGTCCATCCATCCCTGTGTGTGTGTCCATCCATCCATCCATCCCTGTGTGTGTATCCATCCATCCATCCATCCCTGTGTGTGTATCCATCCATCCATCCCTGTGTGTGTGTGTGTGTGTGTGTATCCATCCATCCATCCATCCATCCATCCCTGTGTGTGTGTGTGTGTGTGTGTGTGTATCCATCCATCCGTGTGTGTGTGTGTGTGTGTGTGTGTGTGTGTGTGTGTGTGTGTGTGTGTGTGTGTGTGTGTGTGTGTGTGTCCGTGCAGCCTTGTGTGTGTGTCCAGCCTACCTGTGTCCCAAGCCTCCGTCCCGAGCCGCCGTCGTCCCGAGCCTCCTCCGTCCCGTGCCGTGCCTCCTCCGTCCCGTGCCGTGCCTCCCCCGTGCCGTGCCTCCTCCGTCCCGTGTCTCCTCCGTCCCGTGCCGTGCCGTGCCTCCTCCGTCCCGTGCCGATGGATCGCCGCTCTTCTCGGCGGCCATTCTACAATTCAAAATTCCGCCTCCGCCTGTGATAGGCGGAACACTCAATTTCCCAGCAGCCTGTGTTCCGCCTATCACAGACATCCTCTCATACTCGTCCGTAGTATGAGAATGAGCGGATGTCCGTGATAGGCGGAACACTGACTGCTGGGAAATTCAGTGTTCCGCCTATCACAGGCGGAGGCGGAGAAGGAGGCGCGGCTTTTGAAAATTAATGTCCGCCGTCTGTCTGCTCGATACGCTGATCGAGCAGTCAGACAGCGGCGACTCGAGTATAAGCCGAGGGGGCACTTTCAGCCTCAAAAAAGAGGCTGAAAATCTCGGCTTATACTCGAGTATATACGGTACTGAGAACGCTCAAATATTATATATATATTTTTTTGCAGAGGCCCTAGAGAATAAAATGGTGGGTGTTGCCATTTTTTATGTCACATGGTATTTGTGCAGACTGCGACTGCGATATTGGACTGCGATATTGCTGCGGACAACTTTTTTGGGGAGCAGTGATAGTAATACAGTGATCAGTGATTAAAATTTTAAACTGTCACTGTACTAATGACACTGACACGGAAGGGGTTAACATCAGGGGCAATCAAAGGTTTAATGTGTGCCTAGCTAATGTTTCAGTGTAGTAGGGGAGGTGCTTTTACTAGTGGGAGGCTTCGCAGAAACACATAATCCATGCCTTCTGTATGGACAGAACAGCAATCCTCCTTGTCTACATAGGCAGATTGCCATTTTGCCTGTGTACCGAATGATCAGCGGACAGTCCGCTCGTGAGTAGGCTAGTTCGACGGACTAAGTATGGCGCATGCTCAGAAAGGATTTACACGGCCGAAGGTTGCATTGCAGTGTATTGGACGTCGAATTTCTAGTCCCGTCGTACGTGCCATACACGTCATCGCGCAAGCTTTCAGCGGACTGTCTGTTCGTCGTGTGTGGTCAAGTCCGTTCATTCAAAAGTAGGACGGACTGTCTGTCGGATTGTCTGACGGACTTAGTTGGACGGATAGTCCGCCCGTGTGTACGCGGCCTAAGGATTCCAAGAGCACAGTGGGTTAACTAAAGAGACAGCACATCAGGCTAATCTTGCTTTAACTGGCCATACACAAGGACTGTGTAAGAAAGAAAATAACATATTCCTCCATCCATGCTAAGTACCAGCATTGATGGATGGCTATTCCAGTGCAGGCTAATGTATCTAATTAGATGCCGGAACTGTTTGAGAATTGACTTTAGCTGATCTGGGTGTTTCCCGTTAGGACTGCCTTAGAGCAAATTGCGTCCGATTGCCTGAATCAGCTGAAATTCAATAGGCGTATGACTATCACTTATCATAACTATGATAAAAGATGAGTCACTGCTGATGGGATGATTCATTGAGTTTTGCCAATGGGCTACTTTCAACACAGCTGACACAATACTTCACATTTTAGAAGAAGACTAGAGCTCTACCTGCTGACCGGATAAAAAGCTGCACAATATCAATACACAATATTACAAGTTTATCTGACTAGAAAAAAGAAAAATATTTTTAAACATTCTATGGTTTTAGGGCTGGCTCACAGACGAATTGCACAGGAACGCAGTCCGTGCTCCTGTTAAACTCCTGTGGTGCGACGTTCAGCCAATTCAGATGAATGAGATGAAAATCGCATTGGATTGCACCAAAAGTGCATGCTCCATTTTTTTAAAATGCACTGCATTGTGATCTAGTGTTTGGGGTGTCGATAGGATTATATTGACACCCATAGCAGACTGCACACCCAGTGCAATTTATACACGGTGCAAAAAAAGTGCACAGAGCGTGGGTTTCCTGCACCGCATTCCGACGTGAACGAGCTCTTCGTTTTGACCATATTTGAAAGGGTCTTGGGCTATGCTTGCTTCCTTTCAAAGCAATAGAAGGTTCAGAGATGTTGAATTAAACCGCAGCTCGTAACTCCTAAGAATCTTTGCTGCCTGTGTGCTTTCAAAAAATCTGGAATAGGTACAGTTCCTTGAAAATGTATTCATACCCCTTGAAATTTTCCACATTTTGTCACGTTACAACCAAAAACCTAAATGTATTTTATTGGGATTTTATGTGATAGACCAACACAAAGTGGCACATAATTGTGAAGTGGAATGAAAATGATAAATGGTTTTCAATATGTTTTACAAATAAATATTTAAAAAGTGTGGTGTGCATTTGTATTCACCCCCCCTCCCCCTCCCCCGAGTCAATACTTTGTAGAACCATCTGTCGCTGCAATTACAGCTGCACGTATTTTTGGGGATGTCTCTATCAGCTTTACACATCTAGAGGGACATTTTTGCCCATTCTTCTTTGCAAAATAGCTCAAGCTCTTTTAGATTGGATGGAGAGCGTCTGTGAACAGCAATTTTCAAGTCTTCAATTGGATTTAGGTCTGGACTTGGATTGAGCCATTCTAACACATGCATATGCTTTGATCTAAACAATTACATTGTAGCTCTAGCTGTATATTTAGGGTTGTTGTCCTGCTGGAAGGTGAACCTCCGCCCCAGTCTAAAGTATTTTGCAGCCTCTAATGCCGCGTACACACGAGCGGAATGTCCGACAGAAAAAGTCAGACGGAAGCTTTTCATCGTATATTCCGATCGTGTGTATGCCCCATTGGACTTTTTTTTTAATGAAAATTCTGACGGACCTAGAAATAGAACATGTTTTAAATATTTCCGACGGAACCAATTCCTATCGGGAAAACCGCTGTTTCAACGGACCAAAAACAACGCATGCTCTGAAGCAAGTACGAGGCGGAAGCTATTGCCTACTGGCTATTGAACTTCCTTTTTCTAGTCCCATCATACATGCTGTACGTCACCGCGTTCTTAACGATCGGACTTTGGTGTGATCATGTGTACGCATGTCAGTTTGAGCGGAACTCAATTGGAAAAACCTTTGGAGTTTATTCCAATGGGAAAACCGGTCGTGTGTACGCGGCATAACAGGTTTTCTTCTACGATTGCCCTGTCTTTGGCTCCATCCATCTTCCCATCAACTCTGACCAGCTTCCTGTTCCTGCTGAAGAAAAGCATCCCCACAAACCACCATGTTTCAGGATCACACATATCGTTTGGCTTTTAGGCCAAAAAGTTCAATTTTGGTCTCATTTGACCAGAGCAGGTTCTTCCACATGTTTGCTGTGTCCCCCACATGGCTTCTCGCAAACTGCAAACAGAACTTCTTATGGCTTTCTTTCAACAATGGCTTTCTTCTTGACACTCTTCCCTAAAGGCCAGATTTGTGGAGTGCACGACTAATAGTTGTCCTGTGGACAGATTCTCCCACCTGAGCTGTGGATCTCTGCAGCTCCTCCAGAGTTACCATGGGCCTCTTGGCTGCTTCTCTGATTAATGCTCTTCTTGCCTAGCCTGTCAGTTTAGGTGGATGGCCATGTCTTAATAGATTTTCAGTTGTGCCATACTCTTTCCATTTTCAGATGATGGATTGAGCAGTGCTCCGTGAGATGTTCAAAGCTTAGGATATATTTTTATAACCTAACCCTGCTTTAAACTTCTCCACAACTTTATCCCTGACCTGCCTGGTGTGTTCCTTGGCCTTCATGATGCGGTTTGTTTACTAAGGTTCCCTAACAAACCTCTGAGGGCTTCACAGAACAGCTGTATTTATACTGATATTAACTTACACACAGGTGGACTCTATTTACTAATTAGGTGACTTCTGAAGGCAATTGGTTCCACTAGATTTTAGTGAGGGGTATCAGAGTAATGGGGGTGAATACAAATGCATGCCACACAAATTTATTTGTAAAATATTTTGAAAATCATTTATCATTTCCTTCCACTTCACAATTATGTACCACTTTGTGTTGATCTGTCACATAAAATCCCACTAAAATACATTTACGTTTTTGGTTGTAACATGACAAAATGTGGAAAATTGCAAGGGGTGTGAATACTTTTTCAAGGCACTGTATTATGGTCAGCCTTCAGACTCAAATACGTGTGTATACATGATATGCCTCTCAATGAAACTTAAAAGATGATGTCTGCAGATGAGTCAAATGCAGTCACTGTATAGAAGATGCCTCATACAATAACACAAGAACATGTTATTATGTTTTTGCATAATTTCCTAAACATACAGTGCCTTGAAAAGGTATTCATAGCCCTTGATATTTTCCACATTTTCTCATGTTACAACCAAAAATGTGAATATATTTTATTGGGATTTTATGTGATAGACCAACGCAAAGTGGCACATAATTGTGAAGTGGAAGGAAAATGATAAATGGTTTTCAAATTTTGTTTGTTTTTGCTATTAATATCTGAAAAGTGTGGTGTGCATTAGTATTCAGCCCCCTTTACTCTGATACTAAACTAAAATCTAGTGGAGCCAATTGCCTACAGAAGTCACCTAATTCGTAAATAGAATCCACCTGTGTGTGTAATTAAATCTCAGTATAAATGTTCTGTGAAGCCCTCAGAGGTTTGTTAGAGAATCTTAGTGAACAAACAGCATCATGAAGGCCAAGGAACACACCAGACAGGTCAGGGATAATGTTGTTGAGAAGTTTAAAGCAGGGTTAGGTCATAAAAAAATATCCCAAGCTTTGAACATCTCACGGAGCACTGTTCAATCCATCATCCAAAAATAGAAAGAGTATGGCACAACTGCAAACCTACCAAGACATGGCCGTCCACCTAAACTGACAGGCCGGGCAAGGAGAGCATTAATCGGAGAAGCAGCCAAGAGGTCCATAGTAATGCTGGAGGAGCTGCAGAGATCCCCAGCTCAGGTGGGAGAATCTGTCCACAGGACAACTATAAGTCGTGCACTCCACAAATCTGGCCTTTAGGGAAGAGTGGCAAGAAGAAAGCCATTGTTGAAAGAAAGCCATAAGAAGTCCAATTTTCAGTTTGCGAGAAAGTCATGTGGGGACACAGCAAACATGTGGAAGAAGGTGCTCCAGTCAGATGAGACCAACATTTTATTTTTTGTCCTAAAAGCTAAATGCTATGTGTGGCAGAAAACCAACACTGCACATCACCCTGAACACACCATCCCCACTGTGGAACATGGCATCATTTTGTGGGGATGCTTTTTTTCAGGAGGGACAGGGGAGTTGGTCAGAGTTGAAGGGAAGATAGATGGAGCCAAATACAGGACAATGTTAGTAGAAAACCTGTTAGAGTCTGCAAAAAACTTGAGACTGGGGCAGAGGTCCACCTTCCAGCAGGACAATGACCTTACACATACAACCAGAGCTACAATGGAATGGTTTATATCAAAACATATTCATGTGTTAGAATTGCCCAGTCAAAGTCCAGATCTAAATCCAATTGAGAATCTGTGGCAAGACTTGAAAATTGCTGTTCACAGACGCTCTCCATCCAATCTGACAGAGCTTGAGCTATTTTGCAAAGAAGAATGGGCAAAAATGTCACTCTCTAGATGTGCAAACCCGATAGAGGCATCCCCAAAAAGACTTGCAGCTGTAATTGTAGCGAAAGGTGGTTCTACAAAGTATTGACTCAGGGGGCTGAATACAAATGCACGCCACACTTTTCACATATTTATTTGTAAAAAAATTTAAAAACCATTTATCATTTTCCTTCCACTTCACAATTATGTGTCACTTTGTGTTGATCTATCACATAAAATCCCAATAAAATATATTGATGTTTTGGTTGAAACATGGCAAAATGTGGAAAATTTCAAGGAGTATGAATACTTTTTCAAGGTACTGTAGTTGGTGAATCAGAGGTATGGGAATATGGCATATATATATATATATATATATATATATATATATATATATATATATATATATATATATATATATATATATAAAATATATGCTATGTTGATACTTGTTTATGAGGCCTGTAGAAGTGATCAGACAGCTTTACAGCCACCTTTATTTGTAAATGACTTTTTATTAGGGTTTATAGTACAGGCATACCACATTAAGCTGCACATTGTGGCAACAAACAATCAGGTCACATTAAATTTTAACCAATCTTCCAAAAAAACAAAAGCACCCCCCCCCCAACATGTTCAACATTTGTCCATACAAAATGTGCACAGTCTTTGATGATGCACATATTACATTTCTAAACCCCCCACCCTCCCCCGCATCAGGAGAAGTAAGGACCATAAAAGCTTCAGTAAATCATAACTTTATAAAGTATTCACTTCAAAATCACCCACCACCTCAGGAACTCAATTCTCCTGCTTATGTATCTATAACAAGGACCACCTGCCAAGTTGCCTATGCGTCTAATCTGAAACCGTGTCTGAGGATGCCACCCAGCCTCCCCACGCCTTGTCAAATTGGCCCCTATTCAAATAGGTTGCCTTGTAAAAAGGGAATGCCTTGTTGACCAGGGACTTCCAAGAAGCCAAAGTTAGGGCAGTAGATCTCTTCCATGACTGGATAATCAGTCATTTGGCATAGAACAGCAGGAGAGTGAGAAGAGTTTGTATAGCCCTAGTAGTGGCCAAGGGCTCAACCAAGCTCAGCAGGCATACTTCAAATGTAAAGTGGACTGAAAGGGATGTGACCGATCGGATACACTTTGCTATGTCTTGCCAGTAGGGCTTGATATGTGGACAGTCCCCAAAAATGTGCATGAAGTTTGCAAGAGGTGCAGAACACCTCTAAAATATAGAGTGATGGCTCCCAAACATCGTAGCTAACTTAGCTGGAGTAAGATAGATTCTATGCAGAAACGTATACAGGATCAGACGATCTCTTGTAGCAACTAGACATTGAAATGGGGCCCCCCAATTGTCTCTATCCAAATCAGGAACCACTGCCTCCCAGGCTAGCCTGCAAACCCTGTCACCAGGAACGTTTCAGGAAAAAATTATTTGTACAAACTGGAGACTGCTTTAGAATTTCACTGCGTATCAGTCATTCTAGATCGCTAGGTTCAAGGTCAAGGTCAAGAGGATCCCCGCTAAATTGAGAGCAAAAAGCATGTCGTAGTTGAATATATCTAAAGAAGTGCAAGTTTGGTAGGCCATATCGCTCTTTCAGGCCATCGAAGGTCATCAGAGAGCCATTCAACACTATGTGGTGTAAGGTCTTGATACCGTATTTAGTCCAGACTACCGGGTCTTTGTAATTGAAAAAATGCCTTAGGTTTGGATTTCTCCATGGGGGTAGATTAGGGGAAAGTCTACTAGGCCTAGAAGGTCTGAACCCTTGGGCCACGGACCATGCCTTAATAACTGAGCAAATGGAAGAGGTGAGTGAGTACAGAACCTTCGATCATCTGTATACCAAGAGGTATAGCGCCTCATATTCCAGTGATAACGAGGCATCATCTGTGGGGGTAGTTAGCCAGTGGTGAGCCACTGTCAATTGGTCAGCGAGGAAATATTTATAAAAATTGGGCACTGCTAGGCCCCCTTCCCTCCAGGGCTGCTGTAATATAGCCAATTTAAGGCAGGGAATCCCTCCGGAGGGATTCCCTGCCATAAAAAGGAGGAGAGCATGCTATCTATTGATTTGAAAATCGATTTGGGGAAGAACACTGGGGAGTTTCTTACAATGTACAAGAATAAGGGTAACATTTTCATCTTAATCAAATTTATCTTCCCAATAAGTGAGAAAGGGAGATTTTTCCAAGCTTTTAATTCTTTTTTAAAATAGCTAGCAAGGGGGAAACGTTGAGACCTATGAAGTCCGACAACGAGTTAGTTATCATGAGTCCCAAGTATTTAATTTGAGTGACCTTCTGTAGGGGATTATCAGGGTCTGCCTGCCCAGGCATGAGATGGGAACGTAAAGGGAGTATTTTGGACTTGGTCCAGTTAACCTTGAGGCCAGAGACCTCTGTAAACTTGCCCAGGAGCGATAGTGCAGCCTGTATGGAAGGTCCCGTGTCTTGAATAAATAGTACCAGGTCATCTGCCTGGCCTCACCTCCAGCCCCCCCCCCCCGTTTTAAATACATGAGCCCTGGAACTTGCCCCTGTCGGGGACCTGCTGTCTCTCTGCCTGGGGTTCTCGGCTCTTCATTGGATAGATTCATAGCAGCGTAGTCATTGACTCCCACTGCTGTCAATCAAATCCAATGACGTGGGTGCCCGGGGCGGGGCCGGGTCATACATTCTGTGGCTATGGACACCGAATGCTGGACTTGGGAGCGCACCCCCAAGGTAACACCCTCCCGGAAGCGTTTCCCCTAGGGAGTTATCTAATGTGGGGAGAAGCCGCGAGAGCCGCCCGGGACCCCAGATGAGCAGGTTCGGGGCCACTCTGTGCAAAATGAGCTGCACAGTGGAGGTAAGTATAATATGTTTGTACTATATATATATATATATATATATATATATATGATCGTAGAGCAGCGATATCCACTTAAGGAACGTGGGGCCATATCCCATGTGTTGTAACACAATTGTCATGTACCTCCAATCAATGTAGTCGAACGCCTTTTACAGGCCAAAAAAAAACCCCACCAGAGCTCCCCCTGACGTGCAGTCAATTGAGTGTGAGTATATACCCTCCGGATGTTAATGTCCGTGGCCTTTTTAGGCATAAATCCCATTTGGTCTGGCGATATCAAGTGATCTAGTATTTTCATTAGCCTATTAGCGATCATTTTGGTAAGTATGTTGAGCAGTGCTATGGGCCGGTATGAGAAGCATTAAAGAGGATCCTTATTCGGTTTGGGCAGTAACACAATATGAGCCTCTTAAAAAAATACAGGTAAAGTCCCAGCGTCAAGTCAGTCTCCATAGAGTTGCAGAAGCCTGGGTGACAGGAGCTCCAGATACCTTTTGACCCATTCTGCATGGATCCCATCAGGGCCCGGCAATTTACCATTGGGGAAGGAAGGAACAGCAGTTGCTAATTCCTTTTCAGTAAAAGGGGCCTCAAGACTCGCAGCAGGGCTGCCATCAGGGGGGAACAGCCGTCACAACTGTAAGGGGCCCATCCGGGCCAGAAGAAGGTAGGATGGGTGAAGGGGAGCCATGCTGTGCAGTACAGAAACAATTTCACTGCTTCTGCTGTTCTCGTGTCATGGAGCTCAGATATCGAGCGCTTTACTGCCACCTCTGACTACCATGTGTATGTGCACCCCTCGTGTGATTTGTAGAGCCTTGTGTGTTTACAGATTTGTGTATGTGAGGGACTGCCATATATGCAGGCCTTTGTATGTGAGGGCAGTGGCGGCTGGTGCTCAAAATTTTTGGGGGGTCCTAAAAAATGTTTGGAAAAAAAAACATCAATTGCACCCACTGTGCCATAAACTGCTGCCACTGTGCCCATCAAACGCAGCCACTGCGCCATCAAACGCAGCCACTGTGCCCATCAAACGCTGCCACTGTGCCCATAAAATGCTGCCACTGTGCCCATCAAACGCTGCCACTGTGCCATCAAACGCAGCCACTGTGCCCATCAAACGCTGCCACTGTGCCCTCGAATGCTGCCAGTGTGACCCCTGCCCGCTTGCTGTCTGCCCAGCACTTACACTGTCTTGGTGGGGCAGCGGGTGGTGGCGACGAGCGGGGTCCTTCATGCGTCTCCAGCCGTCCTTATCCTCCGTCCTTTCCTCCTGATAGGCGTTCAATAGCGGTGCCCGTTGTTTCAGCCAGTCAGGTGACAGGTAACAGAACCAAGCACCTGATATTCATTCGCTTTTCTAACACAGCTGGGAGAACTGCGAGCGCCAAGCATGGCGCTCGCTGTTTACCTTGTTTGACGCCTATTAGAGCCTATGGTTCCAATCAGTTCCTTATGGACGCACCGCCACTGTGTGAGGGGCTACCATATATACAGGTTTGTGGGGGGCTGGCATATATTCTTTTTTTTTTTTAAAGAGGACTGGCATATATTCAGGTGTGTGTGGGCATATATACAGATGTGTGTGGGGGGGCTGACATATATATACAGGTGTGTGGGGGGGTGGCACACTGACATATATACAGGTGTGTGGGGGGGCTGAAATATATACAGGTGTATACTAGCAGCCACCTTATCTGGCAACACCGGGATCTGGAGGGAGTCCAGCAGATATGTTAAAACCAGAAGGTCATATGGTGGGATGGATGAGCATAATCTGGAATAGTAGGAGACAAACGCCTGCATGATACCCTCTCTATCCTTCACCAAAGTGCCTTTTGATGAGCGAATACATGGTACCACTGTATGTGCCCGAGCATCTGCTGTTAGGGTGGCTAACAGTTTCCCATTTTTGTCTCCTTTCTCAAACAATTCCTCAGCCCTATTTCTGAAAACACATTGAGTGAGGCCCTGGAAGAGAGCAAGTAGTGCCAGCCTAGACATCTATAACTCAGCCAGAGTGAAAGGAGAGGGTGAAACAGCATGGGTCTGTGCACATCATTCATGGGCCTGAAGCTCCTCAGATTTGGCATTTTTTTCCACTCTGGCAGCCTTTATGGCAGAAACGTACAGCGCGTACACTGCCTTAAAGGCATCCCACGTGACGGGCGGGCCCGCTGAGCCCTCATTGAACTCCCAAAACTCCTTTAAGTGTGGTGAGACCGAGGCCTCCACCGAGGACTCCTCCACCCACCTCGGGTGCAACCGCAAACCCTTATGCACCTTGCCTGCAGCAGACTAATTATGACCTGTAAGGGGGTGTGATCAGAGATCACTCCAGCCAAGTAGATAACCTCTGAAACCAGGGGCAGCAGAGCTGGGCTGGTGAAAGCCATATCAATATGGGAGGAGGAGGTATTGACATGGGAAAGATAAGAGAAACCTTTCTCCCCAGGTTGTTTCCAACGCCAGAGATCCTCCAGCGCTACTGAATCTGCCCAGTATCTAAGATCAAGGTTCTGCACCCGGGTGAGGTTAGAGGTATCCATGGTGTAATCCAGGATGTTGTTGAAATCCCCAGCCATCAAGAGCTTCAATGGTCCAAAGGTGGTGACTTTCTCCAGTACATTGTACCCCTACCACTTCACAAAAAAAGTGTAAAAAATAGTAAAAAAAGACAGGAGACACTTTGGGACAAGTCCTTTATTAAAAGATAAAAAAATAAAATTTTCCCGTGATGTAAATCCATCTCACGCCGCCCGACGAGCCGAAAAAAGAAAAAAAAAGCCGCAACAGCTCCGCCTCTCTGATGGCGTGACGTGGCCACTCTGGCCGCTCTTTTTGGCTCCCTTACATCCATGACATCACAGGACATGCTCAGGCACCGTCTCCACCAGAGCCACCCGAACACACTGTAGCAGGCACTCGTATGGTCTCAGCTGGCTCCAGACCGAGCGTCACAGCCATATTTTTTACTGGCAACCTTTTCTTTTTACTGGCAGGAGAAAATTGTCTGTTTTTTACTGGCTGACAGTAAAAATACTGACGGTTCGCAACACTGGATGGCTGACAGGATTGCAGCGGTGGACTGGGGGATGGAAGAGGAGCTGTTCGGGACTGGAGCCATAGCCGCTGCCATCCAGGAGTCAGTTTGCACCTCCACGGATGCTGGATGCAGGGAGCTGACAGGCAAGATAGGCGCCACACGAGTCTTTGGTGGCTCGGTCAGGGAGCTGTGAGAGGCTGCCTTCCTGCTCGATTTATGATTACCGGGCATGGGGAGAACCGCAGCAGCTTCCCAGACAGCAGGCAGGTGTTCACTGAGCAGGATGGCTTCTGTAAACCCAGGAGACTAGATATAGTGAATGTGGGGTCTTGGGTTTAGTAACACTTAAACTTCTTCATAAAAGCCCTGAGCCTGCTTATAAAATATAAAACAAGCTTGTGGTTGCATCAGTGAGCTTGTATTAACCCTTTCAATGCATTGACAGCTGATATCTGTCACTGGCAGCAAAGGGGTTAAATTTACTCACTGTTGATTGACTCACTGCCTCTCCTGGAAGTCCATTTCAAGCATCCACTACTCTTTAGGAAAACAAATACTTTTTAACATTACTCTTGAACTTTCTTCCTGTAAGTTTGAGGTCATACCCCAGTGTTTTTGCTGCCAGATTGAATATACTGCCCTTGTGACCCTTATTCACACCCTAACCCTTTCCCACTCACTCCAGCATCCCTTTAAGCAGGCTATTACACCCAGAGGATGGGAAGGTCTGCCTAGTCATGTGACCGTTGTGACTGGTGGCCACAGGGGTCACACTGAGAGTTGGTCCTGCCATGTGCTAATCATTAGTATAGACTAAAGCCGGCCATAGATGATTTGAATTTCAGCCAGTTAAGCAGGGAAAGGCCGAAATTTGATCCATGTATGGGCAGGCTGATTGTACCCAAGTTGATCCATCGATTGACTGGGGTAGAACCAGCATGTAGGATTTCTAGCATGTGATTATTGCCAGAGGCTATAGCCGCTAGCAATAATCACTGTCTTCTACCGGCATGGACAGCTCCCTGCTCCCCCCTGCTGGTAGAACACAACAGCTCCACGGGAGGGATTCCCCCATAAACACTGACTGTGTTAATGGAGGAAACAAGTGATTTTCTTGCCTGCAAGCCGTGATTGCAGGAAAGAAAATCGCATCATCTATGGTCTTTGGCAGCTCAGTATCTGTACTGGGAACACGCAGTGCACATTCTCTCAGCAAAGAAACCACTGCCACCCTTAGATTCATATCTGCAGCATGTGCGCATTAAAGCCCAGTCTTGCTGTTGCCACACATAAGTGTTTTGTGGGCAGCAAGAGATTCATGTATTTAAAGTTTTCCACGTATTCTTTGTTTCTCGAGGAATGACCACATTGAGTTCCTCAAGTCTCTCCTAGTTAGGGATGAGCTCAGACATGTTGGTATCCTTGACTGAACACACTGAGCGAGCCCGCCAGGAATCTGTCACTGTACTGAGCCAATCATATGCAGCCAAGGCATTCTCTTCTCTACAGCTGCACATATACATGCCCTTTGTATACATGCAGATTCAGTGTAGGAAAGCCTTGGCCGCTTACCATATGCACAGTAAAGTGACAGCTACCAAGCAGGACCTGTCCGGTGGGTTCAGACTGGGATCCCAACACACCTGAGCTCATCCATACTCCTAATATGTTTTATCTCTAAAGCCCCATACACACTATTAGATTTTCTGCAGATTTTTGTCTTCAGATTTACCAAAAGCATATAATATGAGGGCAAACCTTAATGCCGTGTACACACGAGCGGGATGTCTGACAGAAAAAGTCAGATGGAAGCTTTTCATCGTATATTCTGATCATGTGTATGCCCCATCGGATTTTTTACGTCGAAAATTCTGACGGACCTAGAAAGAGAACATGTTCTAAATTTTTCTGACGGAACCAATTCCTATCGGGAAAACCGCTCATCTGTATGCTGTTCTGACGTGCCAAAAAAGATGCATGCTCTGAAGCAAGTATGAGATGGAGGCTATTGGCTACTGGCTATTGAACTTCCTTTTTCTAGTCCCGTCGTACGCGTTGTACGCCACCATGTTCTTGACAGTCGGACTTTCGTGTGATCGTGTGTACGCAAGACAGTTTCAGCGGAATTCCGTCGGAATTCCATCGGAAAAACCTTCAGAGTTTATTCTGACGGGAAAACCGGTCGAGTGTACACGACATAAGAGTTTCAATTTGTATGCAGTCAGGCAGGCCTTTGTACTACATGGGAGCGAAAAAAGGGAAAAACTGCGCTACGGAATACAAATGGTATTGAACGGAAGCTGCAATTCAAATGTACACCAAGAATACACCAAACAGAAATAGAAAAAAGAAAGAACTGCGCTAACCACGAATACCCAACGTGAGTAGGGTATGTATATGTGCCAGACCCACGATATGGGTCTTAGTATCTTAATGTCTCCAAGACCACCTCCAAAATATAGTGCAAACCATATACAAATAAGTGCGATTTAAATACAAAAACAAACCATAAATGCGTGTCAATAGTGTGAGTTCCCAAACACAATATGAGTATATCAAACTCAGTGCATATACCTCTAGAAAATAAAAAAAATTTTAAAAATAGAATAGAATATGAAAAAAATGTTTGCAATTTTTTTACATAAATGAACTAACAGGAAAAGAGATTGTATTTAGAGACACTCTATATAATGTCCATATAGTCATATATCAAAAAATAATAATAGACTGTCCATATAGTAAACAAAACACCAGTGAAGTGAAGCTTCAAGTGGAGTACAGCAGTGAAGAACAATCCTCAAACAGCTGAGTTATAAGTACACAAATTAAAATCTTCTCCAAAGATGTACTGTGCTTTTCCCATCACCAAATGTGTGAATTGGCTCCTTACCAGATCCAAGCGACCCCCCGTTACAGAGGGTCACCACAGGCGACAATAGTCAAAGGATATCCGGATAGCGATTCCTCCTCAAGCGATCCTGAATCTTTCACGCGATAGGGTTATGGCTGTTATTCCACATATCACTCCCAACTCAACGTGGTATCACATAGGGAAAAACATAGGCTCCAGATAGTGTAAAACCAAATGACTTTAATTTGCAAAAACGAACGTATACACTTACATAAAAGACTTTAAAGGCAGGTTCAAAACAGAAGCGTGCACCGGCCGGATGCACGCCAACGCAGAGACCGACCCGTCCTTCCTGGTCCAAAAAGAACGAACACGACTGGGGTGACGTCGACACGTTCGCACCGCCCTACGCGTTTCGTAATAATTTACGTCGTCCAGGGGCACGGGCGGCGTGCGACGTCACCCCTTTTATAACCATCAACTTAACCAAGCCTCGCTTTGGGTCAGCGGCCATCTTAGATATCACTTAAGCATTAGGAATCAATGACCATGGGCCAAGCCTCACTACCAATCACGAACGTCAGATGTGCGTATCCGCAGCGAACGTCCTATGGTTGTAGACCATACCTCGTTTCCATACGAACGTCATATGGTCATAAACCAAGCCTCACTTCCAGGTAATAACCCTATTGGAAGAGAGACGTGGCAAAAGCCCTCATTTTAAAATACCCTTCCCATGTCCAGAAATAGGGCCTAGTGTAGGTCAAAAATGAGGGTAAACTAAAATAAAAAATCAATAAAATGAAGAATAATAATAAATAATAATAAAACCAAAAAGGTTAAAATGAAGTAAAAAATCGCAAATTGGTATAGAGATACATCAAAAAATTATGCGTTTCTTGATGTATTTATATGTCCATCCGATTCAGTTAAGAACTGGGGCTACTGTAAACATGTATTTCAAATACCTTACTGACTCGCGTATTCCCCAAAGATTAGCCTAGGGCATCCCAAACAAATATCGAGGAATGCAATTAAACGTGAGTCCCCACATCTAGAGGGCCGCCAAACCCAAAGCCAGGCCTGCCATCCAAAAGGGGCCAAAAAAGGAGAAAAACAAGGATATGTTCTACAATAATATGTACCAAAATAAAACAGCAAGAAAAAAGTACAGTAAAATGGTATTTCATAGTAACTAATACAGGAACCGTGGTAGAGAAGCATTATATCAAACAAGTCACCTCAAGAGTTGTTAATAAAGGCATTTACATCGGTGTCCACATTAAGGCCAAACGGAACATATGTTTTTAATTTATGGATCCAGGCCATTTCGAGCTTGGATATTTCCCTAACCAGGGACCCTCCCCTCCAGTGGGGCCTATATTTGTCTAAACCGACAAATAGGGTGCCTGATGGGTCTCTCTTATGTGTCTGGTCATAGTGTCTGGACACAGGGTGTTTGTCAAACCCACGTCTGATGTTGCCTATGTGTTCGTTCAACCTGACGCGGAGTCCCCTCTTGGTCCGCCCTATATACTGGAGGCCACAAGGGCACTGTAAAAGGTAAACCACAGCCTCCGAGGAGCAAGTAATGAAAGACTCTATTTCGTATGTTCTAGAGGTGCTTGAGGATGCAATGCTAGAAATCTTAGAGCCCCTATGTAAATTCAGGGTGCAAACCTGACAGTTCTTACATTTATAGTAACCAATTAAATTTTGAAAGAAACATCTATTGGCCCTAGGCGGGTCTTGTACACTGGGGGCAATTTTGTTTCCCAGTGAAGAGGCCCCTTTAAAAATTATTTGGGGTTTAGCGGGTAGAATTGGGTTCAAAACATGGTCACTAGTGAGTAAGTGCCAATGTTTTTGAATCAAATTTCTTACACCGCGATGTTGGACTGAGAAAGTCGTAACAAACGGTATACCACCCTGTATGTTAGCCCTAGCACTTTGTCTGTCTGCCAGTAGTGAAGATCTATCTCTAGTCCGGGCAGTCTTCATGGTTGTGTCAAGGGAAACGGGATCGTATCCCTTTTCCAGAAATCTACCTGCCAAAATCGCTGCCTGTTCATCATATTTTGCAATGTCCGAACAGTTCCGTCTGAGGCGTAAAAATTGCCCGAGGGGAACAGCTTTTAGCCAAGGTTGAAAATGGCAACTGTCGGTAGGGATGTACGAGTTCCTATCGGTGGATTTAAAATATGTAGATGTGATGAACTCATCTCCAACCCTCCTGATATTAAGATCAAGGAAATTGACCTCATTCTGGCTGGCCTCAAAGCTGAATTTGATCCCTCTATTGTTTTCATTTAAACTAGCCATGAACGACCGCAAATAGGGCCAATAGATGTTTCTTTCAAAATTTAATTGGTTACTATAAATGTAAGAACTGTCAGGTTTGCACCCTGAATTTACATAGGGGCTCTAAGATTTCTAGCATTGCATCCTCAAGCACCTCTAGAACATACGAAATAGAGTCTTTCATTACTTGCTCCTCGGAGGCTGTGGTTTACCTTTTACAGTGCCCTTGTGGCCTCCAGTATATAGGGCGGACCAAGAGGGCACTCCGCGTCAGGTTGAACGAACACATAGGCAACATCAGACGTGGGTTTGACAAACACCCTGTGTCCAGACACTATGACCAGACACATAAGAGAGACCCATCAGGCACCCTATTTGTCGGTTTAGACAAATATAGGCCCCACTGGAGGGGAGGGTCCCTGGTTAGGGAAATATCCAAGCTCGAAATGGCCTGGATCCATAAATTAAAAACATATGTTCCGTTTGGCCTTAATGTGGACACCGATGTAAATGCCTTTATTAACAACTCTTGAGGTGACTTGTTTGATATAATGCTTTTCTACCACGGTTCCTGTATTAGTTACTATGAAATACCATTTTACTGTACTTTTTTCTTGCTGTTTTATTTTGGTACATATTATTGTAGAACATATCCTTGTTTTTCTCCTTTTTTGGCCCCTTTTGGATGGCAGGCCTGGCTTTGGGTTTGGCGGCCCTCTAGATGTGGGGACTCACGTTTAATTGCATTCCTCGATATTTGTTTGGGATGCCCTAGGCTAATCTTTGGGGAATACGCGAGTCAGTAAGGTATTTGAAATACATGTTTACAGTAGCCCCAGTTCTTAACTGAATCGGATGGACATATAAATACATCAAGAAACGCATAATTTTTTGATGTATCTCTATACCAATTTGCGATTTTTTACTTCATTTTAACCTTTTTGGTTTTATTATTATTTATTATTATTCTTCATTTTATTGATTTTTTATTTTAGTTTACCCTCATTTTTGACCTACACTAGGCCCTATTTCTGGACATGGGAAGGGTATTTTAAAATGAGGGCTTTTGCCACGTCTCTCTTCCAATAGGGTTATTACCTGGAAGTGAGGCTTGGTTTATGACCATATGACGTTCGTATGGAAACGAGGTATGGTCTACAACCATAGGACGTTCGCTGCGGATACGCACATCTGACGTTCGTGATTGGTAGTGAGGCTTGGCCCATGGTCATTGATTCCTAATGCTTAAGTGATATCTAAGATGGCCGCTGACCCAAAGCGAGGCTTGGTTAAGTTGATGGTTATAAAAGGGGTGACGTCGCACGCCGCCCGTGCCCCTGGACGACGTAAATTATTACGAAACGCGTAGGGCGGTGCGAACGTGTCGACGTCACCCCAGTCGTGTTCGTTCTTTTTGGACCAGGAAGGACGGGTCGGTCTCTGCGTTGGCGTGCATCCGGCCGGTGCACGCTTCTGTTTTGAACCTGCCTTTAAAGTCTTTTATGTAAGTGTATACGTTCGTTTTTGCAAATTAAAGTCATTTGGTTTTACACTATCTGGAGCCTATGTTTTTCCCTATGTGATACCACGTTGAGTTGGGAGTGATATGTGGAATAACAGCCATAACCCTATCGCGTGAAAGATTCAGGATCGCTTGAGGAGGAATCGCTATCCGGATATCCTTTGACTATTGTCGCCTGTGGTGACCCTCTGTAACGGGGGGTCGCTTGGATCTGGTAAGGAGCCAATTCACACATTCGGTGATGGGAAAAGCACAGTACATCTTTGGAGAAGATTTTAATTTGTGTACTTATAACTCAGCTGTTTGAGGATTGTTCTTCACTGCTGTACTCCACTTGAAGCTTCACTTCACTGGTGTTTTGTTTACTATATGGACAGTCTATTATTATTTTTTGATATATGACTATATGGACATTATATAGAGTGTCTCTAAATACAATCTCTTTTCCTGTTAGTTCATTTATGTAAAAAAATTGCAAACATTTTTTTCATATTCTATTCTATTTTTAAAATTTTTTTTATTTTCTAGAGGTATATGCACTGAGTTTGATATACTCATATTGTGTTTGGGAACTCACACTATTGACACGCATTTATGGTTTGTTTTTGTATTTAAATCGCACTTATTTGTATATGGTTTGCACTATATTTTGGAGGTGGTCTTGGAGACATTAAGATACTAAGACCCATATCGTGGGTCTGGCACATATACATACCCTACTCACGTTGGGTATTCGTGGTTAGCGCAGTTCTTTCTTTTTTCTACTTTGTACTACATGGTTTTGGTAAATCTGAAGACAAAAAACTGCAGAAAATCTAATAGTGTGTATGAGGCCTTACTAATCAATATTTTTGTAAGTGAGCTCTCCTGAACTAGACACAGAGGTCTAATGCTGTGTACACACGATCGGAATTTTGGCCAGCAAAAGACAGATGAGAACTTTTCATCGGAAAATGCGACCGTGTGTATGCTCCATCGGAATTTAGCTGGCCGAATTCCTGCCAGCAAAAATTTGTATCGGAAAGTTGTGTGTATGCAATTCCGACGCACAAAAAATCACACATGCTCAGATTCAACTACAAAATGGAAGCTATTGGCTACTAGGTATTGACCTTCCTCTTTCTAGTCCCGTCGTACGTGTTGTACGTCACCGCATTCTTGGCGGTCAGAATTTGGTGTGACCGTGTGTAGGCAAGACAGTTTGAGCGGAATTCCATCGGAATTCCGATGGGAAAACCATCAGAGCTTTTTCCGACGAGAAGTCCGATCGTGTGTACGTGGCATAACTTTACCTCTACATAGTGGTATCAAAAAATCTGCCCATACACTGCATGAATTTCAGTCAATTTGTACTGGCAGGTCTGAAATTTGAGCAGTGTACGGCTCTATCAGCACAACTTCGTTTCACTCAATAGACTTTTGTCAAAGAAGCTTGTTGGAAAATTGTTGGCTGAACAATTGACACGATGAACTAAATAAATCTATATTTGTATGGCTAGCTTAACTTCCTCTTGTTGGTGTTTCCTCTAGTGATGTACCCCACAATTATATTTGCTTCTCCAGCTGCCGGGCCATGCTGCGCCTGAAATGAGCATCTCAAATCTTTTTCTTCTGTAGTTCTGGTTAACAATATACCCCCAATATTGTACTCTGTGGGAACGAGGATTCACTTTACTTTTCATCTCGCTTTCCTTTAACTACAGATTTCTGTGAGGTTAAAGTTCAAAGTAAAATTACAACCTGAAGCATAATTGCTAGGGCATTTCCCCTCTGCTCACATCACAGTCCCCCTTGAAACTACAGACCCCCCCCCCACATCACAGCCATCCCACATCACAGCTTCCCCCTTACACCACAGCCCCTCTCCCCCCCTCACATCTCATCACAGCTTCCCCCTTACACCATAGCCCACCCCCCTCATCACATAACAGCCCCCTTACACCATAGCCCATCCCCTTCACTTAACATCACAGCCCCCCTTACACCATAGCCCACCCCCCTTCACATCACATAACAGCCCTCTTACACCATAGCCCACCCCCCTTCACATCACATCACAGCCCCCTTACACCATAGCCCACCCCCTTCACATCACATCACAGCCCCCCTTACACCATAGCCCACCCCCCTTCACATCACATCACAGCCCCCTTACACCATAGCCCACCCCCCTTCACATCACATCACAGCCCCCTTACACCATAGCCCACCACATTCACATCACATCACAGCCCCCTTACACCATAGCCCACCCCCCTTCACATCACATCACAGCCCCCTTACACCATAGCCTACACCCTTCACATCATATCACAGCCCCCCTTGCAATCACAGACAGCCCCTCATCTCACAGTTCCATAGCCTCTTCATGTCACAGCCTCCCCCTTTACATCACAGCCACCCATTAAAACACAGACCCCCTTGCAATCACAGCCCCCCCCCCCATCTCACAGCTCCACCTCCTCCTCATCACATTACAGCTCCCCCTTCCTCACATCACAGTCCTCAATTAAATCAGCACCCTTGTTATTACAGGTCCTCTCCTCCCTTCGCAGTGGGTGGGAGATACAGCGGGTCTTTTCAAAGGGCTGTTTTGACAAGCAAGTAATTGGTTGCTAGGACTGCGTCGCGTCCTAACAACCCATCACCTGCTGGTAATTTGAAAAGTTTGCAGTGGCAGGTGGGTGTAGATACACAGGAGAGGAGTCCACTCATGCTGCTAAGTGATATGGCTGCAGTCCGGACAGGACTATCACTTGGTCTGTGTCTGGACCATGGTCCGCCATTTAGTGACAGTTAATTCTTCACTATTATAGGACTTTCAAAAACATGTCCAGATATATACACTAAATGCTTGGTGTGATAACTGGAAATATCTATAAAATAATTAACAGTGCTTAGCCGGTTATATTATAATATACAAGCACACTGTGAGGTTATGCATTTGATTGTCCATTTAAAGTTTTAGTAAACCAAGCCAAGCAAAAAAAAAAAAAAAACGTTCTCCTGCAAGGCAATGGCATAATGTGCTAGTATGCATCACATACTAGCACATTATTAAATACATACCTTGGAATGAAGCCCTCCAGCAGCACGCTGTCATCGCTAACAGGGCTTCCACGCGTGTGCACAGGAGCCCTCCGCTCTAGAGTGAAGTTCTGAAGACCTGGCACAGTATGCCAGACTTTTAGAGTGCATGTGCGAGTGACGTTAAAGGCTGCATCTAGTATGAATATCTCCTAAACACAGGAAGTTTAGGAGATTTTCACTGTACCTACAAGTAAGCCTTATTATATGCTTACCTGTAGGTACAATTTAGAAAAAAGAGTTTACTACCACTTTAAAACCTTGTTCTCACCATTTTATTGGCAAGCCATATGTCCCTCATTGGAAAGAATGGAGCTCTTCTTTTACCTATTGTCTCTCTTTTTCATCTGTATTGAGTGACACTTTCTTGTTTTTCAAGGGGCGGTCTACATATTGTAGATGTACAATACCGTCTGCATAGAGCCTGGGGGAAAACCTGCATATTTGTGTGTGTGTTTAACTACCATATTTATATTTCATGTGTATACCTAGCAATTGCAAAACTCAGCTTGTAGCAAAAGCAATACAGACTAAAGAAGTATAGGATGTGCATATTTGGAACACAGGGTACCCATTAAGTGGAACTTTAGCAAGGCTGACGGTAGACTTTTCTTGAACATTATGGTAGACTTACCTCTGTGTTTCCCCTTTGTCAGCACTGACAATTTAGTGTTGTCTCCTGCCATTCCCCCCACCATCTTCTCCTCCACTTCTTCCAGGTTTGGAGTTCTTCCCCTTTACCCATTCTCTTATGATGTAAGACCTGTGCTTTTGCGCTAAAGTTACACTGGCCAATCACCAGGCTCCACTCTCTGTACTTTACAAATTTCACAAATGGGCTAGGAGTTTACACTGCACTGTGCATTTGTCCCCACCGTAGTCTTGTTCTCTCCTGATCTAGAAGTAAAATATTTTAGTTTTTTTGGTAGGGTTATGTAGGACAATCCAGCAACTGGAGCAAATCCTGTCCAGACACACCAGTCCTTGTGGCTAATGCCAAGGTTTGCAGACTGGTGACTGTGTCAACATCAGCTACTGATTGTGGAGATAGTTTAGGAGCTATGTGCATAAACAGAAATCTTGGAAACTTCAGCCAGTTGGAGAACAATGATCACTTTATTGGTGCTTGACATAAAACATAGTCAATGTGTTTTGGAGTAATTGGACTTCTTCTTTGGTAGTATAGCACCCTGCTAGATAGGCTACTAGGATTTCAAGGAGCTTTTGCCTCCTTTGTACTCATTGGAGCAGTTATTTATTTCTTTGGGTTGTTCTAGATCTCACACGTTACAGGTTTGACTGCTTCCCCCTGCCTTGTGGAAGTTTCCAGAACATAGGAGTGGGAGAGTCAAATAGGCAACGGAAATATTACTTGTGCTTCAGCCAATTTTAGGGGAGCTGTGTCCAGTAGGTGGCTAGGCAGAATATAAATGACCTGGGGTCTGAAGCAGATGGAACTTGTCCCATTGCAGAAGTTCCACAGCTTCAGAGGCTGCGGTCCCTTTGAGGCAGTTCTTCTGGAGTTTGCTGATATTCATCCAGGTTCTATCTGTGGCAGAGCTGGGAGGCCTATCCTCAAGTATCTTTGGCGTCAGCTAAGAGACCTCACCTAAGGATCTGGTCTGGAGAGCTCTGAGAGGAGAGCCTGGTGGAAGCTGGAAAGTGTATAGCTGTCCTGTGGCATTGTATTAGCCTCTCCTTCACGGAAGAGAGTCTGGTGGAAGCTGGAAGTAGCTATCCTGTAGTCAAAGACAGCTGGGAGGAAGCTAGGAACTTTGCAGTTGTCCTGTGACATAGAGGTGTCTGGTGGAAACTGGGAAGTGTTCAGCTGTCCTGTGACATTGTGAGTACTGACCTGAGCTCAAGATCCCAGTGACTGTGTCCTGTTTTTTTGGTATTACGTGCCAGTGGTAGCTCTCACTGATGTGGCCCTTAGGGTCTCAGTTCTAGTGATTTCAATTTGTCCATGGTATAAAGACTGTTCAGAGAAGCCTAGCCTAGTGAAGTATGTCCTCCTAATTCAGTGTTCTTGTAGTATCCCGTGCCACCTTGCACCCTTCCTCTCTGTTCAAGTTTATCAACAATAAAGTCTAAAAAGACAACCCCTGGACTGTTTACTGGAGCCAGAGTGAATGGACTGTTTTCGGAAAGAACAGGTTAATATCAGCAGCTCCTGTGGGGGTAGGGCTATGGACTGTGGGCAACTCCAGGGGCTGACTGAGCCTCTCATGGGGCCCCCTCTGACCCTGCGGGCCCTCGGTCAGTGTCCAAGTGCCTGAATGGTCAGTCCACCCCTGGCTACAGTATCTCTGTTGGTTATACAGTAGCTCTGACATCAGTGTTCTATTGCAGGTACAACAGACACTCCAGAACAGGAGACAGAGGAGGTTATTTATAAAAGGGGTTCGGCGCCACTGTAAATTTGCTCAAATGGGGTGTGTACATAAAATAGAGGTACGCCTCCACCATTAGCCTATCACAGAGCCACAAGAGGTGTCATATAGATATCAGATCCTATCCAGAGGAGTGTATATATGAATTACACAGGAGGAGAGAGGGAAGGGAAGTACATATATAACTCCCCTAAAGCTAACTACTACTAATATGCAGAATATAGAAAATAGAGACACACTGCCAACAATATTATACAACAATTCCTGAACACAGCCAATCAGGTACCACAAAAGATGGCTATAAATTAGGCCAGGCTTGACTACGTAGACACAAAACTAGACAACTACGTAAGCAGCGGGAATTAGTAATATGGTAAATAACATATGCATAGCGTGCAGCAGTGATAAATACGTGGTAAATAATAAGATATTAATATGCCACTAAATTGATAAGTGTGTTGAAAAATTAACACAGTGAAGTTAATTGCATGAATAAAAATAAATAAAGTGAAAATATGGTGACCATACAGTGTAATATACCCTCAAATAAATATGTGATAATACCAGGAATGTAAATCCATAAAATAGGAGATATTACATAAATAAATAAATATTAAATAAATCAATGTGATAATTATTACCCAAGAAAATGCATATAAATCTCAAAGTTAGCCCCAGATAATCTATTAAGAGCTATAAATGCAGTCCAAAAAGTGAAAAAATATATTACTAGAAAAAATTAAAAAATTAAAACATTAGTAATTAATAAGTCCACAAAATCTTCACAGCAAAAAGAGTGCAGTAGGTGGAAAAGTGACTGGTGCCCAGGAACAGATTTTCAGGTGACTTTCGTGCTCGCCCCCTTTAGCTCCCCACTCACCGAAACTATGAGCCCACACAGTTCCTGGGCACCAGTCACTTTTCCACCTACTGCACTCTTTTTGTTGTGAAGATTTTGTGGACTTATTAATTACTAATTTTTTAATTTTTTAATTTTTTAAAAAGCTTTAAAAGGCTTTAGGGGGGTTATATATGTACTTCCCTTCCCTCTCTCCTCCTGTGTAATTCATATATACACTCCTCTGGATAGGATCTGATATCTATATGACACCTCTTGTGGCTCTGTGATAGGCTAATGGTGGAGGCGTACCTCTATTTTATGTACACACCCCATTTGAGCAAATTTACAGTGGCGCCGAACCCCTTTTATAAATAACCTCCTCTGATTCTGGTTGCATCCCCTTAGGGGGTAGTAACTTTTAGGGTTGGCGACAATGGTTGTGAGTCCTTCTATTTACGCCTACATCTCATTTGAGCCTCTGTAGTGCGGCCTGGGATCTGTAAGGTCTGAGCACACATTCTTCAGAACAGGAGACAGTCTATAGTCCCCATGTCCAACAGCCCTGAGCCCAAAGCCCTAAAAAAATGCATGGCTATGTTTTATGCCATACACTAATAAAGTGCTGTTTTGTTCTTCTCCAAGCAGCTGCAGTTACCAAATCGTTCTATTTATAATCAGCGTTCCTCGCCTAGCTCCATAATCTTCACAAGATTGAAAGGACACGCTTGAGATCCCTCCACGAGTTGTGCCGCCATAGACCTTACCCACCACCGACAAGGTCTAGCGCTACCTCATATGTACATTATAAAGCTCTGTATGCATTGCTTCCATTCCCATTCCAGATTTAATGTTCTACCTTTCAAAAGTGTTTTTATCCCATCAATACGATGGCCAATGGAGTCCTTAGAAGAAGACTATTCAGTTCTGTGGGTGCAATCAACATAGCTCAACTAGAGTGAGTGTATTCTTTCACGAGATGTTAGAACAAATTATTGTGTCATTCAGTTCCTCCAATTCTGTTGACAAAGATATATATTAAGTATTACTCTGTGCCTTATGTCACTCAGTAGGTATAGAAGAGCTTGCATAATTTGGCCTTTTTGTTACAGATTAGAATTCCTCTATTACTTAATAAACATATTATGTAATTAATGCAGCACATTTCCCAACCTGCCATCTGCTGGATCTTGTCACCGGATAAATATGCTGAGATCTGTACCTACAGCTATTTTTGAGGTTCTTTTCAATAAATAAGTGACAAGTACTGAATATTTTTTGCAGTACAAAGTGCAATTATAAACTGATGTCACAGTTACACATTCTAACAAGACAGATTTTTTTTTTTCTGCCAGTTTCTGTAGCTGTACCATCATCAGCATTTCAGCCAGTTCAGTGCCAGTAGTAGTGAATAGGAGCTTGGAATCTGCTGCTTTTGTGTTATCACAAGGAACGCAGAGGACCTTGGCCTTTGGGGTTTTGTTTTTTTCAGCTTCTTTGTCTTACACCCTATAGATCAATGTTATGTCTACTGGTCTTCTATTCCCACACCACATGGCAGGGGCTTCAAAAACAGTATTAGTAGAAATTAGGAAATATTTAGAATAATATTTTACTAAAATTCCGATGGTACCTCCCTGTAGAATTTAGCATGTGAGTGTTCTGTGTGTTTAGAAAATATTGATGTAGGAAGAAGTTTTGCAAGCAGCAAAGTATAAGTCATAATAAATAATGAGCAATCTATTACATATAATGTAATAATGATAAACAAAGACAAGACACTAACATAGCCAAGTTTATCAACAATGCCGCGTGATCAAGATCCTAATAAGCAGAAACGTGATTGCCATGACATTGCTGACATTGTATTTACATTGTTTTGTTTATAAACAAAGGATAAGGGTATCCTAAAGCCTTATGCCCCATACACACGGTCAGACATTTGGACCACAAAATCCATCGGATTTTTTGCGTCCACAAAATCCGTCAGATTTTTTCAGACGGATTTTTGGCTGAAACTTGTCTTGCATACACACGGTCGCACAAAGTTGTTGGAACGAGGTGACCTAAAACACGTCCGACGGGACTAAGTAGAGGCCAGTAGCCAATAGCTTTCGTCTCCAAATTTTTTCTGAGCATGTGTGGCACTTTGTGCGTTGGAATTCTCTACACACGAACGGAAAAAGTCAGATCGGATTTTGTTGTTGGAAAATTTTAGATCCAGTTCTCAAGCCCACACACGATCGGATTTTCCGACAACATAATCTGATCAGACTTTTTCCGTCTGAATTTCCGACCGTGTGTATGGGGCATTAAGCCGGCCATAGATGGTGCGATTTTCTTTCCTGAAACCATGGGATAAGCGATTTTGTTTTCCCGGCGAGGGGGGGAGGGAGCCATCCCAGCCAGGAGAACACACAGTAAATATTGCTAGCGACTATAGCTAGGGTTGCCACCTTTTCTTCAAGTCAAACCCGAACACTTTAGCGGCTCACAGCAATTTTTTTTTTAAGGGGGAATGCTGTGGACTCTGGTGTAAAGGGGAACTCTGATGTAAGGGGCTTTCTGCTCACCAAACCTCCCACTTACATCAGAGTTCCCAGCATTTCCCCTTAAATCAGGGTTCCCAAATACCCCCTTAACCACTTCAGACCCAGAGCATTTGGCTGGCCAAAGACCAGAGCACTTTTTGAGATTCGGCACTGCGTCACTTTAACTGACAATTGCACGGTCATGCGACGTGGCTCCCAAACAAAATTGACGTCCTTTTTTTCCCCACAAATAGAGCTTTCTTTTGGTGGTATTTGATCACCTCTGCGGTTTAAATTTTTTGCGCTATAAACAAAAAAAGAGCGACAATTTTGGAAAAAACACATTATTTTTTACTTTTTGCTATAATAAATATGCATAAAAATATATAAAAAAACTTTTTTTTCCTTAGTTTAGGCCGATGCGTATTCTTCTACATATTTTTGGTAAAAAAAAAAAATCGCAATAAGAGTTTGATTGGTTTGCGCAAAAGTTATAGCGTCTACAAAATAGATGATAGTTTTGTGAAATGTTTATTAATTTTTTTTTTTACTAGTAATGGCGGCAATCAGCGATTTTTATCATGACTGCGACATTATGGCAGACACATCGGACACTTTTGGAGCGATTTTGGGACCATTTACATTTATATAGTGATCAGTGCGATTAAAAATGCACTGATTACTGTGTAAATGTGACTGGCAGTGAAGGGGTTAACCAGGAGGGGGAACTGCAGGGGTTAAGTGTGTCCTAGGGAGTGATTCTAATTGTAGGGGGGAGGGGCTGTGTGTGACACAACACTGATCACCGCTCCCATGAAGGGAGCGGTGATCAGTGTCCTGTCACTAGGCAGAACGGGTAGGTGCTTGTTTACATCAGCATTTCCTCTTCTTCCTCTCCGTGCGACGATCGAGGGTATACACGCGGACATCGAGTCCGCGGGACCCACGGTTGGACTGCTCTGGGCAGTGGAGCCAACTGCGGTGGCTGGTCCGCAAGCGCTTAAATCAGAGTCCACAGAGCATCCCTTACATCTGAGTCCCTCTTACCTTAGTGTACTCACTCGCTCATAGGCAAGGGAGAGAAGGAAGGGTGGGGGGAGCTCACTCACGCAAGGATGGAGGCTCAGGTGTCGACAACTTTCATCCGTGATGTATCTGCTGCTTGCAGAACTTCAGATTTCCAGCCCACACATTCGGACGACCAGAACACCGGGGATTGGAGCGTGCCCGGGCA
Source organism: Lithobates pipiens (assembly GCF_037356315.1). NCBI lineage: Eukaryota > Metazoa > Chordata > Amphibia > Anura > Ranidae > Lithobates > Lithobates pipiens. The sequence goes on along the minus strand of NW_027507686.1, from coordinate 187,310,352 downwards.
GTCAGCGTTGTAGGGGTGGGAGGAGGAGGAACAGATCAAGCACTCTCTCCTCTCCTGTCTATGTATGGGAATGGGTCCTGTGTAGACCCCTATGCACTCGGCGGTTGTGGTACTCGGGGAGCCAGAGTCCATTATGAATATTGTGTTTGTGTTTCCATTATGAATATTGTGTCCGGTTTTCAGCAGGTCTGAAACCCGGACATGCGATTCAAAACCCAAACTGTCCAGGTGAATCCCGGACAGGTGGCAACTCTAGCTATAGCCACTGTTAATAATGGCATGAAAAATCTGACAGGCTGGTTGAACCCATGCTGAACGATAAATTACCTTGGGTACAATTGGCCAGCCCATACACGGTTCAAATATCGTCTGGTGCTTGCTGAATTGGCTGAAATTCAAACTTTCTTTAGTCAAGCCATAGATTATGCGACTTTCTTTTCTGCAACCATGGGCTAAGCTATTTCGTTCTCCCTATGGGGGGGGGGGGGGAGCCATCCCAGCCAGGAGAACACACAGTGATTATAGCTAGCAGCTATAGACGCTGCCAATAATTGCATGAAAAAATCAGATAGGCTGGTTGTACCCAAGTTGATCGATAAATTAACTTGGGTGCAATCAGCCTATCCATACACGTCTATGGCCTGCTTTTGACAAGCCATGGATTATGCAATTTTGTTTCCTGCAACCATGAGTTGCAGCAAAGAAAATCCCTTAATTCCTGCAGGGTTATTGTGTTCTCCGGGGGAGAGTCGCAGGGAGCCCTGACAGGAGAGCACAATGGTTACTGCTTGTGCCAATATTCACAACAAATCCGACATGTTGGTTGTACCCAAATCGATCGATGGATGAACTTGAGTACAATCAGCCTGCCCAGAGATAGATCGAATCTTAGCTGATCCCTGCTGAACTGGCCGAGATTCGATCTATCTATGGTCGGCTTAAGTTTGGCTAACAAAAGAAAAAATCAGCACAAGGGGCAATACTTACATTTATTTAGAAGTGTGCTGGTGGCTGCTGTCCTAATCGAACCCCTCTTTGCCTCTGATTTGGTATGCGATTTGAAATATCAAGTCGCGTGCCAAATCACATCAATGTGAACCAGGGCTAAAGGTGTTTAAAATGTCACCTATGGAGAATTTTAGGCACCGTAGTTTGGCGCCATTCTATTGGCGTACGCAAGTTTAAAGAATGACATGTTAGGTATCTATTTACTTTGTGTAACATCCTCTTTTCCATTGTACATTATGTGCAATAAAATTCATTAAAGTGTATTTTTTTTTTTTTAATTGCGTTTGAAAAACCTCTGCTCAAATACCGTGTGACATAAAAAAACACCTTTTTTATTCTATAGGGCGGTGATGGCGAACCTTGGCACCCCAGATGTTTTGGAACTACATTTCCCATGATGCTCCATTACACTGCAGAGTGGATGAGCATCATGGGAAATGTAGTTCCAAAACATCTGGGGTGCCAAGGTTCGCCATCACTGCTAGGGCCTCTGCTAAAAAATATATAGAATGTTTGGGAATTTTAAGTAATTTTTTAGCAACAAAATTTAGAATGTTACACGTATGTATGAAGTTTCAGAATTAGCTGTGTAGAAAAGCAGTTAAAGCAGGCCGTGAGGAAGTGATACAACACCTCCTTACCGCCTGTCAAATGTTCTCTGAAGAGCGATCTTCATGTGGATCGATCTTCACAGACCAAATCAAGTGTGAATAAGCCCTAACAGGCATCAATTATGAAAAATTCTTGGTATCATGGATTGTCACCATTTTAAGTCTTGACATACACTATATTGTCAAAAGTATTGGGACGCCTGCCTTTACTCACACATGAAATTTAATGGTATTCCAGTCTTAGTCCGTAGGGTTCAATATTGAGTTGGCCCACCATTTGCAGCTACAACAGCTTCAACTCTTCTGGGAAGGCTGTCCACAAGGTTTAGGAGTGTGTCTATGGGAATGTTTGACTATTCTTCCAGAAGTGCATTTGTGAGGTCAGGCACGGATGTGTATGAGAAGGCCCGGTTCACAATCTCTGCTTTAATTCATCCCAAAGGTTTTCTTTGAGGTTAAGGTCAGGACTCTGTGCAGGCCAGTCAGGTTCCTCCTCCTCAAGCTCTCTCATTTATGTCTTTATGGACCTTGCTTTGTGCACTGGTGTGCAGTCATGTAGGAACAAGAAGGGGCCTTCCCCAAACTATTCCCACAAAGTTGAGAGCATGAAATTGGCCAAAATGTCTTGGTATGCTGAGGCCTTAAGAGTTCCCTTCACTGGAAATAAGGGGCCAAGCCCAACCCCTGAAAAACAACCCCACACCATAATCCCCCCTCCGTCAAATGATTTGGACCAGTGCACAAAGCAAGGTCCATAAAGAAATAGATGAGCAAGTTTGGGGTGGAGGAACTTGATTTGTCTGCACAGACTCCTGTCCTCAACCCAATAGAACACCTTTGGCTGAAATAGAGTGGAGACTGCAAGCCAGGCCTTCTCATCCAACATCAGTGCCTGACTTCACAAATGTGCTTCTGGAAGACTGGTCAAACATTCCCATAGACTGTTATAAGCTTTTATGGCGGCACAGGGTGAACCCTACAGTCTAAAGCCTCATACACACACAATCAGATTTTTGGATGACCGTTCGTCCATTTTTCTTACATGCTGGGCTCATGTCGAAAGTGAAGAGGATACTTAGCATAAGAAAATACTCGTTCTACAGAATACAACGTCAGAAGTGGCATCATGTGTTGAATAGTTTTGTATATATTCTTTCGTTTCTGAGCATGCGTAGTCTCTTGCTCTTATGATTTTTTTCATACGAAAACCGTACTAATTAAACGAAAATCGGACATTGAGTTCACATATTTAATTAGAGCAAAGACTGTGAGCCAGGCCTTCTCGTCCAACATCAGTGCCTCACCTCACAAATGCGCTTCTCGAAGAATAGACAAACATTCCCATAGAATGTGGACAGCCTTCCCAGATTGTTGAAGCTGTTATAGCTGCAAAGGGTGGGCCAACTCAATGTTGAACCCTACGGACTAAGACTGGGATGCCATTAAAGTGGTTGCAAATGCTATACAACCACTTTTGCCTAAGGGTAAGCCCGTGAATTTCTCCTAAACCTGCATAGTTTAGGAGATATTCACTGTATATGCATGTGCCAACATCATCGGCGCATGCGCACTGAAGAGAGGTCTCGTACATGCTATTTCTCCAGCTAGTGTGCCGTCACCGGCGGCTCCTGCACGCATGCGCGGGATTGACGCCATTGCGGCTCCAGCCAATCACAGCGCCAGAGCTCGTGATTAGGGTTGCCACCTTATCCCTTTAAACCTGAACACATATTAATTACACAGGTTCTGCGGCTGATTAAGGTGGTAATTAAACTCACTTAGTGTCTTATCTGCATTAAATTAGCCTCAGAGCCTGTGTAATTCTTATGTGTTATGTGGGTTTAAAGGGATGAGGTGGTAACCCTACCCGTGACACCTGGAAGTAACTCCGTTAGACATGTCGCCAGCCAAAGTGGTGTGCCGGGACCCTGCAATGCATACTAGATCATTATGCCTTTGTCTTGCAGGTTTTTTTGTCCTCGTGGGTTTACAACCACTTTAACAACTTGCCGCCCACCATATAGCAAAATGATGGCGGATTTATCGGTTTCGATAACCTGACCGGACATCATATGATGTCGCCAAGATGTCAAGCCAATGTGCGCCCCTGGGGGCACGCATCGTGGCGATCATTGTTGCGGTGTGTCAGACCGCAACTCCAATCTAGGTAAAGAGTAGTGATGAGCTTAGGCGTGTTCGCATGGAACATGTGCAGAGCCCGCCAGGAAGTCAACTCAGGGCTGCGCTAATCACAGGCAGTGAGAAATTGCCCCGATGTGCGGCTGCAGAGATCGGGCAATGTCTCGCTGCCTGTGATTAGCGCAGAGATGCGCTGACTTCCTGGCGGGCTCTGCACGCGTTCCATGCGAACACGCCTGAGCTCATCCCTAGTAAAGAGTCTCTGACAGAGATTCTTTACCACATGATCAGCCATGTCCAATCACAGCTGATTACGATGTAAACAGGAAGAGCCATTGATCAGCTTTTCCTCACTCGTGTCTTTCAGACGCGAGTAGAGGAGTGCCGATCAGCTGCTCCTCTGACCAGGGGGGTCTGTGCTTCACTGATTGGCATTAGGGATGAGCTCAGGCATGTTCGCATGGTCCACGTGCAGAGCCGGCCAGGAAGTCGGCGCATTGCTGCGCTAATCACAGGCAGTGAGACATTGCCCGATCTCTGCAGCCGCACATGGGGGCAATGTCTCACTGCCTGTGATTAGCGCAGCGCTGCGCCGACTTCCTGGTGGGCTCTGCACGTGGACCATGTGAACACGAATGAGCTCATCCTTAATTTGCATCCATCAGTACCATCTATTAGAGCCCATCCATGCCACCTATCAGTGCTGTATAACAGTGACACCTCATTGGTGCCGCCTTATCAGTGGCCATCAGTGTAGCCCCATCAGTGAAGGAGAAAACTCACTTATTTACAAAGTTTTGTAACAGAAACAAAAAAAAAAGTCATTTTTCTTTCAAAATTTTCTGTTTTCTTTTTATTTGTTTAGCAGAAAATAAAAATCCCAAAGGTGATCAAATACCACCAAAAGAAAGCTCTATTTCTGGGAAAAAATGATTAAAATTGAGTTTGGATACAGTGTTGTATGACCGCGCAATTGTCATTCAAAGTGCGACAGCGCTGAAAGCTAAAAATTGTTCTGGGCAGGAAGGTGTATAAGTACCCGGTATTGAAGTGGTTAAACTTCATGTGTGTCTAAAGGCAGGTGTCCCAATACTTTTGGCAATATAGTGTATTTGATATCTGTTAACCTGACTCATCTTTTAGATTTTACAGAAAATGTGGAGATTTTATCTTTTATCACTAAAATGAATTTGAATGTTTATATTTTTTTTCTTTACTGAAAATATAGATTTACAGCTGTCACATGGGTCCTAAGTGTTTAGAAAATATATGGCGTTTTAAGTGCATGTTCCTTTAAAAATGTGCATTTTAGCATGTGTATAAAAAAACAAACAAAAAAAAGGCTATGGGAGGGAAAAGGTTAATACCCACAAAGACATATTTTATGGGGGAAAAAAAAGTTGACTGCATGTATATGACTTGTCTGTGTAGTATATGTGGCCCCAACAGTTGGGTTCTCTTTTGGGTTGAGGTGTTCAAGTCTTGCCGTAGTGTTTGCAATGAGGGGCTGACCCTAATAGAGAGCGAGCGGGAGGAAGATTCCTTGCTGACAGTGAGAGGGGGATGTAACATTCTTGTATAGGAGAAAAAAAAAGGGGTGTGAGGAGTGAAAGAAATCAGCAGAATGCAGGTCAGGGAGATGAGAGAACACTGGTGGGCTTGGGAGGAAAGAGTGCTTGTAGAGAGATGTGTGGAGGCAAGGTGTAGGAGCAGGTGTGACTGACATATACAGGTGTGACTGACATATACAGGTGTGACAGAGCCTACAAGAAGTAGGAAGTCAACGTCAGGAATTGTCCTACAGAACACAGCAGAGTATACCCAGACGGGGAGACTAGGAAAGGATAGAGACGCTGAGGGACAGGAGCATTAGGTCAGAGAGGCGTGGTATAGATATAAAGGCAGGGACAGGTAGGAGCACTTAGGTAATGGCAGGGTGGGGCGTAGAAGCAGGCTAAGAGAGTGGAGAGCAGCCCAGTGACAGGAACAGTCTGCTGCATACAAATAACGCCTTGTAGGCTTAAGAGCAGCCAAGGAAGCAGAGGCAAGGCAGGCCCACTCTGATATAGGACAAGGATTTAGTCTGGGGACAAGCAGGTTGAACGTGGGCATTGGGAACAGATATCTGCACAGTGTGGGAGATTGAACTTCCACCCTCAAGGCTTGAAAATGCAAGACAATCACTTCCTTATGTCGGCCCTGCAGCCAAACCTCCAGATCACCTCGCTGGCGCTTCCCACCGACTCGCAAATGGACCGCAAGCTGCGCGAAGAGAACCAAGAGCTGCGCAATGCCCGTGTGCAGGAACAGGTCCGGGCCAGGATGATGCAAAAGGGGTCTTCGTCATCAAAGAGCGGCTCCGTATATGGAGGTAAGAGAGATCCAAATATCTCATTGTCACCTCATTTTGAAACCGCTTGTAGAACTTGTAAGATTGTTATAAATGTACTATGCTGTTGTTCCAGAGTGCCAGCATGGATGGGGTTAAGAAAGCATGGCTGTTACACTTGTTAGCCTAACTATAGGTTATCAAGTCTAACACGCCCTCCCCTTCATGCTCTGAAAACAGTGGTCATTAGCCCATCTGCACAAGGGAAGGTCAACCCATTCATCGCCCTGTTGGGTTTGCTTCATTGATCATATCTAGTTTCCCGTGTCAATTATCCACTGTTCCTAATTTCCTTTTGATTGTGCCAGAACAAGCATTATTTGACAGTTCTTTTACACATAGCCTATCCCCCCCTTCCTTTTTTTTTTTTTTCCTTCCACTTTGCTGATCTAAACGAAGGCCACAGCAGCCAATCCTGGTTTTTGAGACAACCTCTGGTTGCTACGGGTAACGGACCCACTTTTGCAACACTTTTTCTTGCTTCCACATTTTCAAAATGATCTTCTAGCCTAAAATGTTGGGGTTGTACATGTGTATGCGTTAATCACAGGGCTTTGCACACATTGAAGATCAATCAGTTGATTCATCCTGTAAATTATAACATGACTTGGCTATCCTGTCCTGATTCATCCTGTAATTAAGTACTGTTTGCAAACAAATTCTTGTTGTAACTAATAAAAACAGGGAACTGGGATTTTCTCCATTTGTCATCCTACCCTGCCCCGATTCTTGAGCTGCAAGTACGTTTTATTGCATTCCTTCTCACTTTAGTGTCTTAGGACTTGGTCTTGTTAAAGCCTCTTAACATGGTAATTAAGTGTTCTTTACCTAAGTGCTTTGAAAAGGGAGGTATGCACTAATCTTGACAGACCAGCAGAGTAATTGTCATCAATTGCTTTATAAGGACCTATTGTGGAATATGAAATAATTATTCACACAGCAGCACATAGTAACGTACCTGTCATGCAAATGATGCAGCCTCACCCTTGAACAGCCTTCAACATCTTTGGACCCTGGGGGTGCCAACATTCATACATGTCTTTTGTCATTTCATTTACTCCACAGTCCCCATCTGGCTTTTAACATTTGTCTGCTACTGAACACGTTGCCTGATGATTTCATGAGAAGATAAAAAAAAGATACTCTTAGGCTGGGTTCACGTGTGTGTGTGTGTGTGTGTCTGCGGTTTCTAGCCTGGGGTCCGGTGCGTCTCTGTACACCGGTTCAGGTGTAATTCAGATCCAAATTTTTGCCTGAATTCGCACGTGAACTGGACCCAAAAACACGCACCGTTCCCTTTTGGAATCTGCACCGCGGCCGCCCTGGACATGTGTGAACCGGCATCCCGTAAAACCGCATCCAATTTGCACATATGTGAACCTGGCCTTATGCTTCACAAATGTTTAATGAAAAGTGTGACTACAGAATTTGTGCTGAAATCCCTTTTTCTATTATACTTTTCAGTGTATGGTTGTATGTTTTGTTTTAGGGCTCATTTACATGGGCAATTTGGGCTGTATGCCGCCGGTGGATCATCGCTTCTCTGCAGTGGGTAGCGCAAGGGTTTGCAATCAGCCATGGCCAGCAGATTGTACAAATCAATGACCAACATCAGGGCTGTTCACATGTAACCAGAAATCTTAGTGGTTACATGCGATTTGGGACAGGTGAGCAGCCCTGGAAACAAACTGCATCTAGATCTGTTCCTAATTATAAGTAAACATTCAGATGTATGTGAACAGCTATGGGCACCTACCATTGACTGGCACAGGCTGCTGGCCATGGCTGACAAACGCCTGGGCATACCCCCCTCAGAGACATGCTGATTCTTGGTGGCCTATGGCCCAATTTAGTTGTGTAAATGAGCCTTAAAAGTGAATATATAGCTAAAACGCAGACTGTTTTTTTTTTTTTTTTGTGTACCATTGTGGAAATCTAATTTCCTGTCCCAGAAATACAACAGGAAGTTGATAGCAATTTTTTTTTTTTCCAAGTAACATGATTCCCCCCCCAAAAGCTGTCCATACTTTGTTCAGTTGTGTTTCTTGGTTTCTTCCATTTAGCCAATGGACTGAATATCTGAACCGATTCCCTCATCCATACATTCGAGGTGGGTGGGGGAATCCACCCCACTGTCGTCATATTCTGAGAATGGGACTCCCCTGCCCTCAGAATACATTCAACAGTGCTCATTGAATGGAAATTTTCCAGCAGGTCCATTTTATGAGAAGTCGATCAATACATTTCTCATGAACCAAAACAGCCATAGAATGAATGAAATTTTGGGGTACTGCTGAATTACGATCCATGTATGGCCAGCTGTAGAACACTCCATTAGAAGATTTCCCGTTACCTCTTGTTCTGGAGACAAAATTTGCTAATATTGTGGATTTTTTTTTTTTCTTGGTGACAATGTTCACTGATATTGATAGAGGGGTTGAATCTCCATGATGGGGACAGACTGCAACACAAATCTGACAGAGGGTCTTATCCTTCCCACGCTATCAAAAAAATTTTTTATTTTATTTTTTAAATTTTGTCTAGAGATGCACTTTAAGCTGCAATTTGCTGCATGGTTTTACCACTCGGGGTCTACTTTCAATATTTTTCATATTTTAATTAGTTTTTTTATGTTTGTTTTTGCAACTCCTTCAGGGAGACCTTGACAAGAAATGTGGAGATCGCTGACAGACACAGAAATCCATGTAAAATATTGTATTGCTGTCTCTGCCCCACTGGGGACATTTCCCATTACTTCCTGTCCTCCTGACACCAGGACCAGAAGTAAGGGACACAGGGTAAATCGTAACCTATTTGCAAACTACTTAGGACAATACTGTATTTTATTTATTTATTTTTTGTTAGCTTTCCTTCTTTCTTCTTCTTCTCACCCCTTTTTTTTTTTTTTTTTTTTCTTTAGAGGGTTAGGACTTCTTTCTGCCTGTGTCCTATTTTTTTTTTTTTTTTTCCCCATTTGGGCTCCATTCACACCTAGGCATTCCGGATCGCAAATCAATGGCACCCCAATCTTGGCATAATTTTTGCCGTGATTCTGGACCTTCAGGCGACTTTAGTTTGCATGATTTCGCTGCGATTTTGTTGGGCAAAATTTGTGACAAAATTGTACCATTGAAAAGTAATGGGTTTGCGAGCATGTTTTGCAGCGGTTTAAGAATCGCAGGCAGAATCACATCGGTTCCTCCCATGATCAGTGACGCCCTAGTGTGGGTGTGTGGAGCCTTACTTCAACTCCTGGTGTCAAGGAGAAAGGAAGTGATAAATGTCTCCAAAGGGGACCTACAACAACAAAACACTTTTGTTGCTGTCTTTGTTCTAATGGAGATATTTCTGACACTAGGACAGAGTGAGGAAAATCTCTTCAAAGGGACACAGCCAGATATAAAACCATGCTGTACAGTTTAATCCTACCTACCCCACTCTATCAGAAACAAAGCTTTTGGCTAGAAAGGGGCTTAAAACCTCTTAGATCCTTAGTCCCACCATCCAGGCCTTTGGCACTTTCTGTGTGGCCTTTGGACCCCAGCAGACATTAGTTGGAGAAGCTGAGACGCCCTGTACTTCCAAGTTGACAACGTCTAGTCTCATTATTTCTAATGTGTACGTTTTGTACCATTTATTGATTTTTTTTTTTTTTTTTTTTTTTTTTTTTAACCTTTTGAGTCATGGACCCCTTTAAAAATCTGACAGCTTCGGACCCCAACTCCAGAAATATTCACAAACTAAACTTTGCAGGCAATGAATATATGTACTTTTTTTATTGAAATTTTGATTGCCTCATGCATGTGACATACACAAAGTTTGAATAAAGCAAAACCTCGCTCCTTTTTTCATGTAAAAAGTAATAACCACTCATTACAGGATCTAAATACAATCACTTTGTGCAAATTTAACAATCTTAATTCTGCTGAAATCTTCTACTAGTACTGCTAAAAAAATGAGAATTGGAACTTGCTATTATGGAGTGGTATGCAATGGCGGTTATGCAGAGAAAGATGATACAAATTTAAAATGGTAAATCAGGAGAGGCTTCGCTATCGGTGCTATGAGCAGTGGCGAGGTGTAATTTCTTTCAATGAGAAACCATTGATTGGGACAAGAGGTGTGTGTGTGTGTGTGTGTGTGTTTGTTTTTTTTTTTTTTTATCTCACCCTTAGGCCCCATTCACACCTGAGCGTAGCATTTTTCAGGCAGAAAGTCGTGCGATTTTTGACGTTTGTTTGCCGCGACTTTGTACAGGTCAAAACGTCACCAATATAAAAAGTAGAAAAACGCCCAAATCTGTTAAAAAAATAAATAAATAAATTCCAGAACTTTGTTTGAGCTTCAGGCGTTTTGGACCTTCTGACTTCAAGCTACAAAACGCTCATGTGTGAATGGGGCCTTATGAATCCCCCCACCCCCCCACCCCGAATCTCATCCATGGCCCACAGGTTAGATATCACCACTTTTTAGAGTTTGAGGCTGTTTACAATGTATTTCAAAAAATACAAAAATTTAGAGTCCACTATATTTGCTATGTCAGGCTTGGGATTGCTAGAAACTAGTTGAATGCAGTTTCCCTAATTGCAAGTCTGGAGTCCTTTTTTAAATGAATATTTTTACAAAATTTTGCCCTTCAGATATAGCGCTCTTTTAATGGATATTTACTACATTGCATTTGTATGAGCGCCCAGTATTTTCAGATTCCCTCTGAGTGTCCTGGTTTCCTCTCGAAAATTAAAAAAGCTACAGCAAGGTTGATTGGTTTATAACCCAAATTTGTTCTTAAATTCTTATGACTGTAGGCATATTCATGTGTTCCTCTGATACAAACAATGATATGACTGGTCTGGGTACACTAGTGAGCCCTGCATGACAAATTGAAGCTTTCATTTAAATTTGGTGAATGCATAAATAAGCTTGGTAATATGGAATCTCTAATGTAATTTTTATCTGCAGGCAAGGTGCACTACTCGCTGTATTACTAGGTCATGTTTATGAGCAGGAAAATTGATGAAAGATATATGCTTAGCACCACGTGATGCAAGAATTTAACAACTGCATGTAAAGGTCATAGTCTAAGTTCTTTGTCAGCAGGAAGACTGAGTCGATGGTTCTGATATTTGTATGAGTAGAAGGTGATTGCTGCCTGCCAGCTGTTGGGGGGGGGGGGGGGGGGTCCATTTGGTTCATTTTGAGAAATGCTGGTACCTGTAGTTGGCATATGTTGTTTTAAATAATGGTCCACCTAAAGGGGAACTCAAGTTAGGACTCTAATTTAGTTTTGGATTTATTGGGTGAACATTACAACCACTAAGTTAAGTTCTTAATGTTTGCGTCTCCCAGTGGAGAGATTTTCCTTCACTTTCTGTCTTGGAGACAAGAAGAGAAGTGAAAAGAAATTCCACCATCAACTTTGGCACCAGAAAATATGTCCTTGGAATATTTCCACTCCACTTCTGATGCCATGACAATTGTAACATTTTGGATTTCCCCTCACTTTATTTGGTCACTAGAACAAATGGTGAACTAACCTGAGGAGGTGGCAAGCTGGACCATGGTGCAGGTGAGTTTTCCAAATGGTATGTCAGATTTTTTGAAGGCTTTTCTCAAGTGCAAAAGGATTCTATTCAGCCCTCAAAGTAACTTTGTAGAAGAATAGCGTACCCAAAATATCAGTCATGTTGAGGGTGCAGAGGAAGTTTATTCCTCACCATAATCTTCTAAAAAAAACATTTAGATTGTTTAAGGGTTCCAAATGAATTTAATTGTTAGCTACCTACATGGATCTTTGTTTTGTGGGGGCGGTGGCATAAATACAAACTACTGTCTTCAGTGCTTCCTGGGTATAAAGCCCAAATAATAGTGTCAGGAGATTTGGCCTTGGTGGTGTCGGTAATCAGGTGGAAATATTTAATAAACGCTACTCCTACTCTGGCCATCACTAACGGGCAGTGATGGGTTGCTCATCCTACATCTACATGTCAGTTGAAAAGTGCTTGTCTAAGGGTGTGAACATTTTTGTTACTGAACGTTCAGATTCCCCTATGTATGGCCAGCTTTAGAATAGTTTCACACATATGCTGCATGTGCTGACTGGATCAAAGTAATTCCTATTGACCTTGTCATAGAGATGAAGCCAATATTACGAGGTCTGCCAGGATGCATGCTAAGTATTGCAGGCCTGTAAAGATGGAAAACTGTAATAAAGTGGAACTCTAGCCAAAACATCCTGAAAAGCAATCTTCAGACAGACTAGTAAAGGTCCATGATGCTTCCCTTCTCTAAAAACCCTGAGAATAAAAAAATAAATAAAAAAAATGCCTCAGTTCATGAATGCTTCTGTTCACAAACAACTCTGCTTGCGACCAGAAGAGTTCATTATAATTAGCTTTGGTTCACGAACATGAGCCACTGCCTTCTTGATAAATTGAACCCTTTGGGAAGAATTAAGTTTGAACCAAGGTACCACTGTATCTCTAGTTGGACTGCTAAACATGGGCAACAAGGTGGTTTCTATGAAATATTATTTTTGCCACAGAGACTTTTGTAGAAATTTCAGTAGCTTATAAGCACTGACTATATTTACAACAACTACCATATTTATTGGTATATAACACGCTCCCTTTTTTTTTTTTTTTTCCTTAAAATCGTGGGTGCGTGTAATACACCGATTCCTCCTGTCTCTGAGGGAAGAGGAGTGAGCGCTCCTGAATTACATATAGCTGCGATCTCCTGTGTATCTGGCACTCCATCACTCACAGCCACGCGCTCGCTCCTCCTCTTCCCTTGGAGACAACAGGGATAATCCAACACTGGTGAGACCACAATGATGGGGCACTGAAGAGGCTGCATTGATGAGCTGTGATCCTAATTTTGCTTCAATCCTCTTTATTTAAAATGTAAGGGTATTTTTTGTTTTGTTCGGGGTGTTTTTTTTTTTTTTTTTGTGAACTTCATATGTTAGCTTGTAAGTGCTCTAGGCCCTTCAAAAACATGGCATCCAGCTGAACACAATACAGTAAGTCTTCTCACACCATGTCCCTCGAGCTGGGTTTTTGTGTACACAGGGCACATAGAAATCTATTGTATAACTGACATGGTGTGAACAAATATCCAAAGATGCAAAAACTAGAAAAGTTCTGCAGCTTTACCATCTAGGCCTCTGGTGCCGAACCTACAGGCCTCTGGGCCCTTGTAGACTCTGATCTTGTTCTATATTGCCCTGGTATAGCAATAATTTCCAGTAGTCTCATGTAATATGTCTCCAGTTTCTGACACTCTCCTGCAGCATGCCCAGTCTCTTGTATCATGTCTGTAGTCTCTGAACATCTCCTGTATCATGCTCCATAGTCTGACCGTCTCTTGTATTGTATTATATCCACAGTATGACCATCTCTTGTATCCTGTCAGCAGTCTCTGACTGTCCCTTGTATTGTGTCAGCAGTCTCTGACTATAATCTGTTGTGTATATGCAGTCTGACACTGAATTTTATGTGTGGCCCTTTGATGTCAAGGGCTGCACTTAAAGCCCCCATATTAAGTTGACCACCAATGATCTAGACTATCCATGATGAGAGCAGTTGGTGGTCACTTGTGCTGTGACTGCATTACTCTATATTTCAGGTTTTGTAGAAGGTGACGTGACGTGCTTTTGGCATGTTTTATCATGTTCCCACCTTTTGAATATTGCAGCACAGACCCACTATACATGCACGCAGTAGAACATTCCTGTGGAATGATGTGCTCCTTATGGCTGGTGACTGTCCTGTCTGGTCAGGGAGGGGTGAATGCTGTGTCCTACGCTTCTGTGTCACCTGTGTGTAACGAGGAGGGGCATGGAAGGGCGGAGGGAGAAGGGAGTGTACATGCCTGTCGCCTGGGTGTTGAATTTCGGATGCTATGTGTATAGACCTGCTTATTAGTATGAGAAGGAAGGGGCTAGGTGGGGAAGTTATAACCATTTCTATGCCAAAAGTGACTTGCTGCACAACCCACAAAGGAAGGAAAAGACAGATTAACAAAGACCGATTAACAGAGACGTAATAAGTTACCCCTCCCCACACCAGTTCTCTTAATTGTATAGCTTGCATCAGAATGGTCTTTATTCCCACTCGTAAAGATCCTATCCTACCAATACTGATACCTTTATTTGTATAAATACTGATGACTTCCAGTAATCCAACCACTGGTTTCCTATAAGACTCTGGGAACCCGGTGATGAGATCTTCACTGGTCTACCCATCTATTACAAAGTTCTTGCTCTCAGTATTCCTGACACTTTCAAGTAAATTCATAATGTCTCATAAAAACCAAACAAACTTCTTATTAACTTCCCTTTAGCCTGCTACATATGAACGCAATTTGTTTTGCAAAAAGAAAATACCTGTTGATCCTACCAGAAATCTCGTTGGCTGATTCCTTATGCTGATTTATTGTCTGTCAACATTACTCTCTGGACTACAGAACCCATTTACGAAACTAGGGGATTGAAAGGTGTTCAGTAGTTGTCAAACATGTTACTAGGCATGGTGGGTGTAATGCAAGTTGAAAAAACATGGGCACCAGTCACTTTTTGAATGCGAACAAGAGCTTTATTGTCTCTTAACAAGAACTGAGGGAGAGAGGGTTTAGGGCCAGGACACCCTTAGGCAGATGAAATTCACAGACTCGGAGACAAAAATAGGCAGACAGCTATACAGGTAGAGGGCCTTTAAGCTGGATGCAACAACTGTATTTGGCAACTGAACATTGAACAGTCAATAGAGATCCATAAACGTAACTCACAGTAACCCGTGGTAGATCTTTTTTTTTTCTCACAGTATCTTACTGAAGATCTTCACTCGCTGAGCTCCGGGTCTCTCACTCGACTTCAAGATCCCAGACATCTCTGGGTCCCCAGAGCTCTTCCACAGCTAATCCGTTGTATTCTCCTCAAGCATCAGTCCTGCTATTCCGATGGGTCCCTGGCTTGGCTAAAGCTTTCCCACTTGTTCAATGTCCCCGGCTACTGAATAAAGCTGCTCTGGTACTTCTTGAGACTTCTATAATTGGCCTCTGATAACCAGAGTGGTTGTCCATTAATAGCAACTGTGTCTCATTTTTATCTCTGATCTTGATCCTTATTTGCCTCTGGTAACAGGAGTGGTCGTCCTGTGTGGCAACTGCTTCTCCCTCACCGCTGGCAATGATGCGGTTCCCCATCTGGTGGAACCTCCAACTTGGTTGGGCTTCCGGCCGAAAGCCCCAACCCCGCGCTGCTTTTCTCAAGCATGAATGGGCCCCAGACAGCCTAGCAACCAGGTGCTCCCCGGATAGGCCTCCAGGCTTCTGGCCTAGCAACAGGAGCCTTGTGACACACGTCCACCCAGACAGCCATCTGGGAGGCACAGAACAGCGATCACCTGAAGCCGCCTGAATAAATAGGCTCTCCCAGCAGGCCAAGGGACTAAAACACCTGCCAGTTGACTAATACAACCCATCCACCCCTAATCTGAATTAATTATGCCCTAGTCATTCTAACGCCACAGGCAACAATGCCACCTAGTGACAGAAGAGAGGTGCATCAAGTCCAGGGTTGCGGAAAAGTCAGTGAATCCCCCTATAAATCAGTCAGGCTAGTTACCACCTAGCAAACTAAATTTGTAAGCCACCCTGCCTAACACCAGGGTGCTACATATATACAGCACAGTGGGTGAGGGTTGTCCCCTTTGAATAGGAAGTGTTACTGGCAGGATCACTGGGTGACAAAAGGTTCAAATGAGCATGTACTTGCCTATGTAGGGAAAACAATTCTACACAAGATCTCTCGTTCAAATCATGCCTGATTATCTCTTCAATTTACCACCATGGTGTGCCAAGTTTTTCTTCCTCTGGATGTTCTATAATGTATGTTACCTGATTTTAAATTCTTCAAACCTTTTAATAAACATACTGCAGATAGTTCCCTGATTTCCCTTAAACATCTATTCAGTGATCACAATTCGTGAGCTGCTAGGAGTCTGCGTTAATTGGAGAATACTGGGAGGATATGACACCAAGACACATGGTGCGCTACAACAAGCCGAGGGGAAAGCCTATCATAATGTGGTCATGAGGCTCTGGTGAGTGTTCACCAATAGGGTCTGTTGAAGTGAGGCACTGCTCACTCACACGCACTCGGGTTGACAAATTATTTATTTATTTTGCTTGAAGTGACTGTGTCGTTGCCAGGGAAAGGGTAACAGGTGGAGAGCCCAGAGGTTCCACTGCTACTTTTTCTCTCTGCTTACCCATGGAACCTAGGAGAAGAAACCCAAGCATGCTACATGTTGCTCTGGTTGGGCTTGCACAGAGCAAGGACCTGCCCCATGTGACAGTGCTTAAGCTTTGCAATCAGCTTTTTGAGCATCCAATACTGGCAAGTGTGTGTGTGTGTGTGTGGGGGGGGGGGGGGGGGGGGGGGCAAATGGAGCAGTAGATGGAGACATTAAGGTTGACCATAGAGTATGCAAATTTCTTTCTTCCTGTGGCTGAAGGAAAGCGATTTGCTTGACTGCGTTGAGCACACTGACCGTCTTAATGAGAAAATCTCTTCTGCTGCACTTTTCTATTCTAACATGAGGTTTCCCTGCCATCAGAATACACTAACTGCTGCCGACATTGATTGCATGAAAAAAACCAACAGGCTGGTTATACTGAAGCTGATCACCAGATGGACTTCAGTACAACCAACCAGCCCATAAATTGATTGAAATTCAGCAGGAACCAACCAATTTCCGATTCATCAATAGCCTACTTAAATGACTGCATCCTTTCAGATGCAGTCACTGTTTGAGTTGTCAGACAGCTGCAGCTACTGAATACAATAGAAGCCAGCAATGGTGATTTCTCCATTCAATGGTGGTTCGTGCATTAAGGGTGTATGAGTGCCACCCCCACTGTGTATTATGGGTAGATTCATGCATTGTATGAATCTACCCATGGGCACTGTAGCCACCCCCTATTCAGGTGTCCTGCCCCGTTTCGGACTCTGGGCGCCTGAATTAAAGCGGCGGGGGGTGTGTTTTTTGAAGCGCCTGATTAGAGCCATAGGCGCTAATAGGCTTAAAAAAAAAACTGCGAGCGCAATCCATTGCTCTCGCAGTCCTCCTAGGAGTGTTAGCAAAGCAAATTAATATTTGCTTTGCTAACACAGAACCGCTTCTCCGCCAATCAGGCGGCGTGCATTTAATACTGGTCACCTGACTGGCTGAAGGCAGAGGCGATCCCAGTGGCCGCCTAGCAGAACAGGAAGAAGTCGCGCACGGAGGACACAGGAGCCATTGCCGCGCTAGCAGTCCCACAGCTCGCTGCCTGCTTGGCGCAGAGGCTGCATTTGCTGGGCACAGAAGCTCCAATTGATGTTCGTTTGTGTGCACCCCCCCAAAGCATGGATGTGGAAATGGAATGATTGGTTTTCTCTTGCTCAGATGTGTATGGCTACCCTAGTTTCATGTTGGAGCAGAATCCTCTGTGGTAAAAGAAAAACCCATTTACAACATCCAGACAAGGGAAGGACACTCTCCAGGAGGTGGGCGCATCATTATGAAAGTCTACAATCAAGAGAAGGGTTCACCACAATGTGCAAACAGGCCCGGACTGGGACAAAAAATAGGCATGTGCATTCTAAGCAGAGCAGCCTTTTTTTTTTTTTTTTTTTTCAAAATTACAAATGGCCAACCCATTTCTCTGTGTATTTTAGTTATATTTATCCTGCTTCAGTCATTGTAACTTGCATATATTTATCTCAGAGGTTATTTGTGCAGTGGTTATTAAAATGCAAATTTTTGGGAAAAATACACTTAAATGGTGTTTAATGCACAAAGACACAATAAAATACCCAATTGTTAAGTTTTTTTATAAAAGATGTTATGCTGAGTAAATAGATGCCAAACATGTCACATTTTTAGAAATTGCGTCTGCCAATGGAACGGGGCCAAATTGTGCTACCAAAAAAATAAAAAAAAATAAATAAAAAAAAAATCTCCATTGGCAATGCATTTAAAGTCTTTCCAAGTTACCAGTTTAGAGTTGTACAGGAAGTCTGGTGCTAGAATGATTGCCCTCGCTCTGATGTTAGCGGCGATACCTCACGTGTGTTTACATATGCATGTGGGACCTACATGTGCATTTTAAATGTGAGCATGGGGGAACTTTTTAGACTCCTTCTCACCCCCCCCCCAACCCCCATTTGGTGCAATCTCATACATCGCACCTGATTTGCACCCCCACCGCAGGTGCCAATCGCATGCAATCTCTGAGCAATGCAAGTTCAGCCATACAGTGTGTGTGTGTGTGTGTGTGTGTGTGTGTGTGTTATAATAATATATTATAAAATTACCGCACTGTCCCTTTAAATATAGACTTAAGCCGCCAGCACAGCAAGTGATCAATATTGCAAACTATGTTAGGAAATAAAGTGCAGCGCTCAAATGAAAATCGCATATGTATACAATAGTGATAGAAGATCCGCCACCGTAACTAATAGGAGGCTTACCAGAGCGTGTCTCTGTGTCCAATCGCTCTGGTAAGCCTCCTGTTATTTACGGTGGTGGATCTTCTATTATTTCACCCACTGAACATCACTTGTCAAACTGCATAGTTTTCTTCACGGTTTGAATCACCATCACCTTACCTACTCTTGGGTCTGTTTGGACGTTCTTTATAGGATTATGGACAATCCTTCTGATTGACTTTTACACAACATATTGTCACTATATATTTTTTTTGTTTATACATGAGCACTGGTGTTTTGATTTATCAGCACTGTTTTCTGTAACTTTGTCACTATTTTATATATATGTGATTTTCATTTGAGTGCTGCACTTTATTTCCATACAGTTATATGGCTGAGCTCACATTGGATTCGTGCAGAATCTATGTGATCCCATTTCTCACGCGTTTCAGAGCTGATTGTCTCCTTCTTCATCAGGGGTTGACCGTATATATGGTCTATGAAATCCAAAAGTAGACAGTCAACAGTAAATTAAAGCATCTATCCAATAACATACGGACATGGGAAAGCCAAATCTACTTAGCAACTCACATCTAGTTCAGTTGTATATGCATGTAAAATCCATGTTCGCATTTAAAAACCTTGCCACATGGAGTCCCCCGGCAGCCCTGCCTGCATTGTGGCTGCTTACAAATAAACATCTATGATGGACCTGTCTCAATAGGCACAAATACAAACGGAATGGGGGGGAAAAATGCAGGGACTGCACCCCACCCTCAATGAGAAGAAGGGGTTTAGGGTTGTGGAAAGGGTCCCTGTAGAGAAAAAAAAAAAAAAAACGGTGGATACTGAGGCCTAAGGAGGGAGTCCTGGAATGAAAGCAGATGGACATATAAATGTACAAATATAGCCCTGCAGACAAAGGGCTGCTTGCTGGCAAAGCATAACCGATGATGGGGGTCACAACCAAAAATGCACGGCATCAGGGCCTGAGAGGACTGGGGATACTGGAGATGCTGGAGAGAAATCCAGAGATTTTGGATAAATATTGCCGCTGTAAGCAGCGGACATAAGGGAAATAGCCCCTGTATTATATGGGCATAACACTTTAAAACATAAAAGCATGTGCTCCATTTAAAAGGGAAAGGTACTTACTGGCAGACTAAAGTCTAGAATGAACATCACCAGTCGCTCTTCTCAGCATGCATGACGCAGTGGAAGTGGGGCCGAATGTATATAGGCCTGCACACTTCTGCCGCGCCGTCCACCAAATAGATGACAGTTATGTGCAGTCGGAAATGAACCAGAGCTCCTAGATGGCCCCGCGAGTCACGCTGCACCTCCAGCACAATGTCATACACGTGCACCGCAGAGCGATGCGTGAGCGTCCCGACAGGGGATTGTCCCCAGGAGGCTGACAGATCGCTCACCAAGGAGACAGAGGGGAGTCAGAAGACGGCCACTACCAATGAGAATATGTAATTTACTGGCCGCTTCCTTACTTGAGGAACACAGTTAATGATCAGTACCCATCACTCTTGTATCCATATATCCCTGAAGCATAGTAAACTGTTTACTAAGTTTCACTTTGTGAATGAGTAGGAGTCCTCCGAGCGTTTCCTATTCATTAATCTGTGCTGCTGAGGCTGCAAAGTAAGGGACTGATAAATCCATGTCCTCAGTCACTTTTGGCCAGGAGGGGGGCCCCTTTCAGGTAGGCTGCCTGGGGTCCTGTGATTTCTAACAGCAGCCTTGAGACCAGGATTCAAGCAGGGGACCCCAGTGCTGCCAGGCAGAAGTGTTTTAACTACTAAGCCACTATGCTGCCCAACCCAGTGGCTTGGTGGAGAACCCATTGTAGTACCTTACCTTTTTTATAGTAACGTTGTACATATCAATGTTCTCTTGGCTGAGCCAATCGGGACTCCACTGTCCCATCATACACTGAAGTATATGTGCTTTTTCTTCCTTTTGTTCTTTAACAAAAAAAGAACAAAACCATTACTTCCTAAACTTCTTGGGAGCCCCTCTAGCTTTAGAGGTAATTTTTATACATAAGTACATCCAGCATTTATTTTTATCCCCAGCATCAACTGTTCATCATGTATCCAGCGTCTCGCAATGATTTTCCTCACACCAAAGAATAGGATCCCATTTAAGTACTTTACTTCTGTGTTTCCCCCCCGAGTTTATAACTCTGTCCTCCTTATACCTATACAGATGTCGCACCTTGCAAACAATATGGGAAACACAGCCCAGATGAGCACAGCATTGTATAAAACACCAGTTAAGACAGAATTGCATATGTGTGCCTTCTAGTATATGCTATGCATCAAAATGGTACCTGGGGTGGCACGTCCATAAAGGGCGCACGGCTCTGCCCCCCCCCTCTCTCCACACAACCCCCCCCCCCCCCCCATATGTAGACTGGATAGATTTGTACATAGCATGAATCTATCCTTGGCTACCCCCTATTCAGGCGTCCAGCCCTTTTTCGGACACCTGACTTGCAGCAGCTGTGTGTGTGTGTGTGGTTTGTTTATTATTTTTTTTATTTATTTTTTTATTTTTTTAGCACCTGATTAGGTGGCATCGATGCGCAGAGTATTGTGCTCGGAGCCCATCCAGGTGTGTTAGAAAAGCAAATTAATATTTGCTTTTCTAACATTGAACTGCCTCTCCACCTACCTTGGAAGCGTGGGTCTAATACCCGACACCTGATTTGCTGAAGGCACAGGCGATCCTATTGGCTGTCCAGCAGAAGGGAAGAAGATGCAGGGCAAGTATGGAGGACACAGGAGCCGTCTCCTGGCACGCTGCTCGTCCCACAGCTCACCGACATCACCTGCTACTTGACCTGCCAACAAGATGGGTTAAGTGGTGGGTGTGTCACAGTGAGCCTGCATTTGATGTGCGGCGTATGGGTGTTTGTGTTTTTTTTTTTTGTTTGTTTTGTTTTTTTGAGCACCAGCCACCACTGGTACTTACTAGAGCAATAAACGGGGGCTATGCTTCAAGCATAGACATGGATCAGAGAGGGGGTTATGCCTAAAAGGTCCTTTCAGTTGCTTGTTACATTTGGTGCAAAAGCTTGTAGCTTAAATCCACAAAGATCTTGATGCAAAATGTGGGTAATTGCGTATCCGTGATCACTTTAGGGACCCGACACTTGTTATGAGGGATCTGATTTGGCTAATGAGAAAACCTGCTTGGATTTTTTTTGTTTTTTGTTTTTCCTGCCCCCATCCTGCTTATAAACCAGTGCTAACAGCATCTGACTATGCACCTCTGTCTGTTGGGTAGCATACATCCTTGGCTGAACCTCATGTGTATGGTTACTAATCAGATCTTTTTTGCTGTCTCTTGCACCAAACTATAGAGTTATGTAGGTATTGGACAAAGTTATTGTATATCTCCTATCTTACGAAAGTAGACAGTTTTTGTAAGGTGTAAATACCTTTTTTGCATTCTCTTCCACGACGTCTTCTCCTTTTTATTTATTTTTCTTTTATTCTCTCAATTTATTTTCTAAACAAATAAGAGTAAAGCCTCCTACCAGCAGTGTGCGTGTGTTGGGGGAGGGGGGGGGGGTGTTTGTTTATTTTTATTTTATTGGCTGATTAAAAAAAAAACGATCCATCTATGGCTAGCAGCATATAATAAATGCAATAAAAACCCAAGAGGAAAGTAGGGGGGCCTGACCCCACAGTACTTGCTGACCCCACAGTTTGCATTGATTCAAATTGTATGCTCCTTATTGAACTGTTTATCCTCTCTGCTATTCAATGCTCAGGATAGAGCGTAAATGCACACACTTCTTTTCCCTGGGTGGGTTGGAGGGATAGGTGGCACCCATGTGTTATATTTATTTATATAGTAACATTGTAAAATGCAACCCCCAAATCCAATGTTAGATTCTTGGAAGAAGAACTGCAACCAAACCGTAGCATTCTTTATTCCTGCTGAATCGATTCAAACATTTTCAACTGACTTTTTTTGTTTAAGGAACCTTTAGAAAATGTTAGATATATTTTTGGCATGTAATAGAATGCCATAAATACAGTCGCCATACTGTAGCATGCAGTACGTTCAGCATTGCATAAAAGCCCATCTAATAAAAAGTAGTACTTAGACAGTCACAGCCTGTGTATGCCCTTCGGCCATTTTGACATGTTCAGGGTGTGTACAGTACGCAATAGCCTTTTATTCTTGGAGAATTGCAGCTTAAGGGGGCTTTTTGCTGTACTAGAAAAACCCTGCAAAGGCTAAAAGGAAAAATGTGTGAAATTCTCACCAGGAATCTTTGTCGACTGTAAATTGTGTGCAATTTACAGTCTTTGAGGTCTGAAAATGGAGAGAAGAATAATTGTAAAATTATTTAAAGGGAAGAGCCTGGAGATGCTGGTGGCTGTTTCATGTCGGCATTCTTCTGAAAATGCTATTTCTCTGGCTGCCTTAGGACTCTTAAAAGTGAGACACTGAACAAAAACAAGCATGAAGCTGCAGAAGTCAGAGGAAAGTCCCAACTTCTAAACAACATATTTGTTCCAGGTCAGTGACTTAAAGTATCAGTCATTGAATCAACATGACCCCAAGCAACTAGCATTTTGAAAAGAACTACAGTATTTTCAATATTGGCAGCCTGCATATGTTTCAGTACAGGCATCCATTAAAGGGAATGTGTAGTGGTTTTGCATTTATTTATTTCTTTACTATAGTTAGGACTTTTTTTTTTTTATCCCCTTATTTGTAAAAAAGGCTAGTGTGTGTGCAGAGCTCAGTAGCTCAAAGTGAATTTGACACACATGCACGCACACATTTCCTGAGGTAAAACCTATGCCTCTACTGCTAGGCTAACAAGCCACAGTGCTCTGGGAACCATTACTTATTAAACCTTTTATTTTGGGAATGTAATGCATTATAATATATTTGACACAGAACCATTATAGCATCTCGCTAGGATAGCTGGAAGAGGAGAGTCAAACAAACAATAGCAGGAATTCAGAACCTTCCATACACTGGCTATAAAAGAGGCACAGTAAAGCCACCTGTAAACGTATGATGGCAATTTGAAGAAAGTTGGTGGTACTGAGACCTTTCACTCATCAAAGGATTTGGAAAAGCTATTATGTAATGAAAGCCCAGTAGTGCCAGAAAGCTCCATCTGTAGCGCTGAAAGGTTTTAGGTTCACATTTCCATTTTTCCATCTTGACATATCGAGTGACTGCACACAATACACATAACCAATTGGAGGCTTTGACTTGGAGGCATCGTTTTCTTACAATATGGCACCATGAAATGTATATTTTGCAAAAATAATTTTCAGTATATGACTGACTGTTATTAACAAGAAGATCTTTAACCTAGTCGTTACAGATTTTCCCTCATTTCCTGTTCCACTGACAAGTTTACAAAACAGAAAACGGAAATCTCATTAAGTTTTCTTGCTCAGAAGAGAATTTGCCCGCACAGTGTAAAAACGGGTGGCACAGGTGGTGTGTGCAGCCGGTCAAAATCATTGGCTTTCTATGTTCAGAGAAATTCATCCCTGTGTTCTTATGGTCCTGTACGCAAGTACCCCATGGAACCACGTATTAAAACAAATTGATCGTTGCCTTTTAACAGGCTGCAGTGGGGTGTATGCACCATCTATGCCTCCCAGGCGCCAAAATAAGGTCCCCTTTCTTCCTTCTTGTTTTTTTTTTTTTTTGTTTGTTTTTTTTATGCTGTAGGGGTAAGTGTGTGTTTGTGTGTGTGTGACATACTAGAGTCCCAGATCAAGGTAAAACGGAACAGGAGTTCTAACCCTTGCCAATTTCTTCATAATTTTAATTAAAAAAAATTTGCCTGGACTTGTGCCACTCTTTTTTTTTTTAGGCTGGAGACAATAAGGATTTACAAGCTACTATCGGCAGCAGTAGACCTCTAATCTTTGAGCATTAAGCTGGCCATACACTGATCAAAATTCAATTGTCCCTGCTGAACCAGCTGAATTGAAAGAAGGGAGGGTGGATTTCTATATAACTTCTAGGCATTATGCCAAGTCACCCTCGAGATACAGCAATTTCGGAAATGTAATGGTATAAGTTTTATTTGGGCGGGACAATGGCAAGTTGTGATAACGCTAAACAAGCATTGCATTCTTGACAGCAGCTTTGTACTGTTTGCTCAGATAGCAAAGGCGGTTCTTACCATAAAAATGCTATGATCTGTAGCCACCATCCAGAATACAGTAGGTCATAGTAGTTAAATAACAGTAATTGGTCACTGATTTGTGTACAGCAAACTGGTGCTCTGGGTTTTCTAGAGTTTGTTCATTATGGTGGCTGAAGTTGGACTGTCTTTTTAAAAGGGAATGCTGTTTTTGGAGACGATCCTCCAATATGTGAAAATGCTTGATTTTTTTTATATGTGGTTTGTACAGTCACTGAAATCCAGAAACATGAAAACGCTCAGCGTGTTACTTTTGCACCCCTCCAGTTCTGCATCTGATAACAAGTAGCTCTAAACTGTGCAAAAAAACTGATTAAATCAGACCTCCAATTATTCCCTACAGACAAGAAAATTTGGATCAACCTTTTATCCATACAGGAATCCTTGCAATAATTTCAGTCTCGGGAACCCATGATACAACCATCTCATTGGTGGTAAATGAGGAAATCACCCCTTACATTGGTAGCTATTGGAAAGAATGTCCCCACCCCTTATCATTGGGCTCATGAAGCTGGCTCTGCTGAGTGATGTTGACCCCATAACTTACCAACGTATGCAAGCACCATTAAAAGTAAGGTAAACTGACCACAACTCAAAGAACCCCTAGCGACCTTTTAAGCCTAGGTTCACACATTCCTGTTTTTGCGGCCCATGTTTGCGTGGACACGGCAGCCCATTCACTTGAATGGGCTGCTGTGCCTGCACTTCCCACAGAAAAAGGTGCAGGCACTTTTTTTTCAAAATGCAGGCAAATCGCATGGTCATGTAGACCAAGTGATTTTTTTTTCCTGCGGTTCTCGCCCTCGCAAATGACCTACTTATTTACATGCGTCAGGGTGCCATTCAAAATGATTAGCACCACTGCACGGTTTCTAACATTTTAACTTTGGGTGGGGGAATCGATGCGATTCCAGCACTTACAGTCACGTGCATAGATGTGAATCGAGCCTGAACCTGGAACCCTGGTTTAAAAATGGATGGTGGTGCTGTGTGCCTTCGTGTTTTTTAAATGGGAAGCCATGAATTTGTTTTCTATGCTCAGCTCTTCACAAATGTAGGCCATAGGATTTTGGTTTAATAAAATCGGAACCAAGAAGGACCATTCACGTTCGTTAATACACTGGACCTCTCTCTAAGAGCCTGTGCCAATGGCCTTTCTTGCAAAATTGGTGGTCTATGAGAATACAAAACCTGCTACAAGAAGGTCCCGTCTCCATACTATAGCAGGTGGAAGCGACGTCAAAACGTCACTTCTGCCCATATTTCTTAAAGGCACTTGTTGGTTTTTCAAAATGGGGGGGAAAAAAAAAATATTCTAATTATATTATACTTTTTTTTTTTTTTTTTTTTTTACGCACCCCGTCCCGCTGAGCTCACACGCAGAAGCGAACGCATACATGAGTGGCGCCCGCATATGAAAACTGTGTTCAAACCACACGTGAGGTATCGTCGCGATCGGTAGAGTAAGGGCAATAATTATAGCCCAAATTCAAAATGTATTTAAAAAAAAAAAAAAAGTGTGCTTGTAAAGCCGCTGCGCAAATACGGTGTAACAGATTATTGCAATGATCGCCGTTTTATTCTCTAGGGTCTTTGTATAATGTTTGGGGGTTCTAAGTAATTTTCTAGCAAAAAAACACTGAGTCGGAAAAAGAGGCCCGATCTTAAAGTGGTTAACTGATACCATGGACACAAGTTCAGAGTCCGTTGACACAGGCCTTAAAAGTTCAACCTCTTCTTCTTTTATTTTTTTTGTTTTTTTGTTTTTTTTTTGTTTTGTAGACCTAAATGACAGGGAAAGTTTGAATATGATTTGTTTATTTCCAGTGACAAAAACGTAAAGCAGCCATGTATTATCCATGTAAGGAAGCAACTAGTAAACCTAATTATAAAGTGTTAATATGAAAGGTTTTATACATTTCCTGGCACAGTTACAGTGATAAGCCTTCCTTTGTTACTTCTGAGAACAGAAAAGTCCCTGTGATCTTCATAGACGGTTACTATGAGCCGATTTTGTTTGTACTTCTGTAGGTGTTTGCACACAATAAATCTGTTTATTTTATACATTTATTGTGAGATTACACCAGCCCAGCACCCATCAGCAAATTCAATTACACTTTTGTAAGTCTATTTTGAGGGCTAGTCCACCAATCTATTTCTAGTGTGAGAACAGAGCTTTAAGGACACCCCACTCGCTAATTAAGCGCTTTCTTGCACAATTTTATTTAAAGACAGTTCAAGAAATCAAAAATTTAGTGAGGTTTCCCTCACTGGGGTTTACCAAACATAGGACCATCAGCCTCCTGGCACTGCTGCTCTGGCTCTACCCTTTTAGGCCACATGTGTCAAACATAGGCTCCATGGGCCAAATCCGGCCCCCCAGGCCATTTCATGTGAACCCTCGCACCCAAGGCTTTTATCAGCTGTAACGTGACAAAACTCTCACCACTGTCACTTGTAAATGCCTTCTGTTTTTACAGTTGCAGCTTTTTCTTTTGGCGGCTCCTACAGATCCCTACACTTGCAAGGGAGATGCAGGTGCAATGTAGGATGAGACATCACATGGTAAGCTGCACTCTGTAGGTAGCGCGTCGCCCCCCCCTTGCTACGTACTCTGTAGGTAGCGCACGCCCCTCCTTGCACTCTGTACGTAGAGCACCTCTGGTATTTATTGCCCCTTCTAAGATCCTTCCACTGTGCAATTTGGCCACTCCCACCATCCAATGCGGTTCATTGGGGGGTGGTTGAGTTTCTGCCCCTACATAAATTGATTCTTGCAGATACAACCAGCCCTTTTAGGGTACCCTGAAATGCTGATGCGGGCTGCAATAAATTAGTGTTACACCCCTGCTTCAGGCCCTTTTTTGTCTCCTGCAGACAGTCTTCGCACACACATTTTGATTGTACAGCTAGCAGCCCTTTGCTGCTCTGGCTTACGTGTCTCCTAAGTAGATCCCTTCTGATTCCTGGGCAGAGACCTCTGTCTGTGGGGGGGAAGCCCAGAACCATAGTTTTGACCTCCTACTACATACCTCCCAACTTTCTGAGTTGGGGATGAGGGACGCCTATCAGCAAAAGTATGCAGACATGGGACAATTCTCCCTTTAAAGGAGAATTGTACAAAAAAAAAAGATTGGTTGAACCCACAAGTGCATATTATTATTATTATTATTATTATTATATATAATATATATATATATATATATATATATTATATAAATTTTTTTTTTTTTTTTTTTTTTTTTTTTTTTTTTTTTTTTTACCACTACTATTCATTTATATCGAGGGAGGGGTTTGAATGTTCCTGGCCCTCCAATTCCTCCCATTACATTCTGCATTTAAAAAAAACAAACCATTCAGCAGGAGAGTGTGAATTCCTCCTAATGACGTGTGTGTGTGTGTGGACAAAAGAACTTAAGTACTGACCTCTCCCCAATAGAGTACAGAGACTGATTTTACTAAAGTAGTTGAGAATTTTCCCACTAATCTGTGTAAATATTCACACTTCAGTTATCCAATCATGTGAAACTAAATTCCTGTCTATTTATTTTATTTATTTATTTCATCTGCACATAACTTAAGTGGATAGTCACACTTTTTTATTATGATATTCTTATAATGATTGAAAGATTCTCAACTAAATAAAAAAAACAAAAAAAAAACACAAGACTACAAAATCCATGCTGCCCCAAGGGAACCAGTTCTTCATACCCCCAGCCAGGAGACGCTTGCAGATCCCAGGCCTTGTCCATTTTGAAACATACAAATAATATTTAAAATAATCAAACCCATGTAGCCGTCGCTTAATAGCAAACGTACTGTAAAAAAAACATTTAACATTTAATATCAAGAGTAAAAACCTTGATGTGTTTCACATATCCTTATTGATGAGCACTCTATCAAGCATTAGGGCTCATTCACATACATGCAAAGGTAATCGCTGGCTGCGCAGATAGTGACAAATGGCTGCGGCCTGTCAATATAAGGAACGGGGCCTGCCTCTACAATTAGCAAGAGCTTTAATCGCCTGGGTGAATGTAGCCTACAGCTGACAGTCTAAATGGAGAAGTATATTGTAAAAGGACCATTTTTAAGCACTATGGGGTTGCTTTACTAAAGGGAAATGGACTGTGCAGTTGCACTCTATAAGAGCAGTTTCTCCGGAGTTTGTGATTGGGTATTCTTTGCAAAGTGAAGTTTTCCTCATTTACTAGGCTCTGGAGCAAATGCCCTTGCAGAGTGCCACTGCACTTTGCAAAGTGCACAGTGCTCTTTAGTAAATCAACCCCCGTGTAATATCGTTTTTGTCTATTCACGCCTGGCATTTTTGTACATGTGGCAGTGCACCCATTTGACATTTTTTATTTTATTTTTTTGGGGTTATTGAGGCATCTATCGGCAGTAGCGTTCACCTGTGTAAGTCTGCATGTTCATACAGTAAGGGTGTGGTTGTATTAATAGCTATTTGAGGTCAATTGTTTTAATCTCTCCGTGTGTGTGTGTGTGTGTGTGTGTGTGTGTGTGTGTGTGTGTGTGTGTGTTTTTTTTTTTTTTTTTTTTGTATGACAGAGCTGCTCTGGTTTGCTATGTGCCATGGCAGTGGCAGTACAGTGCCAGGAAAAGGAGGCAAGTGTAGATAATTATAGGGTGTGATCATGTTCATACAGAAATGCGCATTGATTTTATTCTGTTTCCTATAAATTGTGTGATGTCTGTGCACTATATACAAAGTGGGAAATGGCTACATGTACATATTTGCTTTCATCTGTTTGCAGTGTTTTTATTTTTTTGATAATACAGTCATTTGAATGTCCTCTCAAAATGTATACAAACAAGTCTGTGCTGCCTACAGATCAATACAAAAAAAAACATCGTCATCTGAGGTTCTGTGTATGGACTGTATTATCAAAAAAATAAAAACGCTGCAAACGGATGAAAGCAAATATGTACATGTAGCCATTTCCCACTTTGTATATAGTGCACAGACATCACACAGTTTATAGGAAACAGAATAAAATCAATGCGCAGTTCTGTATGAACATGATCACACCCTATAATTATCTACACTTGCCTCCTTTTCCTGGCACTGTACTGCCATGGCACATAGCAAACCAGAGCAGCTCTGTCATATAAAAAAATAAAATAAAACACACACACACACACACACACACACACACACACTAAAAACAATTGACCTCAAATAGCTATTAATACAACCACACCCTTACTGTATGAACATGCAGACTGACACAGGTGAACGCTACTGCCGATAGATGCCTCAATAACCCCAAAAAAATAAAAAATGTCAAATGGGTGCACTGCCAGGCGTGAATACACAAAAACGATATTACACGGGGGTTGATTTACTAAAGAGCACTGTGCAGAGTGCAGTGGCACTCTGCAAGGGCATTTGCTCCAGAGCCTAGTAAATGAGGAAAACTTCACTTTGCAAAGAATACCCAATCACGTGCAAGGAACATGGGAGGGGGGAAAACACACACACACACACACACACACACACACACACACACACACACACACACACACACACACACACACACACACACACACACACACACACACACACACATAAAAAAAAA
This sequence comes from Lithobates pipiens, assembly GCF_037356315.1. Classification (NCBI taxonomy): domain Eukaryota; kingdom Metazoa; phylum Chordata; class Amphibia; order Anura; family Ranidae; genus Lithobates; species Lithobates pipiens. The sequence continues at coordinate 187,279,916 of NW_027507686.1, read as the reverse complement.
AAATTTTTCTGAAGGCTGCAGATTTGAGGTGACAGATGGTCTGTTCTATACTCTCACACACAGACAAGAATGCATGGACGCTTATTTGTAGTAAAACGTTTCTTGTTGAGACTCATACAGATACACCCGCATTGGCTCCCTCCCTCCTTCCCGCCTCTACAAATCATTCACTTGTTATCAGCAATGAGAGTTTGTTCTCTGGGAACTCCCCCATGAATAGAGGCAAAGTCTGAGACACAGCTGTGTGTGGGTGTGTTTGGGTGTGTATGTGGAAGTCACTATGGATATGTGTGAGCCTGGATCAATCATAATGTGTGAAGGACTAGATCTTCCAATGCTGTAATATAGGACTGAGGAGTGTAGAGTGGTCTGTGCAGACCCATCTATTGTGCATCAGAGATGAGCATTAAATTGTAAGAAATAAAGTTGTATGTGTGTAAGAACCTGCAAGTGCCATCTTGGAAGCAGACAAGCAATGCCACAGACTCCAGGATGATCCTAGCCCATTGTATATAGATCCTAATGCTGTGTTTTTTATATAGTTATACTGACAGATTGCAAAGTAATATTTACTAATGGTGGGAAAATTAGACTACTTGTCAGCTGTATGCTATTATTCATATGCAATGTTACATTTATTATAATAACGTGTAACCACAACAGACTGTACAAAAGAGTGAAAAAAAATACTTGTTGAAAATGTTACTTTTATAGTTGTACGAGTGTTTAAAAATACATTGCATGGTCCAGATATGGACTAGGCAGTTGCATGGCCCAGGTATGACCTAGGCCAGGGATCTCCAAACTTTGTAAATAAAACCCACCAGTTTACTATCCTTCAGGCTTTAAAGCATAGATCCACCCAAAAGTGGAAATTCCGCTTTAAGGACTCCTGATCCCCTGACATGCCATATTTGGAGGAGCGTGTACCTAGTTTTGAGAGGTACCTGTTCCCACTTCCACTCATGGCACAGAGCGAAAGTTCTCTTCTCCCCCCTCCCTACAATCTTCTGGGACACGTTTGCGTTTTTAGAAGCTCCTTTTTATTTTTTTTTATATTATGTTATTTAAGATAACCTAGAGTAGAGTTCAGGGGCAGCTGAAAAAAAGCCTCCTAATGCTCCTAAATGTCCATTTACCAGCAGCAGTGTACATGAGGCTTAATAAACACGGAAATGGATGGAACTCCGCTTTAAATGGGCTGAACTGTTACCAGTTGAATAAGAAAATGTCCTGATGCTGGTAACTATGCCCATTGATGGCATCAGTGGGAGGAACAGTGCCCCATCATTAGTGTCAGTAGGGAGAATAGTGTCCCTCTGATGTCAGTGGGAGGAATGGTGCCCCAAGGGCCTGATAAAGGCAAGCAAAGGGCCACATCTGCCTGCCGTGTACAGACTAGGCAGTTGTACGCCAAGCCCATTTATTGACTGAACTATGCATTCCCTGATGCTTGCCTTGTGAAAACTGTATTCAGCTGAGCAACACTCTCACAACTGCTGCACTAGAAAATGTTCCATTATTTGTCAGCAACACTAATGCCATCCTGTACTTGAATGCAGCTACCTCAGGTGATGCCCTGTCTGCAGGAGCACTGATGCTTACTGTGTGCTAGGTAACAAACATGGTATGGCTAATATGAAAGCGTTGGCAGATAGCTGAGAGCATAAACTGTCTGCACATACAGTGCCCTGCAAAAGTATTCATCCCCCTTGGCATTTTTTTTGTTTTTTTTTTTTTGTTTTGTTTGAGGATTTGCATCATTTAATGTTGCAGAACATGCCCACAACTTTGAAGATGGTGTGGGTTTTTTTTTTTTTTTTTTTTTTTTTTATTATTATTCTGGTGCAAACAACAAATAGGACAAAATAACAGAAGTCAATGTGCATAACTATTCACCCCCCCCCCCCCCCCCCAAAGTCAATACTTTGTAGAGCCACCTTTTGCAGCCATCACAGCTCCAAGTCACTTTTGGATAAGTCTCTGAGCTTGCCACATCTCACCACTGGGATTTTTGCCCATTCCTCCTTGCAAAACTGCTCCAGCTCCTTCAAGTTGGCTGGTTTGCACCTGTGAACAGCAATCTTTGTCTGACCACAGATTTTCTTTTGTATTGCGGTCTGGGCTTTGATTAGGCCATTCCAACACCTTTTAAATGTTTGCCCTTAAACCACTCAAGTGTTGCTTTAGCAGTGTGTTTGGGGTCATTGTCCTGCTGGAAGGTGAACCTCCATCCTAGCCTCAAATCACACACAGAGTGGTACAGGATTTGCTCAAGAATATCCCTGTATTTAGCACCATCCATCTTTCCCTCAACACTGATCAGTTGGCCAGTCCCGACTGCTGAAAAACATCCCCACCGCATGATGCTGCCCACACTGTGTTTCACTGTGGGGATGGTGTTCTTTGGGTGATGTGTTGAGTTTGCACCAGACATAGTGTTTTCTTTGGCCAAAGGAAAGCAGACCAGAGCACCTTCCTCCATACATTTTGGGAGTCTCCCACGTGCCTTTTCCCAAACTCAAAACGTGCCATTTTTTGTTTTTTTGCTGAAATTGGTGTCTTTCTTCTGGCCACCCTGCCATAAAGCCCAACACTATGGATCGTACATGTTGTTGTCCTATGTACAGATACTCCAGTCTCTGCAGTGGAATTCTGCAGCTCTTCCAGGGTTACCTTAGGTCTCTGTGCTGCCTCTCTGATTAATGCCCTCCTTGCCCAGTCCGGGAGTTTTGGCCATCTCTTGGCAGGTTTGCTGTTGTGCCATGTTCTTTCCATTTGCTTATGATAGATTTGACAGTGCTCCTAGGGATCAAGTGCTGAAGTCACGTGGTTCTGGGTTCTGGCACAGAAGTTGTTGCTGGCTCCGTGGTCCTGGTCCTCCTGACCAGCCCCCAGGGACCCTCATGGCCTGGGGTGCGGATCCATCTGATTCCGAGCCTCGGAACTGGCTAGTTCGAGGCACAGTAACTGGAAGGAGGATTCTAAGGTGTACTGGTGCTGTCTCAAATTTGCAGAGGCCCAGCAACTCTACATGCAACCAGGGGAGGACTCTTCAGTAAGAGGGCCACGCACAAGGCTGACTGCTCAGTAAGAGCCTGCGTGGACAAAAGCTGCCCTGGACATTGATTGATTGAATCCACATTTTTTACGGTATCGCGAGACCGGCTTCAAGACTCTGGTACAGTAAGAAAAAAGTTCCTACCTCTATCCTTCCAGTTACAACTAGGTTTTCAACCATGTCTGTGTGAGAGACTTTGTAAGGCTAGAATTACTTGTTGGCTGCTAGAGCCAAAGTCAAGGATTTATCCAACAGTTAAAGAATCCAGTTGCGAGTGGCGATTCCCTGGATTATGTACAGAGAGACTTTTATTTAAGTCAGCAGTTCTAAGCACCTGAGCTAAACTTTATGCTGATACCCTCTATTCCCAACTTGGAGATTGAGTTTGTTCAACTATTTTATGCAAAATAAAAATCCTAACAAGGAATCCAAGTGTCGGTCTCTATAGTTACTGGGTCATCAACCTCTAGACAAGGACAACGAGTTACAAGCTGGTGAAGGCGATTGGTAAGCCCAGAAAAATTCAGCTGCACCTTCGGGTAAGTGCTACAATAACAAAGAGGGTGAATACATGCGCACATGCCAATTATCAGTTTAAACAATTTTTTTAGAAATATCAATGTATACATTTTTCTAATTTTACTTAGATGATTGTGTTCTGATCCATCCATATATAATTCAGATAAAAAAAAAAATTGAACTAAAGGCTGTAATGTAACAAAATGGCTAAAAAGCCAAGGGGGTGAATACTTTTGCAAGGCACTGTATATCTTTCAGAATCTGGCCCTGGTTATGTGTTTAACGGTGCCATTATTGAACTAGCACACGGAGTCCAGAAACTTTGAGAGCTCCTAGTAAGACCAAGCAGATGTGTATTAATTCTATCTTTCTATCTACAGTATTACTGTTAGTACAATGATCTAACCCCCCCCCCCCCCCCCAAAAACAACAACTGACTGACATCGGTAAAGTGTCGGATATGCAAGGAGGAAAGTACCAAAGGCAGAACATAGAATCCCAAATTTTGAGGGTTGAAAGGGCCCTCCTTAATCGGTGCTTAGTAAGGATGAACAAAGTGTGTACTGGACTTGTAGACTATGAGGGATCCTCCGGGGTAGTTGGTATGACCTCCCCCAGGTACCTGATAATCCAGTTTAGGTTAATTGGCATCAGAAACAATTCACACTAATTACCCCTTAGTATCCTCCACTGACCTTGAGCCACCACTCTTGGAAGAGAGGTCAAAGGAAAACCTTTTCATGCTAGACTACCTATGACCTGACTGGGAAAACCTGCTTGAAGAGATCTAGTGCCCTATACCAGGGATATGCAATTAGCGGACCTCCAGCTGTTGCAGAACTACAAGTCCCATGAGGCATAGCAAGACTCTGACAGCCACAAGCATGACATGCAGAAGCATGATGGGACTTGTAGTTTTGCAACAGCTGGAGGTCCGCTAATTGCATATTCCTGCCCTATACCTTTAGGAACCAATAAGGCTTTCCTGTGCGATCAGGCAGCATGTTGACAGTAGGAAAAGCAGAGCTGATGACTTATCAGTTTGTTGCTGCTCCTTTCTTAATTATCTAATCAGATAGCTGAGGGCAGGGAGGTGATATAAATGTATTGATTAACCCTATCAAAGGAAGCGTTTCCCTTTCCTAGCTCCGCTGTCTGGCAGAAGTTTATGAATCACAAGTGTCTGGACAGCTTTATAAATCCTTTGGCAAATAAGAGTTCACCCACATGTATTTCAGAAGTGGGAAAAACAATGATTTAAAGCTGGCAAGTGCTGAAAAGCAGAGATATGCCCAGGGATAAAATTTCAAGATTTGCACCCATGTCTGGTAATGAGCAGAAGTTGGTAAACCCGATGACTTTAACGTGCTCTTCATCATTCCTGACACAAGTAGCAACCTCCCTAACCACATTCCAGACTAGATAATCTGGAGCCTAAATAAATTGTTCCACATAACAAGGGAATATGCCACTTAGCCCCTCTCCAAATCTCAGCTTGGAAATAGAAACTCTCCTCCCTTCTCTTCTCCTTCTGTGTGGTTTTTTTTTTTTTTTTTTTTTTTTTTTTTTTTCTCTAGAGAAGTGCTCTTGTCATATCCCAGTTTATAGTGTTTCATCATTTCTGCCAGAAAGCACTGTGCTTAATGATAAAAGTATTCTCCTCCGCTTCTGTGCCATGGGGTGCCAGTAAAAAAAGCCAGGTGTGAAATAATTGTGCGGAGGGAGATTCCGTTCCTCTATAATTTCAGTTTCCTGTTCATATACTATATGTGTGTATGTATGTATATATTTTCACTACAGGTAGATTAGAAACCCCATACTATGCCAATCATATCTATAGGCTACAGCTTGGAAACCCAGTCAAGTTATAACATTTCTTAATCCAAAGCCATATCTGTACAGAAGATGGAACTTTCCGGTTGTATGCCACTCAAAGCTGCTCTATTGAAAAGGACTGGTCCCCCAAAATTAGCTGGAAAGTCAGTAAAAACGTCTGTGTTCCCCTGAAGTTCTTACTAATTCCCTCTCTCATGCCACCACTGACAATTTCCTGTTCTAAAAATTTCTCTTTTAGGCCCCGTGCATAATGGGCATTTTAGATCCACTTCACGGTGCTCTGGCATTTAGTTGTGGGCGCAGGTGATGCATCTATCCCCACTGCTGGCCGCCTGTCCAACACTGAGAATCTGACGGCAGCTGTGGCTGGATGGGACTGGACAGCGCATCTAGTGGTACAACGTTTAGGGCAGTATGCACTCAGGAAAGAAAGCCCATAACCAACTTCCTGTGTTCCAAACATTTGTCCCTGGGGTGCATATTTCCCTAAATTTTGGTATCGCTAGGTGCATTTGTGTTTTGCACATTGTGCAACATTAAAGCCCCACGCACACTGCCCATTTAGCTCCAGTGTTTAGCTGCTGGAGGAGGGCACATGTGTCCCATCTAGCCTGTCAAACTCTATGGGGTTGAGTTGCTAAGGACAAATAGAATGTGCAAAGTGCAGTTGCCCCAGAGCTTAATAAAGTGGATAAGGCTACACTTTGCAAAGAATACCCAATCACATATTATTATTTATTTTTATTTTTTTGGGTGGGGCAGCAAACAGAACCACCCTCCTCCCCAGGGTTTGTGTCCTCATCTATGGTGGGCAGCGCTTCACCAGCGGCTTCCCTTGCTCGGCGGCTGTGAACTGCTTTCCCTTCTCCCTGCTCTCCATGGGCATTGCAGCGGCTTCCATTTCCTCCCTCCTCCTCGTGGCCAATTGGGACTCCCTTTCTCTTTTTGGCCAATCAGAAAACAGGGTTGGACGGATTGAGGCTCAGTGTTTCACTAGCGAATATTCGCTGTTGTAACACCTGGGAGGGGCTTATGGCGCAATGCTCTGCGCCACGAGAACACCTTATTTTGAAGCCTATGGCTCTAGTCGGGTGCTTTGAAAATACACCCCCCGCCACTGTAATTCAGGCACCCGGCGTCCTGAAAGGGGCCGGACGTGTGAATAGGGGGTGGCCGTGGATAGATTCATTCATAACATGAGCTTTATCTAATTCATATATGGGTTGACGTGGCGAGGGGGGGGCGGTGCCACCTGCTAATGGAAAGGGGAACCTCTGTATTAGGTGGGTGGTCATAATGTTATGGCTGATCAGTGTAAAAGCATAAGTAACTTGTCGAAACCCGCTACTAATGAAGAGAAATGGTGCCTCTTGAACAATAAATAATAATAAAAAAAAAAACTTTACATTCTTTCAGCAATTAACACCAACTAACAAATCTTTGGATGAAATCCAGACCACAAATCCTTGCGGCCACCTTTTTATAAGGGAATGATTTCTTCCCACGCAGGGAAATAACGATTCTCTCAAGTCTGTAAAGGCTAATATACGTGTTTTTATAAATGAACTGACAGATGGAAACCGAAGAGTGCTGAAAGATGGAAAACTTTTCAGATAGAATTGTCCCTTTACTATATACTGAACTAATCCACTATATATGTTCCTGCATGCACATCCCAATACCGGACAATACAGACTGAAGCAAAAATAGTGTAGTATGTGACTTTCAGAATAGACTCTCTTATATTTGCACAAACACCTCTACAGTATATGTGCTGTGGTGTTGTGTGTGTGTGTGTGTGTGTGTGTGTGTGTGTGTGTGTGTGTGTGTGTGTGTGTGTGTGTGTGTGTGTGTTTTTTTTTTTTTTTTTTTTTGCTGCTGCTGTAAGACTGAAGTTGATTTCTAAATTTCCTAGACCACACAGGCTATATTCTGTCTGTCAGTTTTCCTGTATGGCAGAGCAGATATTTGTGTATGTAAATTATATATTTTTTTTTTTTTTTGCATAACATCATTTAATATTCCCAGACTATAGTTGTCCACAAGAGTGATTTTGTTTCACTGTGTGATGCAAGACAGTGAAACTCTGTGTAGTAGACATTTGCACAACTGATGCAAGGTGTGAGTACTCCATAGCAAGGGCTAACCCAAATTGTACAGCACTGTCTAATGAAGCCCAAATGTTTGGCTTTACATTAAAGCAGTATTCAACCCAAAACCAAATGGTAATATATTGCACCTTGCCAATCATTAAATGTGTTGGCTGCATTCGTTTATTTTTTTGCTCCCTCTGTTCTCACCTAGTGATCCGGTGTTCTATCAGATTAGCGAATCCGTTCGATAGAGTAGCGTAAGGGACGTTCTTTCCACTGTGTATGCATTCCACCGCTACCAGGTTTGCTAATCTGTCAAGAGAAAGCAACAGACATCTTACTACATCTAGCAAGAAGCTGGACACCAGCAGTAGGTAGGTGGTGGAGGCCATGTTGGTATACCCGGCACTGCTCAGTGCTAAACCTTTTGGCTTTCAAAATTAAACATCCAAACGTGGTCACAAAAGTCAATATACTAATATTTGTTTGTATACGCTCACATTATTGCTCAAATTACTGTGAAATTCAAGCCGTAGCTGGATGTATAAAGATGTCGGCTGCTGCTGCTTTCTGACTGCACTGTTCTGTCAGATTCACAAACCTGGTAGTGGTGGAACGCATGCGCAGCTGACAGAGTGTCACTTCCGTTTAATTATCTGACAGGTTTGCTAATCTGATAGAACATCGGCCAGTAACACAGGAAGTATTATGCCTCGTACACACGATCGTATTTTCCAACAACAAATGTTGGCTGTGAGCTTGCTGGCGGAAAGTCAGACCGTGTGTATGCTCAATTGAACATTTGTTGTTGGACTTTTCCGCCAACAAACGTTGGCTAGCAGGCTCTCAAATTTTCCGCCAACAAATGTTTGTCGGACTTTCCGATCATGTGTACACAAGTCAGTCGGACAAAAGTCCACGCATGCTCGGAATCAAGTACAAGCCGGAGATGTAACTAGCATTCGTAATGGAGATATCACGTTTGTCTTTTACGTCACTAGGTTTGTAATTGTTAGCCAACACTTGTGTGGCCGTGTGTATGCAAGACGAGTTGAAGCCAACATCTGTTGGGGGAAAAAAGATAATCCATGGTTTTGTTGTGAGTCAGATCGTATGGGGCATAAGGGTGCCCCCACTCTGGAGCAATGAACACGGGGGACTCGGCAGACAGCAGTATTGTCAGTCTGGGGGAAAGGGGAGTGTTGGATGTACTAGCAGATTTAGATGCACTAACAATTTGAAGCGAATTCCAGCTATTACTCTATATAAGCAGTTGGATCAAACAGTTTTTTTCCTATTGGGATGAAATTTTTACACAAGTAAATAAAAGCTGATTATTGCAAGCATCCCTGCCAGTCTTAAATGATTTGTCATCCTCTGTAACTGATACATTTGCAAGAGGGCGCTTTAGTTTGCATATTTAGCGCTATACAAGTTATTCATTCATTCATTCAGAGCTTGTTCTTCAAGTGAAGTCCCAGGATCCAACAATGAGGCCGCCTGAACAATCGGTGCTTTCCGGCACCACAAGTGTGTGCAAACTGCGCCTTCTCAATGGCAGAGCAATCTTCTGGGACCTGTGATGGGGATATCACCAGTCCCAGAAGACTGGAGGGAGGGGGAGACGAGTACTTCTGCTTGAGTCGCCTAGGGGGCCCAAGCGGAAGTGGGAGCTAGGTAGGTGTGCACAGGGAAGAGTTCTGGGGATGAGGAAGTCTGTTCACTGTAATGCATCAGAAAAAGGTAGGCAGGGCTGATGACACATGCATTGGTTTTCAGACCAGTGAAGACTCTGGTGTGCATTGAAGATTTAACACATTGTAGCTTTTCATGTATAATGCTCTCGGAGGATAGTATATTTAGCAACAGTTGCACCTTTTTTTCTTTCTTCAGGAGAACAGAAGAGAAAGCCTTATGGTGAACAGCCACAAGGTGTGGTGGTGATCTCACAACATCAAGGGCTTGGCTACATATTAACTGAAAATTAAAATATTAAAGCTGGCAAAATGACACATAATATTGCTAATGTGTGTTTTATAAAAAAAAAAAAAAAAAAAAAAAGGCATTTCATTGAGACTATGTAATCTAAGGGATTAGAAGGGACACTACCTACACTAGACATCAAGGAATATAAGGGGGGCGATCGCCAGCTAGTTCAGTTTTATCTTGGTTTATTACATTTTATATTGCTGTTTTGTCAAAGAGCAAAGTAGGAGCATAGACACGTATTTTTCTTTAATGGTAAAAAATGTTGAGCCTGAACATACAACTTAATTCAGCGAAGCCCACAATCGCGTATCCTATAATGCAGGCTAAGCATAACCTTCATATTATATGAGGCCTCTACTAGACTGTGCATGGGATTTACATATCTGACTAGAATCCTTTACCTGGCATGACCAGGGTAGATAAGATGTTCCACCTTCTTGTGACTGCCAACTATTGTATACTCCACTTAACTTTACCTACAATTAACAAGACCACACTTGAGATGGAATATAACTGGCCATAGCAGCCTTTTTTATTCAAAAATAAACGATGTAACAATCTTTTTACATAACAAAACTCCAACTATCAGTTGCTCCCCTGCCCCCCCATCCGTGGTCTTTGACGGCACTTCCCAACTTCGCCCTGTTCCACTTCTACACTGCAGGCCTTTTTCCGTACTAGGACTCCAGCTCGGAGACAACTTATTACCTGCAGTGCAACCATTACCATCATCCAGCTAAACCATGTTGGCGGGAATACACCAGAGGGCCCATACCACTGATGAGTCCCTCACACTTCCATCTTGTAGGTTATCTTGCCACCATCAAAGACCACCACCGCTAATTCCATTGCTGCCATTACATGTCCTCCTTGCACTGCACCTGAAATAACGCAAAATGAACACACAATAAAACAGGGAGGGTGGGTGGGAAACTGTTCTCTGTCTAGACTTCTCCCTGCAATGCTGCCCAGGGAATCCCTTATCCAATAAATAAACCCCCTCTCCTCTTTCCTCTTTCTTCCAGTCCACCTCTCCCCACTTTTACCCTGTTATATTTAACCCTGTGATGTCCCCTTCTCACCCCTGTCATCCCGGTCCTTTTCTAGCTCCATTACTTTCCACTCACTCCGGGCCTCACTTTATCATATTATTAGTTACATGAATAATGATTAAGAAATCATTTTCATGGCTCTGCCCAATGACCTAGAATATAAGATGTATATCCTTGCTGTGGTGTTTTAGTTTTGAACATAATGACAAACCTGTCAAATGGAAAAAAAGAAGGCAATATTGTATTCTACTGAATAGCTTCTTCTCCTTCTTCTCCTTCTTCTCCTTCTTCTCCTTCTTCTCCTTCTCCTTCTCCTTCTCCTTCTCCTTCTCCTTCTCCTTCTCCTTCTCCTTCTCCTTCTCCTTCTCCTTCTCCTTCTCCTTCTCCTTCTCCTTCTCCTTCTCCTTCTTCCTCCATTTAGCCCACCTCATTGCTAAGACTTATAACTCATGGTGTCCTGTGTTCCATACCTTAGTCACATACAATAAATCTTTCCTGCCAGCTATTGTATTGTCAGTCACTGTTCCCGTGGCTTTCAGAATACCCAAACAGTGATCGTATCTGAATGGATTTTCAGATCAAATTTTGCCAGCCGAGCAACCCACTGCTTTAATTTTGACCAATTCAGCTGCATTCAAATTATTCAGAATTCATAGATTGCATCTGTGCAAGTAAATCAGTTACTCTGGATAATAAATGTGTCTACAGGGGCATAAAGGGAGTGATTTTAGGATTGAATATGCCATTCTAAAGGAAAGAAAAAGAACAAACTGTTTTTGGATTTGTGTTGGTAGTGGGCTGTTAAATATACTTTTAAATGTAATGCCCAACTCGGAGCTTTGATCCTCATCTCTCCAATTGTTCCACCTTACTACACCAATAGTGTATTGTGCCTTACTACTTTGATTTTTTTTTTTTTTCAGGGTGCCATGGTGATGCCTCCTTAGATAATAGGTCCACAACTCCCTGTATTCACAGTATGTCCTCGGTCTTCCCAGATACTTTATTTACCTAAAATAAAGGTGCTCCCTAATACAACATGTCTTCAATTGGCTCTTAACCTTTTTGAAGTTTAAAAAAAAAGTCCACAATGGAGATTCTAGTAAGTTAAGTGGCACTTCTCTTTTGTCAATGTTCTCACCAATGTATCCCAGATACAGCTATTGTATGATCTCATGTCCTGCACACAGAAAGGAATTCTTGTAATGTCCCTGGGCTGGATCCAGTCTGTCATGAAGGCAGTGTTTCTGGTTCGGATGGTGTGACTAGGGCATTTTGTCTGCTGTAGATTTTGTGGCAGACATATTTCCATCTGAATAATTAACTGGTGTGGAAATATATATTACAAATTGTGTAAGAGGTCAGCAAATGAGCTGGTCAAAAGTATTTTATGTATTAAAAAGATCTAGGTGAATAAAGTGACTTGGAGATCTACTATTATTTCACAGTGAGTGATGGCAGTAATTAATTGTATCTGGTAACCTATAATTTCATAGAGGCCGTTGCAAAATACAATGTCTCCTTGGAATACAAAGGCAGGGTGTTCTCATATCCAAGCTACAGTTAAAAGGGCTTTTTAGTATTGTATATCTAGCCAAAACATTTTATTGATTGGGGTGTTTTTTGGTTAGAGTAGACCGCTTATTAGAAGGGATTTTCCTTCCATTGGAGAGCGTTGGGACTTGTTCATACCAGCTGCACTGGGCAGCATGTTCAGAATACAGTATGTAAATTCTTTCATGTGAACCGATGACCGGATCATGCACAATAAAGCCCAACTGCATGATCTTTTTCCATCGGCAGGTGCCATTATAAATGGGCATTACTTACCTGTTTACAGATCTGGGCTTCATTCTGGCCCCACCACCAGCTAGTTCTGACACACCATCTTATGAACCAAGGATGAATCCTGTGTGGCAAAGGCACTGACTGGCTGTTTAGGACAAGATGGTAAATCAGTTTCTCAGTCCCACAAAGAAACCATCCTCTGTACCATCATTGCTGACCACCTCCTAAAATACAATTTACCTGGCTATTATGTTAAAGTGCTTTAGTATGTCACTGACCCACCAAGATCATGTGGATCAGAAGTTCTTGCCTCACTTGTATTTTTAAAAGTGTATTTAAACCCAAAAGGTTTATTTACTTTTATTTTACCCTTTGATCAACCTATATTAACAGACCAAACTGTCCAGCAAAAGTGGCGGTTTTAGGGTTGAGACAAACCATGTATCACTGGGTGCTTACAATGGTCTACTTTTTATTTATGTAAAGCCTTTTATCCAAAAATGAAATAAACCTTTGCTGTAACTGCTTAAAACATGTTCGCTGCAGTTCAACATTAATATTTTTATTCAAGTCCATTTAAAGCTGCTAGTAGATCCAATACTACCCTCTCCCCAGATTGATTATGCTGCAGTCCAAAGGTGGTTCCGTTGCTCCTCTATGGAGTGGAGACACTCTAAGGAAGTGTTACTGAGGGGAGGGGGAATGCCTAAAAAAAAATAAAAAAATAAAAATAAAAATAAAGTGTGTGTGTGTGTGTGTGTGTGTGTGTGTATGTATATGTGTGTGTGTGTGTAATATATATATATATATATATATATATATATATATATATATATATATATATATATATATATATATATATATATATATATATATTATAATATATAAAATGAATGCAGCCAGCAGTATGTTTTGTTTGAATCATCAATTCAAAGTGTTAAGAGAATCAGTATGACTGTTTATAGGGAGCACCAATGTACTTCTCTCAAATCAGGTTTCCTTTAAGCCAGTGTGGTGTTTACTAAAGAGCAATGTGTCAAGTTCCCCTTTTGGCGTAATTTTATAAAGGTGCTCAGCAGCTCTAATTTAGGTTTCAGGTATTAAGATGGCTGCCTGGGAAACAGGACAGAGGCCTAATGACGTAGCAACTTCGGCTTCTCTAAATAACGGCCTGCCTCACACCATTGCTTGAATTACATGCTTTCTTAAGAAATTTGGCAAAGGAATTGTTCACATATGTGCATGAATGCCAGAGATACTTTATACAGACCAATTAACTTTCGCATTCATTCACAAAAAAAGGACCCATAACTCTGCCAGTGACAGTGTATTCAGGGTAATCTCTGCCCGCATCGGTTGCCAAGGAGCCTCAAAGGCACAAAAAAGCCTTTTTGGTTGATATAGCAACCCCATGAGAAAGTAACGGCTTCCTTTTTAAACTTTATCCTGTAGTGTGTGTGTGTGTGTGTGTGTGTGTGTGTGTGTGTGTGTGTGTGTTTTTGTGTTTTTTTTTTTTCTGCCTTCTAGCCAGATGCTCTTGTATATGATAATACTGTGCAAGCTTGTTTAGTGGCTTGCATGCCTTTTTAACTGTGTGCAAGTGCGTATTTTAGTAGAGACATATGAGGTGTATCCTAGGCCTATTTTAGTAGAACTGGCATACAGAAAATATGACCCCTTTTAATGGCAGCAGTATCTTTTTTTTTATTATACAGGTTTTATATAGTGCCAACAGTTTGCGCAGCGCTTTACAACATGAGGGCAGACGTTACAGTTACATTATGATTTGGTACAAGAGGAATCGGGACCCTGCTCGTTAGAGCTTACAATCTGTAAAGGAAGGGTCAATTGATACAAAAGGTAATAGCTGGGGGGGATGAGCTGATGGAGGAAGTAACTCTGTTAGAAGCAGGATAGGCTTCTTTGAAGAGAGGGGTTTTCAGGGATCGTCTAAAGATGGATAGATTAGGGGACAGTCGGACAGATTGGGGTAGGGTGTTTTAAAGGATGGGAGAAGCTCTGGAGAAATCCTGGAGGTGAGCATGGGAGGAGGTGACAAGGGAGCTAGAGAGAAGGAGGTCTTGGGATGACTGAAGAGAGTGGCTTGGTTGGTATTTTGGGACTAGGTTAGTGATGTAGCTGGGGGCAGAGTTATGGATGGCTTTGCAAATTATTGTTAGTACTTTTGAATTTTATTCGTTGGGTGAGTGGAAGCCAGTGGAGGGATTGGCAGAGAGGGGTGGAGGACACTGAATGGTTGGTAAGGTGGATGAGTCTTTCAGCGGCAGTCATTATAGACTGAAGGGGGATAGTCTATGTAAAGGTAATCCAATAAGGAGGGAGTTGCAGTAGGCGAGAGATGACCAGGGAGTGAATTAAAAGCTTGGTGGTGTCATTGGTTAAAAAGGGGCGTATTCTGGAAATGTTGCGGAAGTTATGGCGGCATGATTTGGACAGGGATTGTATGTGGGCCTGAAAGGACAGTTCAGAGTCTAAGCTTACCCCTAGCACCCTGGCATGTGGGGATGGACTGATGGATGTGCCATTGTTCTTGAACAGAGAAGTCAGGGGAGGGAGCACATGGGAGAGGAAATATTAAGAGCTCGGTTTTAGATTACGTTTGAGGAAGTGGTTTGACATCAAGGCTGATATGTCTGTTAGCAGATCAATAATGCCTGTTCGTAGATCAATCATGAGATTGATGGGGGTGAGCTGAGGGGTAGAGGGATAGATTTGGGTGTCATCAGCATATTAATGGTAGTGAAAGCCATGGGAGGCTATCATCTGACCCAGGGTGGACGTGTAGATGAATAGTAGAGGTCCAAGGACAGAACCTTGGGGGACCCATACGGAAAGAGGAGTTGGAGAAGAGGAAGTGGCGTTGTAAGTGACACTGAAGGTGCAATGAGATGGGTAAGATTCGAACCAACAGAGTGCAGCCATGGAGACCAAGCAAATTGAGTTTTTTGAGGAAGAAGGGGTGGTCAACTGTATCAAAGGCAGCAGAAATGTCCAAGAGTAAGAGTATGGAATAATGACTGTTGGTTTTGGCTGTTAGTAAGTCGTTTGAGTTTTAGGTGGGCAGTTTCTGTGGAGTGCTGTGGGCGAAATCCAGACTGAAGGGGATCAAGAAGGTTATTCTCAATGAGGTGGACGCTCGGTCGGTTGTAGACTAAGCGTTCAAGGAGTTTGGAGGCAAAAGGGAGTAAAGAGATGGGCCTTAGGTTAAGATTGGTGGGGTCTGAGGTCTTCTTTGGTATGGGAGTGCTTAGCGCATGTTTTAGACGGTTGGGGAAGATGCCACTAGAGAGTGAATGGAGTGAATGCATAAACCAGCATTGTGTTTTCTTGAGTTTAAAAAAAAAAAAATTGGCTTTCTGGTACGTGCAAATATGAGCATAAATGTTTAGAATTTTCATAGATTTTTGCCATAAGGAATGTATTGTACGGACAAGTGCGCACAAAACACAAAAGTCTGAGATTCACAGCCAGACATGCTGATTCTCAAATACCGTATATACTCGAGTATAGGCCGACCCGAATATAAGCCGAGGCCCCCAATTTACCCCCAAAAAAACTGGCAAACTTATTGACTCGTGTATAAGCCGAGGGTGAGACATGCCTGTCCATCCCTGTGTGTGTGTCCGTCCATCCCTGTGTGTCCGTCCATCCCTGTGTGTCCGTCCATCCCTGTGTGTCCGTCCATCCCTGTGTGTCCGTCCATCCATCCCTGTGTGTGTGTGTGTCCATCCATCCATCCATCCCTGTGTGTGTGTGTCTCCATCCATCCATCCATCCATCCCTGTGTGTGTGTGTCTCCATCCATCCATCCATCCATCCCTGTGTGTGTGTGTCTCCATCCATCCATCCATCCCTGTGTGTGTGTGTGTGTGTGTCTCCATCCATCCATCCATCCGTGTGTGTGTGTGTGTGTGTGTGTGTGTGTGTGTGTGTGTGTGTGTGTGTGTGTGTGTGTCCAGCCTACCTGTGTCCCGAGCCTTTGTCCCGAGCCTCCGTCCCGTGTCGTGCCTTGCCTTCGTCCCGTCCCGTCCCGTCCCGTGCCGTGCCTTGCCTTGCCTCCGTCCCGTGCCCTCTTCGTCGGCGGCCATTGTAAAATTCAAAAGCCGCGCCTCCTCCTTCGCCTGTGATAGGCGGAACACTGAATTTCCCAGCAGCCTGTGTTCCGCCTATCACGGACGTCGTATCATCCTCGTCCGTAGTACGAGGATGAGCGGATGCCCGTGATAGGCGGAACACAGGCTGCTGGGAAATTCAGTGTTCCGCCTATCACAGGCGAAGGCGGAGCCGGAGGCGCGGCTTTTGAATCATAGAATGGCCGCTGTCTGTCTGCTCGACACGCTGATCGAGCGGGCAGACAGCGATGACTCGAGTATAAGCCGAGGGGGGCACTTTCAGCCTCAAAAAAGAGGCTGAAAATCTCGGCTTATACTCGAGTATATACGGTATCAAAACTGTGTGCAAGAGGCTTAGCCTGCAGGGAAGGCCTGCAAATAGTGTTGGACACATGATGCAGATTTCAGTGAACATAACTCCTATTTCTGAGTTCTCAGCTGCAGCTTGTTTTTATTTTTTGGCAATAACATTACTTTCCCATTTATCAGTTTCCATTTTGAAACTCCTTTGTGACTATGGCAATTTTATACTTTTTTTGATTGTTGAATATGATTGTGTCATGTAGTACTGGTAGACTGTATCCAACTTCTGCAATCTCCATTGTGCCTGTGTGCGCATTTTGATTATGCCATACCATCATACTTTAGCCTATATGCGACTATCATGTTTAACCAGTTCTGGACTGCCCACCGCATATATACTGCAGCAGGGTGGCCCAGCTGTGCAAAATCGCGTATAGGTATAAGGACCTTTTTTCGGGAGCAGTGATTTTTTTTTTTTTTTTTTTTTTTTAAAGTGAAACAATAAAAACTAAATATTCCTTTAAATATTGTGCCTGAGAGGTGTCTATAGTATGCCTGTACAGTGGCACATTTTTCCCGTATTTAGAACAGTACCAAAATGACACTTCTAAAGGAAAAATTGTCATTTAAAACTGATCGCGGCTGTAAGGCTTCTTTCACACTGGGGCGGTATTCAGGCGTTGCAGCGCTAAAAATAGCGCCTGTGTAGCGCCTGAAAAAAACCGGCCCCTTTCACTCCAGTGTGAAAGCCGGAGGGCTTTCACACTGGGGCGGTGCGCTGGCAGGACAGTGAAAAAAGTCCTGCTAGCCGCATCTTTGGAGCGGTGAAGGAGCGGTGTATTCACCGCTCCTAAACCGCTCCTACTCATTGAAATCAATGGGACAGCGCGGCAATACCGCCGGCAAAGCGCCGCTGCAGCGGCGCTTTGCGGGCGGGTTTAACCCTTTTTCGGCCGCTAGCGGGGGTTAAAACCACCCCGCTAGAGCCCGCAGACCGCCGCTAAAACGACGGTAAAGCGCCGCTAAAAATGGCGGCGCTTTACCGCCGACGCCCGCACCGCCCCAGTGTGAAAGCAGCCCAATGAATTGTCGGGTCTCGGCAATATGGATAAAACTCATTGGAAAAAAGAGCATGGGGTCCCCCCCAGTCCATTACCAGGCCGTTTGAGTCTGATATGGAAATTAAGGGGAACCCTGCTCAAAATTAAAAAAAAAGTGTAACCGTGTCGCATTGCAAAAAACGGCCTGGTCATGAGGGGTAAACCTTTCTGGAGCTGAAGAGGTTAAGCGCATGTTGCAACACTAGAAGCTCACCTTGCAGATCTTTGGAACTCTTATGGTCATTTTAGAATCCTACACATCTTCCTTTGGTGTCAGGAATTGTGAACTGTACACTCAGCGGCCAGAATTAGATTTCTATTCTTCATTGCAGCTTGCATCGGATAAGAATGGAGATGGAGCTGCACCTAGGTTTAGCATTCTTTAGTTACAGTGGTGAGTCTGACCCCGATTTAGAGTTCTCCTGTAGATAGGCAGATGTTTAATGTTAAACACTGGCTGTAATAAAACCTGAGAACATTGTTTAGTTGATCTAGTGCTCTTGTAGATGTACAGTGCCTTGCGAAAGTATTCGGCCCCCTTGAACTTTTCAACCTTTTGCCACATTTCAGACTTCAAACATAAAGCTATAAAATTTTTATTTTTTGTGAAGAATCACCAACAAGTGGGACACAATTGTGAAGTGGAACGAAATCTATTGTATTTTTGAAACTTTTTTTAACTAATAAAAAAAATGAAAAGTGGGGCGTGCAAAATTATTCGGCCCCCTTGCGTTAATACTTTGTAGAGCCACCTTTTTGCTGCTATTACAGCTGCAAGTCGCTTGGGGTATGTCTGTATCAGTTTTGCACATCGAGAGACTGAAATTCTTGCCCATTCTTCCTTGCAAAACAGCTCGAGCTCAGTGAGGTTGGATGGAGAGCGTTTGTGAACAGCAGTTTTCAGCTCTTTCCACAGATTCTCGATTGGATTCAGGTCTGGAATTTAACTTGGCCATTCTAACACCTGGATACGTTTTATTTGTGAACCATTCCTTTGTAGATTTTGCTGTATGTTTGGGATCATTGTCTTGTTGGAAGATAAATCTCCGTCCCAGTTTCAGATCTTTTGCAGACTCCAACGGGTTTTCATCCAGAATGGTCCTGTATTTGGCTGCATCCATCTTCCCCTCAATTTTAACCATTTTCCCTGTCCCTGCTGAAGAAAAGCAGGCCCAAACCATGATGCTGCCACCACCATGTTTGACAGTGGGGATGGTGTGTTGAGGGTGATGAGCTGTGTTGCTTTTACGCCAAACGTATCGTTTTGCATTGTGGGCAAAAAGTTTGATTTTGGTTTCATCTGACCAGAGCACCTTCTTCCACATGTTTGGTGTGTCTCCCAGGTGGCTTGTGGCAAACTTTAGACAAGACTTTTTATGGATATCTTTGAGAAATGGCTTTCTTCTTGCCACTCTTCCATAAAGGCCAGATTTGTGCAGTGTACGACTGATTGTTGTCCTATGGACAGACTCTCCCACCTCAGCTGTAGTTCTCTGCAGTTCATCCAGAGTGATCATGGGCCTCTTGGCTGCATCTCTGATCAGTCTTCTCCTTGTCTGAGCTGAAAGTTTAGAGGGACGGCCAGGTCTTGGTAGATTTGCAGTGGTCTGATACTCCCATTTCAAAATGATCACTTGCACAGTGCTCCTTGGGATGTTTAAAGCTTGGGAAATCTTTTTATATCCAAATCCGGCTTTAAACTTCTCCACAACAGTATTACGGACCTGCCTGGTGTGTTCCTTCGTCTTCATGATGCTCTCTGCGCTTTCAACAGAACCCTGAGACTATCACAGAGCAGGTGCATTTATACAGAGACTTGATTACACACAGGTGGATTCTATTTATCACCATCAGTCATTTAGGACAACATTGGATCATTCAGAGATCCTTGCTGAACTTCTGGAGTGAGTTTGTTGCACTGAAAGTAAAGGGGTCCAATAATTTTGCACGCACCACTTTTCAGTTTTTTTATTTGCTAAAAAAGTTTAAATTATCCAATAGATTTCGTTCCACTTCACAATTGTGTCCCACTTGTTGGTGATTCTTCACAAAAAATAAAAATGTTATATCTTTATGTTTGAAGCCTGAAATGTGACAAAAGGAGAGAGGGAGAGGGAGATATTCTTCTTACACTATCCAGCTTAGCCCTAAAGGGGAGAATTTACAGTAAAAGTCTAGAAATTATATCCTGAACCTTGATGGTTCAACTGCAGGGAATATAGTTGACCACTTTTCAGAGTAAAGGCTACCCCTCCTGAAATCCCACTAAGTAATTCCTCCATCACCTTCTACCCATGGTACACATCAGGGAGAGATGATACAGCCAAATACATGGGTAGAGATGCAAGGAAGCTTTGGGGGAGAGGTGGAGGGTTAGTGTTGCACATTGTGCATTGTGCAGCACTGTGAACCGTGCACCCCGGAACTCTGCACCCTGTACGTAGCGTACTCCTGAATAATAAAAAGATACATAATGTTACAAATACAACTGGCCCTTTGAGGTTAACCATACTACTGATGCCATATATCCCAATATTGTTGCGCTGATTATACATTTAAGACATACTGCAGATGAAATTGTTTGACACCCCTGCCTTTGAGGTTGCCTACTGGATAAAAGAAACCCTGTAATGACCTAGAAACAAGATTCCAGCCATTCTTCTTTTTGTTAGCTTTTTATTTTATTTTATTTTTTTTATTTTATTTTTTCTGTTTTTGGATCCCACTAAAGACATCTGCTCTCCCTGATATTTGCCGCCAGTTGATTTTGCTTGTAAGAATGTGGGCAGTATTAAGGTTCATGTAACCGTATTCAGCATTATCTTGCAGGATGGAAAGTGTGGATAGATATGTACACATCACTGTTGTGTACCTTTTTCCTTTCATCCTCCGTTATTCATCGCCTCAGGTTCTGGACGAGTGTTTGCTTTCACATTGCTCTGCATTGGCCTTTTATTGCTAAGTGTGTCACAATCGGCTATATTGCTTTTCAGACCAGTACAAGCATTTGTTTCTACAGACCTGTTGTATTCAGTAACCTGGAAGACCTATAAAACAAAATATATGTTTAATGAAATGGTGTCTGGAATGATGTATTAAAAAAAAAAAAGTATTGCAGCACTTCAATTGTATATGCAACTGAACATACAGTTCACTTATGCCGTGTACACACGACCGGACTTTCCGCCGGAATAAACTCTGACTGTCTTTCCGATGGAGTTCCGCCCAAACGGACTTGCATACACGAGCACACCAAAGTCCATTCGTTTAGAGAGCGATGATGTATGACTGGACTAGAAAAGGAAGTTCAATAGCCAGTAGCCAATAGCTGCCCTTGTGTCGTATTTGGTTTGTCGGACCAGCATACAGACTAACGGTTTTCACAATAGGAATTGATTCTGTCTGCAAGATTTTAAAAATGTTCTATTTCTGGGTCCGTCTGACTTTTTGAAAAAAAAAAAGTCAGCTGAAGCCCACACACGATATCCGATTAAATGATTCCGTCGGAGTCCGGTCGTATGTACGCAGCATTAGGTCCTCCTGCAAAGTCTCAAATACCTGTAGAATTTTCTGGTGAAGGCCACCTAATGCACAACCTGTGATGGACAGCCGCTCCTCTGCTGCACTAAAAATATATGAATAATCACAAAAAAAAAAACACTAAGTGGTGAAACCAAAGGCTATTTCTCCAACTGCCTGGATTTTTCACTACATCGTCCTAATGGGGGGGGAGGGGGTTGTGCTCGTTTTATGTTCTTTATATGCTATACTTCCAGATAGCATAGCATTGCCCAGTATGTCTGCTCTTATATCCAATAAACTTTGCAAATCGGTGTTACTGCAGCTTTTTTTTTTCCTTGTCTCAAAAAAAAAATCAGCAAGTGAATGGAGGAAAGTGAATCCATGCAATCTAAATACAGCCTACGCAATGTAACCTTGGGCTCAAGTGCTAGCGGCATGAAGTCAATTGACTAGGCAGGGCAGAAGTCAAAGGGCTTATCAAGGCAAAGTGCAATAACTCGCAGCAACCTCTGATCATTTCTTCCACTGGGCTGACTTCAACAAACTTAAATGTGGGTGCTATGACTTTTTTTTTTACGCTCTGTGCCTCTTCATAACTTTGTACAGTAATTGAGATCTGTTGGCTCCAACCATTGGGTTCACTGTTGCTGCCATTTCCTTGTATGTCTCTGTAGTTCTGTTTATACTAAAGTTGCACTTTGGGTAAACCTAAATTCTACATTTTTTCTTTCCATTGTTATCTTCACAATATCCAGTAAAGTATAAATTTTTCACCTTATGTTTAAAAAAAAAAAAAAAAAAAGGTATCCATTTGCAATTTCTGATATTGCTTTGGTGTCTTGTGCATGCGTGATCTTTCTTTGAATAATGTCAGAATCCAAAGTGTCAGGAGGCTTGCAATGTCAGGGCAGCCTTTGAGGACAGTCCTATTCCAGCGGCTCTACAGATGTATGCCATTGCCGACATCCTTCTGAATTTCCTGGCTGTCTTCAATACTATCAGAATAACTGGCAAAATAAGAAGTCCTGACTTGCATATACCTGTCTGAGTGCAAGTACTGAAATATTGGAACAACTAGAATTTGTTATAGCCGAGCAATGGCAGCCATCATGCTCTCTCAGTATAGGTTTACTTTAAAAGTTTTTTTTTTTTTGTTTTTTTTACGTATAGCCAAAAACCTTTTTATTGGTTTTGGATAGTTTGAGAAGGGTTGGCACTCTAAATAGGTTTTTATTGCTGTCTGTATCCTCATTTGGTAGGTATGCCCTCCATTGACCCTGCTGGCTGCTGTAACTCAGACAGTGAGGGGAAAAAAATGAAAATATTACAGTCACCATAACTATAGGTGAGAGTAAACCTTCCAAAAGGGACACCTGTTTTGATGTCCGTTGTCTAAGAACGGAGTTCCCCTTACTTGTAGAGATTTCTCTTGCTAACAAAATGTTGGCAATACCTAGGGGAGAATGAAGATTCGCAGTCCAAGGACCATGGCTATGAACACTCTACCCACAAACATCCTATTGGAAGGAAACCATCGGGCCTTCAGGAAAAAACTCAATACCCACCTCTTAAGAACGAAGTCCAACACGGGTCGGATCTAGCGCCTTGAGGCGATTCAGTTTGCATTTACAGCGCTATACAAATCATTCATTCATACTTTAATTCTGGTATGGTGGTGTTCAGTATCAGATATAGGTGCACAGCTGTATTCTGCTGACCATATTTTGGCTCATTTATCTTGCTGTAGAGGGATGAAACCCTTTGTAAACATTTTGTCTTCATTTTGCTTCTGGTATGAATGCTGTATTTGCTATTTTTTTAAAGTAGATGCATTCCTTAGAATATATTCACTTGAGGTCATAGATTAAGGACGCACAACAGTCCGGAGTTATTTGCCTATATACCAGCTATATAGGTGACAGAAGTCTTAATGTGCATATGTCCTGCTATAGCTACACTTTTTGTCCTAATTTGCCTACAGGCGCATCAGACTGTTCACCTGGTTTGGTCTGCTATAATCAGATGCAGCAATCGTATGTCTGTATTTACTTCTGGACCATGGCAGACCTCTCCAGGCTGAGCCAGTATTTGAAGTGTCAACCCACTGGTTTGCAGATTCCAGACAAAATGCTATTATGCGGCATGCCACACTAGATAAGCTGGCACTGTTTATGTCCAAACGGCTTCATCTTCATAGAAGTGAACATGTATGTTTGCAGAACGATTTTATTATGGCTAGTTTGTATGTGCCCCCCTCTAAAATCTGTAGGCACCTTTTAGCCCAAGCAAACTGGAGAAATCTGGGACTAAAGGAATGCCTGGCCAATATGTAAAGGTACCGATCAACAGAACATGACTTAATTCCCAATCACATACTTGTGCAGACATTTTCCCCAAACTGCACATTCCTGGGCTGTCCCTTCTGGGCAATAGAATGTCAGTGTAAGCCCTTGTACACACGGTCGGACATTCCGACGGAAAAGTTCCGATCGGACCGTGTTGTCGGATAATCCAACCGCGTGTGGGCTTCATTGGATTTTTTTTTTTTTCTGTCGGAATGTACAACCAACAAAGTTTGAGAGCTGGATATGAAAATTTTCCGACAACATGATCCGATCAGACTTTGTCCGATCGTTTTTGGAGAATTCCGATCGGACAAAGTGCCACGCATGCTCAGATCAAATTCCTAGACAGAAGCTATTGGCTACTAGCCTGAACGTAGTCCCGTTGTAACTAAATATCGTCATCACTTTACGAACGGATTTTCTGACAACTTTGTCCAACCATGTGTATGCAACACCAGTTTCGGACAAAATCCGACGGAGTTTGTTGGAATGTCCGACCGTGTGCACAAGGGCTTAGATGTTCCTAGCTGATATTAATTTTTTTTTTTTTTTTTTTTTTGTTTTTTTTTTATTCTGAAATAACCCAGTGATTGGGATTTGTTTCATGCTACAGCCAGTATTTCCACAAAAATCATTCTGCAGACTCCAAGTTGAGATAAAAGATGCTTTTAAGGTCAACATAAGAGCTGCTTCTTTCTTATGCCTTTTGGAATTTGATGGTCTCCAGGCTAGCATTTGCAAACCCTGATTGAACTGTGCCTACTTCTTGTGTGTAAGCTTTTACCTTTTACGATTAACAGTTGCCCTTTCTGGAATACCCATTTGCTTTCTCCATTCCCTGCACTCCCTCAGTCAGTCCACCTCAAGGAGCCCTTGGAAAGAGTATAACCACCCTCCCATGAATCAGTACTCGGGCCTAAATGGGACATGCTCTGTCCTTGAACATGGTCAGGACTACTGCAGTCGAACAGGACAGTAGGGAGCGTAATTATCTGCTGGAAGAGGGGTGGGGGGAGGCTAGCAAGAAAACATGTCCCTCTGCCCATAACAGGCTAGTGCCAGATTCCATTTAGAAATGAGACTTGCTATAAAACCTACTTCTGAACATTGCGGCACTTCTCTGTGCAGATTTCTGAAGTCCCCTGTAGAATGAACACGAGCAGTGAGGGAGTTGGCAAGGCTAGTTAGATTGAAATTACTAACAACATTTGAGCAGTACATTAATGGGAGCTTTCATGGGTGCTTTTCATGCTGTGTTAACTAGTTGACATAAAATGAGAAAAAAAAAAAATCTGATTTCTGTTTGTTTTTTTTTTGTTTTTTTATAACCTGAGACTTCCTGATTAGTCTTGCTTGCTGCTTCAGCTTTTATGATGTTCACGCTTGCAGAGTTCTTGTGGAGATCATAGACCTTCTATTTTATTTTTGATGAATAACGCTCTTTTTCTCTCACACAGAGAGCTACACGACTCAAACCCAGTACAGTTCTGTGCCAGCTTCCTACAGCTCCCGCTCCCAGATCCTCAACTCCGATCAAAGGATAGCTGTGAGTACTTGTTGATTGAGCTTTGTAGGGTGGGGTAACATTTACCACTGTTCATACAATGTATGCGCATCTTGTAATATGTTTATAATCCACTGCAAATCCTATCTTTTATTGCTGGCTCTTAGTCATGTTAGAACTAGCGTTACTACTGTACGTTAAATTTGCCTGTTTTTCAGGCAAGAATTTTCTATTTAGGGAAAGTGGGCCTGTTTTTCAGGCAAGGCTTTTTCTATCTAGGGGGAAAAAAATAGGTTTATGTTAAAATGACTGGCTGCAAGTCGTTACAAGACAGTCGCCTATGGTCACAGCTCAACTCAAACCTTGAGGACCCATTCATGCTTTTGAGACCTGGTGCATCACATTAATGCATATTCACATTATTGCAAGTTACTGCCTACTTATTTGCATAATTTTTCTGGAAAAGCACTAGCCTGCACAAAAAATTTGGACTTGGGTAATTTTTTGCAATACAGTGTACCACAATGCAACACGAGTTGTTGTGCTTCAGAGTGCAATTGAGAATGAATGATGGTCTCAAGCTCAGGCTGTGGTTGCCAAAGCACATAGCAAAAAGTAGAAAAATACAGTCATTCAAAATCTTTCCTGACCTTCTGGATCATACAGAGCAGAAACTAACAGTAATAAATACCACATTAAAGAGTGTCAGGTGTCTCTCCTTTAAACCATATAGTAATATCTATATATACTATAAAAAAATTAGAAAAACAAAATATACCAAAAAGTGTTTTATTTGGCAACTGACCCAAGGTGAGTGCCTAAACACCCCAGATTATCAATCAAATTCATTAAAAAGCAACAAATGGCAATGGGCTATGTGACCAAAAATAAACAAATTGCAGAAGCCAGCTACTAGGATTAAGCAATGCCCAACAAAATCTTAAAGGTGGAAAAAGTCACATTTAGTATTCAATATATAAAAGAAGCATACATGTTTATACTTTGCATTAAGGCTTTTATTTGAACAGGCTGGAAAAGCACATTTATTGCATTACAATGTACCACAACGCACCGTAAGCTGTGCTTTTGCATTGCAGATACATTGGTGGGCAATTGAGAATAAATGATGGCTTCAAGCTCAGACTGTGGTCGCCAAAGCATGTAGCCAAGCAGAATGACCTGGATCCTACAGAGCATAAACGTAAAATGCTAAATACTATATATCAGAGGAGCTTTAGGTGTCTCCCCAATAACCATGCATCATTTTTTTTATAATAGAATGTACCACAATGCACCATTGTGCTTTGTAATGCAGGTGCATTTATAGTGCAATTGAGAATAAATGACGGTCTCCATTTAGACTGTGGTTGCTAAGGCATGCAGCCAAAGCAGAATAATCATGCTCTTTGACACCTTCCCTGAGCTTTTGGCTCCTATAGAGCATAAACGAAAAGTAACACAGGAAGCTCAGCACATACATATAAGAATGAGGAAATACATCAGCTGGAGTCGTATAAATCATGTGACTATTGGAGTATAGGAGAATTGGCCTTCGGGAGCTTATAGGTGAATGTTTAACGCTGCCATTTCCTATAATAACATTTGTCAGAGTTGTGAAGCACTCATAAAATGGGAGTTGAATAGTGTGAAAAAAATGTTATGTTGGAGTAGAATGGGTGTATTATGTAGAAGTGATTTTATTCTGCTTATTTTGGGAAAGAGTTCTTTCTAATGACATCATCATTTGTCAGAGATCGGAATACATTGAGATTGAAATGTAAGCAGACTAATCTTTTCATAACGGGATAGAAACCAAGTGAGTGGCCAGCCATAAGAGCTCACAGTCCAAGAGACCCCTTAGAATTCCATAAGGTGCAGAATCGAAACTGTTGTTGCTTCCACTCTGATTCATATACCTGTCTCTGCCAGGTATATGAATCAGTCTGTGCCAGCCCTGGGGTTGGAGCATCCATACTGGATATTTTTTCCTCAGTGTGCTCCCACTCTCCTTCCCTGACCATTGCACCCGTCACACTCACAGGTGCATGTCCAAGGAGTTTTGTCTTGGGATGGGCGGAGCCTGATGGGGAACAGCAGTAGGCGGATCCATACTAACTTTTTTTAAATCTGCCCATAGCCCTGTGCTGTCAATCAACAGCCAGGTGGACCTGATGGGGAAAAACGAATCACTGTTCCTTATGAGGCTCTGCCCACCAAGTCACAAGTCATTTCCCAAATATAGGCATTGTCATATTTGGCTATTGACCTCCTATAGTATTTTTGGATCTATGTTTAACTTTAGCCTTTGGCTAGGGAATATCCCAGCCAACAGCTAAATGGGGTCCACCATTCTGACGCACACGGCAATGCAGGTTGGTGACACTTGGTTGTAAGAACAGTCCAGTCCATGGGCTGTATATCCCAATATCCTTCCCTTTGGCAGGCTTTCTTCTAGATATAGATGGGATAGACGCTTGCTATGAGTTTTTAGGCATATCAAACACCTGTTTTTATTTGGGCAGTGATCCGGTATTGGTGTTTCCCCACGGGCCGGCAGGCTTTGCCACCAACCACTCACCAACAAGTTCATTTAAAGTAGCATTTATGCTAAGATCCCAGGTCCTGATTTCCCCACGAAATGTGTCGACCTTATAACTTGATCTCAAGACTATGCATATACAAAATCTTGGATGGCTTTTAAAATAGATTTTTAAAGGATATGTCCAAAGTAGTATTTGGATTTTAGTTTGTGTTAAACCCTGGGTGGTATAATTAAAGTCCCAGTTTTGTTGTGCCCCTATCTTTATAGATTATAGGGATAATACCTCCAAGGGCAATAATTGACTGTACACTCAAGTTCACATACATAGTAGGACTTTTTGGGGTCAGAATATAGTACTGTGTGGGAAGCTGGCACATTTATGACAGCTTCATTGCCAGTACACAGAGTGGGCCCTGTCTGTGCTTAGTTTTTTGTATGCCAGCTCAGACCTGGTCTTAATCGCCACCAGTTTTTTAATCTGAGAACTGACCGTAATCCTTTATGAAGATGTGCCTGCAACAGTAACAAGTTCTTAAAATCACAGTAACAAGGACTACCTGAATGTTTCACCTGTTGGATGTTATGGACACTAATGCAAATGCTTGCCTGAATTAGACACAGATAGTACTTAAAGCGGAGTTCCAGTCAAAAATGGAACGTCCGCTTTTAAGTGGTGACCCCCTGACATGCCTCATTTGTCATGTGTTTTTATTTTATTTATTTTTTTTGGGGGGGGGGGGGGGAGGGGGTGGATACCTTCTCTTTAGAGGCATCCAGCTGCCACTTCGTCCCAGGGCTCCGCGGTGCCAGAAAGAAGTTACCCTCCCTCCCCTGCAATCTTCTGGGACACATCACGGAAAAGTGCCCGGCCATTCACAGGGCACCCACAGTTACAATGCCGGTGCAGCAGAGAGGAGGGGTAGGGGAGCAAGGCTTCGTCTGCCCGCATTGCTGGACCATGGGACAGGTAAATGTCCGATTTTATTAAGTCAGCAGCTACACTTTTTGTAGATGCTGACCTTTTAAATGGGTGGAACTCCACTTTGCGGAAACAGACAGAAAAGTGCCTTTCATAGCTTTAATGAATCCCCCAGGTGTTTTAGGTTCTCACTGTGGATGGAAAGAACGGGGTGGTCATACTATTACTATAGTAATTGTAGTAATTGGTGGTTCACTAGGTTTTTACCTAAACACTATTGTATTGTTTTATATGGAGAGATGAATGGTGTAGTATTAGAGAATTTCCAAAGCCAGTATAATAGTTTCTTTTGTGAAATATTAAATAACTCACTAAAAAAAATGTATAGTGTGTGTGTGTGTGTGGGTTTCTGTGCTTTTTGTATGTTTTTCCTATTAACGAGGTACCATTTTGGCACAAGATGAACTGATCAAGTAGATGCTGAAAACTTAACGGAAGAAGCAGGCAGAGTAGACTGGTGCTGGTCCAATATTCACCATCTAATAATTCCTAAACAATTGCCTACAACACTTGGTCCAATTCTCTTTTGCCTCTGGCTGCTCTCTGTTAAACAGGTGCTAAATGAATTGTATGCAAAGTGAGCAAAATTTAACAGGCCGTGTTCACAATGGCTAAATCTGGGTTTCTCAACCAGGGTTCATCCATGGCTTTCTAGGGGTTTCTGGAGCAATGAGCAATTTCTGCCACTCGGATAAGTTCCCACTGACCCCTTTTTGATCTTTTTTAGCCATCTGTTGGGGACTAATTCTTCCCAATGACCACCAAGTGTAAAGGAGCATTGTTCCCACTGACCATCACACTAATGTATTATGAGTTGTAGATATAGTAGGGGTTCCTTGAGACTGAAAAGTTATTTCAGGAGTTCTTACTGTATACATTGAGGAAGGCTGGGCTAAATCATACCTAAGAATGTCTTCTGCCATAATCTTTTATTGGGGTTTGTAGAAGAGAAGAACAGAATTGGGACTTTGAATGAAGCACACATCAGTAAGAGAGTAAGTCAAGTGACTATAATATTTATTTTGTATAGTCCATGATATGTTATAAAAACATCTTGAGCATCAACCTCTAAAATGCCCTGGGCATACAGCCTCCACATAATGAATCATGGACTAATATATTCATAATAGTTTACAATCCAATAAACATTCACATAAAACACAGTAAATGCATGTATATACACGTTTCTTGCTGTGGATAACCATGGTAACTAAATAATTAAAAGATTGATTTAAAAAATGCCTAAATAATTATGAATCGGAGAGGATCATATGAATCTTGATATTCCATGATTGAGATAAGAGATAATGGCTAAAGGCTCTACGCGTTTTGCGGTATTCCAACTGTTTATCAGGCGCATACATCATGGAATAATTCTAAAAAATTATATAGAAAGAAAAATGATTAAATTATTAGATAAAAATTGGCAAAGTAATTTGATTATTATAGTTAATTTGAAGGCTGGGTGTCCAACTCACGTCTGCATCAGCGGGCCAGTAAAACAGCATCAGGGTTCGCAAAAAGAGCCGTAGTGCATAGCCACCGGCACAGAGGTGGCCTGTGGGAGAGGTAACCACCACCAAAGACACTCCCAGGGTGGTTAGATGCAATGCCTGTGGAATAGATGCAAATATCTATGTGAGGAGATTATGTGAAACAGACCACATATGGATCTGTGCATGTGTTGTGTATAAAAGTATATATATTGGAAAAAATGTGGTGAAGTGACAATGGGGCAAAAAAAAAAAAACTGGCAAAGACAATGACCACCAAAACATGAAAAAAGGGTGTAGACAAGGAGGAAACCTAAAGTGATTGGTGAGAGAGCTTAGTGTCATATGTGCATGTAATCGTGCAGGGAGGGAGAACCGTCCTGGTTCCAAATCAGGCAGGCGAACACACCACTGGAGAGTGGGAGCGCTTTCACCTGGGTGGCTCAGCCATCCGGTGATTAGTGCCGATCCATCTCCCCAGTGTGGTCGCTGAAAAGTGACTTTGCGACGGCAACAGTACGCCACGAGGATGCCTACTGCCCGGCACATATAGCATGACATCGGTGAAAAGGGACCAAGTATCCACCCCCTCCACATGACCAAAAGGAGGCTGTATGCCCAGAGCATTTTAGAGGTTGATGCCCAAAATGTTTTTATAACATCATGGACTATGCAAAATAAATATTAGTCACTTGACTTACTCTCTTACTGTGTGTGCTTCATTCAAAGTCCCAATTCTGTCCTCCTCTTCTACATATTGTTGATAGGGATGGAGGCAGGCATCCCTTTGGTGCTAGGCTCATTAAAAGTCCCAAAAACCTTTTTTTTTTTTTTTTTTTTTCCTTTTAATGATTATTTTATTGGGGTTTGTTGACATATGTGTTGGCAGAGAAAGAGAAGATGCATATTTTATATGGTAATATTGATTTTATTTTATTTTTCTCTACAGTCAAGCCGCTCAGTTGGATATGGTACCCTCGGGGGCATGCGTTCAGGCTACTCTTCACGCTCTGCGGTGGATGTTGGGGCC
Source organism: Lithobates pipiens (assembly GCF_037356315.1). Classification (NCBI taxonomy): domain Eukaryota; kingdom Metazoa; phylum Chordata; class Amphibia; order Anura; family Ranidae; genus Lithobates; species Lithobates pipiens. The sequence continues at coordinate 187,248,627 of NW_027507686.1, read as the reverse complement.
TCACAGAGAATCAGTGTACCTCCACCACAACAGCAGCAGCAGCAGCAGCAGCAGCAACAACGATATGCCACCTCCCGTCCATCCTCCTACCATGAAAAGGCCTATACAGGTCGAAGAGATTATGATACAATGTCTCTGAGATCACTACGTATTGGAGATGGTGATGACCGATATGAGCAAGTGGCAGTTTCTCAACCCGCTTATTATAATCGTCAGATGTCTTCTGTCAGTGCAGCACCCACAATGCAGAGATCCCTCTCGGGAACCTTTGGTCAGGATGGTGGCGGAGGCTCATGGGTTGAACGAGCAGAGGTAGTACAGACTCGGACAATTCGTGCACCTGCCATGCGCACCCTCCAACGTTTTCAAAGCAACAATCGCAATCGTGCCGCCTCTGGATCGTATGGCACCTTGAATTCAGTTGGACCTCAACAGATACAGTCCGTTGGAGCAGGCTCTGGGTATGTGACAACTACAATGGAGCATACCTCTCGAGCCCCGTCTGTGCGAAGCCTGGCAGAGTCTGCACACCAAGTTCAAGAGCTAAGAGGCATAGATGTTTTTGATGGGAACAAAAGCCTGATGAGTCAGCATTCGTTCACTAGTGGGTAAGTTTCTACTAAAGTAGCGATTTTCTGCAATTTTTTCTCCAAGGTCTAGCATACAGGCCCTCTGATTGCTCTTATACCAACTTTTAATGTCTGCCTTTATTTTAAGTGCTGGACAAACTGTTGGCGTTCTATAAAGCCCTGTATTGTTTTTGTTGTTGTTATTATTATTTGTCAACAAATGACACCTGAGCTTCACCATCTCGGGCAGTATTCCATCAGAGTATGAGAACCACACACCGGAGCTTTGTATATTGGCTTCCTGAAAAGTTAAGGAACTAAAAAACGTCGGGGAGAACATATAAGTGACGGTGTTGGATGATGAATTATAACCTGTCTTCTGTAATATTGAACATACACTAGTAGAATTTCAAATTGTTTGGCTTTAAGAGCAATCCTTCAAGTTTCTAATCGCTAGTGGGGTCAAATCAATGTTTGTTTTCAACTTTAATGATGAGAAGCGGCAATAAAACAGGATGTACAATTTTTTTTTTTTTTTTTTTTTTAACAAATTTCTAACCATGTATTTGCTTTTCAACTGGGAACATCTATCCATTCCAAAATCCAATGGTAAAAGCAAACAAACAAGTTAAAGTATTTTGAAGAACATTCTTCAAGGTATTAACTCTGTCCATTTTTGCACAACTTATGGTTTTGGAATGGAATGTCCAACTAACTCATACAATTATGATTGCCAGTAGTCCACAGACCTTTGTCCCTTATTGTATATAGCTGAAGCTCAGAGGCACATGACTCTTGGTATACCAATTTCCTACTCGGAGGACAGTTCTATTTTACATTGGGTTGCTTTGCTGATTGTGAGCAAGTGTAACAGTACACATTGCTGGAAGCAAGTGTGTAAAATCTGTCCTAAGTTCTCAAGTTCCACAAACTTGTCCAGACGTTTGGCTATATGACCTGGAATAGCAGTGTCTGTTAACGTGTTTCTGGGCTGCTGCTACTATTTATCTATCTTTTTTGGATGTGGAGGGTTCTGTTTATGACCCTTTTTTTTTTGTTATACATATGGGAGCCTGTAAATAAAGTTGAGAAGTTGCCTTTCAGCATACAGTGTATTCCCTCTGTGTACATGCTAATTGAATCACACTAATGAATCTGGAAAAAAACATTAAATGACTAAAAAAAGTTAAGGTAGAACTTTATGCACAACATGTAAGGTTTATTTTTGCCATCTTTGTCCCATTGGGGAGATTTACCTGCGCTTCCTGTCCCATAGCCAAATAGGAAGTGGGGGGAACTCTCTGCAAATTAATGGAATCTCATGGACAGCCCCAGGTCACCAGAACTAGTGTCCCCATTGCAGTAATTGCCCTCTAATTTTCTGGGGACAACCCAAAAATGGGATTTTCTTTTACTTTCACTGATGACCATAAACAGGACAAATGGAGAGGGTGGATCTCCCGAACGGGGCACAGATGGATTGGAGCACCTGTCAGGATTACGGTAATTGCCATCTCCACTTTATCCAAAACGACAAAAATTTAGAATTTTAGTTTATACTTTAAATGTCTACTTTTCTTTTTCCTTTTGGTGTTGCTTCCTCACTCTCTGGACCTGTGAGATATCACTCCATTCTGTTCCCTCACTTGCAAATGGGATTCTGCATTGCGGCCAGTGAGGGAGCAGTTTTAGGTAAAGCAGAGATTTACTTTGGTTAAACACTAGTGTGACAGGCTAATAAGAGAAACAAAAACACTTCATGTCAAGATGTTTGCAGTATTTAGGGGTTCTGCGCAAATACTTGTATTAAGTCCGAAACCCATTGAAATCTGTGTTTGCTCTAGGTTGGCCCATCTTCCCAGGCACTAAAGTTGGTGTCCCAGTCCATGTGAGAGTGTAATTTTTACATTACGGGAGGGGTGAGACCACCTAGAAAGGGGACAAAACTGTAAGTGCTGGCAGGCTAGCCTCCGGGAGATTAAGAAGTTAGTAAATTAAATGGCATACTATGGTTAAAAGATCTGTTTTGGCTAATCTTAACCCCCCCCCCCCCCCCCCCCATATATTTCAAAGCCCCTAGAACATATTTTACTAAAGAACTTTTTATGTTTTATCAGCTGCCGATGGACAACTTATTTTGGATTTAAAAAGTATTCAGCTTCAGTTTTTGTCTCATTTTGGCAAAAGGGATGGTACATACATGGAATGATTGAGAAGTGTTCCTTGAGGTGGTGGTGGCAGCTCTCTTAATTGAAATGTCAAGTACTCTACTGCCCCACCTGAAGTAAGGTAGTCTTCCAGTGCTACGGTGGGTAATATGAGCAGCTGCACCTTGTATAGTCACTATTAAAGGTTCACCACATTTATCCATAAATCATTCTTCATTGCTGGAAGCTATAGTGCAGCTGCGATGAATGGAGAAGGGGGTACAAAGGTCCCGTGGCTTGTATTAAACCCTCCCCCTCCCCCCCCAGCTCCAAAGGATTACCACTGCAGGGGTATAGGGGAAGCGGAGGATGGAAGATTTTTTACTAAGACTAGCCACCAGCACAAGGGACAATTCATTCTATATACAGTTGTGCTCAAAGGTTTGCATACCCTGCAGAAATTGTGAAATTTTGGCATTAATATTGAAAATCACTAATCATGCCAAAAAAAGTATTTTATTTAACCAGTTCCCAACTGGCGCACAGCGATGTACGTTGGCAGAATGCACGGGCAGGCAAACTGGCGTACAGGTATGTCCAGTTGAAATTGCCGCCCTGCCATCACGTGCGCGCGTGCCGGTTGGGACCCCCGTGAGTCCGGTCGCGGGTCCCGCGGACTTGATCGCCGTGGGGATACCCGCGATCGTCTCACGGGGAGGCTGAACGGGGGGCGGTGGTGCCGATGTAAACAGCATCTCCCCGTTCTGCCTAGCAACAAGTGACGCTGATCTCTGCTCCCTGTGATCAGTGTTCACTAACACACAGCCCAGCCCACCACAGTTAGTAACACACCCCTAGGACACACTTAACCCCTACACTGCCACCCACTGGTCAACCCCTTCACTGCCAGTGTCATTTACACAGGAATCGGGGCATTTTTATAGCAGTGATTGCTGTATAAAGGACAATGGTCCCAAAAATGTGCGATGTGTCTGCCATAAAGACGCAGATCGCTGCCATTACTAGTAAAAAAAAAAAAATTTATAAAAATGCCATAAAACTATCCCCTATTTTGTAAACGCTATAAATTTTTGCTCAAACCAATCAATTGCTTCGTCTTCGTCTTCTTCTTCCCAAAAATATGTAGAATAATACGTATCGGCCTAAACTGAGGAAAACTTTTTTTTATTTTTTTTTTTTTGGGGGGGGGGGATATTTATTGTAAAAAAATGCCTTTTTTTTTTTTTTTTTTTTTTTTTTTGGGGGGGGGGGGATATTTATTGTAAAAAAATGCCTTTTTTTTTTTTTTTTTTTTTTTCTTCAAAATTGTCGCTTTTTTTGTTTATAGTGCAAAAAATAAAAACCGCAGGGGTGATCAAATACCACCGAAAGAAAGCTCTATTTGTGGGAAAAAAAAAGGACGTCAATTTTGTTTGGGAGGCACGTCGCACGACCGTGCAATTGTCAGTTAAAGCGACGCAGCGCCGGATCGCAAAAAGTGGTCTGGTTTTAAGCCAGCGACATGGTCCGAAAGTGGTTAAGGATAACAAGCACATGAAGCCATTTATTATCGCATAGTTTTTTGGATCCCATTTTAAATCCTAATGAGAACAGAAATTACCCAAATGGCCCTGATAAAAAGTTTACATACCCTGGAATGTTTGGCATTAGTACAGACACAGAAGGTGGGACACGCAGGTTAAAATGGCAATTAAAGGTTAATTTTCCACATTTGTGGCTTTTTAAATAACAATTTGGTGTCTGTGCATAAGTAGTCAATGCAAAATGTGTTCGCTCTCACATGGATACACAAAGCAGGCTAGCCACTGAGCCATGAGGAGGTAGAAAAGAACAGTCAAGACTGGGGGCCACTCTGTGGAAAACCATTGCACAAAGGAGGTAAATTATGTATGTATGTATGTATGTATGTATGTATGTATGTATGTGTGTTGTTGTTATTATATATATATATATATATTTTTTTTTTAACCTCCCTGGCAGTAATCCCGCCATTAGCGGTAACCCCGAGCCACACTCGAGATTACACCGTAATATCCCTGTACTGTTACTTGCCTTGCCCCTACGATCCCCCGATGACCTCCCGCTGTGTCCTTTGATGGATGCCGACATCAGTCTTCAGGGTTCCCTTCCGATGGTTGGATGGGCAGAACAGGGTAGGGAATTCAAAAAGTTCATAACATACACGCAATACATTGTATTCTGTGTACAATGTATTGATTGTATAGGATTACATTACTGTATCAAACTTCAGTCACCTCAGTTTTGTCCCTACTTCTTTGTCCAGTGCCCTACCTGCACTTTTACCGTTCTTTCTGTCCGAAAACTGGAGAACGTCCATGACATCCAAAAAGCGTCCCTTTTAGGTCAAAAACGGTTTTAGACCAGCTAGAAAATGATGATGGTGAATTAGATTCACTTGCAGAATTGAGCAATCGTGATTTGTGGGGAAATTCGTCATCAGACACTGAGAGTGACGATTCTGTGACTGAGCTCCGTGATGTACGAACTTGGTGCTCTATTGACTGTGGTAGTGCCCTCAAGATTCTCATTTACTGGAGCATCTGGTATGAAAGACATTGAACACGACAAACCCTTGGCATAATTACAATTTCTGACCGATTAACTTATTGACAAAATAGTTACTGATAACTACGCGAATCGGAAGTTTTCAAGAACCAGAACGGAAACCAGATTCCATCGCCCTGATTGTGATGTTGGACTTTGTGCAGTCCATGTTTCAAAATTTTTCAGACCTGGGATCGGATGTTTACTAAACCAATATACAGTGTCTAGTATTGCAGTGATTGGTAATATCGCACCCTGGTTTGGACAAATTTCTGTTTTCGGTTTGATTACATTGATTAAAAATTTAGTATTTATTATTTTTTACAATTTTTGTGTTTCAAACTATCATATCCGGGATTTTTTACTAGACTCTTGTTTGGGCAGATTTAAGTGGGTTATTCCTAAGAATTACAGGCCTACATTATAAAACAACAAATTTACAAGCAAAACAATATACCACTTTGACATTCAAAAACACTGACATAATCGGACCGCCAGAGAGGTTAAGAACAGAGGCAGTGTCATGTCATGCTGGTCCCGGAAACCGCTGGGCCGCCATCTTGCTGCTGACCGCATGTTGCTCCCTACTGTCCGGCAGACCGCTTAGCAATCTCACATCGCTGCATGGCCAGTTAAAGCAGTTGTATGCACCTCCTTCCCATTTGTACCTACAGACAAGCTTATAGTAAGGATTACCTGTAAGTAAAATGAATATCTCCTAAACCTGTACGGTTTGAGATATTCACCTTGCGTGCAGCCGCTAACGTCAGCAGCGCATCTGCTCTGAAGGTCCAGCAGATGCTGTCATCGCGGCTCCGGCCACTCGGTGCTGAAGCCGTGGACCCGGGAAAGAAACGCAGAGGGAACATGTCAGCTCCCTCAGAGGTGACTGGGAGGCAATGCCGGCGCTTCGTTCTAAGGTAAGTGTTTCATAATGGGCTAGTTTGCTGTGCATACTAGCTCATTATGCCTTTGCCTTACAGGTGTGTGTGGTATTTATTTTATCTTTTTTTTTTATATTTGTACAACCGCTTTAACCCTTCCCCATGCTATCCAAAACTGTCACTTTTTTTTTTTTTTTTGCCTGGAGCTGCACTTAAAAAAAAAATACCTGTTCCAACTTGCAAACAAATTCAAATTAAGAATAAACCTACAGAATCTGTTGTAATATTCTTCTACACAGAACAGCACAAAGGACAATGTAATATGTCCAATATCAGAATTGCATGCTTACGGTTCCTTCAGAGCTATGCGTATATAGTAGCATACAGTAAAGGTGCATGTTACTGCAACACCGATAAGCACTTTGGTGCGATTCGTTTAGAATGACCCCCTCAATGCACAAGTAAATTAGCTGTCAACTGACTCATGCTTAAAGTGGAAGTAAACTCCCCTATCGTTTTCAGCCAAGGAAGCTGCCCCCTTTTGCCTCTGTTTAATCTTCAACTGCTATGGTGCTGCACATGTGATTCGTTATGATGCCAGCCATTGGATGGTTTGATAGTTTGTCTGAGAGCACAGCCAATGTTGGCAGCAGTTGGCATTCCCGGCATGACTTTTTTTATTTTTAACTGTTTAAATCGATGGGTTTACTTCCACTTTAACCTTACAGTATGTGAAGACACGCTCAAGGAAGAAACCTTGAGCTGCTCTAAAACCTCACAATTTTTATTGTAACTTTTTTTTTTTTTTTTTGGATAAAGTTTGTTCAATGGCTCATCAATGGTGTAGGCTCCAACTATTGCCAGCTATCAAAGTGTGGTGTGAAACCATTGTGTAATCGCATGGGTTATATTATGCAGTCTATTCAAGATTCCAAATCAAAAGGTTTCAGACTGGTTTTCTCTGATGGTTTTTATTCTGTGTTGGTGAGATTTGATACAGAGATTTGCACATGCAGCAAGTAGTAGCAACTATTTATATGTTAAAATTAAATGGCATAAGTTTGAAACAAAGCATTACAAAATGAGTTAAATTTCAAGAGAATGGTGTAGGAAAGGTTCTCCATGTTTGGGCATTATTATTATTTTTTTGGATCTGATCCGAATTTGTGAATTAGTCTGGAAAGATTGAGGCCCCTTCCACTCGAAGTGTCCATTTGGGGCCTGTCTGTAAGGTTATATGGTGTGTGTGTGTGTGTGTGTGTGTGTGTGTGCGTGTGTTTGTTTTTTAGGTGGACCTGATCAGACCCTCAATTCACCTCTATAGACTGGCAAGTGTAAATGGACTTCCCTCCCTCCAATCAGTCCGCAAAAAAAAAAGATGGAAGGGGACCTGTCCCCCTCTGTCTAGGCCAGTGATGGCGAACCTTGGCACTCCAGATGTTTTGGAACTACATTTCCCATGATGCTCATGCATTCTGCAGTGTAGTGGAGCATCATGGGAAATGTAGTTCCAAAACATCTGGGGTGCCAAGGTTCGCCATCACTGGTCTAGGCGGATCAGATCAGAGGTTAGTCAGGTGTAAACGGACAGAAAGTTAGTTTACACCCAACCATCCATGGAGTAGAGTGGGCTACTCCGCATAAACTTGGCAGACACTGATCTGTCATTTGCCTGCTCTGTTCTGATCAGCAAGGGATCAGCAGACCAAAATCCTTCCTGATCCAAACAGTCCACCCCATGTGAAAGGGGCCTTTTAGAGTACAAGGTTTGAATTTGGATCAAAATCCTCTAGAGCAATGTTCAGTTGGGTTTATTGTTCTAATTTACCAGGCTTTCAGGTTTTTAAGTTAACAGGGCATATCCTACTATTCCCATAACCAAAATTACTTTATTCTCACATAAGAGGTTATGTGAATGCAAAAAAAACTAAACTCCAAAAGGGTCTAAAATACATTTTACCTGAACGCATGGTGTCTTTGGCTTTCTTCCAAGTCTGATACCCATGTACACAACCCATGTTCTGGTCAGACAGATATTCACCCATTTTATACCAGCCTTCCCAATAAAAAGGAGTTTAAGTCCACTTATTGATTCTCTAGATCATTGATTTTATTTGGTTTAGATCATTAGATTTTTGCAAGGGAAAACTGGATTACATTTTCTGAAAACTGCTGTGTATATGGTCAGCAAAATTCCGGCCTTGCAATTTAGTGATTTTGCGCCTTTTAAAGTCCAAATTAAAATTTTGGTTTTAATTGGTTCCATGTACATTCTAATAATGAGTGTTAAGTCTTGGAGTTCCATATATTTTAAATGCCACCTCAAAGCAGTACCATGCTTGCAGTGCATTCCTGCAAAAAGGGTCTGGTGTGGTTTTGACTTCACTGGGGCGCATTGGTAGCACAATTTTTAAAAATGAATGGGTTGCCTTAACCTGCAGCATGGTAATCCATGTTAACGCATTAGCCCTTGTACACACGATCGGAGATTCCGAAGGAATGTGTCCTATCGGGCCGTTTTGTCGGATAATCCGACTGTGTGTGGTATGCTTTGGAATATCCGTCGGACCCAATTTTCCAACTTGTTGGAAATATTTTCAGACAAACTGGTCTGATCGGACATGCTCCGATCATGTGTAGAGAATTTTGATCGGACAAAGTGGCACGCATGCTCAGATCAAATTCCTACATCAAAGCTATTGGCTACTAGCGTGAACGTAGTCCCGTCGTAACGAAATAACGTCATCACGTTCTGAACGATCGGGTTTTCCGACAACTTGGTTCGACCGTGTGTATGCAACAGTTTCGGACACAATCCGTCGGACAAAATCCAATGGATTTGGTTGGCAGAATGTCTGACCGTGTGTACAAGGGCTAAGAAGGGTGTGAACCTGGCTCTTTGTGTGGAAGCAGTGGTGCCTCTGCAGAGGCCCATCATGCCCCCGCTACGTCAGAGCTATAATAGATATTCAGTGGAACCTGGATTTATCCTGCATTTGAGCCCTAGTAGGTCACTGGGTAGACCGCAATTCTAATTAATCTGAGTGCAGATGATGCAAAGTTTGCATCCCACCAACAGAAAATGGTGGTGAGTATTTTATTAACATATCTGAAAATGCAGGTATTGGTTTAACAAAAGTTAAATCCTTGACTAGGTTTTCACTACTGCTGTTGAAGTAGTTTATGGGTGAACTTTATAAAAGTCACTGAAGCCCTTTCTAGTACTTTTGCAGCAAATGATGGTTTTAGCTCTGTCTGTATCCCCCTAGTCATTGCTAGGATCTGATTGGTAGGTCTAGCTTTAAAAATCAAGCTCATTTGTTCTCCTGTACTTGAAACAGCATGGGGCTTCATAACACAAATGATATTGTTGAACTAATCAAATTATTCTGCATTACATTTCAGGTTTGATGACATTGATATGCCATCAGCTGTGAAATATTTAATGGCAAGTGATGCCAATCTCCAGGTGCTAGGAGCAGCCTATATACAGCACCGCTGTTACAGTGATTCAGAAGCTAAGAAACAGGTGAGTGATTGTTTACACCTAGCAAGTTCCAGTATAATTGGTGTGAACACAAAAATAGCTTCTAACCCATCATGGGCTTAAACCTGATTATACTCATGGCAGCTTCATATTGCGTAAATTATTTAGGCTCGAAGTTTGCAGGCCATCCCCAAGCTGGTGAAACTGTTCAATCATTCCAACCAAGAGGTGCAGCGCCATGCCACAGGAGCAATGCGCAATCTGATCTATGACAGCCCTGAGAACAAGATGTCACTGGTGGAGGAAAACGGCATCTATGAGCTTCTACTGGCACTTAAAGAACAAGATGATGAACTCAAAAAGAATGTAACTGGTACGCTTTATGTATTTCTACTTATGAACAGTTACAGAGACTGTATCCTGCTCACAGTAAAGTAGCGGAATCATTTTTGATTAAACAGGCACATTTTTTCCCAGCCACCATTGGGCACCACCATCTTATGTATTGAAGAACATAGGGAAGGTGACGTCAAGTTGTCCTTCACAGCCCCCAGGTCAAAAACACTTCTATTCATTGTGATAACCGCATGTCACTGCTCAGTAGTGGGACAAGGTTCTTTAGAACCAAGGAGGCAATACCAAAAGAGAAATTACTTGATTGCTCCATCCTCAGTCAATCAGAAGAAGCTTTGTGTTCATTGATAGAATACTTTGCTTGCTCTGAGCGGCTGAGAGATGCTGCAGTAGACTTTTCTGTGTTCTGGGTATGAGAGTGGAAGTCTCGGCTTACACCCAGACACAGTGCAGTATGATGTATGTAGCCTCAGCTACATACAAGTTTTTATACTGCACATCACGTGGCCTCACAGGTTAGTCTGGGACTTTGTTTGGGCCAGGTTGGCCCAAACAAGCTATGTTAAATGTGTGGAAAGATGGAGTTCTTCTTTAACTATAACTTAACTTTACTTAACTTTGACAGCGATTACAAAATTAGTTGTGTAGTAACTAATATGCTTTTAATATTACGAGTTGTTCTGTGCGGTTAAACTTAAATTATTAAATATACATTTTTATGAAAAAAAAAATGTAGAAGTGGTTAAATAGGCAAACCCCTCACCTGATTTCGACCCACCCATGTATTAGCCATACCTCCCATCTTTTTGAGATGGAAACGAGGGACACCTATCAGCAAAAGTATGTAGGCCAGGGCCGGTGCTACCACTATGCAAACTAGGCAGCCGCCTAGGGTGCACTGCTGCCTAGGGGTGCCCGGCCACTGGTTTCCCTCCATGTCTGCAGGCTGCAGCATGTAACTAACTCGGTCAGACCAGTAGTGTAATTAGAGGTGCAGCGCAGCACTGGCGCCAGAGCTAGAGGAAGCAGAGCCAATGCTTCCTGTATAGCGGTGCCTTCTGTCACTTGGGCAAATGGGGTGGAGTCAGGGGTGGAGCCAATGGGGGCGGCAAAATAAGGTTTTGTCTAGGGTATCAAAAATCCTTGCACCAGTGCTGATGTAGGCATAGGATACACCCCCTGCCACGTCCCTTTAAAAGAGAATTATAATAATTTTAAAAATGACTAAGCCCACACATGCTTTATTTGCCAATATTGTCCCCTTATACTGGATTTTTAAATTTACAAATGGAGAAATTTAGTAATTGGGAGAAAAGTTTTTGCACTGGGAAACGCTTTTTGAAAGATGAGATAAATCAGGGACAGTCCCCGAAATCAGAGACAGTTTAGAGCTATGTGTATTAACACAGAAGTGTCTACATCTCAGTAGTAGCCTCTTTTTTGTAAATGGTGAACAACTTCTTCTTTTTGACATTGCTTATTGGACTAAAATATTCTCATTCAGACACCATCAAGTAGTGATAAAGGTATAGTAAAGACTATAGCCCCTGGTTTAACTAATGTTGGCCATAGATTATTTGGGGGAGGAGATAAAGCTTTCCATCACCTATATAAGTGAGATAGATGGTGAAATCTTCTGTACTGTGCTATTGTATTCTGACAGCAAGGAGTCCTCTGTCAGAGTACTATTATTAGTGCTGCCCTTAATTGGCTGTAGCCGGCTGATTGAGAATCATTTTTTCAACAAGCCAGTTCGACAGCCGCTTACAATAGAGGTGATCGAAGACTGGAAAAGTCCTCTATCCTCTCCATGGTCTAGGTCCCAGCCTCTGCTTAAAAGAAAAAAAAAAGTGTTTTTGAAGGTTCGAAATCCTTTTACAAGCAAAAAATACAGATTTTTACCTATAAACAAAAACTGTCAGAAAAGTCCTGGTCTTCAAATGGTTAAAAGACAAATTGATATCTTCCATTTTTATTTTGTTTTTTTTTAGGGATTTTATGGAACTTGTCTTCCAGTGATAACCTGAAATCAAGACTGGCACGTGATACTCTAAGTCCCCTGACAGAGAGGGTGCTGTTTCCACTCTCTGGATCATCAGGCTCTGCACTCATCCAGCAGAATGCATCAGAGGCTGAGATATTTTACAATGCCACCGGCTTTCTCAGGTATGAATGAAACTTGCTGGGCTGTTCAATGTGGGTGGGTTGGGACAAAATTGATTATTTGTCAAATCCATGTTCTGTGTTCTTCTAAAGGAACCTGAGTTCTGCCAGTGAGGAGACCCGTCAGAAGATGCGAGAGTGTCCTGGGCTGGTGGATGCCCTGGTGGCATACATAAACCAAGCTCTACAGGCTGGCAAATCTGAAGACAAGGTGAGGCGCAATCGCTAATGTTAATTTTTAACACGCCTCTAGTGGATGTAATCCCTAACCAATTATAATGCTCTGTGTATCAAAGCAATTGTTACCTCTTTGTTTAAAAAATAAACTAAAAATAGTTTTTCACTTTTTTTTTTTTTTATCCTTTGTTGCATATCAGTGCTGCTGATCCCATGCATCCTTTTTTAGTCACTTCCTACCTTCATACATGCAATCCAGAATGGCTGCATAGCATTATTCAGGGCAGATTTCCTGATGGTGACAACAGTGGATCGCGAGTGCTACAATTGTAGTCTCTATTGAAGGCTTGTATGACAACATAGGAGAACAAATTGGAGACAGAAGTGTGGTCACTTCATTACAGTAAGGGATTAAACAAAGACCTTCATGGCAGGATTACCATGTATTTTATTAAAAGCTACATATTTAAGACTAATAAACAATTTGGTTTACATTTACTTTAGCTATAGGCTGTTGTAAAAGAGAGCTGCAGAATCTACTGTGACTACAGTGGGCTTAGAACTGGCTGTGGACAACACCAGGGTGCATTTACTCAATCCCAGGTTTCTGATCCAGGCTCTATTGGAGCACAAGGCAACCACAATGCAGAATCTCTACATTGAATGTGAGCTCCAGTGTTTCTCTTGGAACACATCAGAACTGAGACGATGCCCTATTACACTAGGCAGTAATTCAATAATCAACGCTGTGTCTTGGTCTAGGCCAACAGGGCCCAGGCCTAGGGCGGCACTTTGCAGGGGGGCAGCATGAAAAGAGTCCCTGCCAGTTTCCACTACACTTTCAGTGTAGTGCCAGTCATATGGGGAGGACTGGGCTGGAAGGCAAATCATTCTGGTGCCCCCATAAATGGAGCCGCACTGCTGCCAGTATGATAATACCGACAGGGCACCATCAGGGGTTGGGGCAACCCATACATGTGTAGGGGGGCCCGGGGCGTCCTGAAGGGCCCAGGCGATGAACCCCAACCAATGAGTTGTTGTGCGGCCAGCCGGAATTCCACAACTTTGGGGGGCCTGGTGCTCCTAGTCTTTACTGTCTTATCACAGCGGACCTCTCACCTAAGTTCTCAGCTACAGAGAGACAGATGCCATGTCGGGAGGCTGGAAAAGAAAGTCAGCTGATGGGCGCGGGCCAGTAAAGTGAAAGAGAAGGAGCTCTCCACTGTGTGAGGAGACCCCGTGTTGGGAAAGATGTGGTGGAGGGAGCCAGGCAGGCTGAAAGGAAAACCACACCAATTGAGTGGGAATTGCAGGACAACTACCTAGCTGCCACTGGGCTTCTTATCTAGGTAGTAGGGATGGTTCTGATGCAAGGGAGACTGAGCTGGTCAGTTACACTTAGGAGATTGCTATATATTATAGTGACTTGCCATAGATCTCAGCTACTGGTAATCTATATAGGAGGTAGGTGTTAATGTTTATACAGTAGCTGATTAGATTATATAGCATGGGGGTACCCAGGGTAGAAGGAAAGCTACACTATTTGGGTAAAACTTGCATGGCACTTACCTAGCTGCCAAAGGGGTTTTAATGTAGGGACACTGAGATGGTCTCCTATACCTGGCAGGTAGGTAGTAGGACTCTCCTACAATCCTTTGCTTGTGTGAGTTGTACATATTAAGGAATCCTTTATTTTTATCGTCAGCAATCAACTAAAATAAAATTAACAGATGGATTTATTTGTTCCTGCTCCCAATCCGTCCTTTGCTCAATGCCAGGACCACATACCTTTATCACTGTGCTATGTTTTCTCCTGCACCACTGGCATTGTTGTATCCTCTTAGTCCTCTCCATAAATTTCACAAAAATAGAGAGCCCACCTATGATTGGCTGTTGGCTTTGACAGCTTCCTTTTTTTTCATTTTTAATGGAGTAAGGGAGGGTTATAGCCCCCTTCTTTTTTTTTTTTTTTTTTTTTTTATTTTTTTATTTTTTTTTGCCATCCCTGTCCTATTGCAGATAATTTCTTTTAATTTCCTGCCCCATAGCCAAACAGGAAGTGAGAGAAAATCTCCGCAAATAAACGGAATTCATTATATTATAATATATTCTCTATCTCATTGGGGTTACAAGGCTGTGCTCCAGATGTGACTAATCAAGTAAGTGTACAAACAACATCATCCTTTCCTTTTTCTTTGGTATCAATGGTACTGAGATAATTTTTGGTCATGGTAAACCCAGAGAGAGAGATATAACTAATAACGGAAATGAGCATGACTGAGGGCTATTGGTCTTACTACGTTGATTTATGCAAAGGGTTAGCCGTTATTAGTAAATACAACTTTATGTACCTTTTTTCTAGAGCGTTGAAAATGCAGTATGTGTGCTCAGAAACCTGTCCTACCGACTGTATGATGAGTTGCCCCCATCTTCCCTGCAAAGGCTGGAAGGAACCCAGAGGGGACGCACTGCGGCAGGCGACGGTGTGGGTTGTTTCACCCCTCAGAGCCGGAAACTGAAAGAGGTAATTATTTAAAACTATGTGACACAATTATACTAAGATATCACCAACTTTTAAAATTGCAGGTAAAAGCACAGGAAATATCAAGTAATCCTTACATGAAGTGTATTTTCCACACTCTATATTTTTATGAACTTGCAATGTACTTCCTGCTATGCTGGAAAATTTTGAATACTCTAGAAGAGTTCACGCCTTTCCTTGTTGCATGGCATAGGCCTCCCCTCTTTTGAGAGGGTCTACTACTCTGTGATGGCTCAGCTCCTGCACCCCTCTCTTCATAATTCTTTTTATGTAGCTTCTGGGAAAGGAGCAAAAGGGAATACAGGGACTATAGAATGTCAGTTGCGTGAAAGCTGCTGACATCACACTCAAGATGGTGGTGCCCAGCGGGGCTTTTGGATATCTACACAAGAGAGGCTTTTAAAGGTGCATAAAATATGTTAACGCAAAAGTTCTACTGTCAGACAGTGAGCAGACAGGCTTTTTATTGCAGAAGAGACCTTACAGGGTTGATTTACTGAAACCGGAAAGTGCAAAATCTGGTGCAGCTGTGCATGGTAGCCAATCGGCTTTTATCTTCATCTAGTTCAATTGAGCTTTGGAAGCTGATTGGTTTATATTCAGAGCTGCACCAGATTTTGCACTCTTCAGTTTTAGTAAATCAATGTCTACATGTCTCTTTTGCAATTCGATTCAACTATCTGCCTGCTCTGTTTCCTCTGGCATGTACACTGATCTGTGCACCTGCAGCTCTACTTACACGGCTAGCCCTGGTCTCTGTGTTGGGATGACCGCTTCTTGCACATGCACAGGACTGAGGTCATCCAGTTCCAACCAATGAGGATGGCAGAAGATGTCGACTAGGAATAAGACCGTATGAGGGAAGGGAAGTTTTTAGTTCTGCTTTAAATACGCCTAAAATTTTATGGGAAGATCTTTGTTGAAATTATCTGGTGACAGGATCTCTTTTAAGTATAACAAAAGTATGTACTTATAAAAATGTTATTATACGTTTGATAACATCTTCCTTGGGTCAGTGATTGAGCCTTGCAGAACATTGTTTTATGCTCCTGTTTATGGAACACCCAAAACTCCCATATGGTTATAGATGGTAAGTATGTCAGTGAAGACTGGCTATTAGTGTATCCGAGACTTGCAGGAAGCCAGAGGTTGACTCAGCCCACCATGTTCCAGCTAGAACTAAATTGGCACTTTTGGGTGACTTCATTGAAGGTCCACCACACAGGTGATCTTTGTTTTTTACCTTTCTTTGTTGCTCATGCCCAGACTTACACTGTACTTCACTCTTTCTCACAGCAACAGGGCACAGACCTTGCCACTTTTGCAGAGATCTCAAAGGATCCGAAGGGGATGGAGTGGTTGTGGCATCCACAGATTGTCCATCTATACAACCGACTACTGCAGCAATGTGAACTCAACAGACACACAACAGAGGCCGCAGCAGGAGCGCTACAGAATATCACAGCTGGAGATCGCAGGGTAGGCAATGTCCTAGTTTGATCAGCGAATACTTGTTCAAGGCCTGAAAATGACTTCAAGTATTTATAATGTGATAGCTTGGTTTTGGATAAAATGGCTTGTGTATTTTTAAGGCTATGGTAGAAATATGCCCTAAAAGGAATACTACAATATAAATTATCAACACAGCGGGGTTCATTTTACTAAAACTGGAGAGTGCAAGATTTGGTGCAGCTCTACGTAGAAACCAATTGGCTTTCAGTTTTATTTGTCAAACCTTAATTGAACAAGCAAAAGTTAGAAGCTGACTGGCTACCATGCACAGCTGCATCAGATTTTGCACACTCCAGTTTTAGTAATTCAACCCCAATATCCTGTGGAAAAACTCATATTAAATCTGTAGAAGCTATTCAATGTAGTAGAAGGTGGTTAGAATATGAATGGGGTGTAATGTAGAAATGGCTGAGAGATGTCCTTTTGACGTGACATAAGAGTCTCATTGTAGGGTGTGATGGGTATGATTTGATTGGCTTATATCTTTCTGAAATATGCATTTTTTTTTTTTTTAGAGCTTTGTATGTAAAATATATTTGTGCTTTAACAGTGGGCAGGTGTCATGAGCCAGGTGGCGCTGGAACAAGAACGAATTCTGAATCCCGTCCTGGACCGTTTGAGGACTGCAGATCACAGCCAGCTGCGCTCCCTAACGGGGCTCATCCGCAATCTGTCAAGACATGCCAAGAACAAGGATGAGATGTGTGAGTGCTCAACCTTCTTCTCATATATTGATCATTTTGTTTACCATGTATTGGGTTTTAATTATGCTTCTTACTGACCAGATGTAATCCATTATACTGGATTCTTGTTGCACTAAAATAACTTTTCTTTGCTTGGAGAACCTCCAGGCAGCAAAGTAAATTGCCTGCTTATGCAATTTAAGAAATGTATTAACTTTCCTAAGGTCAAAAAGTTTAGAGTTTTTTTTTTTTTTTTTTTTTATCTACATTTGCATTGCAGCCACATAAAGCAGGGCTTTTACAGTGCCTAGGCTTCTTGCACTGTAAAAGCAGGGCCAGAATGAAAGTTTATTTTATTCAGCATCTCTTTACTTAAATCTTACCTTGCTTTACTCTGCATCAACAGTTCACATTTATAGGAATATATAGAATTAGATGGACTGTGGTCTTTCATCCTTGCTAATTATGTCATTCATGTTACAGCCACCAAGCTAGTCAGCCATCTTCTAGAGAAGCTTCCTGGGGACAGCAATGATAAAAGTCCTCCTTCTGAAGTCATTGTGAACATTATCGCTGTGCTCAATAACCTGACTGTGGCTGGACCTCTCGCAGCACGAGATATAGTATATTTCAATGGGCTCAGCAAACTGATGTACATCAAGAGGAATCGAGATGGGTAAGTGGTGCTAGATAAGTACACAGGACATTGTATAAAGCTAGGCCTAATACCAGAACCAGAGGTGAGATCTAGCTGGCAGCTATAGTTTAATTATCCACGTTTAATGTGTCTTCATGCTAAATACTTTGATATATTTTTAATAAATTTAACATTACAAACACATGAGGCACAACTCTGTCAATAAGTTGTGTAGCTGGATCAGGATTTTGATATGCTGGTGCATCTCATAAAATTAGAATATCATCAAAAAGTTTAAGTAATTCAATTCAAAAAGTGAAACTTGTGTGTGTATGTGTATGTGTGTATATATATATATATATATATATATATATATATATATATATATATATATATATATATATATATATATATATATATATATATATATATATTATATTTATATTTATATTGATGTGTTACACATAGTGATATATTTCAAAGTGAAAAGTTTGTCCATGTACAGTATTGTATGCGCTGAATACTTGGTCGGGGCTCCTTTTTGCATGAATTATTGCATCAATGAGTTTCGGTCAGGTGAGTTTGCTGGCCAATCAAGCACAGTGATCCCATGATCATTAAACCAGGAATTTGGTACTTTTGGCAGTTGTGAGGCGGTGCCAAGTCCTGCTGGAAAATGAATTCTACATCTCCATAAAATTGGTCAGCAGAGGGAAGCATGAAGTGTATACAGGCATAGCCACTTTTGGGGTACACAATGGGGTTTATTTACTAATGTTTGAGAGGGCAAACTCAGGCTCACTTCTGCATAGAAACCAATGAGCTTCCAGGTTTTACTACCAAAGCTTAATTGAACAAGCTGGGGTTAGAAGCTCATTGGTTTCTATGCAGAAGTGAGCCTGATTTTGCAATTTCCAGCTTTAGTAAATAAACCCCATTGTGCACTTAAAGTGGGGTATGCCTGTATTTAGAGCCATTGACATTTGAGTTAAGAGGTTACTTTCCTAAGCTCTGATGGGTCCAAAGAGGGAGGTGCCTGAAAAGAAAGTAGTATGTTTAGTAGAATGAAGAAAGCACCAGATATATGGTTGGCAGTCCAGTTCAATTTTATTCCATGAGAATAAGAAAGAAAACAAATTTTAGGTCTTTATCTATGGAACCTGGAATGGAATTATAGGAATCGAACTTGATTCTCCCCAAAGGGACAGTTTTTTTTTTGTCCCCAGATTTACTTTCAAACAGAAGAAAAACAAATTAAAGACCATTTTGTATGCATCATGCTAAACTTTAAAGCAGATGACTCCACTTATGTGGCAAAATCTATATCTATCTAAGATGGATAAATAATCTCATATACATCTGCACAAGCCATATTGAGATTTTGTGGTGTGGTTGTAAAGCCTCACATGTAGTCAGTAAAGTGACTGGCTTCAGGTGATACAGAGAAAAAAAATTCCTCTACATAAGTTGTAAATGTTTATTTACAGCTGTCTTTCCCCTACATTCATTCAAAGTGCAGAATTTATACAGAATCTCTCAGCTCTGAAAAGCGGGGGTGGAGAGCTGAAGTTAAATCAGTGAGGAGAGCTCTGAGAGCTGATTGGAGGAAAGGGGCATAATCCCCCTTCACACAGCACTCAGAGCTCGGGCTGTAAATCAGCTGGAGCTCCCTCCCATCATCATACTTCTCTTGGTTTCAGGAAGAATTGTCAGAAATTACATTTGGGGGGGGGGGGGGGGATTTACTAAAACTGGAGCACATAGAATCTGGTCCAGATGTGCATATTAACCAATCAGCTTGTAGGTTTTAATGTCAAAGTTTAATTCAGCAATTTGACGTTAGAAGCTAATTGGCTACCGTGCACATCTGCACCAGATTCTGCACTCTAGTTTTAGTAAATAATCCCCTTCATGCTCTAGATTGAGACAAGTACTCACTATAGAGGAATATGCTTTTGTTCATATTTCATGTCTGAGGGTTACAACCACTTTAAAATGTACCTTTCCTTTTCAATCTGCAGTGTTGTAATTTTCTGTAAAATGCATGCAATGTGCCTACCCTGCAGGCCTTCTGTACACAAACTGTGTACAGAACTTCCTCAGAATAGTAATTTCCTGCTTGTTTGGTCCGCACAAAGGTGCAGGTCAGATTTTAGGCATGTGCAATAGGAAATATATTTTTGGTGAGATACTTTATAAGGGTTAATTACTTACTGCAAATCCTTACAATGCACATAGACCACCCGGGGGATTCATTTTTTTTTTTCTCCCCAAAAGTAAAGTTACTCTGTAATGAATTACATTAATAGCTTCTCATTTATTGTATCATCGATTTAGCATCTATAGGTTATAATGCTAGATGGCAACACATTAAGATGAACATGTCTCTTTTTTTAGTCCAGACAGTGAGAAGGCCTCCCGGGCAGCCGCCAGCCTCCTTACCAATATGTGGCAATACAGCAAGTTACACCGGGACTACAAATCAGTAAGTAGACTTTGTCCAGCACTTTTACATATGACATTTACCTCCCCATATATTCCAGCAGTGAGGTGAAGAGTGGAATGGAGTTCCTAATATGCTAACATTGATAAAAGGGGGGGTGCTGAAGACAAGTAACAGACTGCCTGCGTGGAGAGCAATCTGAAGACTTGAGTTTACTGACCTTCTGAAAATGCTACTCTCAAAATAAATATGCAAATTTTAAGGTTTCTTACTGGACTGTATGCTGGTTGCTTGTTTTGAATGAATTCAGAAGTGACCACTACGGGCATCTCCAGGAGTAGGTCAGCAACTGCAATGGTCAGTTTTCCTGCAATCCACGTTTTCTTTTTAAAAGTGAACTCTATCCCCCAACATCCCTGACATGTAACATTTTCCTTAATTGGAAGCAAAACCTTAAAGCGGAGTTCCACCCAAAAATAGAATTTCCGCTTTAAGGCCTCCTCTCCAGCTCCTGTTTTGAAACTGAGCTTTTGGGGAGGAGGGGGAGAGCAGGTACCCGATTTTGACAGCTACCCGTTCCTACTTCCGTTCCAGTCACCTTAGGCGATCGGAATTTTTCTATCCTGAAGTCTTCTGGGACACGTGACAGGTCCTAGAAGACTTTGGAACCATGCCAGCGAGCAGCGCTGCTCATGCATGCACACTGGGCATCCGGCTGCGAAGCCGCAAGCTGTCACAGCCAAGTGCCCATAGTAGATGCCAGTACCACCGAAGGAGGGCACTGGAACAACATAATGCGTGAGTACACTGCTGGATCATGGGACAAGTGAGTGGCTGTTTATTAAAAGTCAGCAGCTACACTTATTGTAGCTGCTGACTTTTAATGAACAAAAATATGATTAGAAACTCTGCTTTTAAAGTGTATGTTTTGCCAAATTAAAAAATTAAAATTGGTTAACTTCTGCAATATATGCACAGTTGCCAAATGTTGTCTTTTTGACCAGAGTCCTTTTTACATTTCCTTTTATAGGCCTGTTCTTCAGCAATAATTTCTTAAAATAAACTAATACATTTATTATTATTATTTATTTTTTTTTTTTTTTAAGGACAAACAGGCTTTCTTCTGGCGCTATCTTACAAAAATGTTTTATTTGTGCAATCCATAGACACTTAACAAAAACCACACTTTTCTACTTTTAAATGTTAATTAAAAAAAAAAAAAAATACTGTAGATAATCTATCATATCTTTTACAATTTGTCCTGGGTGCAATGCTTTGTACCAGAGCAAAATTTTATTTAAAATTTAGCTTTTTTATACAACAAATAAAATTAAATTATAAAAACTTAAATGTTACTATTAATGGTTAAAAGTAGAAAAAATCTAAACAAATCAGCAGTAACAGAATAGCTAGGGGGAGAATGGGAAGAAGGAGTTGTTTGTGGTGTAAATAGGAGCACATTTATTTAGAAGAAATATTTGAATTCCATTTCTGTACCATGTTTACAAATGTTGTTCAAAAGGTATTTTATTCAGCAGTGGCAACATTTTGACAGGAAGGAATAGCCAATGAATGCGGCAAGGGGAACAGCAGGGAAAGGGGGGGGGGGGGGGGACAAGGTGTGCTAGGTTCCCCTGGTGTACTTTTTTTGGTGTGTGTGGCATGCCTCTTTGTCTCCCTGCAAAGGTAAAGCATTATGGACTACTATGGATCGCACAGTAGCCCATTATGTGTCACTTACCTGGCACAGGAGCCAGCGATGTCACCGCTGTCCCCTGTAGCATGAAGTGTCCATCTTCTTCCGGGTATCGCTGCTCCGGCGCTGCGATGTCACTCCCGTGCATGCGCACGGGAGCTGCCACTAATGGCATATCGCCGTTAGCGGCATGCTCAGCATGCCGCTGTCTATGGCACATGCACCGTAGACAGCGGTGCCTGTCTTTTTGCAAATATCTCCTAAACCATGTAGGTTTAGGAGATATTTCATGGACTTACAGGTAAACCTTAATCTAGGCTTACCCGTAGGTCAAAGTGGTCTGTAAGGGTTTACAACCACTTTAAGGTGACTGCAAGTACAGGAAAGAATCTTGTTAATTCTGCCAGAAAGCCCATGAACTGACATTACCTCTGATACTCTAAAGTACCATGCATAGTTGTCAGCCCTGCCTGAGGTCTACTCTACTAGACTACCCTTCGTTTCCAAACAAAAAGAAGTCAGCAGCCTCTGGGTGCACACCACATTCACTACATTGTCAGAAGTATTGGGACATTTACACATTAACTTTAATGGCATCCCAGTCTTAGTCAGAAGGGTTCAATATTTGGTTGACCCAGCTATAACCGATTCAACTCTTCTGGTAAGATTGTCCGCAAAGTTTAGGAGGTGTGTTTATGGGAATGTTTGACGAAAAATGGCTCAGCCATTTTATTTTTATTTTTTCCCCGACCTCTTTGTGCACTGGTGTGCAGTCATGTTGAAACAGGAAGGGGCCAGCCCAAAACTGTTCCTCTCAAAGTTGGGAACATGAAGTTGTCCAAAATGTCTTGGTATGCTGACGCCTTAAGAGTTCCCTTCACTGAAACTCACTGGGGTCAAGCCCAACCTCTGAAAAACCATCCCACCCACACCATAATTCCCCCTCCACCAAATGATTTGATCCAGTGCGGTCCATAAAGACATGGATGAGTAAGTTTGGGGTGGAGGAACTTAACTGGCCTGCACAGTCCTGACCTCAACCTGATAGAACACCTTTGGGAAAAATTAGAGCGGAGACTGCCAGGCCTTCTCGTCCACATCATTGCCTGACCTCACAAATGCGCTTCTGGAAGAATGGTCAAACATTCCCATAGACACACTCCTAAACCTTGTGGACCACTTTCCCAGAAGAGTTGAAGCTGTTATAGCTGCGTAGGGTGGGCCAACTCAATATAGAATACCTTACGGACCAAGACTGGGATGCCATTAATGTTTGTAATAACAGATGTCCCAATACTTTTGACAATATAGTGTATCTTATCCATCCCCCCCCCCATCCCAGAAAAAGAAGAAAATCAGCCGCTCACCTGGGACACCTTTGCTTGTGCCAGCCAATTACTGTTGCCTTTTTGTGATAGTCTGACTGTACAATCTCTATAGATTTACCAAATCTATATAATAGGGGGACCCACCTAGACAATCCATTCAATTTGTATCAATGCAGGCCTGCCCATGTAATACACAGTTGATGGTAGACCTAAAGATGTTTTTACAATCACATTGGTTAGTCCATGGTCTCTTAAAAGGCTTGTGTTGATGGCTTTTTTTTATTGTCAGAACATCGTCTTTATTAGTAAACTAGGAATCCAAAAACAGGTTAATGCAGTTTAAGGCCCCTTTCACACTGACGTCCCGTTCAGGCCCGCCTGTCAGTTTTTCAGGCGGACCTGAACGGGTGCTCCATAGAGCTCTATGGAGCGTCGGATGTCAGCGGTGACATGTCCGCTGACATCCGACCCGCTCCGATCCGAAAAAGTGTAACGGAGGAAAAAGCTATTTTTCCATCCGTCTGCGGATCGGATCGGGTGACGACGGGCACTGCGGTCCGTCGTCATCCGATCTCCCATAGGGGAGAGCGGCGCTGTGACAGGTCCGTCCCTGCGCAGTGTGCAGAGACAGACCTGTCATCTCCCTGCTCAGCGGGGATCGGCGGAGTGATCCCCGCTGAGCAAACGGATATCCACGGGGCGGATCAGAACTGATCCGCCCCGTGTGAAAGGACCCTAAAAGATTTAACTGTAGTAGATCAGATGCCCCTGCCAATAAACTCTCTCTAATATGTAATATCTGAAGCATTTTATACTGATCTCAATTAAAAGCAGAATGCAACCGAAGGCACTCTGCATTTACCCATCACCACAAGCCCAATGTGTGAAACATGTCAAAGCAGAAGCCTGTTTGGATCAAGGTAAAGGGTCCTGCCGTCAGGACTGTACTGCTGGGTGGATTGACAATTGAGCAGGGGATGGTGGAAAGGTTATACATTGGGGAATAAGAAGATGCTTCACTTTCTTGCTATTTATATCCTATATTTTATATTGCAATATTCTGCTACTCTTATGCCGTGTACACACGAGTGGCATGTCCGTCAGAAAAAGTCAGACTGGAGCTTTTCATCGTATATTCCAATCGTGTGTCCCATTGGACTTTTTACATCAAAAATTCTGACAGACCTAGAAATAGAACATATATTCTAAATATTTACGACGGAACCAATTCTTATCGGTAAAACCACTCATCTGTATGCTGTTCTGACGGACCAAAAACGATGCATGCTTTTAAGCAAGTACGTCGGAAGCTACTGGCTACTGAACTTCCGTTTTCTAGTCCCGTCGTATGTGTTGCACGTCACAGCGCTCTTGACAGTTGGACTTTGGTGTGTACGCAAGACGGTTTCAGTGGAATTCCATCGGGAAAAACCTTCAAAGTTGATTCCGACTGGAAAACTGGTCGTGTGCACAGGGCATTACACACTGGGGGTTATTTATGAAAGGCAAATCCACTTTGCACTACAAGTGCACTTGGAAGTGCAGTCGCTGTAGATCTAAGGGGGACATGCAAGAAAATAAACAGCGTTTTTAGTTTGCACATGATTGGATGATAAAATCAGCAATGCTTCCCCTCACATCTACAGTGACTGCACTTCCAAGTGCACCTGTAGTGCAAAGTGGATTTGCCTTTAGTAAATCAACGTCACTGTTCCTGATCAACGACATTATAAGGTCCAGTGGAGTTTCCAAACAAATGTTCCTACCTCATATAGACACATAGCAACCTGTAAGTCAAGGTTTCTCAGCCAGGGTTCCTCCAGAGGCTCCTTGAGCAATGAGCAGTTTTTGCCTCTAAAAGTTCCCACTTAAACCAGCTTTCTGTAAGAGGGTAATTCTTCCCAATGACCACAAGTGTAAGGGGGCAATCTTTCCACTGACCATCACACTAATTTATCAATGAGTTGATATAGTAATATTACCAGGGGTTCCCTGAGACCGGAACTTGCTTCAAGGGTTCCTCTGTGTTGAAAAGGTTGAGAGAAGCTACTGTAGTTAGAAAGTGATTAGCCTATCCGTATATATATTTAGGTATTGTCAAAGAAAACTGGAACTAATGCAGTGGTATATGGGTAGAATATAACATCTTCAAGCGTTTAGTGCCAATGGCATGATCTGAATCCAGGGCCGCAGTGTTATAAGACATCAGGGCTAACTACTACAACTCCATTCTCCCTAGTTATATGTGCCTTCTCAGTGAACACTTTTTGTTTGTTTTACAGAAGGGCTACCGGAAGGAGGATTTCCTTAGCTAATGATGCAGCGCCCACTTGTCTCCGTGCCTCCTCAGAAGATCAGCAAGAAAGCATTGACCGATGGACTACTATCCTGGCCCTTCCCATTCTCTCCTGTGTACACCTAAGCACTCTTGACATGGCACAGCAGAGCCCAAGGGGGACAGTTTATGTAGCTAGGTTGAATATAGACTAGAGTTACGCATGTGTGTGAATGTATTTTGTAAGAAAAGAAGAAAAATAAATAAAATTGGTCTATGGGATTGTACGTGAACACGGGTGAATGTGCGTGTCTTGGTTAGTAGAGCTAATGCAAATACATGTACTATAAAAGGAAGCGATAACCTGTGCCTTTCTACTATTGTTAGACCTTCTCACCCAACAGGCTGTACTGGCCAGTCTCGGCGGTAGTGATTTCTTATTCCCTTTTTTTTTTTTTTTTTTTTTTTCACTCTTAGATATGCTGCATGGAACTAGTATAGGTCTGGTATACTTACAGCAGTTTATTTGATCCCTTTGACAAATAAATGTCACTTTTAGTAAAAAACAAACCTGCAATATCCAAGGATCAGACTGTATTCTGATCATGTAGAAAATGTTATAAAAATATTGGGGTAGGGGCAGCATGTCCCTTGGTGTTAAGTGTATGTTGCTATGTACAGATTGGTCAACTGCAGATGAATTTGATTCGGTGTGAAAGTCCCCCCCTAGTCCCATTGTGTGTGTTGTTGTTGTTGTTGTTGTTTTTTTTTTTTTTTTTGTTTTTTTTTTCTTTTCCTTATGAATACACAGATGTTTCCGATGACTGTAAGCAGTGGGATCGCCTTCTTGGCGAAAACTACATGTCTCTCTTCACTTCTCACAAGTGGTGCTTTAATGGGTTCCATTTATTGTACAGATTGGGTTGTATAGAGGCACCCTTGGCCCTTTTATATAAAGATATATGATGCAAAGAGAAAAAGAGTAAGTTATAGAACATTATTTTTAAAATGTGTCAAACACAACCGTGAACTTTAAAGAGCGTCTTTCCATTGTAGGTGTATTACAGAACGCAATATTCATTGTATAATGGCTTTCAGATTACTTGATAAGGCAAAACTCCATTAAAAAGCACAGTATTCCTCTGTAATGGCATATCCGGTCGCCATGGATTACTGAACTTTGCAGATCACCCCAAGACTGCTTTACTAAATAAGCCCATTTAACATCCATTACTATGCAGATTTGGGTTTTAAATCTCAGGGAAGCATTCCTGTTTGTGCTCTTATGTCCTTTTTAACCAACTTGCTCAAATGTGCCTTAGCCCTTCGCGGGCTCTTGTAAAATATAGCACCGTGTTTTCGGTACTTAATAAATAAAAAAAAAAATGTTAAATTCAGAAATTGTTGTGCTGTGTTCCTTCTCTGGATAAAGGGTTAAGTGTGGGAACTTTACATAGGTGCAGTCACTTGCATTCCTGGGCGGAGGTGGAATCTTTATTTGGCTTTGCCGGGGCTTGTTCTACACCGGGATCCCCAGGGGGTGAAGACTGCATCAGACACACGTATTCCCTTAAAGTGCCATTCTGTTACATAGAGACATATGCAATAAATAGCAATAGTATTTGACTGTGCGCCCTCTTCTGCCATCCTCTGAATGCCAGATTTAGTTTTTTTTGCAATAGAATAGAAAGGATCAAGCGTCGAGAAAAGGGTGATTCACAAGTGCAAAGGAGTACAGCAAACACTAAGGCCCCTTTCACACTGAGGTGCTTCTAAACAGCCAGTAAAACACTGAGCTCTTTTGAAGAGCTTTGTAGGCACTTTTGAAGAGCTTTCCATTCATTTCAATGGAGAGGGGTGTTTTTTGTTTTTTTTCACTACTTTGCCAGCACACACTGCCCCAGTGTGAAAGCGTTTATTGATTTTAATGGAAATGGGTTTTTGAGAGCTTTTCAGGCACTTTTTTAGCGTAAAAGCACCTGAAAAGCACCTCAGTGTGAAAGGGGTCTTATTAGAAGTATACAATGATGGAGGAGTCTGCCGTCAGGGAGGTCGAATGAACAAAGTCGTCGGGCTAGATGGAGATGCACATGAGGAGCATCTCTCCATGCAGATTGAGCATGTTCAATAATTTCTGAGTGGAACTAATATTTGGCTCTAAACTCGCATTGTGTGTCGAATGATAAATTCCACCTTTCTCTTGTATAGGACAGTGGTAGTCAACGTTTGTAATATGGGGGGGGGGGGGGCCTCCAGTGTGACCCTCAACATCACCAAAGGGCTGCACATAAAATCCAATATCAGACTGCAGACCCACAACAGGATGTAGTCAAAGACTATGGTCTGAGGGTGGAGACCTGATACACTGGTTGATCAGAGACCGTGGACAGGTTACAGGAGATAGTCAGAGAATGTGCATACAAGAGATGGTCAGACTGTGTATATAATACAAGGGATAGTCAGACTACAGACAGGTACAATAGATAGTTGGAGACACTGGATATACTGTAACACAGGAGATGGTCAGATGATGGACAATAATACAGGATATGGACATAATACAAGAGATGGCCAGATGATGGATCTAATACAGGAGATGGTCAGAGACGGTGGACAGGGTACAAAAGATGATCAGAGACTAGGGATGAGCCGAACACCCCCCCGGTTCGGTTCGCACCAGAACTTTCGAACGGACCCCAAATTCGTACGAACGTTGGAACCCCATTGAAGTCTATGGGACTCAAACGTTCGAAATTAAAAGTGTTAATTTTAACGGCTAATATGTAAGATACTGTCCTAAAAAGGGTTTGGGGACCTGGCTCCTGCCCCAGGGGACATGGGTCAATGCAAAAAAAACTTTTAAAAATGACCGTTTTGGCAGGAGCACTGATTTTAATGACGATTAAAATGAAAAAAAAAAAGTGAAATATTCCTTTAAATATGGTGCCTGGGGGGTGTCTGTAGTATGCCTGTGAAGTGCCACGTGTTCCCCGTGTTTAGAACAGTCCCTGCACAAAATGACATTTAATGGAAATAACGTCATTTAAAGCTGCTTGCGGTTTTAATGTTATATCTGGTTCCGGCAATATGGTTGAAAATCATTGAGAAAAATGGCATGGGTAGCCCTCCCTGCCCATTACCAGCCCCTTTGGGTCTTGTACCCATATTAAGGGGAACCCCGTACCCATATTAAAAAAAGGAAATGCGTGTGGCCCCCAGGCCCTATATACTCAGAACAGCAGTATACAGGTGGTGCAAACAAGACAGGGACTGTGTAGGTTTGTTGTGTTAAGTTGAATCGGTTTGTCATTTTCAACTGGTACGTTTTTAAAGTGTAGCTTCAGTCAAAAAAAACTATTTTTAAGCTTTTTGGAAAACATAGGGAAGGGTTATCACCCCTGTATAATTTGTTTTGCCGTCCATCTTTTTCAGAGCACGCAGACAGCACGCACAATCTCCTACTGCTGACTGCAAGCTCTATTTAAAACAAGCAAGATAGTTAGCTATATAGGTGGCTATAGCGGTGTATACTGGGTTCAGAGCACGCAGACAGCACGCACAATCTCCTAACACTGACTGACAGCTCTATTATAAAAGATAGATATATCGCTAGATATATAGGTGAATATAGCGGTGTATACTGCGGTCAGGGCACGCACACAACAACCACTACAGAAGAGCAAGAACGAAAAATCGGCCGATAACTATCGGTGTATACTGTGTTGAAGGTACACAGAACACCCATTAACTGCTACAGATGCCAACACACTACACAAGGCCACCGCGCTGGTGGCCTTATATAGTGTGGGGCATGTACTACACAGCCTGAGCTATGATTGGCCACAGGCATCCTGCCTGTTGCCAATCATGGCTCTCCTCGCTGCCGGCGCTGTGATTGGCCGAGCATGCGGGGTCACAGTGCATGCTTGGCCAATCATGAGCCAGCAATGCACTGCGCCATCGCAGTGCATTGTGGGCCGTGAGCGCCACACGAATTTGGTGCGAATGGCCCATAACGTTCGGAATTCGCCGAACGGGCGAACAGCCGATGTTAGAGTCGAATGTATGTTCGACTCGAACACGAAGCTCATCCCTATCAGAGACTGTGGGCATAATACAAAGAATTGTTTGAGATTATGGATTGGATACAATAGAGGGTCAGAGACCGTGGACACACTACAGGGGACGATCAGAGACTGCGGACATATTACATGAGACTATTAGAAACGCAGATTTGTGTCTGCAGGAGCCCCACAAAAAGTCTCAAAGGGCCACAGGTGAGGCACCAGGGGTATAGGAGATACTCCCAAGAGGGTAAGAATAATTAACAATCCACTTAGTTACTGCATTCATCTAAAACTCAGGCAAAGTTCCAAATGCAAATTGAAAGCGCAACAAAAAAATAAAAAAATAAAAAAACCTTGATAGTTTTGGCCACTAGATGGAGCTGAAGATACAGCCGTCATTAATCTGTTACAAAAGTTATGGTCTCATTTAGTTCAGCATGCATAAATGCTTCTGACATTTGTACAACAAATGTGTTATAAATAGACCCCATACTGTGTCATCAGTTGGTTTCAAGCAATTAATGACCTTTAATCTGATCATAGGAAAGTGGATAATTCAATATTTGTGCATCAAACAATCTTTTCGATAGATTCTGTCTGATCCAAGACACAATCAACAATATGTGTGTATAAGAAATTGTTCTGTGTATGGCCACTATACAATCATACAATCTGATGCTACAATTTTCTAGATCTATGAGCTATGTAGGGCCTGCCTGATCTTGATGTGTTCCAAAACCTTCAGCCCTAAAAGATGGTACCACTCGGTACAGTGTTCAATACTATCCACCCACAGTCTGCCATAGACTTTGACAGGCTGCCGGCAGCAGAGCTGGATTCCACACCTGTCCCTCCCGGGTGCACTAAAATGCCAGTAGGGGGGCGTGTGGGGAGATCGCAGTCCGTGGAAACCCCTCCAGTCCCAGTCCCGCCCTCCAGGCCCTTAGAGTCGTGTGCATGGAGGGTGTCAGGTCGTAGGGGGCTTTGGGACCCCGCAGGGGTAAATGTGTTAAGGCTTCCATGGAGCGGACCACTGCAGCCTCCAGAACCGCTGCAGGGTTGGACGCGTCTGGTACCAACCACCAGACTACCGTGACTAACTGCGCTGCAGTCAGGAAACTCCAACCTCCCCCCCCCCCCCCCCCGGCAGCACCGGACGCATCAGCGTGGATAGTTTAAATCTATGGGGGCCGGGGCCCCAGAGGAAGGAGAAGCTGCGTGGGTCTAACCCTAATAATGTGGCATGTCACTGTTACCTGTTGAATGTCTGTTTGTCTGTCTTAAAATCAATAAAAATATAAAAAAATAAAAAATAAAAATGCCGGAAGGGATGCACTGGAGTTTAAGGGCTCTTGTAAAAATGTTTAGGTTTATCTTTATTTTACAAAGTTTTGGTAAAGCTAAAGGAGATTGTCATAGGCATGTGACTAATCACCCCATGTGCATTAGCATAATCCAGGGGGGGCACCAGGTGGGTTGTTGGGGGTGCCACTGTAAATGCCCCTGTTATATTAAAGACTAGGTTCAACTCTACTGTAATTTATAAACACACAAATACCGCGCTGTCAGAACAAAGCAAAAAAATAATAAAAGATGTGTAGCAGCCAGCACAGCAATAGATAAAATTGCGATTAAAAGTAGGAAAATGGGTGAAATGTGCAGCGCTTAAACAATCATATAAACCGTGACAAGCAATATGAATGACGTGCACAAGCGAGTCGAGTAATAGGATATATGGGGGGTTATTTACGAAAGGCAAATCCACTTTGCACTACAAGTGTACTAGAAAGTGCACTTGGAATTGCAGCTGCTGTAGATCCGAGGGAGACATGCAAGGCAAATAAAAAAAATAGCATTTTAGTTTGCACATGATTGGATGATTAAATCTGCAGAGCTTCCCCTCATTTCAGATCTACCCCTTAGATTTATAACGACTGCACTCGAAAGTGCATTTTCAGTGCACTTCCAGTGCAAAGTGGATTTGCCTTTTGTAAATAATCCCCATGGTGTCCTATGATTGCCCATATTTACTGACCCCAATCACATCCCATATTCACCTGGAGGTCACACCTGGATTGTGAACCTGATCCCCTTGGTACAGTATACCACAAAGTTTGATTGACTCACTAGGTGTACACCGATTTGAGTTCAATCCCTCTGGTAGGCAGCTTCTGGTGTCTCTGGTGGTGGATCTACTATGAATTGTCATCACACCCTATGCATACATTTGAAGTTAAAGATTGTCATCATATCATATGCACACGTGGTTGAGGATCATTATCATATTTTATATATGAAGTTGAGGATCGTCGCTGACCTTCTTTTTTGGATACAGGCATACCCCACTTTTAAGTACACAATGGGGTTTATTTACTAAAGCTGGAAAGTGCAAAATCAGGCTCACTTCTGCATAGAAACCAATGAGCTTCCAGGTATTATTACCAAAGCTTAATTGAACAAGCTGGGATTAGAAGCTCATTTGGTTTCTATGCTGAAGTAAGGCTAATTTTACACTTTCCAGCTTTAGTAAATAAACCCCATTGTGTACTTAAAAGTGGGGTATGCCTGTATTGCACGTTGATGTTTCTTTTTTTTTTTTACAGACATCATGGGGTTATTTACTAAAGGCAAATCCACTTTGCACTGCAAGTGCAGCCGCTGTAGATATGAGGGGGAAATGCAAGGAAAATAAAAAACGGCATTTTAGCTTGCACATGATTGGATGATAAAATCAGCAGAGCTTCCCCACATTTCAGATCTACCCCTTAGATTTAAAGAGACTGCACTTCCAAGTGTACTTTCAGTGCAAAGTGGAGTTGCCATTTGTAAAATAACCCCCATATGTCCTATTATTGGACTCGCATGTGCACATCATTCATTTTATTCATATTGCTTGTTACAGTTTATATGATTAAAGAGGGATTTCACTGGAAATTTTTTTATTAAAACCCAGCAGCTATAAATACTGCCGCTGCTGACTTTTAATAAATGGACACTCACCTGTCCCAGGATCCAGCGAAGTCCGCAGCCGAGGCCAATCGATCGCTCGGCTCTCGGCTGTTGCCGTCGCCATTCTAGGTGAGGGAATCAGGAAGTGAAGCGTTGTGGCTTCACTTCCCAGTTCCCTACTACACCCGTGTGTATCCCAGCAGACAGCGTGCTGGGACAGGAAGAGGCATAGACTCCTGTGGAAGTCTATGCCCGGAAGTGGGTGCAAATACCTGTCTTAGACAGGTATCTGCAGACTCCTCCACCCTGAAAAGTGCCAAATGTGACACCAGAGGGGGGGGGGGGGGGTATGGTACAGATGAGCAGAAGTTCCACTTTAGGGTGGAACCCCGCTTTAAGTGCTGCACATTTCACCCATTTTCCTAGGTTCAACTCTAGGAACACATTCTATCCCTATTTAGGGTGTAACAAAATGTGCTCCCAATCAACTGTCTCCTTCCACCAGAGCCTCCTCCCTGTAATAACAAGTGGTGTTCATGTGTGTTTGAGCTTTGGGGTGCACACCCTAATTCAATAGGCTGCGGACACCTATGGAGATTGTACCGAGACCGTACAGTCAGAAATATGTATAACCAGCTCCAGCCCAGCAGGGTAAGAAGACCAATTTATGGTTCTCACGACTGAAGCTGGGTGTATATATACATAGATTCTATTCGGTCAATTTGTGGGCTGAATGAGCATAATCCAACAGATTGCTCCATCCATGCTACATAGCGCAGATGGAGGAATCTCCCGCTAAAGCTATTGTGTAGCCGCCATCTGTCAAATTTCAAGAGCGGTTGCATCTAATTTGATACAACCACTGTTCAGATGACAATTCTTCACCAGGCTCCTTCAATGGAAGTATGTGATGCGGGCGGGCGGGGGCGCAATAGGGCCACCCACATAGTAAATTTAATCTGGTGGAAATTCAAATAGTGTGTACCCAGCTTTAGTCATGACATACTATACTCCGACCTATATACTGCTTTACTAATAAGTTACTCATTACATGTCTGGAACTACTGCCTTTTCCTTTTTTGTACTGAAGTCTTTCCTCCACCTACACATAAGCTTTTTTTTTTTTTTTTCTTTTACTGAACTGAAAGTGTTTTCCCTTCTGTACAATATAGCCGGAACTCCTTTTTAAGAGTGTTTATTGGTATATCACTAGAAAATAATGTTTTTGTTATGCTGATTGAGGTTGCTAGGAAAGGTATAGTTATGGTGAAATACAGATAGCCTCAGGACCTAGTGACATATTTAAAATGCTATCGGACACACTACACAAATTTATTCTGCAGAGTGTCTAGTAGTTCCCAGACTTTATCACGAGACCATTCTTATCACATATGACATCAGAGCCTCACCCATTCATTATATGTCATACTTTGTGTATTGGTGAAATATTATAAGGGATGTTAATCTTCAGCTTACGAACAGCTACATTACCAAATGCTCTAATGCCTAGTACACACAGGCCGAATGTCTGGCGGCACTGTGTGTATGGCAGCCGGTATGACCAGAAAGGTATGTTGATCAGCACTCTCAGCATTGAATGGTGTGTTCTGGTGGGGGTTCCCACCCCCCCCCCCTTTCAAAACACAAAAGCTCAGCAGGGGAGATTGATGTACTAACATCTCATAGTTAGTACAGCGGCTCCTCCTGAGCTGTCAGTTCTTTTTATTCAGCCCGCTGGGTTGAACAAAAAAAAGGAAATGATGTGTATTAGGTTTAAGTTGACTTACTTACAGTATAATCCTAGAAAAAGTCAAATGATTGAAGTGATTTTTTTTTTGCATCTGTTAACAGCATAGCAGAACTTACATACTCTTTTCAGGTGTGTGGCGCTGGCTCCTGACAAACAGTCGCTATGGTTTTTGAAAAGTTAATTTGCCTGAAGCCACAGTTGGGCTTCGGGTCTATTTCTCCAAATTTCTGGTTTCAGTACCAGTCCAGCTGGGTTGCACTGGGTTCTCCTTGACCGCAGGTGTCGCTGTCACTGCCAGCAAGAGTGGAAACGCAGTCTAGCTGGGTGCGTGGAATGCCACTATTCTCTCTGAACCAGCCCAGTGGGAGTGTTTTCCTGCTGTGCAGTCTGGGGGGTGGTATTTAACCACTTCAATACAGGGCACTTTCACCCCCTTCCTTCCCAGCCCAATTTTCAGCTTTCAGCGCTCTAGCGCTTTCAGTGACAATTGCGCGGTCATGCTACACTGTACCCAAATGAAATTGTTATCATTTTGTTCGCACAAATAGAGCTTTATTTTGGTGTTATTTATTCACGACTCCGTTTTTTTTTTTTTGCGATATAAGCGCAAAAAAAGCGGAAATTTGGGAAAAAAACAATATTTTCTTTTTTCTATTTGAAAAGAAATCCAATAAAATCAAATTTTGTCATAAATTTAAGCCAAAATGTATTCTGCTACATGTTTTTGGTAAAAAAAATTCCGTTAAGTGTATAATAATTGGTTTGTGTGATCACGGACATATGTACGCAAATGATCATGTACATATGTGTGCAGGTGATCACGTACATATGTGTGCAGATAATCATTGGGACATGTGATTTTAGTGGGACATATGTGGGGGACATGTTTTTATTATTAGGGACATGTGTTTTTATTATTTGGGGACATGTATGTTTTAGGGACATGTGTGTTTTGGGGACATATGTGGGGACTGTGTTTTCACTGTGTGGTGTGTTGTGTGTTTACACTACACTGATGATCAGTGAGTAAAAAGCTGTGAAAAGCAGCCCATACTCACTGATCATCAGCCGGCTGCAGCGTTCTGCTCTCCTCTTCTCAGCGGTGACTTCCGTGTGAGGAGAGGAGAGCCGATTGCCTAGCAACCGGCTGTTTGTTTACATCACATGACGGCCGTGATTGGACACGGCCGTCATGTGATCAGGAGGGCCAATCACAGAGCCCTCCTGCCGATCTGAGATGTGCCGTGTCCGGGTGACACGAGCACATCGGGATCGCGCCGCTGCGCGGGCGCGATCCCGCTGCTCCTGAATGACGTTCCTGAACGTCCTATCAGGAGCAGGCGGCTCCCACCCGGCCGTATATATACATTGGCCGGGTGGGAAGTGGTTAAGGTACCGACGCCACGTTGGCGAGGAATTATTTTTCTGTCTGTTCGGTTCTGGTTGTCCTCCTGACCCAGCCTCATGGCCCTCCTGGCCTGGGGTTGCGGAACTATGCATCCCGATTCTCGGGGCACACAACTGCAGGGACAGGCCCGAGTGAATTTCGGGGCCTACTGATTCAAGGGTGGTCCAGTGCCGTCTCATATGAAGGGAGAGGCCCAGCAACTGAAGAACCCCAGGGGAGGACTCTTTCAGGAGAAGACCGCACGCAAGGCTGGTTTCTCTGAAGGAGCCCGGAGGCTTAGATGAAGGACGCAACCTGGATCAACACTCATATGATATCGCCGGATCGGCTGAGAGAAACTGGTACCCTATGTCAGTTCTTTAAACTTATCTACATCCCTCAGTAATGCTCAAATGTATCTCACAAGTCTGTGGCAGAGACTGTCGAGCACCCCACCGGCTGCTAGACCTAGTGAGATAGGTCTATCCGGGGGTTGTTAAATCCAGTTGTGGATTTTCTTTAAAGGCTTCCATTTTGCAACTTAAGTGCCTAACCCTCTACCCTTTATTAAGAGACTTTGTTTTGTTCTAAATAAATAACCCAAAAGAGGATTCAGTGTCAGTTTCCACATTCTTTGAGCCATCTACCACCGAAACATGAAGACAGAGAAGGAAACAAATGAGGTAACGGTAAGCCCAAATAAAACCAGCAGCTCCTCCGGGGGTCAGTGCTTCATGTGTGTTTTGTTTTTTTTATATGTAAATTTTCTCCTTTTGAGCTTCCGCTTCATATTTCCCCCTGGCCACACTGCCTGACCTAGGTATGTGGGTGTCAGCTGCGCATGTGTGTTCTCCTCTTTGGAACTAAATCCTTACTACTTGTCCTAGTGCTCTCTGATGTTTATGTTTAATGCTTGGGATGTAGAACCATAATCTAGAAGTAGTCAGAAACTATAAATTGGTCTTGTTCTTAATTTAAAACATTTTCTTTCTAATAAAAATTAAATGAATTAAAAAAACCTTCAAAGGTACAATCTTATGTGCAGCTATTCCCAGCACCACAGACACAGGCAGAAATAGAGGGATGCAGAGCCAAATCTCTCCTTCACAGCGGTGTTTGAGAGTGGCTTTCAAGTCAAAATGACTTTGGCTGTGTGTCCTTTTTGGGAATCGCTGCATGCAAGGATGTAGTGCAAACAGAAAAATCAGTGCTACTACCCATACAACACATAGATGGCAAACCTCCCGGGTGCTCAATCCAGCCGCTGGCTAGAGTAATGTAGGAAAAATGATCCGCACTCTGGTTGTTGCTCTTAAAAAAAAAATCTTCATTTTTTTGAAAAGCCACAGTGTAAACGCAGATAAAATCAGGTGATGTGTTTCAGCCTATAAGGCCTTAGTCATAACCAACCATTATGACTAAGGCCTTATAGGATCATCTTTCCTACATGCAAGGATGTAGTTCTCAACAGGAATGCGCAAGAAGAGGAGACTCTTCCAGGACTCCATCGGTCCAAGCAGGCACATGGGACACCTACGTACCTCGGGCCGGGGACTTTGAGGAGGATCCTGAGAGGAGAAAAATTATAAAAACAACAAGAACATGTAAGTTATGCTATTAGCATAGAATAAAAAAAAAAAATACCTTCCTGCTGATTGTACACATGTGCAGCCTCCCGGGCGTAGATCCTCTTCTGTGCGGGCACATATGTGTTCCTGTGTTTGTGCTGCAAGCCTGCAAGCCTTGACTCTCATCAAGAGCCCTGAAATCTGTACAGAATGTACAATAGTCTACAGTGCCATCTTGTGGTTATATTGAGGATTACATTGTCTGACAACGTCAAATAAGGTTTCATGCACATTTCCGTACAGTGTGAAGAGCTTGCATAATGACATTTCTGAAACCCGTTGCCGCCACATACAGCCGATGATTGAGCTAAATTAGAAGAGGGGGCAGTACATGATTATACGCCAATGGCTGCGTAATGGGAGGAATGTGCACTGATGTATGCATTCCTCCCACAGCAGTGTGTGTTCCGAGCTTATGTCCTTTCACATGCAGGTCCTTTTCACAACCCAAGGGCCACGTATGTACTGGCCATTGGGACTACAGGGAGTTTCCCGGTGGGCCGATGGCTCAGTGGGCCGGTTTCAGTGACAAAGTAATGGCTGCGTAACTTGTCCTCAACTTCACGCAGAGATGTGAGAAAGATGAGAAAAATACAGAGGAGAATAAGTGAAATAATAAAAGAAGTTAGTGAGGACTACTTATGTTATGCTACTTATGTTTTTTTGCACAATTACGTATAGTTTTATATACTGTTTTTGGGCTTGTTTGCAAAATTAAAGTGGGCTGGTCTGGATGAATTCCAGGGCCAAATTTTTGTCCCAGTCCAGCCCTGCCAAGGGCACAAGTTCGTTCAGTGGCCTCCTCCTTTAATGCAGTTCTATAGGTGTCTGTAAATGGCAGCAGCGGGTCCTGGGAATGTCATTATGCATGCTTTATGTGGTCCGTGTATGCAATGAAACCTAGGCAATTTCACTAGTAGTTCAACTTTTTTTTCTAGCATAGATCACATTTTTATTTTTTGTTTCATTAGTTTATTATTTTTTTTGGCGATTCGTTTCACTTTTCCTCTTCTTTATATGTGGTCAAAGACATGGCGCTCTGATTTTGTTTTTTATAGCTGAAACTCGGGCAAACTGCTATGTTAGCCGAATAATACCCACATGGGAACTGTTTTACCTCTCAAAGGATTTGTATTTCTGGCCATCCCATCTTGAGCTTTACACAGCAAAGCACTATCAGACGGGAGTACACACAGTTCAGTAACACTTAAGACCCATACACACTATCAGATTTTCTGCTGATTTTTGTCTTCAGATTTACCAAAAGCATGTAGTACAAGGGCCTGCCTGATTGCATACAAATTGAAACTCTTAAGGTTTGACCTCATATTATATGGTTTTGGTAAATCTGAAGGAAAAAATCTGCAGAAAATCTGATAGTGTGTATGGGGCTTTAGGCTTGGTTCACACAGGGGCGGCACGACTTGCAGCGCGACTCACAGACGCAACCTGCAAACGACTTCAGCGGCGACTTGCAAAAGGACTTCTGTATAAAGGTCAATGCAAGTCGCCTGAAGTCGCCCCAAAAGTAGTACAGGAACCTTTTTTCTAAGTCGGAGCGACTTGAGTCGCTCCTATTAGAACGGTTCCATACTACAGAACGGAACGCGACTTGTCAGGCGGCTAAGTCGCCTGGACAAGTCGCCCCTGTGTGAACCGAGCCTTACAAGTTTTGTCCCTCAGCCTGTGACTGGACTGTGAAGGAAGAAGCAGCAGACTAATTGAGCTCCTCTACAAAGTTGAAATCAGGTACTTGCACTAATTGCATTAAAAATATACAGTATATTGAAGGATGCATTAATAAAGAGGGGTTGGGGGATTGATTTTCAGTGCCATGACCACCAGATTGGGAGGGAAATTTTCATTGTCATGGCCACCAATGTGGGTGGGCAGGGGGGGGGGAGGGTTTAATCACTGACTTCCACTGCCCTGTTCATCAGTCCAGGGGAAGAAAGGAGGATTATTTTTAGCTGCAGCTGACCATCCACCCATGTGGGGGGGGGTAAATTTCACATTAACCATGTAGAGGGTTTAGCACTCAAACCAATTGGGGGCTATTATTGCATTCAGTGACACCAATGTTGGGGGTGTTTATTGCACTCACTGACAGCAATAGTGGTGTTATTGTCACTGACACCAATGCTGGCAATTTTTTTACTGCATTCACTGACACCAATGCTGAGGGTTATTATTACACTGACACCAAGCAATCACAGTAGAAATAGTGCCTGCACTACGTGATCAAGCAAAATTCTTTTATTAGAACATCCCAATGCTGACAAAAACAGAGAGCTGGTAGAAGCATTTCACACACTTCAGGTGCGCTTAACCATTACCCAGAAATATCAGCATGATCATCCTTATATAGCCCACCTAATTCTATGGCAGGTGACACAGATCATTAATTTGCAGACTTCTTGTTGCATGTGATTCACGTAAGAAACATAAGACAAAAAACCCATATCAAAAACATACACACATTGCATATATATGTATGTATAGACAAAACAATGAAAGAATGTGCTGTAGAAAGATAAAATGTTAAACTAAAGAACACTAACCATAAAAACATTATTATAAACACCATCATTGATTAAAATCGATCCGTGTTTCCTACATTCCACTATACCTTGTTAGGGAAATCATCCAAGGTATAATGTCCTCCATGATCAAAAGAAAAGAGGAAGGACTATATAGCACAACCGAAGCAAAAAAAAGCATCTGAAATGTGTCTACCAGCTCTCTGTTTTTGTCAGCATTTCAGATGTTCTAATAAAAGAATTTTGATCGATCACGGAGTGAAGCAATTTCTTTTACTTTTATTATTGCATCCACTGACACCAATGTTGAGGGCTATTATTACACTAACTGCAGGGCCGTCTTTAAGGCAGGGCAAAAGGGGTAGCTGCCCTGGGCCCTGTCATTGTTGTGGGGCCCAAAACAGCTGCCTCATACTTGCCAACTATCCAGGTTTAAATATCCTTGTCCCTTGAAGTTTTATTCCTGTGCTGTGTCCCAATATCTCAGTGTGAAGTGCTGGTACTAATGCTGCCCAGCTCTGCCCTATTGTTGTGTGCAGATAACTCACCTGCAGACCCTGTGTTTACATGTAAATAACCGGCATTTGTATGTAAATATCGGTGACAATACTGAGTAAATAGCTGCGGCTGGTGGCATTGATATGTAAATAAAGGCGGCATTCCTATGTATATCATGCTCCCCTGCTGTGAGGAGGTGATGCTGTAGCCTCTAGCAACTAATCAGTGAGCAGTAATGATATGCTGTAATTGTTGGCAAGCAATCGCAATTGCTGCCTGATCTGATACGGAAAACTGATTTTAAGTCAAGCTGCTATTTATTGTATGTCTCAGAGAAGGTGGAGAGGGAAATTGCTTGGGGGGGGGGGGGGGGGGGGGGCAAGAAAAAATTTGCCCAGGGTCCAATCTATATTAAAGACGGGCCTGACTAACTGACATCAATGTTTGGGGGTTATTATTGTATCCACTGACACCAATGCAGTCTGTGACTCCTGCTCCTCCTCCTGACCACCTGCAAACATGCTGACTGTAATATAGTGATAAGAAAGAATGAGTCCAGAAACAAAAATGGTGAAAGGTTTGGGGGGATAAAACATATCGAGAGTGACTTCAGGAACTTAATATGTACAGTCTGGAGGAAAGGGAGACATGATTGAGGCCGGATTCACATATTTGCGGCTGCAGGTTCATGCCTATTCACCGATTTAGGTGCAAATGTTGCACCTGAACCAGACCCAAACATGCACAGGACCCTTTTGTAATCCACTGCCCAGCTGCCCAGGACCTATGTGAGTCGCTCACATTTGTATGATGTGCATTTTAATTGGATGTGAGGGCAGTTTTTCAATATAAAACCAAAATCAAGAACACGGGGACATGACCTCAAGCTAGAAGAAAGTTCAAAACTAATCTTAGAAACTATTAGTTTACTGAAAGGGTAGTTGATACTTGGAATAAACTACCAGCAGAGGTAGTGAGACAGCCAACAGTAAATGGCTTCAAACATGCTTGGGACCAACCTAGATCTAAACTTACACAAAAAGCTTAAAAAAATAAATAAATAAAAAGGGAAGGGGATGGACTACTCTGTCTTTTTCTGTTTCCATTGTTTTTATTCATTTTACAACATAAACAACAACAAAAACATCAATACAATATAGTAAACATTTTTACATTACTGAAGCTATCAAGAACTGTAAAGGCCTGCCGTCACCGTTTTATGTATCTAGTAATGAGCACCCCCTAATCTGGGATGTTCACCCCCTTACCTTTCTTAAAGTGGAGTTCCCACTGTTAATTATAATTTTTTTTTTAAGGATGAATATGTTTTGTTTCTAACAATTATTTATAGTACTCATTTTTCAGTTGCAGAATCGGCGCTTGTTTGCCGATTTCATAGAGGAAAATCTCTTATATTCCTTCTCTGCTGGCAGTTTCCATAGTGGGGTAATGACTGACTTCCACTGCCCTGTTCATCAGTCCAGGGGGAAGAAAGGAGGATTATTTTTAGCTGCAGCTGACCATCCACCCATGTGGGGGGGTAAATTTCACATTAACCATGTAGAGGGTTTAGCACTCAAACCAATTGGGGGCTATTATTGCATTCAGTGACACCAATGTTGGGGGTGTTTATTGCACTCACTGACAGCAATATTGGTGTTATTGTCACTGACACCAATGCTGGCAATTTTTTTACTGCATTCACTGACACCAATGCTGAGGGTTATTATTACACTGACACCAAGAAATCACAGTAGAAATAATGCCTGCACTACGTGATCAAGCAAAATTCTTTTATTAGAACATCCCAATGCTGACATTGAATCGGCGCTTGTTTGCCGATTTCATAGAGGAAAATCTCTTATATTCCTTCTCTGCTGGCAGTTTCCATAGTGCTTGTGGGCATGTGAAGCACTATCTTCTGGGCTCTGGTGCAGCTGAGCGACCAGCATGCACCGCCCGTTCTCGCTCAGCGCAGTACACTTCTGAAGTTGCCATCACAACAAGCAGCATCGTTGGAAGTGCCCGCCCCCGCTGTGAAGGCAACAAAGCCCCCTGTGCTGCCCACTGACTCCTGGGATATGATGACAAGCATCTCCCAGGAGTACTAGCGAGCATGGGTGCCAGGGGAAATGGCATCAGGCACCAGGAAGAGGAAGATTATGAGGGACCCCCTAGGAACAGTCGTGAAAAGGTGAGTAAAAAAAAAAAAAAAAAAGTTTCCAAATGTTATTAATTGTTTTTAATGCAAAAATAATTTTAGGAGTGGAACTCCACTTTAAGGATCACCCTGCAAACTGTGACTCCCTCTTCCATCTGCACCTGTACCCAACAACCTGCAATCTAGGATTCTCCATCCATTCCCATCATAAGGGGCCCCCTCCAATATATGCACCCCACCACCATACTGATGATCCTGTAATGTGACCCACCATTTCCCCATACCAGACAGCTTACAATCTATGTACTTGTGTAAGATGTAGTAGATCTTCTGTCTTTAATATCAAATATTGCAAGTGACCAATTCAGATTATCATGACAACTAGCTTCAGAGGGCATGGTCTCATATGGCACAGCAATCCCACTTCTATGAGGATCCTGGAAGAAATCAAAAAATATAAGAAAAGCAGTCAGTGCCACACCAATGTTTGTGGAGTCCAGAAAGAATTTCAGCATTATAGAGAATGACACCCAGCATACAGGACAAGAGAAGTGGTACTGTGTAGTGTCCATACATAGAGGACAGAAAAAGAATTATGTGTGCTGATGAGGTGGCACTGCACTGGTAATCAGTGCCCAGATTATCTCTACAGGTCTCCCCTGCAAGGAGATGCCTCTGATGCGCTCTCCTCTCCTCACACTCTGTCTATGTGAGGCGAGGAGAGCCGATAAACGGCACTTTCGTATCTACATGTGATCGCTTCGTTACAGATCACTGCCAAATCCAGGCTTCTTCTTTTTCTGCCTCCACCTGGCACAACTTTGTACTGGAACTTTTAGTACCATCAAGTATCTCAGTTTAAATTATCCAGATGGGGACTATATCCCCCACAAACCTCTGCAGTTCCCAGCAGCTCTCCGCAGTACCCTGGGTGGGCTCTCTCCACCCAGGATATTCTGCCACCATTGCTTGCCCTCCTGCTGTCTGAGTGGTAGGTGGGACCGCCATCCAGCAGCCGCAGAGTTCCCTTTCTCCTCTTCTGTAGTGCAGCTCTGGCAGGGAGAAGTAGAGAGTGTGCTGGGTAAACCGTGTGTGATGACCCATCATGCAGAGGGACAAAGCAGCACCATTGCCCAGGCTGCAAAAACAGTAATGTATTAAAAAAAAAACAGTACATGGATTTAACCGCTTCAAGGCCAGGCCTTTTTCTGACACTTGTTGCTTACAAGTTAAAATCTGTATTCTTTGCTAGAAAATTACAAAGAACCTCCAAACATTATATACATTTTTTTTAGCAAAGACCCTAAAGATTAAAATGGTGGTCGTTGCAATATTTTATGTCTCGCTGTATTTGCGCAGCGGTCTTTCAAACACAATTTTTTGGGTAAAAATAAACTTCAATGAATTAAAAAAAAAATGAAACAGTAAAGTTAGCTCAATTTTTATTGTATAATGTGAAAGATCATGTTACATGAGTAAATAGATACCTAACAAATCAAGGATTGAAATTGCGCAAGCTTGTGGAATGGCGCCAAAGTTCGGTACTTAAAAATCTCCACAGGCAATGCTTTAAAAATAATTTACTTTCAAAAGATTTTGTTTTACGATAAAGGCACTTACATACATATACCAGAATATAAACAATCTGCAGCAGGGAGGGCCCGCTGACACAATGTAAGTAATGAAAACAGGAGACATTAATGAAAAACAGACAGTATCAAAAGGGTACAGTCGGCATGCCCCTCCTCAGCGAGGGGCTAAACAAAAAGAGAGGTAAACAAATGGTGACCCCTCAGGGAGAGCCCACCCAATAGAACCGTTAGGGGTAGCACCCAGGAGCCCCCATCCCGACACCCCTAATAGGGAACTTGCTGTGCCAGGATGGGGGAGTATCCTCCCAGGCCCCCCCCTCTCAGAGGGACAAAGAAGTTGATGAACCGTCCGCAGTGGGCACCGCAACGTTAAATTGGACTGTACGGTGAACCTGTCAATTACAGCTCTGTTGAGCAAACCAAAAACTTAGAACGTCTAGAAGGACAGAGGAAAGAAGAGAGGAGGAGGAGAAGAGTAGGACAGAGGGGTAAGGGGATGTAAGCTATGTCCTAACAGGGTGTAAGGTTATAGCGTGAGAATGTTTAGCATTCAATGTAAGAGGGGGCGCTTTAGGGGTGAGGTCTGGTCACTAGGGG
Organism: Lithobates pipiens; assembly: GCF_037356315.1. Taxonomy (NCBI): domain Eukaryota; kingdom Metazoa; phylum Chordata; class Amphibia; order Anura; family Ranidae; genus Lithobates; species Lithobates pipiens. Next base: position 187,203,975 of record NW_027507686.1, on the reverse strand, counting down.
AGAGCCTGGGGGTACCCCAGGCAGCAGAGAGATTCCCATGTAACAGGCCCAAGGGTCCCACACCTTTCGGAATTTAGGTGTGGTATCTGACAGAATACCTGACAGTTTTTCTTGGGACATTATCCACGATATCTTCCTCTTAACTGCGAGGAAGGAGGGTCTGGGTTGCTTCCATGCGGAGGCAATCGCAATTTTGGCTCCTAATAGGATAAAATAAGTTAGTTTCTGAGTGTTACCAGACAGCAAAGGAACAGGGGCATTGAGTAACGCAACCTCTGGAGTTCTCGGAACCCGGGAGCCTGTGACTAAGTAAATCAAGTTAAAGATTTTAGTCCAGAACGATCGAAGCCTAGGGCATTCCCACCAGATGTGGATCATGGTGCCACGAAGTTGGCACCCCCTAAAACATAAGGGGTTAGCCGTGGGGTATATTTTGGCTAGCCTGACTGGAGTGAGGTACCACCTGGTTATCAATTTGATGCTAGCCTCCATTAGTGAGGTGTTTTGGATCCCACGAAAGGATCTGGCTAGGGCCAGCTGCCAGGTTTCAAGACTGCCAGAGGTCTGGAGATCAGATTCCCATGCCGTCATATAGGGGGATTTGCCCGTTGGGGAAGTGAGAGCCGCATAGATCACTGAAATACCACCCCTCTGCTCCTCGATCCTACCACACCAGGCTTCATATTCAGTAAAGGGAGGAGGAAGGGATTTGTTTTTCCAAAGTGAGTTCAAGAAGTGAGATATTTGTTGGAAGCGGAACCTCTCTGAGTCTGGTAGCTCTAAGTGTTCAATACAATAAGCCAGGGAAATCGGGCCCCTTGAATTGAAAAAGTGACCTATCCGGTAAAGTCCCTTGTCCAACCACCATCTGAAGGCCTCAATGTCCAGACCAGGGGGGAAGTCGTGATTACGGAACATGTGAGCAAGGGGTCTTAAAGTGGAGACTAGGGAAGGCTCTTTGCGAAGACCGTCCCATAGGGCGCAGGAGTGAGATAGGGATGGGGACATGATGGGCGGCCTAGCTTTGGGCGGGCACCACAATAGAAAATCTAGTGTAAAAGAGGGTACGGAACAGCGTTCTATGGACTGCCAATCCGGTTTCTCATATTTGGAGTAAATCGAGGATAGTTGGGCTAGGCGAGCTGCAAGGTAGTATTTGTGAAGGTTAGGTAAGCCCAGCCCCCCCCTGCGTCTGTGCAGGAAGAGCGTGTTTTGCGGTAGACGGTACCCCTTATTACCCCAAATATATTTCAGTATTTTGCTTTGCAGAGAGCATAGGTGGTCCTTCCGCACTGGTATTGGGAGGGCTCTAAAATAGTAGAGGATTTTGGGGAGAAGGGTAATTTTTATGGAGTTAATCCGGCCAAGCCAGGATAGTTCGTGTTTAGACCATGAGGAGAGATCAGTTTCCAGCTGTCTGTATAATTTGGGGTAATTGTGGGCATACAACATCTCTATTTTAGGTGTAAGGGAGATACCCAAGTATTGGATGGCAGTGTCACTCCATTGGAACGGAAAGGATTGTTTGAGTGAGAGGACTTGGTGGGTGGGAAGAGAAACATTCAAAGCCACAGACTTGGAGTAATTAACCCGCAAGCCTGAGACCTTGGCAAAGTCGTCTAGTACCCGGGATAAGTTGGGCAGGGTTGTGAGGGGGGAAGTGAGGAATAACAGTATGTCGTCCGCGAAGAGTCCGCACTTGTGCGTTTGACTACCGCACTGGACACCTCCAATGTCTATGTTGTGGCGGACTGCGATCGCCAGTGTTTCAATGGCTATTGCAAATATGAGGGGGGATAGGGGGCACCCCTGTCTGGTCCCCCTGGTGATGGGAATTGGAGCGGAGAGGTATCCCTGCATTCGAATTTGGGCCCTCGGCTGGGAGTATAAGGCCCGTAATAAGCCCAGGAAACGAGCCCCAAATCCCCACCTGTCAAAAAGCTGGAAGATGTACTGCCATGAGACCGAGTCGAAAGCCTTCTGAATATCTAAAGAAAGGAGGAAGCCAGATTGTTTGGGTCCCCCTTCCCAATTAGACTGCAGAATGGATATAATATCGATCGCCCTCCGAATTTGATCAGGTCCCTGTCTGTCGGGGATAAAACCAACTTGGTCCTTGTGGACGTAGCGTCCGATGAAGGAGGCTAGCCTATTGGCCATAACTTTCGTGAGAATTTTGAGGTCATTATTAATAAGGGAAATCGGTCTGTAGTTGCTGACATCTTCCAAGTTCTTGCCAGGTTTGGGGATGACCGTGATATACGCCGTGTTAAGGTGGGGATCCAGGGGGCCTCCATTAGCTGTATGATTACCGAGCTTGGCCAGGTGCGGGGCTAGCGTGTTGGCAAAGGCTTTATAGTAAGGGATCGAAAGACCGTCGGGTCCAGGGGCGGAGCTTTTTTTAAGATCCTTTATGACTCCCAGTATCTCCTCTACCTGGAAGGGGCCTTCCATGACTTGTTTGTGAACATCCGATAAGGCAGGGATGGGGAGTCCCTCCAAGAACTTTGGAAGGAGGTTATCCTTGGGAGGTGGGGGGCTACTGTAGAGAGAGGTGTAAAAGTTCTGAAAGGCATTCAGAACTGTGACCGGATTAGACGTGGGCGGGTGTCCTGCGCTTCTGATCCGAGGGAGGGTGCTTAGCTTGGTTCTAGGGGAGAGTCTATTAGCCAGGAGTGTGCCTATTTTGTCCGCCTGTGAGTAAAACTTGTGGCCAGACCACCTAACCGATTTTTCTGCTTTCGTGGTGAGGGCGAGATTGAGTTCTAAGCGAGTCTTGTCTAGTATGGAGGTGGGGGTGCGGAGGGGGTCCTTTTTGTGAAGAGCTCTGAGTTTAGAGTATTCCTCTTCTAGCTTCAGGATGGTTGATTGCCTTTCCCGTTTTATTTGAGAACCTAATTGCATGAGTTTTCCCCTAATAAACGCTTTGTGCGCTGCCCACAGGGTTTCGGGGGAGACATCAGGAGTCGCATTAATAGAGAAATATTCCTGCAGTGCTTTGTCGAGATCCATAACTCGTGATGGCTCTGAAAGGAGAGATTCATTTAACCTCCAATGCCTGGGGTGTCTCCCACTCGAACCCCCTAGGGCCGTCACAATTACCAGCGAGTGATCCGAGATCACTGTGTCAGTGATGGAGGCTTTGAGCATCCTGGGAAGGAGCGAGGAGGGGACAAGTATGTGGTCTATCCGTGCATATGATTGGTGTGGCGCTGAGAAGTGAGTGTAGTCTCTCTTTGTGGGGTTTGATTCCCGCCAGACATCGGATAAACCATGAGCGTGAAGCAATTTGGCGATCCGTAGGCTTGCCTTCGTGGGCCTGGTTAAGCGGGAATGTGAGGGGGAGGATTTATCAAGTCCTTGATCAAAGGCGACGTTAGAGTCCCCTCCGACAATAACCGTTCCCTCTAAAAGAGGCGCTAAGGTGCGTAACAGGGATTCGAAGAATTTGGCCTGACCCGTGTTCGGGGAGTAGTAGGAGACCAAGGAGTAAAGTTGGTCCCCCACCGTGCCCTTTACAAGTAAAAACCTGCCCTCCGGATCCGCTTTTTCAAAACTTTTATTGAATTTGCATGTTTTAGCAATCAAAATGGCCACCCCCCTGGTCTTGGATTCCGCGTTGGCTAAGTAGAACTGAGGGAAGTGGGCATGTAGGAACTTGGGACTATACCGGATAGGAAGGTGCGTTTCCTGAAGTAGAATTATATCTAGTTTCAGGGATTTGTAGTAATCAAGGGCTTTTCTCCGTTTGATGGGGGAATTAAGACCCTGAATGTTATGGGTGGCTATCTTAAGCCTAACAGCCTGTGGATCAGCCATGGAGCAGAGGGGGAGCCCAGCTTCTGAAAGCGACCTCACTTACCCAATCCATAGCGGGGGTTCTCGGTAAGAGCGTTGGGATCGGTGGCCCGTGGTTGTTTCCCAGGATACCATGCCGACTGGGTTAACTCAGCCAAACCTGAGGAGAAAAAAAGTAGTGTCACGTAAACATTCAACAGGGGTAGCTTACCATCCAGGGGGGAGAGAGGGGGAGAAAGGGCAAGGAAAGAAAGCGTTCCTGAGAAGAGAAAGAGGAGATCAGGGGAGGAGACACCCCCCGAAATCCCTAGAAAGAACAATGTAGACAACCGACCCATAAGGTCAGAAGTCCCGACCCTCTGGCGCCTGGGATAGGCCGAGGGAGGGAGAGTTACACATGTGGTCCCTCGCGGAACTGGAGACCCCTAGTCGGGTAACTACCCGAACTGTTAAATCAACATTAAATAACATTAGAAGATAAGCAGCAATAAGAAAAAAAAAGAAAAAGAAAAAAAAAAACTTTAAGGCACGGCTAAACATAATGATTAGAAGACACTGGGGCTAAACAATGAATGCTGGTCAATAGGCAAAAGGTAGGATGGTAAATCCAGGGAGGGTGCTGGGGAATACAGCCCCCTGAAGGGTCCTCAAAGCAGCCCTAGGGCCCATTTCGAGGGGGCACAAATAATATGAGGGGTTACGGGCAGTCCAGTAGATGGACGAAGTACTGCATAGCGTCCCGGGATATTGCAGGCAATGGGGAAAAGGGTAGCACAAGTCCTAGGCAAGGGGAGGGCAAAAAAGGGTGGAGGGACAAACTTTCAACGTTTGGGGAGCAGTCCTCCGGCCCTCTCCAGGACCTCGGGCGGTCAGTCACAGAATGGAGAGTCTGAAAAGGGGTCTGAATGTTGCTCAGGTGGGTGCATTATCCTTGACCTTCTTGGCTCTTCCGGAGGTCCACAACGGGGATTGTGGGCTGTTAGGAGTGGGCCGTTTGTTGGAGCTTTGGCTAGGGTTAGAAGTGTCCATATCAGCTTCTTGAGAAATGATTTTCAGCCTGGGGAGGAGCTTTTCCCCCTCGGGGAAAGTGGAGAAAGCAAAAGACTTCCCTTTGTCCGTGAACCTGACCGCAAATGGGAATGCCCATTTGTATTTTATGTCTTTTTGCGACATTGCAAGCAAGAGGGGTTTCAGAGCTCTCCGTCTCTGTATAGTGGAGGGGGAGAGGTCCGCAAAGATCTGAACCTGGTGGCCCTGGTATGTGACGTGTTGCAGGGATCTGGCTCTCTTCATAACTTCTTCTTTCACCGAGAAGTGATGTGGCTTGGCCAGAACATCGCGCGGAGTGCCATCCTTCCTAGGGGGGCCGAGGGTTCTATGGACCCGGTCAAGTTCAAGCTTAGTAGCTGGGATGTCAGGGATTAGCTGTTGAATGAGGTCTTGCACCGCCCTGGACACATCAGTTATTGATTCTGGAAGCCCGCGAATTCTGATGTTATATCTGCGTGACCTATTTTCGAGGTCATCGATACGGGCCATGGCTAGGTCTAATTGCTCCTGTACTGAATAAATGTGCCTGGAGTTTTGGATGGATCTGGCTATGGTATCCTCCATTTTATGTTCGATCGTTTCGATCCGGGAGCCTAGGTTAATAAAGTCAGCTTTCAATTCCCCCGTGATTTGCACGGCAGTTTGGGATAGGCCCCTTTCTAATAGTTCAGAAAATTTGCCAAATAGGGCATCCATGTGGGAGACTGGGTCTGCATGAGCAGCCTCATGGGAGGCCATGGCGGCCTGAGTAGCCCTGTAAGTCCCCGCTGGGGAGGGGGAGAACTCCTGGAGGGTGCGTTCCAGCAGCGAGACCGTGGAGGCCGGGGACGGTGTGGCTTCCTTGGGGAGACCCCTGGGGTTGCCTGGGGTGGCGTGGAGAGGAGGAAAGTCTGTATCTGACCTGAAATCCACTGTGTCTGCAGATCTGTGATCCTGAGATAGGAGCTGTGCTGCGGTGGCCATCTTGGATTTCTCCCACACGTCCAATGAAGCGAACAGCGGGCCCAGATTGCGTTTAGCCAGTCCACCGGTCATTCGGTAATGTGCCCCAACTTTTCGGGAGTCCGTCCCTATAGCTCGGGAAGCGGAAGGGTAGCCGTGTCGTGCGGTAGGGGTTCCGTCGTTCCGCGAGGCAGCGGGGCTTTAGATGATCGCGGCCATCTTGGAAGCCTCGCGCAGGCGCACTCCGCTTTAAAAATAATTTCATGGTTACCCATTTAGAGTTCCAGAGGAGGTCTTGTGCTAGAATTATTGCTCTCGCTCTAACAATCGTGGCGATACCTCACATGTCTGGTTTGAACACTGTTTACATTTGTGGGCGTGACTTAAATATGCTTTTTGGCACACAAGCATGGAGGGATGGGGCGATTTAAAAAAAAAATTCTCTTATTACTTTTATTTTTTACATGGTTACTTAAAGCGGGATTCCACCCTAAAGTGGAACCTCCGCTGATCGGATCCCTCCCCCCCTCCGGTGTCACAATTGACACCTTTCAGGGGGGAGGGGGGTGGAGATACCTGTCAAAGACAGGTATTTACACCCACTTCCGGGCATAGACTCCCGTTGGAGTCTACGCCATTTCCTGCCCTGCCGCGCTGTCTGCTGGGACACACACGGGTCCCAGTGACAGCGCGGAGATTTCCTATTGCGCGGCGCGACTAGCGCATGCGCAGTAGGGAACCGGGAAGTAAAGCCGATTCGCTTCACTTCCTCATTCCCTCACCTAGAATGGTGGCGGCAGCAGCCGAGAGCCGAGCGATCGATCGGCCTCGGCTGCCGGCATCGCTGGACCCTGGGACAGGTGAGTGTCCATTTATTAAAAGTCAGCAGCTGTAGTATTTATAGCTGCTGGCTTTTAATATTTTTTTTTTTTTGGTGGAATCCCTCTTTAAAGTTATTTATTTTTTTTATCACTATTATTGCTGTCACAAGGAATGTAAACATCCCTGTGTCAGCAATAGTCAGGTATTTTTTTGGAGGGTATGACTAAATAATTGATAAAAACACCGGGGTTAGTAGTCAAGGATTACAGTTTATAATGAATAAAAAAACCCGTCCCATTAGGGTGGATGTCCCTCAACAACAGAATCGAAATACTCAAAAAACAAAACCTGAGAATCAGAGACCCTCCGTCACACTTTTTCGGATCGGAGCGGGTCAGATGGCAGCGGACATGTCACCACTGAAATCCGACGCTCCATAGACCTCTATGGAGCATCCGTTCAGGTCCACCTGAAAAACTGACAGGCGGACCTGAACAGATCGGCCGTGTGAAAGAGGCCTAAATAGTAACCATATTTTCTGCAGCAACCATGTGACCAGAGTCTCAGCAGCACTTGAATGAGCGATTTCCCAAAAAGGATGCAATTAGGCTTTATTAATCGCTTCCGGACCGTCCCACACATATATACTGTGGCAGGGCGGTCCTTCAGAGCAAAATCATGTACCTGTACATGATTTTTTTTTTCTTTGGGTCGGGCGTACTCAGCGACCCGCTGTGATTGGACACAGTGGGAGCTAATCAGCAGGTCCAGTGGACCCAATGATCGCTCCTGAGGCAGACAGGACAGCGGTCTGTCTATGTGAACAAGGCAGATCACTGTTCTGTCAGAGGGGAAGATGGAGATCTTGTGTTTCTGCTAATCAGAAAGATGGATCTCTGTCTTCCTCCAGTCAAATCACCTCCCCCACAGTTAAAAGAACTCCCAAGGAACACAGTTAACCGTTTGATCGCCCCTGATGTTAACAACGTCCCTGCCAGTGTCATTAGTACAGTGACAGTGCATATTTTTAGCACTGATCACTGTATTGGTGTTCCTGGTCTCCAAAAAGTGTCACTTTGTGTCCAATTTGTCTGCCGCAACATCGCAGTCCGGTGAAAAATCGCAGGTCGCCACCATTACTAGTAAAAAATAAAAATCCATAATATTATCCCACAGTTTGTAGATGGTATATGTAGCAGAATACGTATTGGCCTAAATTGATGAAGAATTTTGTTTTTAACATTTTTATTGGATATCTTTTATAGGGGTCTTTTTGTTCATAGCGCAAAAAAAGAAAGAGAGGTAATAGACCTGTCATCTATTTTCATTAATTAATTTCTTACTTCTTTTTTTTTTTTCTGCTTCTTTGTACTGTAACATCCTCCATGAGCTCCCACACCTCTCATTTTCCCCTTCACTTCTGTCTGTTTGGAACAATCAGTGCACGTTCGTTGCAGTTATGTACACTGCTCTATGTACACTGCCCATAGCCTACAGCCCACAGCAGGAAGTCGGATCACAAAAAAAAAAAGAATATGGAGATTTGGAGGACTCCGAAAGCAGTAAAAATAACTTTTTGGGGTTAAGAACACACACCTAAATTGGATATTTTTTTTAATCACTTGCCGACCAGCACACTGATATATGTCGGCAGAGTGGCACCACTGCACAAATGGGCATACCCATATGTCCCTCGCACCCCTGGTTAGGGGGCACGTGCCAGCCACAACAGGATTTGTTGCAAAACCGATCAGTCTTGAAGGTCCAGGCCAATCATTTCTGGCTCACGAGTGGAGGCTCTCAGACAATTACCACCGAAAAGGAGTCCCTCATCCTGACGCAGCCTCTAGCTCTGGGGTGGAGGCTCCCAGACCATTACCGCCAAAAAGGAGTACGTTCATCCTCATGGAAACCACTACTCCTTATGCCGCGTACACACGATCGGACTATCCGGCGGACTTAGTCCAGCGGACAAACCACTGGACTTTGCAGCAGAGGTTCTGCCCGACTTTTCGAACGAGTGGACCTGCTCACACACGACCGGACTTTGCGGACTTTTGAAATGAACGGACTTGTCCACACACGGAGAAAAGTCCGTGTTGAACGTGGCTCCAGGTAGACGGGACTAGCGCAGGAGGTCAATGTCGCCGCCTCCATCGGCGGCGGCAAGAAGAACCGAAGAGGGGGACAAGACCCCTGAAGAGCGGGACAAGACCCCCGAAGTCAGAAGAAGACCCCTGGACGGCGGTGATGACGAAGCAGAAAGCCGGGCTCCTCCACTAGTAAAAGAGCTAGCAAAAGAGCAGAAGATAGCGGAGGAGTCTGGCGAGAAGACCCCCCAAGACGGAAGACCACCGGAGCTGTGCAATAAATTATTTTAAAAACATGTGTTGTGTTTTTTTCTTTACTCTTTTTTTCACCAGGTGAATGGGTAGGGGTACATGGTACCCCAATACTCATTCGCAAAGGGTGGGGGGCCGGTATCTGGGGGCCCCCTTATTAAAGGGGGCTCCTGTATTCCGATAAGCCCCCCGCCCGCAGACCCCAACAACCAACAGCCAGGGTCCTCATCAACATGGGGACAAGGTGCTTTGGGGTGGGGGGGCTGCAGGGCCCCCCTTCCCCAAAGCACCCCCCCATGTTGAGGGCACACGGCCTGGTACGGCTCAGGGGGGGGCGCTTGCTCTTCCCCACCCCCATTCCTGACCAGCCGGGCCGCGTGCTCGGATAAGGGTCTGATATGGACTTTGGGGGGTACCCCCACACTGTTTTTTCACCGTAGGGCTTCCCCTTTAAGTCCATACCAGGTGAAGGGGCCAGCCAGGTGTCAATCTCGCTGATGGACATTGACTTCCTTCACTAGTCCCGTCTACCTGGAGCAGCGTTCAAAATGAACGGACTTTTCTCCATGTGTGGGCAAGTCCGTTCATTTCAAAAGTCCGGCGGACAATTTTGAGTCAAAACTTCTTTCTAAGTCTGCCGGACTTTAAAAAAAAAAAAAGTCTGCCGGAGCCCACACATGGGTGGATTGTCTGGCGGAAGTCCGCCGGATAGTCGGATAGTGTGTACGCGGCATTAGGTGAACAGTACAGACCAGGCTTTGTAGTAACAAACTCAAAATATAAACAGCAAAACACATTTTTTTTAAACCATAGTTTTGTGTTACTTCATACATAAACATCTTACAAAAAAGGAGAGTGATTGGCCGGCTATAAGGGGTGGAGGAGGCCGCATTTTTTCTTCTTTTTTTGCAACACTAAACAATGACATTTTTATTTTTCAGTAAAAATCAATACACACTCCCCCCTTTTTAAGTATCATTAATTAATTTATTTCTTTATATTTCTGCTTCCTTGTACTCTAACATCCTCCATGAGCTCCCACACCTCTCATTTTCCCCTTCACTTCTGTTTGTTTGGAACAATCAGTGCACGTTCGTTGCAGTTATGTACACTGCTCTATGTATACTGTCCATAGCCTACAGCCCACAGCAGGAAGTCGAATCACAAAAAAAAAAAATGGAGATTTAGGGGAGTCTGAAAGCACTAAAACTCACTTTTTTGGGGGTTAAGAACACATACCTGAATTAGATGGTAAAGAAGAAGTGATGCTAAACTCTGGATTAAAAAATATCCAACAATTTAGTGTCTTTCATGACACTAAATAATATATATATTTTTTTAAATATTTTAATAATCTGTACAGAACCCCTATTCCATGTCTATGTAATTTATTTTTAATGAAATCATTTCCTTGTTACATCCTCTGTTAACACCTAAACCTCTCCCTTTCCCCCCTCTTCAGTTTGTTTGACAAAAAAATACAAATTGTAAATATAGATAAGATGATATAAGTGATATTAGATAGTATGTATGTGTTTTGTTCTTGTATAGATTTTATAGCTAAGATACATATTATAGTCAACGTACTTGTAAATTATTTGTCATTAAATTGTTTCTTAGACCCCATACACACTATTCGATTTTCTGCAGATTTTTGTCTTCAGATTTACCAAAACCTATGGTTTTGGTAAATCTGAAGACAAAAATCTGCTGAAAATCGAATCGTATGTATGGGGCCTAATCCTAGGTTCACACTATAGCGATGCAGGAACCAGCGCGATTCCAGCGCCAGTTCCTGCATCACATCTCTCCCACAGGCAGTTCACACTGCTCTCTGTGAACCACTGTGAGTGTCAATACAATGTTAATGACACCCCCAGATTGGTTCACAGATCGCAGTGCGAACTGTGGATTCGGACAGAAATTGGATCGCTTGATTCCAGTGTGAGGAAAAAGTCCCTGCACTTTTTCTGTGCGAATCCAATGCGAGTTCAGCCATACAAATTCTATGGCTGAACTCGCATTGCACAGACATCGCATGTGATTGGCCCCACAGTGAGGGTAATGCCGCGTACACACGTAGCGGACTATCCGACGGACTTAGTCTGGCGGACTTCCCGCCAGACTGTCCGTCGGACTTTCCGAACGAGCTACTTGCCCACACACGGCACTTCTTCAGCGGACTAATACGGCGTAGTAAGTCCGCCGTACTATCCGCCCTACTTTTGAAATGAATGGACTCGCCCACACACGCGGAGGAAAGTCCGCTCATTTCCAGCGGAGAAATCCGGCGAGAAGACCCCCGAAGACGGAAGACCCCCGGAGCTGTGCAATAAATTATTTTATCTTGTGTGTTGTGTTTTTTTTGTACTTTATTTTACAGGTGAATGGGTAGGGGTACATTGTACCCCATACTCATTCACATAGGGTGGGGGGCCGGTATCTGGGGGCCCCCTTATTAAAGGGGGCTCCCGAAATCCGATAAGCCCCCCGCCCGCAGACTCCGACAACCAACGGCCAGGGTTGTCGGGAAGAGGCCCTTGTCCTCATCAACATGGGGACAAGGTTCTTTGGGGTGGGGGGGCCGCGCGGCCCCCCTTCCCCAAGGCACCCCCCATGTTGAGGGCACGCGGCCTGGTACGGCTCAGGGCGCTTGCTCGTCCCCCCCTTTCCTGGCCGGCCGGGTAGCGTGCTCGGACAAGGGTCTGATGTGGACCTGGGGGGACCCCCACGCCGATTTTTTCCGGCGTTGGGGTTCCCCTTTAAGTCTATATCAGGTGGCGGGGCCAGCGACGTCTCCTTCGCGGGCCCCACCTACCTGGAGACCCGCTCGAAATGAGCGGACTTTTCTCCGGGCGGGAAAAGTACGCTCATTTCAAAAGTACGGCGGACTGGCACACACACGGCCGGATTGTCCACCAAAATGCGAGTCCGGCGGGAAGATTGGCGTGCAAAACTACTTTCGGGTCAAAAAAGTATGCCGGAGGCTACATACGGGGGGGATTGTCTGGCGGACTTCAGTTTGCCGGACTTTTCCACCCGCTTGTTTGATCGTGTGTACGCGGCATAAGAATCACATGCAATGTCTGTGTTTGCATATGTGTGAACCCAGGCTTGCTGTGTGTTTCTGATTTCTTCTCACCTCCTCTGTTAACTCCTGAACCTCTCCCTTTCCCCTCACCTCTGTTTGAAAAAAAAACAAAAAAAAACATAATATTGTAAACATAGATAAGATAGTGATATGAGTATATAGTATTTATGTTTAGTCTTGTAAAAAAAATATACACTTTACATATGACGCTATAAAAAACGAATTAGCGTCACCCGTGATGGTGATCACTGGTGATGGGGTGAAAGGGTGGAGGTAACTAGGGGGCAATCAGGGGGTTAAACCTTTTTTAGGTTATATATGGGGGTACCCTGACGCTATAAAAGACTGACAGTGAAACTAACTGGCTACATGAGAGGCATTTTCCGTATGTCCTCCCTGGTACCTCTACCCAACGAGCACCCCAAATAAGATGTATCTGTAGCAAACACGGATATGGGCGTGGCACTATTTTTGCCCCTCCTGTCCTAACCAACCTGGTCTTTGCATCGGTGACTGTTTCCGTCTCTACCGCACACTAGTGGAGTATTAGCGTAGGGTACAGCACAGTGCGGCATAGTCCTAGGGCACACTTTCACAGGGTCTCCAAAGATGCCATTGCATTTTGAGAGACCTGAAACTGGAACCTTTATGCCCCATGCACACGATTGGACATTGATCAGAAATTCTGACAACAAAATCCATGGATTTTTTTTCCGACGGATGTTGGCTCAAACTTGTCTTGCATACACACGGTCACACATCTTGTCGGAAATTCCAAACGTCAAGAACGCGGTGACGTACAACACGTACGACGAGCCGAGAAAAATGAAGTTCAATAGCCAGTGTGGCTCTTCTGCTTGATTCCAAACATGCGTGGAACTTTGTGCGTTGGAATTGTGTACACACGATCGGAATTTACAAGAATAATGAAATAACTAGATTATCGAATCAAAACGAAATGAACCAAAGTTTGTTGTCATGCACATGTCTAGATTGCAGACATTGCATGTGATTCGCATTGCATTCCGCATGTATGATACAAATTCCGCCATACAGTTTGTATGCCTGAAATCACATTGCATTTACACCAAAATAGTGCAAGACCTTTTTTCTGGTCCTCACTGGAATCGAATTGCATGGGTGTTCAGACCCATGCGATCAGATTCCATCCGATTTCCACATTTCGCACTGCATTCTGCAAACCAATTTGGGGGTGTCATTAACTGTATATTGAAACCGACAGCGAATCACAGAGGGCAGTGGGAACTGCCTGAGATTCTGATGTGGTGTGGGTGTGGTTCCCGCATCGCACCAGTGTGAACCTAGTGATACCGTTTGTTTTTTTACCGGCGAGCAGAAGTCCTGAACCTTTCAGTCATGTACTCCCCCGATACTGTGTACATTTACAGTGTGATTTGAGCCCATACAAAATGAATAGGCTCAAATCGCACTACAAAGAATCGCATTCTGTTTGAACAGGAATGTAGTGCGATTCCTGCTTGAATTGCATGGAGTTTCCCGCACTGCTCTGCATGAATCCAGACTGACAAGCCTGGGTTTACACAGGAGCGGTGCAGGAAAACCGCTTGTGATTCAGACAAGAATTGCACTGCATTCCTGCTCAAATGACATGTGATTCCTTGCAGTGCGGTTTCAGCCCATTAATCTTGTATGGGCTAAAATTGCAACGCAAAAGTATCGGTTTCAGATACTGGAACATTTGCACGAGTACAAGTACGTGCAAAAAAGCTCAGTATCTGCCAGTATTATTATTGCTATAATTTTATTAATTACTATTATTTTTTTATTTTTTTTGTAATAGGTGGAGTTATCCTTTAAATTTCCAGTAACGTTGGGGTTAACAGACATAGAAGTAAACAAGAGCTTGCGGCCCCCTGGAGTCAGGGTCCAGCTATGAGCAGATTAAACAGACTGGACTGCCTGGGAGCCTATGGGTATGTGCGAAGGGGAGGAGCATGCTGCACTGACACATGACAGCCCATGTAGGAAAACACAACTTTATATATACATACAGATCTTAACATGGTGTCAGAAGGACACAGCACACTGATAAGTAACAGGAGTTGCATACAGCATCGGATTCTACACCAACACTGACTGTTGGGGATTGACCTGTATAATAATACTCAGTTTAGGAAGGAGACCCACACAGCACACACATTGGGTAAAGTCACATAAACTTTGATGTTATTCTTCCATCCTGCAGAAGGACCGATCAGCAAGAAATGAAGGTTATACTGAACGTTCCCTGTCTGTCTCTATTAAGGAGGGCGGCTCTGGGGTCAGCAAATCCTCATCTAATGACAGGTAACACCGCTGTCCTCTACAACCTGATAATCGGTGGTATTTGTGCTCTCTCTGTATGATCCTTGCAGACTCTGCCTTCATTATTTACTGTTTGCACACTTTCCAATCCTGACTCGCTCTCTTTAACTCTTTCACTCAGTGAGAAGGATTTCTGCAAACCCGTTCCAGCTGCTGCCACACACCGATCGAAATAGAATCTCGCTGTCAGCCTTCTGCGTTACAAAGGAATCTACTTTCTGCCATCGGTAAGCAAGAGAGATAACATTATACATAACTCCCAAATGTCCCTGATTTCGAGGGACAGTCCCTCATTCAGAAAAAAGTCCCTCTTTCCTCCTCGTTTTGGTAAGATCTATATAGTTGTATATAAAATGCACTTATTTATCAAAAAGTGTTTCCCAGCGCTAAACCTTTCATCCAAATTCAAAAATGCTGCATTTATAAATTCTAAAAGCCAATAGAAAGGAATAGTAGTAGTGAAAAAAGCAAAAAAAAAACCCTTTTTCTTTTTTTTTTTTTGTACAATTCTCCTTTTAACCACTTCCGGACCGCCGCACACCGATGTACGTCCTTCACTTTGAGGACAGATATTGTTGTTATGGCAGCGGCTAGCTGCCATAAACCCGGTATCTCCATGTGCGGCCGGCGGTCCGGTACAAGATAAAAGTGGTCTCTGAAGCAGATTTTCCGCAAGATCAGAAGATTATCAGCAGCAGGAGAGCCCCCCCCCCTCCGCCGGTTACCAGAGCCGTCGGCAGCAGCGGGGGTGATCCAGTCCTTTCGGCGGCTGTGCATGGAGACGAGTGAGGGGAAGATGGCCCCCCACCTGTCTCCATGACACTGCAGGGCGGAAGCCAAGTCAAAACGTCACTTTCGCCCATGGCTCTTTATGGGCCATTTTTTTTTTTTATGACAATTTTATTTTTTATTGCATTTTAGTGTAAATATGAGATCTGAGGTCTTTTTAACCCCAGCTCTAATATTTAAAGCGGGAGTTCCGCCGATTTTTATTTTTTATTTTTTTAAAGTCAGCAGTTACAAATACTGCAGCTGCTGACTTTTAAAATATGGACACTCACCTGTCCAGCGCGACCACGATGTCGGCACCCGAAGCCGATCTGTCGCTCGGCTCTCAGGTGCTGCTGCCGCCATCTTCACTATGGGAATCAGGAAGTGAAGTCTTGCGGCTTCCGGTTCCCTACTGTGCATGCGCAAGTCGCGCTGTGCAATACAGCTGGTCCCTGCTCTCTTTGGGACCCGTGTGTTTCCCAGCAGACAGTGGGGAAGGGACAGGAAGTGCCGTAAATTCCCGCAGATTCTGCGGCTATCTATACCCGGAAGTGGGTACAAATACCTGTATTATACAGGTATCTGCACCCCTCCCCCCCCCCCGTAAGGTGCCAATTGTGGCACCGGAGGGGGGGGGGGGGTGTTCCCATGAGCGGAAGTCCCACTTTAGGGTGGAGCTCCTCTTTTAGCCCTTGTACACTCGGTCGGACATTCTGACAACCAAATCCGTTGGATTTTGTCCGAAACTGTAGCATACACACGGTCGGACAAAGTTGTCAGAAAATCCGATTGTACATAACGTGAGGACGTTATTTCGTTACGACGGGACTACGTTCAGGCTAGTAGCCAATAGCTTTGGTCTAGGAATTTGATCTGAGCATGCGTGGCACTTTGTCCGTCGGAGTAGGCTACACATGATCGGAGTATGTCCGATCAGAGCATTTTGTCGGAAAATGTTACGGACAAGTTGGAAAACTTGGTCTGTCGGATACTCCGATGGAAACAGTCCGATGGAGACCACACACAGTCGGATTATCCAACAAAACAGTCCGATAGGACACATTCCGTCGGAATCTCCGACTGTGTGTACAAGGGCTAAGAGGTCCTGTCATGCTTTTTTTTCGATTACAAGGGATGTTTACATCCCTAGTAATAGGAATAAAAGTGACTTTTTTTTTTAAACGGTGTAAAAATGTAAAAAAAAAAAGTAAAATGAATAAGAGAAAAAAAAATGTTTAAATGTGCCCCATCCCGCCGAGCTTGCGTGCAGAAGTGAACGCACATGTGAGTAGCGCCCGCATATGAAAATGGTGTTCGAACCACACATGTGAGGTATCGCCGCTATCGGTAGAGCGAGAGCAATAATTCTAGTCCTAGACCTCCCCTGTAACGCAAAAAATGCAACCTGCAGAATTTTTTTAAATGTCGCCTATGGAGTTTTTTAAGGGTAAAAGTTTGTCGCCATTCCACGAGCGGGCACAATTGTGACATGTTGGGTATCAATTTACTCGCCGTAACATTATCTTTCACAGTATAAAAAAAAAATGGGTTAATTTTACTGTTGGCCTATTTAATTCAAAAAAGCATATATTTTTTTTAAAAAGTCTGCATGTAAGAATGCTGCGCAAATACAGTGTAACAGAAAATATTGCAACGACCGCCATTTTATTCTCTAGGGTGTTAGAAAAAAAATGTATAATGTTTGGGGGATCTAAGTAATTTTCTAGCAAAAAAGAAAAAAAAATGTTTTTAACTTGTAAACAACACATCTAAAAAAGAGGCCGGGTCCTTAAGTGGTTAAGGGGGCGTGGCAGGGTGTGTGTCCTATGCCTACATACTTCTGCTAATAGGTGTCCCTCATTCCCAGCTCATGGAGTAGGGAGCTATGCATTATAGGCTTGTCCGTAGATCTGGAGAAAAAGGAAATTGGAGATATTGGCAGTTAATTTTTTTTTTTCATGGCTATTCTACAACGAAACTAAAATATGAGGGCTGAAGTTTGATTGTTATATACTGTATACTTTTACTAAACTGCTGTTAATAGTTGCAGGTTTATCTAAAATTAGAACTCCACCTTTCTTAAAAAAAATTTTTTTGTTAATTTGAGCCTGCAAAGCATTGCAATACTGATCAGCAGGGCTCCACTCAGGAGGGTTCGGACATGAAAAGAATAACAAATGTTCCTGCGCTTGAGAGGTTCCTGTGCGGCTGATTGAAAATATGTGACTCCACTGATACAGACACCACAATGGCTGTGCTGCCACTCACAACGGGTTGGTGAAACCCAAAGGGACTCAAAAGAAGACCCAAAGAAAACAGAGGGCGCACCAGTCTAGTGCATTACCTTTGCGGCCCATTCTAGGGTTCAGACCTTGGCTATCCCACCAGCAATACGCCAAAGCAGACAGCCAATCAAAGGAATTCAAGAAAAAATGGAACCTTGTGGTGCTGCAACCCCTGAATTTAGTGTCCACTGGAACAGGTGCCATAGCCTATGCCAGGCTATACGTTGTACATACTGTAGACAAGCAAAAAAAAAACCTAGAAAATCCGGCACCGACATGACTGATGATAAAATAGTTCAAGCTTTAATCAATATCCATCAAGATATAAAAGGATTCATCATATAAAAGAATTGCCGTGTTTCAGCCACAACCTTTAGAGCCTTAGTCGTAATAAAATCTTTATTATAACTAAGGCCCTAAGTTTTGGACAGAAACATGTCAGTTCTTTTATATGATGGATATTTTTATGTCTTGATGGATATTGAATAAAACTTTGAACATTTTTATCAGTCAAGTCGATGCTATATTGCCTAGTCCAATTAAAGGCATTCCCTGCCCTGCAGTTGCACAATTACATGCCTCTTGTAGTCACGCAGCAGCAGGGCATGCTTCCAACACTTATGACTGGCTGTCCGTTTTGACAGCTTCCTTGTGTCTGAACACGTCAGAGCTCATCATGATCAGTAGACTGTGGGTGGAATGCACTGGGTCCTGCAGGCTTTTCTTCCAGCGCTGGTTCATACAGAGCTACAGACCTTCAGTTACAGAGCTAGAGGAAGTATCACAGACTACAAGTGTGGTGACACTTGTGCTGCATTATGAACTACAGTCCCTCTGCTGCAGTAGTTTTTTCATTCACAACCTTCTGGGAATAAATGACGTAGGCAGAGCTACACACAGATACTCATAATTCATATTTGACAGGAGCTGGCAGGGAGAAGAATCCCCAGATTCTGTAAGTGTGTTGGGCAGTTTGGGGGTGCAAGGCTATGACTATACTATATTTCATGTTATATCCTAAATATGGGTATTACTTGAAGCGCGATCTGAAAGTTGGAGTTAGCGTTCAATAATGGTAAAATTATTTTTATACAGAAATCTGATTTAGTGGTTCTACCTGAAGTCTCTCCTGATGACATTACCCCATATGACCTCTGCCCAGGTACCATTTGATGCTAAATACAGCACTTGTATGTGTGCCTGATTTTTAAAGTCACTGAGACTCGGGTGATCACCGATCCGAGTAAGGGGCCGGTCCCAGCCCCTTACCATGTGATCAGCTGTCAGCCAATTACAGCTGATCACATGATCAAAACAAAAGCTCGGTGATCGTTTTGTTTTTCTCCTCGCGCTGACAGCGGACAAGAAAAAAAAAGCCGATCGCCGGATCATCTGCAAGGAACATTGGTCTCAAAGAGCAAGAGGCAATTATGCCTCATCTATGCCACCTGCCATTGCCCACAAGCCACCTATCAATGCCCACCAGTGGTGCCAATCAGTGCCACCTAGCAGTGCTGCCTATCACTGTAACCGATCAGTGCCCATCACTGCCACCTATCGGTGCCCATCAGTGCCGCCTCATCAGCGTACACCAATGACGGACAAAAATTACCTGTTTTAAAATTTTATAACAAAATGTAAAACTTTTTTTTATTCGGTCTTTTAAATTTTTTTAACAAAAAATAAAAACCGTAGAGGTGATTACCACCAAAATAAATCTCTATTTGTGGGAAAAAAATGATAAAAATTTCATTTAGGTACAGTGTTGTTTGACCGCGCAATTGCCATTCAAAGTGCATCAGCGCTGAAAGCTGAAAATTGGTCTGGATAGGAGGGGGGTTTAAGTGCCCAGTAAGCAACTGGTTAATCTATTAGCCCCATCATGATACCAGTCAGAAAAATGCACTTGCACCTATGGTATGGCGTGTTTTTGACCAAGAGAACATTTAGCCCCAGAGGGCCTGGGCTCACTCTTTTACTGGGCTTTTGAGATAATGATTGGCTCAAAGCTAGGCCTCACGATCCAAATGCCGGCCGGTTTCTATTGAACCGGCTGATGTTGCCCGATATTCGGCCTGTGTGTACTAAACTTTAGTCTTCCAGCAGATCGGACTTTAGATTTTCGTCAGTGCAAAAAAAAAAAAAGAAGAGCAACTAAGCATGTGCAAGGTAAGACAGTGTATTACTGGATATAAAACAGTATAGGCTCTTAGTTTTAGGCTAGGTTCACACTGCAGCACAAAGCAGGAGTCCTGTGCGTTTCCACCCACTGCTTAAAGTCTGATTTCAGCCCAAATTTTTGGCTGAATTTGGACCGGAAATGGACCAAAAGATGCACAGGACAGCCATTCCAGGGATGTGTGAACTGTCTCCATAGAGAGCCGGTCACAATCTCCTGCTATGTGAATTTGATGCGGGGAAACCTGCATCCAATTCGAAATAGTGTGAATCCAGCCTCAATGTTTTACATAGTTATACCTGAAAAAGGGGCCCGGCGGAAGTGATCTAGCAGAACTTTTCTGACTAAAGCTACTTTCAGACTTGGGTGTTGAGGGCATCGGCAGTATTTTTAGCGGCACTTTACTGTTGGTTTTTGGCCACTAGCAGGGCGTTTTAACCCCCGCTAAGGGACAAAAAAGGGTTAAATGTGCCGTGGCAGGGGCGCTTTAGGAGCGGTGTATACACTGCTCCTACAGCACCTCAAAGATGCTGCTTGCAGGACTTTTTTTTTTACCCTCCTGCCAGCGCACCGATCCAGTGAGAAAGCACTCGAGAGACAGGAGAAACTCTTTATAGGCGCTATTTTTAGTGCTGTAGCATCTGTAAAGCGCCCCAGTGTGAAAGGGGTCTAAGTCCTGGAACATGGAAACTTCAAGTTAAATTTGCAATAAAATGTATTATGGCAAGTTCTCCTATCATGTCCCTAGCACTCAGCTCTTCACAGAGGAATCTGCTAGGACTGCTATTGTAACATCAAATATTTTTGGTGTCCTGCCAGCGCACCGCTCCAGTGTGAAAGCACTCAGGAGAGGATACTCAGGAGAGGCTCTTTACAGGCACTATGCATGCGCTATTTTTAGGGATGCACCGAATGGGTTTTTTGTTGCCGAAACCGATACCGAAAATGAAAAATACACTAGGCCGAAAACCGAAACCGATACCGAAACAGCACCGATACCGAAAATGACTGTTTTTAAAAAATATTTTTATACAGGAGGTGGTCAGAGACTGGGGACATGGTACAGGAGATGGTCAGAGACTGGGGACATGGTACAGGAGATGGTCAGAGACTGGGGACATGGTACAGGAGATGGTCAGAGACTGGGGACATGGTACAGGAGATGGTCAGAGACTGGGGACATGGTACAGGAGATGGTCAGAGACTGGGGACATGGTACAGGAGATGGTCAGAGACTGGGGACATGGTACAGGAGATGGTCAGAGACTGGGGACATGGTACAGGAGATGGTCAGAGACTGGGGACATGGTACAGGAGATGGTCAGAGACTGGGGACATGGTACAGGAGATGGTCAGAGACTGGGGACATGGTACAGGAGATGGTCAGAGACTGGAGACATGGTACAGGAGATGGTCAGAGACTGGGGACATGGTACAGGAGATGGTCAGAGACTGGAGACATGGTACAGGAGATGGTCAGAGACTGGAGACATGGTACAGGAGATGGTCAGAGACTGGGGGCATGGTACAGGAGATGGTCAGAGACTGGGGACATGGTACAGGAGATGGTCAGAGACTGGGGACATGGTACAGGAGATGGTCAGAGACTGGGGACATGGTACAGGAGATGGTCAGAGACTGGGGACATGGTACAGGAGATGGTCAGAGACTGGGGACATGGTACAGGAGATGGTCAGAGACTGGGGACATGGTACAGGAGATGGTCAGAGACTGGGGACATGGTACAGGAGATGGTCAGAGACTGGGGACATGGTACAGGAGATGGTCAGAGACTGGGGACATGGTACAGGAGATGGTCAGAGACTGGAGACATGGTACAGGAGATGGTCAGAGACTGGGGACATGGTACAGGAGATGGTCAGAGACTGGGGACATGGTACAGGAGATGGTCAGAGACTGGGGACATGGTACAGGAGATGGTCAGAGACTGGGGACATGGTACAGGAGATGGTCAGAGACTGCAGACGTGGTACAGGAGATGGTCAGAGACTGCAGACGTGGTACAGGAGATGGTCAGAGACTGCAGACGTGGTACAGGAGATGGTCAGAGACTGCAGACGTGGTACAGGAGATGGTCAGAGACTGCAGACGTGGTACAGGAGATGGTCAGAGACTGCAGACGTGGTACAGGAGATGGTCAGAGACTGCAGACGTGGTACAGGAGATGGTCAGAGACTGCGGACGTGGTACAGGAGATGGTCAGAGACTGCGGACGTGGTACAGGAGATGGTCAGAGACTGGGGACGTGGTACAGGAGATGGTCAGAGACTGGGGACGTGGTACAGGAGATGGTCAGAGACTGGGGACGTGGTACAGGAGATGGTCAGAGACTGGGGACGTGGTACAGGAGATGGTCAGAGACTGGGGACGTGGTACAGGAGATGGTCAGAGACTGGGGACGTGGTACAGGAGATGGTCAGAGACTGCGGACGTGGTACAGGAGATGGTCAGAGACTGCGGACGTGGTACAGGAGATGGTCAGAGACTGCGGACGTGGTACAGGAGATGGTCAGAGACTGCGGACGTGGTACAGGAGATGGTCAGAGACTGCGGACGTGGTACAGGAGATGGTCAGAGACTGCAGACGTGGTACAGGAGATGGTCAGAGACTGCAGACGTGGTACAGGAGATGGTCAGAGACTGCAGACGTGGTACAGGAGATGGTCAGAGACTGCAGACGTGGTACAGGAGATGGTCAGAGACTGCAGACGTGGTACAGGAGATGGTCAGAGACTGAAAACGTGGTACAGGAGATGGTCAGACTGCAGATGTGGTACAGGAGATGGTCAGAAATTGCACACATGATACATGACACATGATACAATTGATACAATGCAGCCAGTGTCTCCCCTCATAGCAGCCAGTGTGTGTCTCCCCTCATAGCAGCCAGTGTGTGTCTCCCCTCATAGCAGCCAGTGTGTGTCTCCCCTCATAGCAGCCAGTGTGTGTCTCCCCTCATAGCAGCCAGTGTGTGTCTCCCCTCATAGCAGCCAGTGTGTGTCTCCCCTCATAGCAGCCAGTGTGTGTCTCCTCATAGCAGCTAACCTGTGAAGAGAAAACAGAAGAGAGACGAGGAGAGTCGCCTCCGTCGCCTGTTTGATCACAGCGCGGGAACATCACAGCTTTCAGTTCAATAGCTGTGTGTTCCCGGCCGCGCGCCGTCACGTACAGCCCCTCCCCCTTGTCAGGGCACTTTGATAGACAGATCATCCGTCCAATCCTACGGGTGATCTGTCTATCAAAGTGCCCTGACAAGGGGGAGGGGCTGTACGTGACGGCGCGCGGCCGGGAACACACAGCTATTGAACTGAAAGCTGTGATGTTCCCGCGCTGTGATCAAACAGGCGGCGGAGACGGCTCGCCTGCACTATAGCATGATATAGCTCTTCATGATGGGCGCATTTTCGGCTCCATTATCGGCCGTTTTTCTCTTTCGGCAAATTGCCGAAAAGGGCATTTTCGGCCGATATGTTTCGGCGGCCGAAATTTCGGTGCATCCCTAGCTATTTTTAGTGCTATAGTGCCTGTAAAGCTCCTCGGTGTGAAAGCACCCTAAAGTTCAACTTTACAGTGTACTAGAAGGCACCTTGTGTGAGTGTTAGGCCTCATTCACACAGTGTACTACAGTGCCTTAAAAAGTATTCATACCTCTTTTTGGGGATGTCTCTACCATCTTTGCACATCTAAAGAGTGACATTTTTGCCCATTCTTCTATGCAAAATAGTTCAAGCTCTGTCAGATTGGATAGAGAGCATCTGCGAACAACAATTTTCAAGTCTTGCCACAGATTCTCAATTGGATTTAGGTCTGGACTTTGACTTGGCCACTAACACGTGAATATGCTTTGATCTAAACCGTTCCATTTAAAGCTCTGGCTGTATGTTTAGAGTCGTTGTCTGCCCCAGTCTTTTGCAGACTCTAACAAGTTTTCTTTTAAGATTGCCCTGTATTTGGCTCCATTCATATTCCCATCAACTCTGACCAGCTTCCCTGTCCCAGCTGAAGAAAATCCTCCCCAAAACATTATGCTGCCACCTCCATGTTTCACGGTGGGGATGGTGTGTTTAGGGCAGTGTTTCTCAAATCCAGTCCTCAGGCCCCCCCAACAGGTCATGTTTTCAGGTTTTCCATTATTTTTCACAGGTGATTTGATCAGTTTCACTGCCTTAGAAATTACCGCAGCTGTTTCATCTGAGGGAAATCCTGAAAACATGACCTGTTGGGGGGGCCTGAGGACTGGATTTGAGAAACACTGGTTTAGGGTGATATGCAGTCTTAGTTTTCCGCCACACATAGCGTTTTGCTTTTAAGCCTAAAAGTTCAATTTTGGTCTCATCTGACCAGAGCACCTTCTTCCACATGTTTGCTGTGTCCTGCACATGGCTTCTCGCAAACTGCAAATGGGACTTCTAATGGCTTTCTTTCAACAATGGCTTTCTTCTTGCCACACCAAAAGGTCTTTGTGGCACGCACGACCAATAGTTGTCCTGTGGACAGATTCTTCCACCTGAGCTGTGGATATCTGCAGCTCCTCCAGAGTTACCATGGGCCTCTTGGCTGCTTCTCTAAGGAATGCTCTCTTTGTCTGGCCTGTCAGTTTAGGTGGACGGTCATGTCTTGGTAGGTTTGCAGTTTTGCCATACGCTTTCCATTTTCGAATGATGGATTGAACAGTGCTCCATGAGCTGTTCAAAGCTTGGGATATTTTTTTATAAGCTAACTCTGCTTTAAACTTCTTCACAACTTTATCTTTGACCTGTCTGGTCTGTTCCTTGATTTTCATGATGCTGTTTGTTCACTAAGGTTCTCTAATAAACCTCCAAGGGCTTCACAGAACAGCTGTATTTATACTGAGATTAAATTACACACAGTTGGACTCTATTTGCTAATTAGATGACTTCTGAAGGCGATTGGTTTTACTAGATTTTAGTTAGGGGTTTTAGAGTAAAGGGCGCTGAATACAAATGCACACTACACTATTCACATATTTATTTGTAAAAAATCTTGAAAAACATAAATTATTTTAATTCCACTTCACAATTATGTGCCACTTTGTGTTGGTCTATCACATAAAATACCAATAAAATACATTTACATTTTTGGTTGTAACATGACAAAATGGGGAAAATGTCAAGCGGTATGAATAGTTTTACAAGGCACTGTTTGCTATGCGCACTTGCAGGGCCTTGTTTACCCTCATGGGGATATGCAGAAGTTCCATGCGGGTAGTCCCATTGATGTCAATTGGGAAATGGTCACTGTATCCCAATATGACATCCATGCGGGTCCTCAAGCTCTCACTGCCTACATTCAGGGACACGCACCTGTACCCATATGGATGTCATATTGGGATACGGCTGTGTCTGTACAGCCATTGTGTACAGAACACCTGTACACCCCGTACACCCCTATGCGGGTAAACATGGCCCTGCACAGGTGTACGGTATAGTATGCACTGTGTGAATGAGGCCATACCTTTAACATAGATCAACATTTTGTTTTTTAAATTAATCAAAAGCAGAGGGTGATGTATTAATGCTACTCAAAAAATTCCCTTATTAGCCAAAAAATAGTACAAAATATCAGGTCAATCTACCATGTACCATTGAATGCAAAAGTGATCACATCTACCTTAATGCTATTTTGTCTCTCGGCACAGGTGGATAGAAGCTTACAATAGCATCTTTCTCCACAGAAGAGGATACAGCAAAAACGAGAAGCTATTGCTCACTGATGTGGCAGACAGGATAAAGCAAGGTGTATACAAGCGTATTGTAGTGATGGTGGGTGCTGGTATCAGTACTGACAGTGGGATTCCAGATTTCAGGTGATTACGCCAGGCATTAACCCACAGCCGTATGTCTCTTTGCTTTTATGACATTCTCATCGGATGCTTTGCTTTGTACTTGAGACACAGAAGTATGATCGGTTTAACCTGTTTTATAATGTGTAACTGAGTTCATCAGAGCACTGGGAAGTTTGCACACCGGGGTGCTCACCTATAGGTTGTTCTGGGTTCATTGCCCAGGTAATGGACGTAAAGAGAAGAGGTGTATGGGAGTTCTCTGCTTACTCAGACATTACTAGGCCCATGAGGTGTCTCTCTATGGACCAGACTTAACCTGTGTGGTGGGGGAAGGATAGTCACACTATCAGGAGGAAAGGGTTGTTTTGGATGGCCGAAAACCTAATGGCCATTTAATCACTCCATGGGCCTGCAGATAGTCTTGTACTGTATATTCTTATATAGGTAAAGTATCTGCCTCACTGTAACAGTATAGTAACAAGTCAAACTTGATATAACACAAGTGACACAGTCTACTTAAAGAGCATCTAAACCTGAGAACAAAAACGAATACCATGCAGTGTGCCATTCCTTAGGTTGGCCATAGATGAATCGGAATTCAGTCAGTTTAGTAGAAACTAGACAAATTTCAATCGGTGTGAGGCCATGCATGTTCACCAGAAGTAGATCGTTCAACTTTTGTTGATTGAATCGTTTGTTACATCTGTTCAGACCATCTATGGCCAGCTGTAGATGTAGTGGCTGCATTCATTCTATTTTTTTCCCCTTTATTTTGACCTGCTGATCTTATTGGTCACCTACTTCTATCCTATGGTGACAACATTCACTCACCACACATCTTCTAGTGTTGACATCCTAGGATGCCTGTTCCTGATGTGAAAAACAGAACACCTCACTCTCTTCCCATCTCCAGGGGGAGGTGTTCTGCAGTATGCAGAAGTAGCCTGGTTGGGGCTGATAAGACTTAGGCCGCGTACACACGGGCGGACTGTTCGCCCAACTTTGTCCGCTGAACAGTGTTTGGGCGGACAGTCCGCTCGTGTGTGGGCTTTCAGCGGACAGTTTCAGCGGACAGTTGGACGGACAAGGTTTTTCGGAATTTCCGAAAAACTGTCCGCTGAAACCTTGTTTGAGCGAACAGTCCGCCCGTGTGTAGGCTTGTTCGTCAAACAAAGTTGCGCGCATGCTCAGAAAGAAAGGATTTTCACGCCGAAAGCTATAATGCAGTGTATAGGACGTCGTATTTTTCGTCCCGTCGTACGTGCCGTTCACGTCATCGCGCACGGTTTCAGCAAACTGTTCGTCCGTCATGTGTGGCCATGTCCGTCCATGCTAAGTTTGAGCGGACTGTTTGGCAAAACTGTTGGACGGACAAAGTTGGGCGAACAGTCCGCGCGTGTGTACGCGGCCTTAGATTGTAGTGCACCAGAGGCTCTGGATTACCATCTCAGGATTTAATAAACTCACTGGATTTCTGTAAGGGTCAACCGTTTTTATTTGTACTTCTTGAACATGTATAACAAAACACTTTCAATTGTATTTTTAACAGGCAAATTGGAACAGTTATTGTTAGGATTTACATATACTGTAAATTAAAACATTACAATAAGAATGTTTAAAATGTGCTCATTGAAAATACAATATACTTTCTCTTTAATATTTTATTACACTGAAGATAATTTTTTATTAAAAACAGCCAAAATGCTGAGGTCAGTTGGCAGCACAGAGAGAATGGCCAAAAGGGCATGTCACTGAAAAGTAGCCCTGCCCAACTCTTGTTGTTGTCATTCATTAAAGAAGACGTAAACCCTGATGAGTTTTACTTCCTCTTTATTCCTCTGTAAAGTAAAAGCATAATGGGCTAGTATGCATCGCATACTAGCCCATTATGTTGCACTTACCTGCAAACAAGGCCTGTGATGTCTGTGCTGGTGGAAGCACCCATCTTCACCCCTCTTCCACGGGGCTGTGGACTCTGGCTCTGTGACTGGCTGGACTCCAGCGACTTGCATTACGTCACGGCATGGGCCCTATAGAAAGGACATGATCATGCCTTTCTAAAGTGTGCATGCGCCGCCGGCGCAAGCGTGTATGGTAAATATCTCCTAAACCGTGCAGGTTTAGGACATATATCCAATACCTACAGGTAAGCCTTATTATAGGCTTATCTGTATGGGAAAAAGTGGTCTGTAAGGCCGCGTACACACGCGGGGACTGTTCGCTCAACTTTGTCCACTGAACAGTGTTTCGGCGGACAGTCCGCTCGTGTGTGGGCTTCAGCGGACAGTTTCAGCGGACAGTCTGACGGACAAAGTTTTTCAGAAATTCCGTAAAACTGTCCGCTGAAACTTAGTTTGAGCGGACAGTCCGCTCGTGTGTAGGCTTGTTCGTCAAACTAAGTTCCGCGCATGCTCAGAAAGGATTTACACGGCGAAGGTTGCATTGCAGTGTATAGGACGTCGTATTTTTCGTCCCGTCGTACGTGCCGTTCACGTCATCGCGCAAGTTTCAGCGGACTGTTCGTTCGTCGTGTGTGGCCAAGTCCGTCCATGCTAATTTTGAGCGGACTGTCCGCTCAAACTGTTTGACGAACAAAGTTGAGCGAACAGTCCCCGCGTGTGTACGCGGCCTAAGGGTTTACAACCACTTTATGAACACAGGGGAGTGTAAGGTGGGATTCTGTTCAGGTGAAGCTAGAGCCAGAAATATTGTGTTGACCAATATTTATTTGACAGCCATTTTATCCACTGTATCTTTTACAGCTGCCTTTTTCTCCAGGTCTCCAACCAGTGGCCTCTACAGTAAACTGCAGGAATATAATCTACCATACCCTGAAGCTATATTTGATTTAAGCTACTTCTTGCATGAGCCTCATGCCTTCTTGCGCCTTTCTAAGGAACTGCTACCTGGACAACACTTTCCCAATCCAGCACATTATTTTCTGCGGCTTCTAAATGACAAAGGGTTATTATTACGCCTCTACACACAAAACATAGATGGACTGGAAAGAGGTAACTGTGCAGGAAAAGTCTAGGACATCAATAATAGGAGGTTATTTTTCACACTGGTCAATGAGAAGGTTGTTTAATAGGAAATTACAATAGTTTTCTGTTTAAGAGCAATAAAGAAACGTATAGGCTATGAGGATGGGCAAGGTAGCAGAATGATACTTGGCTTATTACAATACAGTGTCATTAAATGAATATGTGCTAATGTGAAACTGCATTTGTATATAGAAGGTTAAGTGTATAAAGACTAGTAAAAGGTAGGTGTTTGGGTTGAACTAGACCAGAGCCATCCAACTGGTGGCCCATGGGGCCTTCTTCTTCCGGCCCTGCCGAGGTACAGCTTAAGCAGGATTCTGGGGGATGTGGAGCCCTGAAACAATCTCTGTGTTTCAGCCCTTGCTATCTGGCGTAGTTATGTCCTGCCCATCAAATGTGGGATTTAGTGAAAGTATGCAGGTGAGTGGAGGGGCCTTCGAGGACAGGCCTCCCTACAATGAGGTTATCCCTGTTATCTGCATGACCTTGCCTGGTTTTCCTATAAAACATATGAACATTGCCTGATATTTTGAATAAGAAATTCTGAAAAAAAGTGGTTAATTTAGATGTGGGCCTTCATTCAACTTGTGGATACAGATATGGCTCTTGAGTCCTTTTTTTTTTTTTTATCAGGAAACCAATGAACTAGAATTTTGGCAGCTGAAATCCAATTGGATGGTGTGACACTTACACATTATATTTCTCTAGCTTTTGAACATGAGGTCCAATATGTATTATCAATTGCATATTAATAATGTATTCATTAGATTTACAAAAAAAAAAGAAACAAAAAAAAACCTAAAATTGTAAAAAGAAAATACTTAGGTTTAACAACAAAAATATTCAGGCCTTATATATTTTTTTTTATATTTTAGTGGCTGGGATTCCAACAGAAAAATTGGTGGAAGCTCACGGCTCTTTTTCTTCAGCTACATGCACCATGTGCCTGAAAGAATACCCAGGCAAGGCCTTTCGTGTAAGTGATTGATGGTTGACTGTATCGTCAACAGTGTCTGTGTAGCAAAATCTACCATACCATTTAGTATGATCCTCTATCCCAGGGATATGCAATTAGTGGACCTCCAGCTGTTGCAGAACTACAAGTCCCATGAGGCATAGCAAGACTCTGACAGCCACAAGCATGAGACCCAGAGGCAGAGGCATGTTGGGACTTGTAGTTTTGCAACAGCCGGAGGTCCGCTAATTGCATATCCCTGGTCTATCCTATAGATATATTAAAAATAGGTTGTAAGAAAGCCCAAAGAAGGCTTGAACACAGCATTTGCTTTGTCCCCAGACATACTTGCTTACACTGTAGTAAATTTCTAGACCTTCCCTGATTTGCTGCACCCCTCAGTTTAAAACATTCTTAGGAGGTACACTACAAGATATGTATAGGCTTCTCACAGGCTGTATGTGCTAAATATCTAATATGCCTGTTAGGGTGGATTGCAGGATGTTATGGCCAAGGTAACCAGTGGGGATTTAATGGCTATAATATTCTGTGGAGCTAGGTAGTCTATATTCACAAAACCTAAAATGTGACGTCATGTGTTCCATCAAACTGCAGTCGCAGAAATTGTATATGGAACCCCCATAACCTAGGAGAATAAAATTGCTAAAAAAAGACCATAAGGTCCTAAGTGAGTTTACTAGAGTGTGCATGCATGGAACATTTAAAGTATAACATTGTGACAAATGAAGGCACAGGAAATAAGAAACTTTGTAAAATCATATTAAAGCAGAACTAAACTGTATCTGAGCACAACAAACCAAAACACCATTTATATTTAAAGCAAATGCACTCATTTATGAATGTCCCCATCCTTTATTTTGCTGAAAAATCACAAAAAAAACCCTTATCATTTCTGACTGTGGTCACCTTGAGTAAGGGCAGATGACTCATGTAGCAAGTACATCCTGGAATCCATCTGCCCTTAGCTCAGACTTCTGGAATGTATGACATCATTTGCCTAGCCATGGGAAGCAGGAAGTAACTGAGGAAATGTAAAAAACAGTTTAAAACAAGTAAATATGATATACTTTCCATTCAATTTACTAATGCTTGCAGCATAAGGATTCAAAATAGGCAATGTTGACTGAGAGAGTTACGTTCCACTTTCGATTTTTAAAATCTGACTGGCTGTTTAAGGCATGTTTTCTAGTGGTCATGTTTACATTTTGCTTGAAACAGTTGAGGCCAGTCTACAGCATACCTTCTACAGGTAATGCAAGGCACAAGAAAAAATGTAAACCTTCTCAAATGGGCAAAGAGGAAACGTTTAAAGCGGTTGTATAGTAAATGGTTTGACTTTTACCTGCAGGAAAGCCTATAAGGCTTATCTGTAGGTTAAAAAAAATCTCCTAAACCTGTACGGTTTAGGAGATATTCCCCTTGCAATGCGCCGCTGACTGCAGCGGCGCATGCGCACAAGGGGCTTCTCGGCTGAAAGCCCGGCAGACGCCGGACCCTGCCAGGATGAAATCTCCCACGCGCATGTGCAGGAGTGATGATATCGCGGCTCCGGCCACTCACAGCGCCGGAGCCACGATACCCCGAAGAAATGCAGAGGGAACATGTCAGCTCCCTCGGCGTGGATCGGGCCAGATGTCGGGGCCTCGTTCTAAGATAAATATTTCATAATGAGCTAGTATGCGGTGCATACTAGCTCATTATGCCTTTTCCTTTGCAGGTGGCAAAAAAAAAAAACACATTAGCGGGTATACAACCGCTTTAAGACTATATGGAAGCATGATAAAATAAAAAAAGCAATGAATAGAAATGCAAAGGTAATTATTTTGAAGATCTGGCTTAGAATGTCATATTTTTCAGCAAAGTATGTAGTTACCCTTTAATTATTTGACATCTCGTGATGTGTGCCTATGTGTCATGACTTTACCCTCTGTTAACCTTTAGACTGCCTGTTATGTATACCATGCAACACAGCTGCATCCTGCTAAGTATCCTGCTATATACCCAGAAAATAGGTTATAGCAATCAATGTGTTAAAATATGCTCAAGCTTACAACAGCAATTGTGAACTTTGAAGTTTACACAGAGGCCTTTGTGCTACCAGTACAAATAATCAAAGCAGCTATACAACCACCGGACCCAGTCTACAAAGTGAAATCAGAATCCCCCCTGAACCCAATTTCATCTCCAGCACAAAGGTCTCTTTAGATCTCTGATGTCTATACACTACAGAGAACCTGTTATCATTTGTGTATACGGTCATATCCCAGCCCCCTGGTAACAATAATACAATTAAATAGTAAAAAAAAAAATTAAATAAGTTAAATCAAGTTACAAGTTATTAAAAAAAATATAAAAACCACATACAAAACACACAATGCACGTTCCCACTCATAACTCAGATGTATACAAATGAACACTTTTATACTATAAAAAAATCCCTGCACACCTTTAGAGGTTTAAGAATAATGTTAAGGGAATTATGTTTGTATACTGTGAAGCACATAAAAGTAGAACTAAAGGCAAAACTTTTCTCAAATCGCCTTTCAGGACAACCCCGGAGAGAGTGTAGCTCCACCTTGTCATTAGGAAACACATGCCCACTTTAAAAACACCTCCTCTTCCTCCATGGCTTCAGTTATTGTGTTTCCTCCTTGGAGGAAGCATGTGCCTGAACCAGGGGAGAGCTACACTCTCTGCAGGGGAGTAAGGCTTACCTTTCGTTACAGGTTGTTTCTTCTTTTGACCCCCAGCAGCATCTCCAGTGGGGGAGGACTCCTGGAGCTCCTGGTCCCGCCGTCTCACGGGAGTAAGGACCCTCGGAGTGCCGGCGTCGGGTGCCCGGTGTCCGCTGATTTAGCACAGGGAGGGCTCTGTCGCTGGCGGAGGTCGCTGCAGGTCAGCGGCGTGGCTCCGTTTTCGGCGCCGTGTCCCGGGCGGCGACAGCGTCGTTTACGGTGACGCGCAGGCGCTCTGAGGGGGCGTGGCGCCGTGGTTCAAGCACCTGGAACGCAGGGATCATGGGGCGGGTCAGGTGACCATGTGCTTCCGCTTCCGGCCGGCCCTGATGACGCGGCGGCCGGAAAAATTTAAAAAATGACGGAGCTGTTTGTGATAGCTGCCTTACTCAAGCGATGGAGGAGTGTAAGCCAGCTATGGCGGAGACAGGCGCCCCTAGCACCGGTCCAGCCCAGGTACGTAAGGTGCACTGGCACCCTCTGCTTCACTGTTGGGCTATGTCTTTGTCTGTTCCCCCCTCTTGGGGGCCTGTCACTGCAGGTCAGAGGTGACTTCGCTCTGACCTTTTGCAGCCTGGTTCTGGGGTCTCACTAGTGGTCTGTTTGGTGGTGGGTCTCTGCACTGGCTTGGTGTTAAGCAACTGGTTGTTGAGAGCTTTTAGTGAGTTAAACCTGCATGTCGTTTCAGGAAAAATCACTAGGAAAAGCTAGACCAGGTCAGAGAAAATGTCCTTCTTGCAAGACCCCCCTCAGAGATTCATGGCAGAAGGCAATGTGCAGAAATTGTATCAGAGAATTGGTGGAAGAGGAAACATCCCAGCAATATAAGGATTTGTTTTCTTCGGTTAAAGAGCTGACAAACTCCTTGAGTTCAGTCAGGTCCATCCTGATACAAAACCCTCCCGCACAGACCGAGCCTCAGAACTTACCGCCCAGCCCCAGGGCGTCGTCGTCCAGACAGGTGGATACAGAGGATTCTGGAGACGAAGGGGGTAGTACTCTCATCTCCTTCAGGGATTCTGAGGAGGAGGAAGAGGAAGAAGATAGCAGGGGCTCTAAATTCAAGCTATCACTAGAGGAAGTAGATGACATTCTTAAAGCAATCTACACTACTCTAGAAATTCAAGAAGAAAAAGTACAACTGTCAATTCATGACAAAATGTACCAGGGGTTGGACGAAACAAAACGGAGAGTTTTTCCAGTCCACAGGGTCCTCTCAGATTCGGTGAGAAAAGAGTGGAAGGACCCAGAAAAAGCCCCTTTCTTCTCTAAAGCTCTCAAAAGAAGGTTTCCCTTCGAAGATAAAGACTCAGAGGTTTGGAACAAAAAACCCAGAGTCGATGCAGCTTTCTCGCAGGTATCCAGACGAACGAATCTAGCCTTTGAGGATATGGGGATCCTTAAAGACCCAATGGACAAAAAAGCTGACTCCATCCTTAAAAAGGCTTGGGATGCTGCGTCAGTCAGTCTAAAACCAGCTATGGCAGCTACGGTAGTGGCCAGGAATCTGGAATGTTGGGTAGAGAAGCTGAAGAGCCATATTGAAGCGGGGACACCCCGCAAGGATCTCTTAGAGTCCTTTCCACTGATCCTGAATGCAGTCAAATATATGGCGGATGCATCAGCAGAATCGGTTAAACTGGCCGCTAGGTCTTCGGCTCTTGTAAATTCAGCCAGGAGAGCAGTTTGGCTGAAAACATGGTCTGGGGACACTGCTTCTAAGGTCAAACTGTGTGGTCTCCCCTTCTCGGGTGACTTGCTCTTTGGACCCGATTTAGAGTCTGTGCTGGATAGGACAGCCGATAAAAAGAAGGCTTTTCCAGCTAAGAAAAAGCAGGTTGCCAAAAATAATTTTCGTGCTTTTCAGCAGTCCCATAAAAAAGACCAGGATCGCAAGAGCAGATGGGGTTCACAGAAGGGCAAAGGCAAGGGTGGAGTCCTCTTTAGATCTCCCCCAGAGCAGTCCCCTAAGAGCAAGTGACAATATCTCCCCAGTGGGGGGGAGACTGTCAGCTTTTCGCGAACAATGGGACAGGCTGTCTCCAAATCTGTTCGTGAAGAGTATTGTCGATCAGGGGTACAGGTTGGAATTTTCAGAACCACCCCCGAGCAGGTTTTATGTGACAACATTGCCAAGGGATCAGGAGAAGGCCTCTGCAATGAAGCTTTTGTTACAGGAGCTGATACAGCAAGAGGTTCTGATTCAAGTCCCAGTAAACCAGCAGGGCAGGGGTTTTTACTCACATATTTTTCTGGTGAGAAAACCCTCAGGCAAGTACCGTTTAATCCTGAATCTGAAAGTTCTGAACAGGTTCATTCGGTACAAACATTTCGGGATGGATACAATTTTCTCCATCACAAAGTTGTTGACCCCAGAATGCTTCATGGCATCCCTGGATCTAAGGGATGCCTACCTTCATATACCCATTCATCAGGCGTCGCAGCAGTTCCTGCGCCTGGCATTGAAGGTGGGGAGTTCGGTATGGCACCTCCAATTCAGGGCTCTGCCATTCGGACTCTCGTCCTCTCCCAGGGTCTTTACGAAGATTATGGCAGAGGCTTTGGAGCCCCTGAAGTTGAAGGGGATTCCAGTCGTCCCTTATCTGGACGACCTTTTGTTTTTTGCAGACTCCAGAGGGCCCAGTCTCACCTCGAGGGCCTGGGATGGCTTCTAAATCTAGAGAAGTCAATCCTGACCCCCTCACAGGAAATGAAATTTCTGGGGTATACGTTAAATTCGATTCTCCAGAAAGTTTTCCTGCCGCTGGAAAAACAGGAAAAGTTGCAGCTAGCTGTACAGCGGATACAGAGCAACCAGACAGTCTCAGTCAGGACGGCTATGGCAGTTCTGGGCCTGCTTATAGCAGCAATCCTGGCTGTTCAGTGGGCCAGGTTCCATTCCAGACCCCTTCAGAGGGAGGTTCTGTCAAGCTGGTCCCATCAGAATCCTTTGGAAAAACAGCTAAAAATTTTGTCAAGGACGAAAAGGGCTCTTTGGTGGGGGAGAGACCAGGCAAACCTCTCAAGGGGCCTGGTGTGGACCTTTCCTGTGGACAAGCGCCTTACTACAGACGCAAGTGCCTGGGGCTGGGGAGCCCACCTGGATGGTCAGACATCTCAGGGGGTCTGGTCCAAACAGGAAGCTCAAAGACCATCCAACTGGAGGGAGTTGAAGGCGATCTTTCTGGGATTAGTGGCCTTTCAGCAGAGTTTGAGAGGCCACCATGTCCAGGTGTTGTCAGACAACACAACAGCGGTTACCTACATTATGAAGCAAGGGGGAACCAGAAGCAGGAGCTTGATGGAGCTGGCCAATCTGTTGTTAGCCTGGGCAGAGCAGAACACAGCCTCACTATCAGCAGTGCATCTGAAGGGCTCTCAGAATTTGTTTGCGGACCTCCTAAGCAGGCGCAAATTGCTAGAGGCAGAATGGAGTCTGAATCAGGAAGTGTTCCTGATGATCTCCGAGGCCTGGGGGGTTCCACAGGTAGACCTTTTTGCCAGCCAGCAGAACTCAAAGGTGGACAGATTCTTTTCTCTTCACCGAGGAGATGCAGCAATAGGGCTGGATGCATTTGCTCACCCCTGGCATTACCAGCTGTGCTACGCCTTTCCCCCCTTTCCTCTAATTCCACTAGTACTGAGGAAATTCAGGGAAGAAGGGACAGACTTAATACTAGTCACTCCTTTTTGGCCAAAAAGGCCTTGGTTCGCGGGTCTTCAAAACCTAGCCTCGAAGCCCCCATGGAGGTTACCACTCAGAAAAGATTTGTTATCCCAGGGGACAGTAAATCATCCAGAGGTGGAACTTCTACAGCTAACCGCCTGGTTTCTGAGGAGGACCTATTAAAAGCCAAAGGTCTCTCAGATAAAGTAGTAAAAACCCTGCTGTCTAGCAGGAAGGCAGTTACACAGGCAATTTACATGAAAGTCTGGAAAAAGTTCAACTCCTGGTGTAGTTCTAGAGAGCTCAAGGTCAAGGGCACGGTGTCCGTATTGGAGTTTTTCCATGAGGGAATGGAGAAGGGTCTCGCAGCCAGTACCCTGAAGACTCAGGTGGCTGCCTTATCAGTTTTCTTTGAAAAGACTTTATCTAAAGAAACTTTAATTTCTAGATTTTTTAGGGCTCTTGCTCGAAGTAGACCAGTAGCCCTTAAAGACTTTCCCAGTTGGGATTTGTCTACAGTTTTACAGGGTCTCTCGGGAGCACCGTTTGAACCCTTACAAGAAGCTTCTTTACAGAAGGTGGTTTTAAAAACAATCTTTTTGGTGGCCATCACCTCGGCCAGGAGAGTCAGCGAGCTCCAAGCTCTAGCTATTACAGAACCCTTCCTTAGAGTTTATCAGGACAGGGTGGTACTGAGGACGGATCCAGCATTCCTACCGAAAGTATCCTCAGCTTTCCATCGATCGCAGGAAATAGTGTTACCTACATTCTCTGCAACCCCAGCGAATGCAGGAGAGGAAGTTTTTCGCACATTGGATGTAAGAAGGTGTCTATTACAGTTTCTGAAAATGACTAAAGATTTTAGAAAATCAAACACCCTTTTTGTGATTTTTTTTCTGGATCACGCCAGGGGGAGAAAGCTTCTAAAAGTACGCTGGGTAGGTGGCTTAAATTGGCTATAACAGAAGCCTATAAAGCAAAAGGAGAAATACCTCCCTCAGGTATTGCTGCCCACTCTACTAGATCCACGGCAGTTTCCTGGGCTGAAAGGGCCGGTGCAACGCCTGAACAAATCTGCAAGGCTGCCACTTGGTCCAGTTATTCGACATTTCTCCGGCACTACCGGTTAGATCTACTGTCTGCAGCAGATCAGGCCTTCGGCAGGAAGGTACTGCAGGCAGTAGTCCCGCCCTAGGGTAAGTTTCTCGGTTATCCTCTCCGGGGTTGTCCTGAAAGGCGATTTGAGAAAGACTAAGTTAGACTTACCGGTGACGGTATTTCTAAGAGCCTTTCAGGACAACCGTTACTTCCCTCCCTAGGTTATGCTTAGTAAATGTATTAAGTTCTACCATGGTGTTGTGCTTTCTGTGCTTTGTTTTGCAGTGTCGGAAGGCCACAATAACTGAAGCCATGGAGGAAGAGGAGGTGTTTTTAAAGTGGGCATGTGTTTCCTAATGACAAGGTGGAGCTACACTCTCTCCGGAGTTGTCCTGAAAGGCTCTTAGAAATACCGTCACCGGTAAGTCTAACTTAGTCTTTTTTTGTTTTTTGATAGAGTAAGGGAGGCTATCACTCCTGTCAAGTTTTTTTTTTTTTGCTATCTGTGTCCCATTGGGGAGATTTCACTTCACTTCCTGTCCCATAACCAAACAGGAAGTGAGAGTAAGCCCTCCAAAATTAGGGAATCCCTGGCTGTCACCGGGGGCCCAGAACGTTTGTCCCCATTGGAAGATTTTCTCCATTCCTGTTCTGGGGACAATGCAAAATTTGGGATTCGTATTTACTTCCAGTGATCATGGTAAACATAACAAATACAGAGAGTGAATCTCCCTAACTGAGGCACAGACAGTAATAAACCCTGACAGGTGTTTTAACTGCTCTCCACTCTATCCAAAACTAAAAAGATTTGCCTTAAAGAGGAAGTAAACCCTGATGGGTTTTACTTCCTCTTTTTTTCCCCCTGCAAAGTAAAAGCATAATGGGCTTGTATGTATCACATACTATCCCATTATGGTGCACTTACCTGCAAATGATGCCTGCGATCTCCCTGCTGGTGGCCACGTCCATCTTCACCCCTCTTCCTTGCAGGGCCTTGGACTCCGGCTCTGTGACTGGCCAGAGTCATGCGGGAGCTGACGGTCATGGCATGGGCCCTTTAGAAACAGCACAATCGTGCCCTTTCTTCAGTGCGCATACACCGATGATGTTGGCGCAAGCGTATATAGTAAATATTTTCTAAACAGAATTTAGGAGATATTTCCAGTACCTACAGGTAAGCCTTATTATAGGCTTACCTGTAGGGAAAAGTGGTGTGTAAGAGTTTACAACCACTTTAATAACACTTGAAGTCATACATTTATATGTATTTGTTATTTATTATCTTAGTGCCATTTTATCTTCAATAAATTTAGTAGGGAATTTTTTAAATAATGTTGTATTGATGTATACTGATAAAGATAGTTATACATTTTTATTTATAATATTGTTTGATAAACATTTTGCAGCCATCTTGGGATGTACAAAATCAACTGGAAACCTCTGTGTAATTCTGTAGTGCGAATGTGCAGTTTATTAAAAATGGCCTGGGCATCTGAAAATTGAAAAACAGGGCTCAGCAGTGAAAGAGTTAAGAGTAGCTGTGTTGTCCATTCAGTAACAGGTTCAGCGAATAGTATGACCCTCCAGTGCTTGTACTTACCTTCCTTACATTCCCCGAAGCACAGAAGAGATAATTAAACCATGTTTCTATTGTCTTATATTACAGGATTCTGTGCTGGAGTCTCAAGTCCCTCGCTGTTCAGCATGTGGTGGTCTCATCAAGCCTGACATTGTATTTTTTGGAGAACAGCTTCCCGCTCGTTTCTTCTTGCATCTCACCGACTTCCCCATGGCAGACCTTCTAATTGTCATGGGCACCTCTCTAGAGGTCAGACCGCTGATAAAACCAAATGTCCATCTAGACATGTAGGTGAATACACAGGATGTCACAGAGCCCTGAGAGTCATCAAACTGTAGGGGTCTTCAAAATAAACATCAAGGTTCATATACGCTTACCAGAGATGTTGGACTCGACTATCATAAGACAACGAGTCAATCGAGCATGAATGCACCCATGGGACAGGTCCACGATGACTGTATATCTGATGTCAGGAAATTCCCGGATTGGCCTCACTCCAACTTCACAAGGTATCGACCATGGATATAATGGATACTGCAGGCGGTACCAGGACAGGAACTCCAGTGATGGCAAATGAATGACCAAAACCAACCCCAATGAGGGTGCTGGAACCAAATGGTGAAACTCAGCAGCACTAACATCGGTACACATAAAAAAGAAAAAAAAGGGGGGGGGGCTCCGATAGTGCAGGTCAAAAGACGGCTTTTAATATCGGAGCCCCCCTTTATATCCACAGTCGAGTCCAACATCTCTGGTAAGCGTATATGAACCTTGATGTTTATTTTGAAGACGCCTACAGTTTGATGACTCTCGGGGCTCTGTGACATCCTGTGTATTCACCTACATGTCTAGATGGACATTTGGTGTTTCATTTTCCTCTATGTGGACTTTTTCTCACTTACTTTTTGTTTGATTAATCTCATCACAAGTTTGCACTGTTTATATGTTTGGTTTAGCGCTACATATTCACCACTATTACTGATTAGAATTTTTGTCACATGTCTGTGTAGCTGCTTTTTCCTTGATTCAGTTTTATTTTATAGGAAAGGCGCAATAATTGTTTGTATTTGGCACACCTGTTCCCCATTCAAACCTGAGACCCTGTAACATTAACATGACACCAGGGAGGGAAAATGGCTAATTGGGCCCAATTTGGACATTTTCACTTAGGGGTGTACTCACTTTTGTTGCCAGAGGTTTAGACATTAATGGCTGTGTGTTGAGTTATTTTAAGGGGACAGCAAATTTACACTGTTATACAAGTTGTACACTCACTACTTTTTAGCAAAGTGTAATTTCTTCAGTGTTGTCACATGAAAAGATAGAATAAAATATTTACATAAATGTGAGGGGTGTACTGACTTTTGTGAGATAATGTACATACAAATACAAACCATCACATGCAAATACAAATACAAACCATCACATACAAATGCAATGATCCATCGCATACAAATATAACCAAAAGCTGTGCTCTGAATTTTCCGCCAGATGTCTTTTTTTTCCCCAAGTACACGTTCCCTACTAATTATGATAGTCCACAGTTTTCAAGCTTGCCCAACTTTTTCTACAGAAATTTAATCCAAGCCCCCTATATCCAAATACAGACATTTTTAGATCAATCCCACGTCTACCATTGGCTGTTTAATAAAAGACCTTTGTTTGATATTTGTGCTATACTGCCAGTAGAGTAGTCTTGTTTTAGGTCCTCATCCTATATAGTTGATAAGAAAAGTTTTACAGGAAACTACAGCAATACTATACAATGTAAAACTATATGTCTGGTTTACAGGTGGAACCATTTGCCAGTTTGGTGTATGCAGTCAGTCGTTCTACACCACGAGTTCTTATAAATCGAGATAACGTGGGACCATTTTTGGACACTTCAGATGGACTCAACATAGTGGAGCTTGGAGAAGTCACCAGTGGAGTGAAGCATTTTGTACAACTGCTGGGCTGGGAGCATGAACTTGGCAATCTAGAGGAAAGTGCCAAGGTAATGTAAAAAAATAAATAAAAGGGACACATGAAAATATCCTTATTTTCCAAAAATAATCACACACGCTGCTCTATGCATCCCTTAGTCCATCTTGGGAGTAAGCAAGGTAGGCTGGCTATGTTACAGTGGGACCATGGATTATGAGCATAACCACCCTCTAACAGCAGCAAAATAATTTGGAGGAGTCTGGGAGCAATAAAACACAACATATGTCATCAGCACACTAATGATCTTCAAAAAAAAGGGTCTAGCGCTTTATTTGATCACATCAAAGCTAAGACAGCGACTTTTCAGGGGCACACAGGAGGACCCCTTCATCAGACATTTGAGATCCTTGGTGTGCTGGGTGTTTCTGGTTTCCAGCCAGCGATCGCTACAGCATCCACTTACCTGACAGCCATTTCCAGGAATGTGTGCATTGGGAATATGTATTTAGACTTAAAAGCAATAGAAGGTACTTTTTTGAGTTAAGAATACACACATTAATATTTTTTTTTTTTAAACCAGAGTTTAAAGTCACTTTAAATCAACTAACCAGGTAAATATATTGATACATTCCTCTTGTTTCAGAACACAGAAGATCATCAAGCATGAACTGTTTTGTATTGAAAACCTAAGTACGGTGTAATTGAGGAATGCAGGGTGAAGAAATGTTATTGTATAAAATAGTAATAACTAAAGATAAGTATGTGTGTAATAGAACTTATAAATGGAGCTACTATGAACCTGTGAGAAGTGCTTTAGCTATTGGTAATAATTGAAAGAAGTAATACTGTATATATGGTCTGTCAATGTGAATACTTACTGTACTCTTTACCTCAGCAACTGTGTTTTTAAATAAAAATAATTTCAAAATGTATTAATATATTGGTCGCAATGTATTGCTGTATTTACTCTCACAACATTAGTGGTAACTCAGTAATTATGCCCCGGTGAAAGTAACTGTCACATTGGTGATTTACTATATTCATAAAGTACATTCTTTTCCTCTTGAAACACGGCAGAGGTTACCAGGACACAGGTGTGATATCACACATCAAGTGCTGCTTGTTGAGGCTACTTTGACACTGGGGTGGGGTGTTAGCGGTAAAGCGACGCTAGTTTTAACGGCGCTTTACTGCTGTTATATCGGTGCTTTACAGCCGCTAGCTGGGCGCTTTTAACCCTCACTAGCGGCCAAGGAAAGGCTTAAAGGCGCCCGAAAAGCACCGCAGCCAAAGCGTTTTGCAGGCACTTCGGCAGTGCTCCCCATTGATTTCAACGGCAGGGGCGGTTTAGGAGCGGTATATACACCGCTCCCGCACTGCCCCAAATATGCTGCTTGCAGGACTTTTTTCCCCGTCCTGCAAGCGCACCACCTGAGTGTGAAAGTACTCAGACTTTCACACTGGGGAGGCATGAGAGACGCTTTTCAGATGCTATTTTTAGAGCTAAAATGCCTGAAAAGCACCCCAGTGTGAAAGTGGTCTTAATGCTTTGTATTCACATCTCCAAGCTGCCAGATTGGGCAGTGATGTGAATTATTATGTACA
The DNA here is from genome assembly GCF_037356315.1 of Lithobates pipiens. NCBI lineage: Eukaryota > Metazoa > Chordata > Amphibia > Anura > Ranidae > Lithobates > Lithobates pipiens. The sequence goes on along the minus strand of NW_027507686.1, from coordinate 187,161,892 downwards.
GTTATCCCTATAAATATGAAAGCTGAAGCTTAATCTGCTTATTTTTCTCCCTCCCTGGTCCCTCCCTCCACATTAACGCGCTCATTTTAAATTACTAAACTAAACTAAAATCAATTCCTTTTTTTATAGTTTGAATTTAAAGCGGAGGTCCACACAACAATGAGACTTCCGCTTTTCGGAACCCCCCCCCCCCTCCGGTGTCACATTTGGCACCTTTCAGGCGGAGGAGGATTTTCCTCTTCCTTCCTGTTGTAACTATGGGACAGGATGTGTGCCATAACCACAACAGATGACACATGACCACAGACCAAAATAGAAAAAAAAATAGTATTTTTGTACTTTGTAGCAGTGTCATAATGAGGGGTGGGAACAGCAAAAAAAACTTCACCCACAACCAACGGTGTTCCTGAATAGGGGAGTCATCATCTTAACAAACCACATCAGAACTTGCGGTCAACAAATGCAACAGTGCATTAATACTCAAAAGTAACTTTCTTTAAAACAGAGGAAAGAGTGCAGAATTGCAACATTACATGACCGCCTGCAAAACTTTGCAGCCAAAGCATGCATCCGAAGATGCGCTTACATCCACTTTGTAGAATTTGGTAAAAGTATGAATGGACGATCAAGTCGCTGCCTTACACACTTGAACGGCTGGCGCTTGATGTCGGAAAGCCCAAGAGGCTCCAATTTCCCTGGTGGAATGGACCATGACAGGAAAGGGGGGTATCTGCCCCTTCAAGGTGTAGGCCTGTACCACAATCTGTCTGATCCACCTAGAAATGGTGGTCAACGAGACTGCCATACCTTTTTTCAGACCAGCTACCGAAACAAACAGAGAGTCTGACTTTCAAAAGGGAGCTGTGGCAGACAAATATACCCTTAGAGCCCGGACCACGTCCAGGGAATGAAGGGCCACCTCCTTAGGATGTGTCGGTTAGGGACACAGAGATGGTAACCACAAATGTCTTCATTGATGTGAAACGCCAAAACCACCTTTGGCAGAAAAGAAGCTTGCGGACGCAACACCACCTTATCCTTATTGATAACCAGATAGGACGACTTGCAAGACAAGGCTGCCAGTTCCGAAACCCTCCTGGCCGATGTAATGACCACTAGGAAAACCACTTTCTGAGAGAGTCAACAAGGAGATTTCCCTGATGTTCTCAAACGGCGGTTTCTGAAGCACCGATAGCACCAGGTTCAGATCCCACGGGGGCAAAGGTGGGCGCACCGGAGGAACTACATGCCGGACCCCTTGACTAAAAGTGCTCACTATAGAGTGAGGCGCCAGGGGTTATTAGAAAAAACAGTAAAGGCTGATATTTGTCCCTTAATGGTGCTTAAAGCCAACTTCTGGTCTACTCCTTGCTGTAGAAACAGCAGGATCCTGGAATCGGAATAGGTGCGTGGACGCCACCCTTTCTCCTCACACATGGAGATGTAGGCCTTCAAGATACGATGGTATATCTTCAGAGAAGAAGATTTTCGTACTCTCAAAATAGTTGAAATCACCGAGTCTGACAGGCCCCTGGTTCCTCTCAACAGCCATGCCGTTAAAACCAGCGATGTAAAACAGGATGGAGAATCAGACCTCGAGACAGAAGGTCTTCTCGCATCGGTAGTTGCCAGGGAGCATCCACAACCAGGCATACTAGGTCGGCATACCATGGGCGCTGAGGCCAATCCGGGGCAATCAGTATTACTGGAATCCCCTCTGCCTCCACTTTGCGGAGCAGACGTCATAGCAGTTTTAGCAGAGAAAAGGCGTAGATCAGTTGGCACTGACCCCACGGAGGCACCAGCGCATCTGACGCATCTGCTCAAGGATCTCTTGTCCTGGATACGAATCTCTGCACCTTCCGATTGAGACGGGAGGCATGGAAGCTCCACGTCTGGTGTGCCCCACCACAGGCACAGCAGCCTGAACACATCCGGATGCAACGCCCATTCTCCTGGGTCCAGCATCTTGCGACTTGGGTAGTCCGCCTGCCAAGGCCGGTACATATGGCTCTGCCCACTAAAGGATGTGAGCAACCTCCCATGCTGCAGCCAAGCTTCTTGTACCTCCTTGATGGTTGACATATGCTACCGCTGTGGCGTTGTCTGACTGGATCCTGATCGGACGCCCTTGTAGTCTCATCGACCATGTGGAGAGGCATAGCCTGGTCGCTCGAAGCTCGAGCACATTGATCAGCAACTTGGATTCCTCCCCTGACCAGAGGCCCTGGATCGACTGTACTCCCGGTACTCCACCCCAGCCGGTCAGGCTGGCGTCCGTTGTGATCACTGTAGAGGTAGGAACAACTTCCCGGACCGAAGTGCCAAGGACCTCAGCCACCAGAGCAGGGAGTCCCTGACTGACTGGCTCTCCTGAATCTGCCGATCCAGGGATAACGGAGATTTGTCCCATTTTGTCAATATCTCCTTCTGCAAGACTCTGGTGTGAAACTGGGAGTATGGTACCGCCGCGAAAGAGGCCATCATGAGGCCCAGGACTCATGCAGAAGCGCAGCGATGACCACCTGTGGTTCATCAATAGTTTTACCGCGGCTCTGAAAGTCTGCAATTTGTCTGAAGGGAGTTCAGCTCCAAGTGCTGAGCCGGTTTAGGTTCAACAGCCACCCAAATTCCTGCAGGGTTTGCATGGTGATCGCCACATCCTCCTTTAATTCTGAGGTGGAAGATGCTCTCAGGAGGAGATCATCTAGGTAACCTACAATCGTGATCCCGTGTTGTCGCAACAATGCCAAAATTGGAGCCAATACCTTGGTAAAGACTCGGGGTGCTGATGCCAAGCCAAAGGGGAGAGCCACAAACTAATAGTGGGCTTCCCCAACTGCAAATCACAGAAACCACTGATGCCTGAGACATATGGGTATGTGCAGGTATGCATCCTGGATGTCCAAAGATGCCAGGGAATCCCCTTGATGGATTGCAGCGACTACTGAGCGAACTCATTCCATTCTGAACCTCTGTACTTTTACAAAGCAATTGAGGGCTTTCAGGTCCAAGATTGGACATACCCCTTCTTTTTAAGGGGCTACAGATTGGACCCCTGGAACCTTTTCGACTCCAGAACAGGCGCTATCACCCCACAGCTTAGCAGGTCCCTTACTGCCCCCATTAGGGCCTCCCGGCGAGCTGGGAGTAAGGGTATGCTGGAGGGGAAGAATCTGTTTGGTGGCCAAGAGAGGAACTCTATCTTGTAGCCAGAGGAAATCAGTTCACGACTCATTGGTCGGATAGCCGAGAGGCCCACCAGGCTGCATACTCCCGAAGACGACCCCCCCACCCGTGTGACGGGCGAGGCAAACCTCCATGTGGTAGCACTTTTGCTTGCAGGCTTGTTAGGCTTGTGCTTCCAGGGACATTGTTGTCCCTCAGAGGTCATCCCGTCGGACTGGGAGCGTTTAGCCGAAGTCCCGCACGGACGAAAAAGCCTCTTTTGAGCGGAAAATGAGGGCCCTTGCCTGCGGTGTGGCTCCTTAGTCTTCCTGGCCTGTGGGAGTAAGGTACTCTTCTCACCTGTGACATTCTTAATAATGTCATCCAACGAGGCTCCAAAGAGCCGCTCACCAAGGAAGGGTAGATCCGTCAAGGCTTCTTTAGATGCCTGGTCCGCAGGCCAGCATTTTAGCCAAATCAGGCGCCCCAGCGCCACTGCTGACACTGAAGCCCTGGATAGCAGGGGGAGCGTATCCAGGGCCGCACCACAAACGTACTTAAGGCTGTGCACTAACTTGTCTGCTAGTTCCACGCAGTCGGGAGTAGCCTGCTGCTTCTCCAATTCGGGGGGTGCATAAGTTTTGCCCATTCGGTAAGTGTCTGCGACACAAGTGCTGTGGCCAGTACTGGTCGTATTGCTGACCCCAGAACCATAAACAAAGAACGGGCCACTGCCTTGGCCTTCCTGTCAGTGGGGTCCTTAAATGCAGGAGTCCCCTCTATCGGGATCGTGGTTACTTTGTTTAACCTGGATATTGGGGGGTCCACACCCGGAGGCTCTCCTCAAAGGGGTAACGCACCACCATTCTTTCTGGGACTGAGAAGGTCCGTTGCAGGCTTCCCCATTCCTTGTATATGAACTTATCTAAATGAATTTTCAGGGTATCACGCACAGCTGTGATAAGTGCTCCAACTAGCGATTTGTCTTGTGAGGACCCGGACTGGGACTCATCCTGACTGTCCGATTGGTCCTGTCAGCGTCATCTGAAGCAACAGAGCAGGGGCCTCCAGTCTCTGCAGGGCCCGAGTCTGCGACAGAGCTCTCCCCGGAGGACGAGAGGGGGGGGAGGCAGGGGCCGCTTTTTACTACCTTGCACCCACACACCACCTCCACCCTGGCAATGAACGTTTCAAGGACCACGACAAAGCGTCCAAAGGCACTGCACTGTTTGCAGACGAGCTGGTTGCAATTGCAGGGAGTTCTAGGGAAGAAACACAAGTTTCTGAAGCCATGCTGACTCACCCTGTCTGCCACCCTTGGGGACTTGGGACAGGTGCACAATCCCACCCTCCTAGCTGCTGCAGCCCCCACTGCAGGACTCACCACCCCGACCGAGCGCTGCGCCGTTCAGTTACAGGTGTTCATGTCCAGTATCAGCTCCCAGGTCTCCTGAGTGAAAAAACGCGCTGCTCTGAGCAGCAGGGACCAGCGCTGAGCATAAAAACCGTGCTGGACTACAACAAAATGGCAGCCGGCTGCCCTGTATAAAGGACATAATCACAGGTAAAATGGCAGCGGAGCTACAGAAAAATGGTCCCTGACCATGCTTTCCACTGAGGCACACCAAAAATGGCCGACAAAAAACTGTACACAGTGAAAGGACAGAGAAAATGGTGGCAGAACGGCGCTATGGCTGTTGGCCCACGGCACACTGTGACAAAGACATCGGTAGTGTGGTCATATGTGTGCCCCGGAGCGTTGCGATCACCGGCTGCCCCTGGAGCCTGAGGGGCATGTCGTGGCCGACCCAGCGCGTAGCTAGTGTCTGCACACGCTTGAAGGCCAGGCTGGGGAGACTACAGGATCTAGATTATCCAGCCTGCCACCCAGTCAGCTGTTGATAGCAATGCTCATATTGAGGGGAGGGAGACACAGATCATAATTATAGACCGCCAGGGACCGGAGGACCTAAACTGCAGCCTGCAGTACACTGCGCCCGAAGGCGATATCCTCTTGCCCTCTGACATCCACCTGATAGAATCTGGTGAATGTGTGGACTGATGACCAAGTTGCAGCTTTACAGATCTGAGCCAGGGAGGCCTGGTGATGCACTGCCCAAGAAGCACTTACAGCCCTAGTAGAGTGCGCTTTCACTGGAAAAGGAGGGATTTTCCCTTTAACACTATAGGCTTGAGAAATAATCTGTCTAATCCACCTTGAGAGAGTGGATTTTGACGCCGCCTGGCCCTTCCTAGGGCCTTCCGGCAAAATACACAAGCAATCAGTTTTCCTTATCCGAGCAGTTGCTTGAAGATATATACTGATTGCCCTAACCACATCCAAAGTATGCAAAGATTCTTCTTCTGCGGACTGTGGGTCCGGAAAAAAGGATGGTAGGATTACGTCTTGATTCAAATGGAATCCCGAAACCACCTCAGGTAGAGAGGACCTGTTGGGACGCATGACCACCCGGTCCTTATGAATAATTAGATACGGCTCTTTGCTGGAAAGAGCTGCTAGCTCTGATACTCTTCTAGCCGTGGATATGGCTGCCAAGAAACCAATTTTTTAGTCAGGAGAACTAATGAAGCCAGATGCAAAGGTTCAAATGGTTGCCCCTGCAAAGCCGAGAGAACCAAATTCAGATCCCATGGGCATACCGGAGGTTTGACTGGCGGTCTTATCTGCATGGCCCCCTGGATGAAAGCCCGCACCAGGGAATGCGATGCAAGTGGCTTCTGAAAATACACTGACAGGGCCGAAATCTGCACCTTGATAGTGCTTATGGCCAAATTCATTTCTAGGCCTGACTGGAGAAAGGCCAAGATTCTGCTAATGACATACTTTCTAGGATGCCATTTCCTAAGTTCACACCAGGAAACATATGCCCTCCAAATTTTGTAATAAATAAGCCTGGAGGCTGGCTTTCTGGCATTGACCAGAGTAGAAAGGACTGGCCTGAAAGGCCACGGTCTCTCAGAATGTGGGTCTCAGCAGCCAAACCGTCAAATTTAGACTGTGTAAAGCACGATGGTAAATTGGACCCTGTGAGAGCAGATCTGGCCGGAGAGGGAGGATCCATGGCCTGCCTACTGCCAACTTCATGATCTCTGCGTACCACCGTCCCCTGGGCCAAGGCGGGGCCACTAAAAGGACTGATTTTGTCTCCCTCTTGACTCTTTCCAGGAACCGAGACAGAAGCGGGCTCGGGGGGGAAGGCATAGATCAGATTGTACTGATCCCAGGGAACTGTCAGAGCATCTGACCCCTGAGCAAGTGCATCTCTTGTCCTTGACACAAAATTGTCCAGTTTCCTGTTGAACCTGGATGCAAACAGATCTACGTCTGGAGTACCCCACCTGTGACATATGTTCCGAAACACGTCGGGGTGCAGAGCCCATTCTCCTGGGCACAACCGCTGGCTGTTCAGAAAATCCGCCTGCCAATTTTCCACTCCTGGAATAAAGACTGCAGAAAGACATGGAACATGCTTTTCTGCCCAGACAAGTATGCGATTCACCTCTTTTTGCGCAACCAGACTCCTGGTAGCGCCCTGGTGATTGATATAAGCCACTGCTGTGGCATTGTCGGACTGAATCCGAACAGGGAGATCTCGTAGTCTGTAAGACCACTTTATGAGAGCCATATAAACTGCCCGGATCTCCAAGACATTTATGGGCAATAGCCTCTCGATCGCAGACCATTTCCCCTGCGAGCACGTCTCCTCCAACACTGCTCCCCAGCCTGTCAGGCTGGCATCTGTCGTGATAATCTTCCATGGAAGAGGAAGAAAAGTTTTGCCCTTCAGCAAATTCTTGGTTTGTAACCACCAGACTAGACTCTTGCGTGTCCCTGGGGATAGACGCATAGGAAGATCCAAGGATTGGGGCTTCCTGTTCCAAGCCGCAAGGATGCATCTTTGCAGAGGCCTTGAGTGTAACTGGACAAATGGGACGGCCTCAAAGGAGGTGACTATTTTCCCTAACAGTCTCATGCACAATCGAATGGGGGATGATCTCCTGCCCAGAATTAGGCGCACCAGATCCCCAATGGCCAAGGCTTTTGGCCTTGGAAGAAACACCTTGCCCTGAGCGGTGTCGATGATCATACCCAGGTATTCCAACCTGGTGGCAGGCTGTAGGGACGACTTTTCTAGGTTTATAATCCAACCTAGGCGTTCCAGGTGTTCTAGCATTCTGATAACGCTGTGGTTCAGGAACGCTACTGTTTTCTCCATGAGAAATAAATCGTCTAGATAAGCCATGACGGCTATACCCTGAGCTCTTAGGTTTGCCAAGAGAGGGTCCAGAATCTTTGTGAAGACTCGAGGGGCCATAGCTCTTAGGTTTGCCAAGAGAGGGTCCAGAATCTTTGTGAAGACTCGAGGGGCCATAGCAAGCCCGAACGGCAAGGCCACAAATTGAAAATGGCGCTGCTCTACCGCGAACCTTAGAAATTTTTGGTGTGCGGGAAAAATTGGCACATGGAGATATGCATCTTTGATGTCTATTGATGCCATAAACTCTCCCCCTTGCAGGGAGGAGACCACAGTGCGGATTGACTGCATTTGGAAGGATCGGATGCGTAAAACCGGTTCAGATCCTTCAATCATGAAACACAGAATATGAGGCATTTCTGCATAATTTTCCACTTCCTCACTGGGAAGGAGCCCAAGCATCTGCTTAACCTGTTCCTTGAGGAACTGACACAACCCCACGGCTGCGACTGCAGGTTGCACTACAGCGCTAGTCATGGAAAAGGAGGCTTTTAATAAAGTTTCCAGCTTCTTATCAGTTGGATCTTTAAATACCTGTGCAATATCCAAGGGACAAGTCAGGTTTTTATTCACGCAAGAAACAGCCGCATCAACGGATGGGACCCCCCACTTCTTGGTGAAACTTTCCTCCAGAACATAATGCATAGAAAACCTTTTAGGAGGAGCAAACAGTTTATCGGGATGTCCCCAATCCTCATACGACAATTTATCCATTAAGGGATGAATTGGGAAGGAATAGGTAGTCTGTGGGGCTTTCCTGACTCCCAGGGAAGAAACAGAGGACGTAGCGACTTCAGCAGCAGGCATTCTGAATGTGGTACGCACCAACTCAGTATAATACTGTACCTGTTTTCTGAGCGCCTGGGAGGAGGGGACTCTCTCCTCTTCCTCTGATTCATCCGACTGCTCATGATCCATGTCCCAAGATAGGGATCTCTCCTCATTGTCAGAAGAATCATCTGAGAGAGGAATTTCAGCAGAGGGAGGGGATCTACCCCTTTTCCTGCTATCTTTCAGGGAAGCAGAAATAAAATTCATTATTCTCCCTTCAAAACCCTCCAATGTAGCCCTAAGGGAGTCCTCAGTGACATAAACCGGGGCTGGGACATTAGGAGAGGCTGCAAAACCTGACAGGGGCACTGACTCATCCTGAGAGGCTGGCTCCAGTCTTGCAGGGGGGGATGGTAACTTACAGGCACTTTTAGAACCCCTGAACCTAGGCGGTGATTTACCAGTGCTCTTGTTACCTCCCCCTGAGACCCTCTTACGAGGAGACATAGTCCTAAGCTACAAAGCAGAGGTACTAGTACAAAGTGCAATTGTTGTACTTTAAGTCTCACAATAAACATATATGCTTAAACTGCACAACCTGATGCTGAGTAGGTGTCTAAGGTTTGCCTGGATCCAATCCCCTGGGATGCTTACTGCCCACAGCTCCTGGGTCTCCACTTACAGCCCCCTGACGCTCTGGGCTTTTTAAAACTGCCACCTGGCGCCTGCGCGGTACAGCGCCGTGCACACTGACGTGCATGGCTCACAACCACACTCCCCCCTCCTCCATTAGGCCGGGAACGCGCCCGGCGCGTGTACACGAGGACCGCGGAATCCAGGAGGGAAAGGAAAACTCCATTGGAGCTGCGTGGGACCCCTGTATTACCTCTATTGTGGCAGGGACTGCAGTGGAGACGTGAGACAGCTGGAGAACCAGGCTTCACTGAGCGTGTGTACTGAAAGGCATGTAAGTATGCATCAGGCTGCTCTTACTCCCCTTAGTGGTGGAAACCAGGTAAGACATACAACTACTCAAAATGAAGAAATCCATCATATAATTATATATATAAGATTAACTTCCCTTACCTGTCCTCGCCGCAGGAATTGCTGAAACAGACAAATTCCAGCCTTCGCCCATCACGGCGGGCAATGTTAGCCAACCTTCAGGTTTATCTGGGGCTCTTTCTCGGAAGAGTATCCTACCTGGACCATGTAAAAGATTCTGCCAGAAACTTTCGTGCGCTCTGTGTAAACAGTACACCAAGTCTGGTTTTCCCAGAGCCCAGTCTTCCAATAGGAGAGGACTTACAGGCCAAACCTCGTTTCTTCGGCTGACGAGGCCCGGGTACCATACCATCTTGGGAGTCAAATATCGGCCCGAGATATGGATCCGGTCTGTTGTAGCCCTTAGGCCCCCGCAGGGACCTGCACAGAGCTAAAGATTTACGTGACCAACCACCATAGACACTGGCGAAAAAACTGAGGTGCCTCTCATATGGGAGGGGTTATATAGGGGAGGAATTCTCCTTAATTGGGGTTAACCAGTGTCCAATCACCAGAGGTGCCTATATAACCCACTATGTAATGAAGCTCCTGTGTCCCGTGATGTATGATCAAGAAATTTATTTTATGTGATGGTATGTCTCTACCAGCTTTGCACATGCAGAGTAAAATGTTTGCCCATTCTTTGCAAGATAGCTTAACCACTTTCAGACCGGACCATTTTGCTGGTAAATGACCAGAGGTCTTTTTACACTTTGGCACTGTGCTGCTTTAACTGGTAATTGCGCGGTCATGCAATGTTGTACCCAAACAAAATTTGCGTCCTTTTCTTCCCACAAATAGAGCTTTCTTTTGATGGTATTTGATTGCCTCTGCGATTTTTATTTTTTGCGATATAAACGTAAAAAGACCGCAAATTTTGAAAAAAAATGATATTTTCTACTTTTTGTTATTAGAAAAATCCAATAAACTCAATTTTAGTCATACATTTAGGCCAAAATGTATTCAGCCACATGTCTTTGGTAAAAAAAAAGTCAATAATTGTATATTTATTGGTTTGCGCAAAAGTTATCACATCTACAAACTAAGGTACGTTTTCTGGAATTTACGCAGCTTTTAGTTTACGACTGCCTATCTCATTTCTTGAGGTGCTAAAATGGCAGGGCAGTACAAAACCCCCCCAAATGACCCCATTTTGGAAAGTAGACCCCCTAAGGAAATTGATAAGAGGCATGTTGAGCCCATTGAATATTTTATTTTTTTGCCTCAAGCGATTGAATAATGACAAAAAAAAAATTTTTTTTTTTTTTTTACACAAAGTTGTCACTAAATGATATATTGCTCACACATGCTATGGGCGTATGTGAAATGACACCCCAAAATAAATTCTGCTGCTTCTCCTGAGTACGGGGATACCACATATGTGGGACTTTTTGGGAGCCTAGCTGCGTACGGGGCCCCGAAAACCAAGCACCGCCTTCAGGCTTTCTAAGGGCGTAAATTTTTGAGTTCACTTCTCACTACCTATTACAGTTTTGAAGGCCATAAAATGCCAAGATGGCACAAAACCCCCACAAATGACCCCATTTTAGAAAGTAGACACCCCAAGCTATTTGCTGAGAGGCATGTTGAGTCCATGGAATATTTTATATTTTGCCACAAGTTGCGGGAAAATTACAAACTTTTTTTTTTTTTTTTTTTTTTTCACAAAGTTGTCACTAAATGATATATTGCTCACGCATGCCATGGGCATATGTGAAATGACACCCCAAAATAAATTCTGCTGCTTCTCCTGAGTACGGGGATACCACATATGTGGGACTTTTTGGGAGCCTAGCCGCGTACGGGGCCCCGAAAACCAAGCACCGCCTTCAGGCTTTCTAAGGGCGTTACAGTTTTGAAGGCCATAAAATGCCAAGATGGCACAAACCCCCCCCAAATGACCCCATTTTGGAAAGTAGACACCCCTAAATTTAGGGGTACACTAGTGAGACTAGGTAATAAATGGCGGGTGCCCTGAAACTATAAAAAAATAACTAACCAACCAGCGTCACCTGTAACAGTTATATGGTGATCACTGGTGAAAGGGTTAACTAGGGGGCAATCAGGGGGCTTTATGCGGTAGTATATGGGGGTCCCTGGCGCTATAAAAAGCTGCAGCGAACCTAAATACCTACCTGCCTAACTAGCGTCACCTGTGACACTAATACAGCGATCAGAAAAACGATCGCTTATTAGGCTGGGTTCACACTGGAGCGATGCGGGAACGCCACGAATGCGCGGCGGGTTCCCGCATCGCATGCCTCCCGGCGGCAGTTCACACTGCCCTATGCGAACTGCTGGGAGTGTCAGTGAAATGTTACTGACACCCCCAGATCAGTTCGCATATCGCAGTGCGATCTGCAAACTCGGATCGCATGGTGTGAACACCCATGCGATCCGATTCTGCTGCGGGCCAAAAAAAGGGTCCCGTGCGAATTTGCGGCGGGTGCGGCGGGTGCGGCGAATGGCTGAACTCGAATCGCACAGAGATCGGATGTGATTTGCACTGCAGTGCGGTGCGAATCACATCCGTTCTCATAAACCGCTGCAATGTGAACCCAGCCTTAGTGACACTGGCGACGGGGGGTGATCACGGGGTTAAACCTTTATTGGGGGGGTTAGGGGGGTACCTTAGAACTAAAGGGGGCTAACCCTAACTGCCCTAACAGTTATTAGTCACAAATGACACCCGCCGGGTGATCAGGGGGTTAAACCTTTATTAGGTAATAAATGGCGGGTGCCCTGAAACTATAAAAAAATAACTAACCAACCAGCGTCACCTGTAACAGTTATATGGTGATCACTGGTGAAAGGGTTAACTAGGGGGCAATCAGGGGGCTTTATGCGGTAGTATATGGGGGTCCCTGGCGCTATAAAAAGCTGCGGCGAACCTAAATACCTACCTGCCTAACTAGCGTCACCTGTGACACTAATACGGCGATCAGAAAAATGATCGCTTATTAGGCTGGGTTCACACTGGAGCGATGCGGAAACGCCGCGAATCCGCGGCGGGTTCCCGCATCGCATGCCTCCCGGCGGCAGTTCACACTGCCCTATGCGAACTGCTGGGAGTGTCAGTGAAATGTTACTGACACCCCCAGATCAGTTCGCATATCGCAGTGCGATCTGCAAACTCGGATCGCATGGTGTGAACACCCATGCGATCCGATTCTGCTGCGGGCCAAAAAAAGGGTCCCGTGCGAATTTGCGGCGGGTGCGGCGGGTGCGGCGGGTGCGGCGAATGGCTGAACTCGAACCGCACAGAGATCGGATGTGATTTGCACTGCAGTGCGGTGCGAATCACATTCGTTCTCATAAACCGCTGCAATGTGAACCCAGCCTTAGTGACACTGGCGACGGGGGGTGATCACGGGGTTAAACCTTTATTGGGGGGGTTAGGGGGGTACATTAGAACTAAAGGGGGCTAACTCTAACTGCCCTAACAGTTATTACAGTCACAAATGACACCAATGCAAAAAAAAAAAAAAAAAATATGACATTGGTGTCACTGTGACTGGGGGGCAGGGGTAATTGGGGGGGTGATCGGGGGGTAAAGGGGGGGTGTGAGTGTGCCTGGCATGTTCTACTGTGTGTGTAGAGTGTTGGTGCAACTCACCGATCCGCTCTCCTCCGTGTCGGAACGAAAAATACCGACACGGAGGAGAGAATACATCACTTCCTCTCCTGTGTTTACATTACAGGAGAGGAAGTGATGTCACGGGGGATTTCTATTCGTCTGGAGCGATCGCGAGGGGGTGGCCATGAATGAATGGCCGCCCCCTCGTCCCGGATCGCTCCCGGACGAAAACCGACCGCCGCAGGCACCGGGCGGGGGCCCGATCGGGCCCCCGACCCGCGGGAGGCAAGGGACGTACATGTAAGTCCTTATGCCTGCCCGTGCCATTCTGCCGACGTACATCGGCGTGCGGCGGTCGGCAACTGGTTAAGCTATGTCAGATTGGATGGAGAGCATCTGAACAGCAATTTTCAAATCTTGCCACAGATTCTCAATTGGGTTTAGGTCTAGTCTTTGACTGGACCATTCCAACACATGAATATGCTTTGATCTAATCCATTTGTGGAGTGCTAGACTAATGCCCTGTACACACAATAGGATTTTCCAACAACAAAACCGTGAATTTTTTTCCGAAGGATGTTGGCTCAAACTTGTCTTGCATACTCATGGGTCGCACAAATGTTGGAAATTCCGAATGTCAAGAATGCAGTGACGTACATCACCTATGATGAGCTGATAAAAATCAAGTTCAATAGCCAGTGCGGCTCTTCTGCTTGATTCTGAGCATGTGTGGACTTTTGTACGTCTGACTTATGTACACACGCTCAGGATTTCCGACAACAAGTTTTGTTGTCGGAAAATTTGAGAACCTGCTCCCAAACATTTGTTGGCGGAAATTCCTACAACAAATGTTCTATGGAGCATACACACGGTCAGACTTTCCAACAACAAGCTCACATCCAAAATTTGTTGTCGGAAAATCCTATTGTGTGTACAGGAAATTATAGTGTATGATATATAAGATAAGTATATACAGACTTTCCCAACTGAGCTGTGGATCTCTGCAGCTCCTCCAGAGTTACCACTTCTCTGATTAATGCTCTCCTTGCCCGGCCTGTCAGTTTAGGTGGACGGTCATATCTTGGTAGGTTTGCAGTTGTGCCATACTCTTTACATTTCCGGATGATGAATTAAACAGTGCTCCGTGAGATGTTCAAAGCTTGGGATTTTTATTTTTTTTATAATCCAGCCCCGTTTTAAACGTCTCCACAACTTTATCCCTGACCTGTCTGGTGTGTTCCTTGGCCTTCACGATGCTGTTTGTTCACAAAGGTTCTCTAACTGAGATTAAATTACACACAGGCAAATCTATTTACTAATTAGGTGACTTCTGAAGGCAATTGGTTCCACTAGATTTTAGTTGGGGGGTATCAGAGTAAAATGGTCTAAATACAATTTTACACATTTTTCAGATATTTGTTAAAAATAAAAAACACACAAAACTTGAACCATTTTTCATTTTCCTTTGTCAATTATATGCCACTTTGTGTTGGTTTATCACATAAAATCCCAATAAAAATACATCATTTAGGTTTTTCGCTGTAACATTACAAAATGTGGAAAATTTCAAGGGATATAAATATTTTTTTCAAGGCACTGTACACCAATAACTGTCCGCAATGAGGTCCCCCAAGCACTAAAAATGCTGCTTATACAGGCGTTGTGTTTTTTTTCATTCAGCCTGTAGCAGCTACCATGTGTTAGCCTATGTCCCCATGCCCATTTGGCTGCTTACAGGCATATTTATAGAGGAGTGTTTACAGAGAAGAAAAAAAAAGGGGGGGGGGGTACTATCACAAGTGTGTTTTTGATAGGAGCTTTCAGGCAGAAAATGCATGACGTGCGTTTTGGCACGTCAAGCAGTTTTAAGTGTACATTTTCTAGTGTTTTGGGGAAAAAAAACATATTAAAAAATGCTAACATGCTAAAACACGTGTGCAGTATGTTCCATAGGAGCATTTATTATGTTGCTTATTTCTCCTGCTCAGTGAGCATGGACCTCAATTCAGATTCTACAATGGTCAAAGCAGTGGATATATCATACAATGCACAAAGGAACCTATTTGTAAAGGTGGATGCCATCCCTCAGCTTACTGAGTCACTGACCTAGAACAAGCTTGCAGCCAATGAAGTGTCTGGACACCCAACCTGCACAACTTCGTATCTGTTCTAGGTTCACAACTCATTAGGTAGCAAAGTCTGAATAAATTACATCCCTAGAATTTCTCAAGAACACTCAAGCAAGAGTAGCGTCTAGCTTGCTCCTTACAGCAGCTACCTAAACCAAACAACCAGTTTCCCCAGGAACTAGTAGACAAGTTAATACTGCAGTCCAGCAACATGTTTTCTTTGCCCACCACCTTTACTACATCAGATTCTGATGAAACTGCACTGAGGCTCTGCAACACTACACTTTAAAGTGAACTCTGCTATGCCCATGCAGGTTATGGGAACAACCGTTTTCTGCCCACACTTTAGAGAGTTTGCATTTAATCCAGAAAGCAAGTGTCTTTGCTGTGGACTTTTGAACATTTCCAAAACTACTTGTCATCTTAGATATTTTCCAGCACATCTTAGTGCTGGAAGCCCATTACAACAGTAGATGCAACAACATATTAACGTGTAACACACTAGATAGATTTGCTAATTACAATACTTTTCAAACATAGAAGTTGTAATGTAGTGCAAAAAAAAAGGCATATTTCAACTTTTGTAGACTGTTCATTTTACAGAAATATTAAAAGCTGAACTTCAGTCATAGAAATAGAAAGTGCTTTTCACAGCAGGCGTGCTGTCAGGGCTGGACTGGGACAAAAATTTGGCCCTGGACTTCATCATGACCGGCCCACTTTAATTTTGAGTGTCTCCAATAGCACTTCCCCTGACATCAGAGTGTCCTCCCTCTCCTCCCCCTCCATATGTGTACTCCATTTTGAAGGCAGCTTCTCGCTCCTCTCTCCAGTCATGTGATAAGTGACAAGTGATAAGCGGGGAGAGAGGATGGAGCTTTTGCCAGCTGTCTATGTCCCCCTGCAGGCTGGAGTGAGCAGAAGGCCTAATGCTTTCTCCAGCAAGTTACGGCAGCTGCTCCACCTAACAGGAGTGAAATCGCGATCACTCGCTGTCAGAGGAGCGGCTCCAGGACTGCACCTGACCGGGCCCACTGAGCCATCGGCCCACCAGGAAACTCCCTGCAGTCCCGATGGCCAGTACATGCCTGCGTGCTGCCCTACTGGGAATGAAGTGCCCCAGTGCAGGGGGAAGCAGGGTGACATTTCAGCCATAGAGATTACTTTTTTTCTAAACAGTACTGTGTTATGGGAGTTAGTCGTCACTGCAGCTTGCTGCTAAACTGAGCAACTTGTAACTAGGGATGAGCTCCGGCGTATTCACACACTCCACATGCAGAGCCCGCCAGGAAGTTGGCGCAGCATTGCACTAATCACAGGCAGTGAGACATTGCCCGATCTCTGCAAGGCAATGTCTCACTGCCTGTGATTAGCACAACGCTGCACTGACTTCCTGGTGGGCTCTGCAAGTGGAGTATGCGGACACGCCGACATTAACCTACAAAAGCATTGCCTTGTCTGGGGGGCCCCTCTGCAACAAACTACAGCCAGTCTTTTCCTACTCATTGTTTGCGAGCATCTGTCTTCAGTAGCCCAGAGTTCAGCGTAACAACTTGCCTAACGGGCACTTTCACCCCCTTCCTGACCAGGCCAAAATTTTCAGCTGTCACACCTTGACAACTGCGCAGGCATGCAGCATTACACCCATATGACATTTTTATCTCCCCCCACACTACAGCTTTCCAATGATAGTATTTAGTCACCACTAGGTTTTATTTTTTGCTGAACAAATGAAAGAGCAAAACATTTTGAAAAATCACTGATTGGTGCCCTGATTAGTGTAGCTGTCCCCTTTTACACTTGACGGTCAGCGGCTCTCCTTACAAAAAATGAATGCTGATAACTGGGAAGTGTTTTACATCTTGATCAGCCGTATATGGACACAGCTGATCATGTGGTAAAGGGCTGATCTGATTGGCGATCAAAGAGCACGCTGGGTGCGCACCGCAGCGAGCGTGGATCTTGAGGTCATCAACAGACGCCTTCCTAGAACTAAACTACAGCGCTGTAGCCATCATTCTGCTACAGTGCGGTCAGCAAATGGCTAGAGCTTATAGTGTCAGAGATTAGCTATTTTCATTCCAATTCTTATGGAGATCATCTGTCAAGAATGTCACCAAAATTTAAAAAGTCGATAGTAATCCTACCACCATTTGATGTTGATGACTGTCACGTCGGCATCCTCTGTGGCTCAGAGTCTGGTGGGTTGCTAATAGGAATCTTTTTACAAATGTGCGCACCCGAGGAGAAGGCCTGGGACTCTCTGCAGAAGGAGCCTAAAGAATAGACAAATTTGTTATAGACAATTTATAGGGATGCGCAATAGAAAGTGCGAACGGACAAACTTTCCGGCAACAAAAGTCTGATCATGTGTACAGAAAACCATAGGACTTTTCTACAAAGTACAAACACGCATGTTCAGAACCAATGCAAAAGATCAGACAACAATACAGAAGTTGACCAAAGGTGGCGGTAAAGAGCAGAAAAACCACATGATTTGGTAAAAGTTGGCTGAAAAAGTCCTGCTGTGTGTATGCAATACAAGTTCACGGCCGACACCCTTTATACAAAAATCCACGGGAAAGTTCGTACAAAGGCTGATCGTCTGTATGAGGCTAAAGACTTGACTGAGGCAATGGTTCACCTTCCAGCAGGACAACGGACCTGAACCTACAGCCAGAGTTACAATAGAATGGTTTAGATCAAAACATATTCATGTGTTAGAATGGCCCAAAGTCAAGACCTAAATCCAATAAAGAATATGTGGCAAGACTTGAAAATTGCTGCTCACAGACGCTCTCCATCCAATCTGACAGAGCTTGAGCTATTTTGCAAAGAATGGGCAAAAATGTCATTTTAGAGGTGCAAAGCTGGTACAGACATACTCAGACTTGCAGCGAAAGGTGGTTCTACAAAGTATTAACTCGGGGGGGGGGGGGCTGAATTGAAAAAAAAAAAAAAAAAAGAGGGTTAACCACCATTTATCATTTTCCTTCTACTTTACATTTATGTGCCACTTTGTGTTGTTTTATCACAAAATCCCAGTAAAATACATTTACATTTTTGGTTGTAACATTACAAAATGTGGAGTATTTCAAGGGGTGTGAATACTTTTTCAAGGCACTGTTTGTGCGTGCAGAGGCCCACCCCCAAATACTCACCCAAGCTCCATCTCGATCCAGCGATGTGCTTGACAGCTGAGCTTCTCCCAGATCCCTCAGTGGTTGAGACAGCAGTGGGAACCATTGGCTCCTGCTACTGTCAATCACAGCCAGCAAGCCAATGAGGAAAAAGTGTGGGGGGGGGGGGGCAGGGCTGAGCAGTAGCTCTGTGTCTCATTGATGCATAGAGCAGGGCTTGGGTGCTAGTACGCACCAGTTCCCCCAGAACAAGCGGGTTGCACAGTACCTCTGCAATGTTTCATCTATTTTCATATAGCAATTGAGACTGGTAACAGTGAAGTGAGATCAGACCTCACCCCTACAGTTCAGTTAAAATGTGTACAGTGGTTGTAGGGTGTAGGCAAATGTCTGGAGTCAGAGTTGGAGACACAGCTTCGGCAATAATGTACCAGGTTTAGAAAACAAGGAATACGCTACACGTAAATTTAGAAAACCTGTGGCGATTTCTGTATGTAATAGAGATTTGGAATCCTTCAAACTCCAATCACTCAAGCATTTTCTCTTTTGTGAGCACAACAAGATGATGCTGGTGCCAGCCCAATCTTTGGTGCATTATATATTAAATACAATATAGTTCACTTTCACTGCAAAGAGGGGTAGCAAAAGCACATTAGTTAAAACTCTAATAGATGAAAAAGGTTTAACCAATGTGCTTTTGCTACCCCTCTTTGCAGTGAAATATTGCCAGGATACCTAGGAATGGGCAACTTCCAGAGTGCTACAGAGTGGCAAAAACTGTGAAGGTCTCATACCCCTGGAGGGGGTGTAATTCCTGGTGAGTGCAGTCACAATAGGAGCACGGATAAGCCACGTATGCTGTGAATCACCTTTCAGGAGGGAATAGATCAGCGTGGGGTTTTCATTCACTAGCACAAAGCACTTTCACCCATTTAAAAAAAAAAAAAAGTATTATTATTGGGACTATGAACTTTATCATTGGATTTTTATAGTTTGATTTTATATCTTGATTTAATCATGTTTATTCACATTGGGGATATATAATTATTTCTGCACATTTGTAAAAATTAATGTATGGAATATTTTGCTATGAATTAATTTTGTGTATTTTCACGTATTTTTTGATATTTACATTTTTCATATATTTTTATATATATATTTTTTTACATTCTATGAGTTCTATTGCACTAAATTCATAAGGTATATTTGTATTAATTACACTATATACACTAATCACTTTTAATATATTAGGTTTAATTTAAACGAACATCGCCACACCTACTTTTACTTTTTCATCCATTTACCCCACTCAGGTGGGAGTAACCAGTAGGGGCAGCAGTTCTTTATTCATTTGATTGATTTATTTATTCTTTACACATTTATATATTTTTTACACATTAAAAAAAAAATAATAATAATAATTTCCTGCTGGTACCTAAAATCTGCATTGCGTGGAATCAAACATTTTCTCCTCTATATAGCCTGGGATTTAGGCACTTTCAAGGCTCTAAGACAGGGATATGCAATTAGCGGACCTCCAGCTGCTGCAAAACTACAAGTCCCATCATGCCTCTGCGTGTCATGCTTGTGGTTTTCAGAGTCTTGCTATGCCTCATGGGAATTGTAGTTCTGTAACAGCTGGAGGTCCGCTAATTGCATATCCCTGCTCTAAGAAAACTAGTTGAAGTGAAATATAAGTGCCATCTCCACAAAGTGCCCACATATGTGTCAGTATTATTAGTTTGAAGACCTAAAGTGTTCACTATATCATTGTAAAGCACAGCTGTTGTGGCACTTTAGTCCTGGTTATAAGTAGCTTAGTGAGGCAAAGATAAAACAGAAAGAAGAGTTGTGTATAAATGATCCAATAGTATGATTAGTGCTGCAGCGTTACCTGCGCCCACTCGGGTCCTTATTTTCATCTGGCACAATAGAGATCCTTTTCTTTCTGCATCTCTTCTGAGACGGTGTCTTTGGCATCAGTTCTGGCTCAGCAGTGAAGTCACTGTTGGGAAAGTAGACAGCTATAAATTACGGCTGTGGAAATGAAAGATTAATTGATTCATTTTTTTTGATCTATCAAAATTCTTTTGATCAGTACTCACCTCTCCGCCGGCTTCCGGGTCTTCAGGGAGTTCCGTCGGAGATCCGGTGACGTCACAGACATTGACGTCACTGGACTCCTCCCTCCTTCCCCAAGTGCCTCCGTCTGCTAAAGAAGGGATGGGGGGAGAAGTCTGCTGACGAAGTTCTGATTGTACGTAACACGTACGGGGGGAGGAGCTATGCATAATGTCACCCGCTGCTGCCCTACGGAACTAACGCGATTGTAGGCTTTTGTGTTTCAACACAAAAATGTAATCTTATACCTAAGCGGTGAGCACTTAGATCTTTTCTTTCTACCCATGACCTGGCGTCCTTGCTGAGATCTAAGGAGACGTGAGGGAAGTTTATGGTCCGTGTTCATTGGCGCCACTAGGGTTGGTGTCCCCTGGTGCCGTAAAACATGGTGTCACCCCCCCACCAACTATAGTCGCCCCTTAGTACAGACCCCCTTCCTTCAGTAGACCCCCCTCCATCAGTACAGCCCCCCCTTCACCAATTATAGTCCTCCCGGCTAATAAGTATAGACCCCTCTCGATCAGTACAGACCCCCTTCTAAGTATAGACCCCCCCAGGACATAGCACCCCCTCCATTAGTACAGACCCCCCCAGGACAGAGCACCCCCCTCCATAATACAGACCCCCCGGACATAGCACCCCCCTCTATAAGTACAGACCCCCCCGGACATAGCACCCCCCTCTATAAGTACAGACCCCCCGGACATAGCACCCCCCTCTATAAGTACAGACCCCCCAGGACATAGCACCCCCCTCCATTAGTACAGACCCCCCCAGAACATAGCACCCCCCTCAATTAGTACAGACCCCCCAGGACAAAGAACCCCCGTCTATTAGTAATCCCCCCATCAAAAGCCGACACTCACCACCTCCCCCCCAGTTACCTCACCAGCTTGGGCGGCTCAGGTACATGTAACACCTGGGCAGCAGCTGGAGAGGAGAAGAGTGTGCAGCCATGCCATCCGCATGGAGAATCGACCATGACAGGCTTGGGCAGCAGTGCTGTAGTGAGAGACAGAGGGGAGAAGGAGTAGGAGAACACAGGGGTTTGTACTGCCCTGCCATTTTAGTACCTCAAGAAATGAGATAGGCAGTCATAAACTAAAAGCTGCGTAAATTCCAGAAAATGTATCTTAGTTTGTAGACGTGACAACTTTTGCGCAAACCAATAAATATACACCTATTGACTTTTTTTTTTACCAAAGACATGTGGCTGAATACATTTGGCCTTAATGTATGACTAAAGTTTATTGGATTTTTCGAATAACAAAAAGTAGAAAATATAATTATTTTTCAAAATTTTCGGTCTTTTTACGTTTATATCGCAAAAAATAAAAATTGTCAATAGTCAATAAAATACCTTTAAACGAAAGCTCTATTTGTGGGAAAAAAAGGACGCAAATTTTGTTTGGGTACAACATTGCATGACCGCGCAATTACCAGTTAAAGCAGCGCAGTGCCAAATTGTAAAAAGTCCTCTGGTCATTTACCAGCAAAATTGTCCGGGGCTGAAGTGGTTAATAAAATGTAATTAAATTTTTTTTTTAGGAACATTTATTCAATTCTCTAATTGTTAGTAGGGTCAAATCGACCTTTGTTTTCTGCTGCTGCTGCATTAATGGCTCATTCAAGAGGAGATGTAAACATCAAAAGTTTGTAATCAGCAGCGGTTTTGCTGCTGGCTCTACATTGGTTATATTTACACATCGATACTGAGCAGTGGCAACAGCCAGTAGGTTCTATGCATGCTGGTCACATGTAAAGGGTGCACGCACATTATATGCAAACAGTGAATAGACAACTTTTTACACAGGATCTTGCATGAAAGCTAATAGTATTATGCCCATCTGTATGAGTCTTAAAATTGTAAATGTAGAGGGGCTACATTGGGGAGACACCTTAGTTATTGGGGCCTGTTTGTCTAAGGGGGCACTCATACTAGCACTTTAAACCGATCCTGGGTGTGGGTCAGCCCCTTGGGCCAGGTCACTTGTGCAGTATGAGGCTCTGGACTGCGCCCAGGATCAGCTAAGCGTACCACGCCCGGGGCCACATGGAAGAGGTAGTCCCGGGCACGGTTCACTTGTGGTCCAGTACGGTTTGCTTTGTGAGTGCAAAATATGCCAGAGCATAATTCTCTCCATAGAGGACTGTATGCTGAAGAAGGGATCACTGGTCTGGTTAGCAGTGGAGTATGCCTGGGAACACTTCCTTAATTAATAGTTCAGTGTGAGTGCAGACCAGGTCAGTTGGGAGGGGGAGAATGGAACTCAGGTGGGTTCAATTTAACAAGCCCCAGTGTTAATGCACTCTCAAAGGCATATATAGTCCCTAAGGCTGGGTTCACACTGCAGTGATGTGGGAACGCTGCGAATCCGCTGCAGGTTCCTGCATCGCATGCCTCCCGGGCGGCAGTTCACACTGCCCTATGCGAACTGCTGGGAGTGTCAGTGAAATGTTAATGACACCTCCAGATCAGTTCGCATATCGCAGTGCGATCTGCAAACTCGGACAGGAATCGGATCGCATGGTGTGCACACCCATGCGATCCGATTCTGCTGCGGACCAAAAAAAGGGTCCTGTGCGAGTTTGGGGGGGGTGCAATGCAAATTCAGCCATACTATCTGTATGGCTGAACTCGCATCGCACAGAGATCGGATGTGATTTGCACTGCAGTGCGGTGCGAATCACATCCGGTTCTCGTAGCCGCAGCAGTGTGAACCCAGCCTAAAGCTGGCCATACATCATACAACTTTCTTATTCAATTTCCTTTAGATTTACCTTCAACTGCATAGTAGAAGGGCCTCCCTGATTGCACACAAATTAAAAGTGTTTAGATTTGACTTCATATTATATGGTTTTGCTAAATCTAAAGGAAATTTATAGAAGAAAATTGTATAATGTATGGCCAGCCTAAGTCTCCAAGAAGCTGGTGTCTGAACTGGCGGTGCATTGGTCTCAATTACTGGGACTTTGTGGATTCATGACAGCATACATACACCAAATATAGTTAAAACTGGTTTCAATTCAAAACTCACCGACTGATGAATATAATAATAAACACTTTTCTGTCCTAGTGCCCAACCTGCAGACACTGGGGTCAATGCAGGCAGTCTGTGCTTTTCTTACCAAGGTGCTTTCTCAAGCCAGTGAAGAAAAATACTTGTTATGCCGCATACACACGACCGGACTTTCCAGCAGAAAAGGTCCAACGGAATCATTGCGTCGGATATTAGGATCGTGTGTGGGCTTCATCTGACTTTTTTCTTCAAAAATTCAGACAGACCTAGAAATAGAACATGTTTCAAATCTGTCAGACGAAATCAATTTCTTTCAGGAAAACCGCTCGTCTGTATGCTGATCCGACGGACCAAATACGATGCAAGGGCAGCTACTGGCTACTGTTATGAACTTCCTTCTCTAGTCTCGTCATACGTCATCACATTCAAAATGAACAGACCGGACCGTTAGTGTGTGGGCAAGTCCGTTCGGTCAGAACTCCGTCAGGAAGACCGTCGGATCTTTTCTACCGGAAAGTCCGGTCGTGTGTACGCGGCATAAGACTCGCTTCTAATAGTTAAATGGTTTGGTTTACTCCTTTCACCCTAACTTACTTTGTGTGTTGTCCATCTCTTTTCTTTTTTCATGTTTTTCTTCTCTGATCTTTTATAATGAATCTTGCAGAGACATATATCAAATGTGGCAAAAGTCCTTTTTTAAGGGATCTGTAGGGAGTCAAAGGTTGAAGGATTGATTTGTAAAGAGGCTGTAACAGCAGTGATCTTTATTATGGAACCCAGCTGAGAGATCCAACAGGATCTGTCACTATAGTTGGCCAATCATAAGCGGGCAAGACACCCACACTGCAGCTGCATGTATACATGTCCCTTGTATATGTGCAGCTGCGGGGCAAGGAATGCATTAGCCACTTATGATTGAACAACTACAGTTCTAGCTTTTTTGGAAGGATTGCTCAGCTGGGTTCAGACTGGGATCTCAACACACCTGAGCTCATCCTAATCTTTACCAGTCTCAAGAAACATATCTCCAGCCTATGACTATCTTTTGAAGAAAGTCTCTTAACCTCTAATAACTCCTATATTATGTTCACAGTCTCTGAAAATCTCTTGTTGCACATCTGCAGTCATATTTATACAGTATTGTATTCACTGATTGATATATATATATATATATATATATATATATATATATATAATCTCAATGTATAGCGCTTTGTAGATGCCAGGGGCTGCAGTTGAGGCCCCTTTACCAAGTATGTTGATCACCACTATCTTTTCAGAACTGTTGGGCTCGGTTCACACAGGGGCGACACGACTTCAGGACGACTTTGTGAGGCAACTTGGAGACGACTTGAACACGACTTAGACACGACCTGGGGCGACTTACAACACAACTTTAAGTCGCCCCAGGCCAGGCGACTTTTGCCGTGGCCAATCAGAGAATGAGCTCTGAAGGGGGAACTCCACGCCAAATTTACGAAAAAAAATTGGCGTGGGTTCCCCCTCCGAGAGCATACTAGGCCCTTAGGTCTGGTATGGATTCCAAGGGGAACCCCCTACGCCGAAAAAATGGCGTGGGGTCCCCCCAGATCCACACCAGACCCTTATCCGAGCACGCTACCCGGCCGGCCAGGAAAGAGGGTGGGGACGAGTGGGCAGCCCCCCTCCTGAGCCGTACCAGGCTGCGTGCCCTCAACATGGGGGGTGCCTTGGGGGAGGGGGGGCGTGCGGCCCCCCCACCCCAAAGCACCTTGTCCTCATGTTGATGAGGACAAGGGCCTCTTCCCGACAACCCTGGCCGTTGGTTGTCGGGGTCTGCGGACGGGGGGCTTATCGGAATCCGGGAGCCCCCTTTAATAAGGGGGCCCCCGGATACCGGCCCCCCACCCTATGTGAATGAGTATGGGGTACAATGTACCCCTACCCATTCACCTGTGAAAAAAGTAAAAAAAAACACAACACAGAGTTAAAATAGTTTATTGCACAGCTCCGGGGGTCTTCCGTCTTCGGGGGTCTTCTCGCCGGACTCCTCCGCTATCTTCTGCTAGCTCTTTTGCTAGCAGAGGAGCCCGGCTTTCTTCCTCGCCGCCGGCCTCTTCTTCCGACTTCGGGGGTCTTGTCCCCCTCTTCGGTTCTTCTGCCGGGCCACCGCTTCTTCTTATAGCTCTTTTACAGGCGGTGGCCCGGTCTTCTGTCTTCGCCGCCGCCGCCACCTTCCGTTCTTCTCCTTCTTCTTCTTCTTCTCCTGGAGCGGGGTCATCGGTTGATGTCACATGGGTTGATGTCACATGGTGAACCCCCTCCCCCTTATGATGTCACAGTCCCAGAGGATGCTGACATCATGTGACATCAACCCATGTGACATCAACCGATGACCCCGCCCCTTGTCCCTATATAAGTCGCCGCGCAGCGAGTCCCTGGCATTGCGGCCGGAGAGAACGTTGAGTCAACATCTCCAGGAGAAGAAGAAGGAGAAGAACGGAAGGCGGCGGCGGCGACAGAAGACCGGGCCACCGCCTGTAAAAGAGCTATAAGAAGAAGCGGTGGCCCGGCAGAAGAACCAAAGAGGGGGACAAGACCCCCGAAGTCGGAAGAAGAGGCCGGCGGCGAGGAAGAAAGCCGGGCTCCTCCGCTAGCAAAAGAGCTAGCAGAAGTTAGCGGAGGAGTCCGGCGAGAAGACCCCCGAAGACGGAAGACCCCCGGAGCTGTGCAATAAACTATTTTAACCCTGTGTTGTGTTTTTTTTACTTTTTTCACAGGTGAATGGGTAGGGGTACATTGTACCCCATACTCATTCACATAGGATGGGGGGCCGGTATCCGGGGGCCCCCTTATTAAAGGGGGCTCTCGGATTCCGATAAGCCCCCCGCCCGCAGACCCCGACAACCAACGGCCAAGGTTGTCAGGAAGAGGCCCTTGTCCTCATCAACATGGGGACAAGGTGCTTTGGGGTGGGGGGGCGCCCCCCCATGTTGAGGGCACGCGGCCTGGTACGGCTCAGGAGGGGGGGGGGCGCCCGCTCGTCCCCACCACCTTTACTGGCCGGCCGGGTAGCGTGCTCGGATAAGGGTCTGGGGGGGCCCCCATGCCGTTTTTTCGGCGTAGGGGGCTCCCCTTGGAATCCATACCAGACCTAAGGGCCTGGTATGCTCTCGGAGGGGGA
This sequence comes from Lithobates pipiens, assembly GCF_037356315.1. Taxonomy (NCBI): domain Eukaryota; kingdom Metazoa; phylum Chordata; class Amphibia; order Anura; family Ranidae; genus Lithobates; species Lithobates pipiens. The sequence continues at coordinate 187,135,482 of NW_027507686.1, read as the reverse complement.
ACCCACGCCAAATTTTTTTCATAAATTTGCCGTGAACTTCCCCCTTCAGAGCTAATAATTCTGTCAAAGTCGCCTCCGTATAGACAGAGATCCGACTTGGAGGCGACCTCCATTGAAGTCAATGGGTACAAGACGCCTACAAGTCGGATTGAAGTAGTGCAGGAACTTCTTTTGAAGTCAGAGCGACTTCAGTAGCGTGCATTAAGACAGCTCTCATTCACTTACATTGATTTTTAAATGTTGTCCGACCTGAGGCGACCTGAAGTCGGATCTGAGTCGCCCCTGTGTGAACCGAGCCTCAGTGAGTACAACACAATTATAGTCATAAATCACTATCAGCTGTATCAACACCTGGAAAAGAGTGGAAAAGGTGGGCTGTGTTTAACCACTTAAAGACTGGAAAGATTTGCCCCCTTAATGACCAGGCAATTTTTTGCGATACAGCACTGCGTCAATTTAACTGACAATTGCGCAGTCGTGCGACAATGTACCCAAACAAAATTTATGTCCTTTTTTTCCCACAAATAGAACTCTCTTTTGGTGGTATTTGATCACCTCTGCGTTTTTTTTTTTTTGTGCTATAAACAATTAAAGCGCAACAATTTTGAAAAAATACATATTTTTTACTCTTTGCTATAATAAATATCCCCAAAAAAGTAAAAAAATCCATCCTCAGTTTAGGCAAATATGTATTCTGCTACACATTTTTGGTAAAAATCACAATAATCGTATATTGATTGGTTTACGAAAAAGTTATAGCGTCTACAAACTCTCTCTCTATCTATCTATCTATCTATCTATCTATCTAGTGGTGAAAAGATAATGGTGATCAATGTACTTGGTAAAGGGGCCTCAACTGCAGCCCCTGGCATCTACAAAGCGCTATATATATATATATATATATATATATATATATATATATATATTGTAGACATGTCACTGGAGAAGTGATCGAGGGGGTGTACATCTCACCTAGGTTGCTACACAGTGTGAGATGGTAAATCCAGGATGGATCAGTTTCTCAGCAGCGATATGCTGCTGAGTTGTTATTTAATTTTGCCGGGCCTGGGTTTATATGGAATGGCAGGTAGGTTTGGTAGAGGGACCTGTCATTCCACATCCCCCGATCCAGTTCTGGGTTTGGGATCAGGTGAGCTTGGATCCTAATTAGCCTGGGAAGCTAAAGGCTCTGTAGGGTCTGCAGGTGATTGCTTCTCAGCCAGGGAATGAACAATCTGTGTGTTGAAGGAAGCTGCAAGCACAGCCACTGCTGGAGCTAAAACTCACCCTGCGATATCCAGGCGAAAGACGCTGTGTTTGTAAGTGTCAGATAGGTGAGCAGAACCTGTTAGTAAGCGCCCAGCCGGGCTAGGACTTTTATTTTTGTTGTACTTAGAAAGCACGGTGTTGCTGTATATTTTGTTTGCTGGACTGTTTGTACCACGAATAAACGCCAAGATCTGCTTTATCAAATTCCAAGTCTGCTGTGAACTGTGTCCAAACACACCCTACCCCGGGAAGATCCCTTACAATATATATATATATATATATATATATATATACAGTGGTGTGAAAAAGTGTTTGCCCCCTTCCTCATTTCCTGTTCCTTTGCATGTTTGTCACACCTAAGTGTTTCGGAACATCAAACCAATTTAAACAATAGTCAAGGACAACACAAGTAAACACAAAATGCAATTTGTAAATGAAGGTGTTTATTATTAAAGGTGAAAAAAAATCCAAACCATCATGGCCCTGTGTGAAAAAGTGATTGCCCCCCTTGTTAAAACATACTATAACTGTGGTTGTCCACACCTGAGTTCAATTCCTCTAGCCACACCCAGGCCTGATTATTGCCACACCTGTTCACAATCAAGGCATCACTTAAATAGGAGCTGCTTGACACAGTAAGGTCCACCAGAAGATCCTTAAAAGCTACACATCATGCCGAGACCCAAAGAAATTCAGGAACAATTGAGAAAGAAAGTAATTGAGATCTATCAGTCTGGAAAGGGTTATAAAGCCATTTCCAAAGCTTTGGGAATCCAGCGAACCACAGTGAGAGCCATTATCCACAAATGGCGAAGACATGGAACAGTGGTGAACCTTCCCAAGAGTGGCTGGCCGCCCAAAATTACCCCAAGAGCGCAGCGACGACTCATCCAAGAGGTCACAAAAGACCCCACAACAACGTCCAAGGAACTGCAGGCCTCACTTGCCTCAGTTAAGGTCAGCGTTCATGCCTCCACCATCAGGAAAAGACTGGGCAAAAATGGCCTGCATGGCAGAGTTCCAAGGAGAAAACCACTGCTGAGCAAAAAGAACATCAAAGCTCGTCTCAATTTCTCCACAACACATCTTGATGATCCCCAAGACTTTTGGGACAACATTCTGTGGACCGATGAGACAAAAGTGGAACTCTTTGGAAGGTGTGTGTCCAAGTATATCTGGCGTAGAAGGAACACTGCATTTCATAAAAAGAACATTATACCAACAGTAAAATATGGTGGTGGTAGTGTGATGGTCTGGGGCTGTTTTGCTGCTTCAGGACCTGGAAGACTTGCCGTGATAAAAGGAACTATGAATTCTGCTGTCTACCAAGAGATCCTGAAGGAGAATGTCCGACCATCTGTTCGTGTACTCAAGCTAAAACGAACTTGGGTTCTGCAGCAGGACAATGATCCTAAACACACCAGCAAGTCCACCACCGAATGGCTGAAGAAAAACAAAATGAAGACTTTGGAGTGGCCTAGCCAAAGTCCTGACCTGAATCCTATTGAGATGTTGTGGTATGACCTTTAAAAAGGCCGTTCATGCTCGAAAACCCTCTAATGTAGCTGAATTAGGACAATTCTGCAAAGATGAGTGGGCCAAAATTCCTCCAGGACGCTGTAAAAGCCTCATTGCACGTTATCGCAAACGCTTGGTTGCAGTTGTTGCTGCTAAGGTTGGCCCAACCAGTTATTAGGTTTAGGGGGCAATCACTTTTTCACACCGGGCCATGATGGTTTGGATTTTTTTTCACCTTTAATAATAAACACCTTCATTTACAAATTGCATTTTGTGTTTACTTGTGTTGTCCTTGACTATTGTTTAAATTGGTTTGATGTTCCGAAACACTTAAGTGTGACAAACATGCAAAGGAACAGGAAATGAGGAAGGGGGCAAACACTTTTTCACACCACTGTATATATATATATTCTTTCTTTTCTTTTTTCTTTTTTTGCGGGACTGCGACATTGCGTCAGACAGATCCAACAATTTTTTTGGGGCCATTGACATTTATACAGTGATCAGAGGTAAAAATAGCCACAGATTTTTGTATAAATGTAACTGGCAGGGAAGGTGTTAACACTAGGGGGCGATCAAGGGGTTAGCTGTGCTCCCTGGGAGGTGTTGCTAACTGTATGGGGGCTGGGCTGACTGGAGGAGATGACAGATCGCTGTTCCTAATCACTAGGAACAGACGATCTGTCTCTCCTCCCCTGACAGAATGGGGATCTGTTTACACGGACAGATCTCCGTTCTGCCTGTCTCAGGTGGCTCCCCCGCTTGCAAATGGGCGTGCGTGTGCCCACAAATCACAGTGTATGTGGCTGGTGTACAATACTGTATGTGTGCTCTATAATCAAGGCATCCAGTCAGCCTGCACCCAGTTTTCTCAGATTATATCTATATAATAATAATGGTAGATATTGACATCACAATAAGCTTACCAGATTGCCAAAATGAAATTCAGAGATACCCTACTCACCACACTCACTTTTAACCAAACACCTAAAAATCACATCCCCATTTGTAGCCACACCCACAAAATGATGGCCCTATTTTTAATGTCCTCAAATAATTAGTCAGGGACATTTGGAACAACATGCAGGCATTCAAGGTGAAAAGACAAACAGGTTTCAAATAATAGGCACCAACAATTGTATATATATAGTAAGGAGGTAGGTAATTAAATGTATTACGAAGAAAAAACACAAATGGCTCCATTTTGGGTTGGCATCTTCACAGTGTGACTGATGAGTCGGCACTTGCGCAGTACAATGTGTATGCTACACCACCTGGGGACAGTTGTCAGGGACATATGTTTTTCAGGGACAGACACCTTAAAACAGGGACTGTCTGTGGGAAACGGGGACACACGGTAACCATACATCAGAGGGATTGTTCCATGTGTGCTCATAATTTGATTACCCAGAGATTTCATGATTGAACTTTGCAGAAACAATCATCCTCAGAACAGCTATTAGTGCTTTTTATGGCTAAGGAGGAAGAAAAGAGGACAAGAGAACATACCTTGCACAAGCTTTTCTTTAGAAATATTATACAAATTGCCCCCACCAAATCCAGAATGGAGGATTTCTATTTTTCTGAACATTCCCCACATCTATGGCTACCAGCAGACCTCCACAGGGAATGCTTGTAGAGGTCTGGTGGTGACCATAGATGTGAGAAATCTTTGGGTACCTAAACCTAGTATCTTACGAAAATGCTAGCTCCCTGACTGTAATTCTGATTTGATTGCTTCAATATTGACTTACTGATTCACTTGCTTTTGGGAATTCTGACTTTCCTGATTTGCCTGCTTGTTCAGTGAGTCAAAATATTGAAGCCAGACACACAAAGGCAACTAGCTCTGTAGTACTCCACTTAATTGCCCCAGCAGCTACATAAAAGAGGTGGTGAGGGCAGGGTGGAGGAGCGCAGATGGTAATTATTCTGTACACTCCCAAAAGAGGAGAGGGCTATAATTTGCAAGGGGGGGAGGAGACTGTGCTAGGGAATTGACTCTTCTTGGAAAAAAGTCAATTTACCAAACATAGAATGAACCAAACTCTGTTGCATGCAAAGATGATGGAAGCTTTAGATAGAAAGTCTAAAAAAGTTGAATAATCTACGGAAACCATGGATTAAACATTGCTACATTTGAACGCCAAGTACTTTTACCATGGTAGATGAGGATTTAATGTGTAGATATGTCATTACCCTCTGGGAGTAACCTACCTTCGAGGACCTCCTATCCCTCCCTCTTCCTACTTGCTTTCTTTCCTCTCCTTGTTGTAAACCTATTCTCCTCCTTATTTTTCATATTACCTTTTTATTCAGGTAAACTCCACTATAGTTGGTTGACATACCAAAAAATTATGCTGATATTAGGCCCCAAATCAGCGGTAGATTAACCATAATGTTTCACTATTGAAAAGAGCACCACCAGTGGCGTAACTAGAACCTTCAGGCCCCCGATGCAAGAAACCATGAAGGGCCCCCCTGAACCCCAGCCAGGGCCCTTCCCTCCATGTCCGGCAGTGGAACTCCAGGGCGTGGTCACAGGTATGACCTTTGTGAGCCCTGTAGTTCCACCACTGGTATCAGTAGTTTTTTTTATTATTTTATTTTTTATTTTTAGGTGCCCCGTTGGGGGACTGTCCCTAGGCAGGATGGGGTCTCCGTCCCCAGAAGAGATGAGGTCCTTTTCTCCAGGGCAGATAAAGTTACTGCCCCCAGGTGAGAAGGGGTCCCTGTCCCCAGGGGAGGTGGGGGTCCCTGTCCCCCACATGAGAAGGGGTCCCTGTCCCCTGGGGGAGATGGAGGGGGTATGTAATGGTGTGTGGGAAATGGGGTCCTCTCACTCACCATGACCAAGCTGCAGGCCACACACTCATCCATGTTGGCCTGGGCTTCATCCAGTGTGCTGGACGGGCAATCAGCATATCTCCCAGAAAGGCCTTTCATTATCTGTGTATGATGGGGGTGGAGGGGGGCTGGCAGACAAGCCTGCAGTGTCCTCCGGGGAGCTCTCATAGGGCTTCACTGCATCTGTGTGCTTAAAGTTTGTTTACCCGGGAGAAGTATGCAGTGCAGTGTGGGCCGGACTCAGGGGGGACGGGACTCTGGCTGGGGAGAACAGACATTAGACTGAGCGGCAATGCATGGAGCAGGAGTATTCTAAGGAGCTGGCCGAGGACACAGGTCATGCGGGGAATGCACAACTAAAGAGCAGCCAGTGCGATAGTCGAGCATAGAGCTCTGCTAGTCACCCTCCACCTCCAGCCACCCGTGTGCAGGGTGCACTGGTACCCCTAGCTGCCTATGCTGCTGCTGGCCATACGTAGAGGGGGCTGCATGGGCCCCCTGCATCACAGGGCCCAGTTGCGGTCACGACTGCTGCACCCCCTATAGTTACGCCCCTGAGAACCACATAATGGGGGCTCGGGGGATGCAGCACTACAGAAGGTTTTTCACCTGTTGCCGTCCACCACGCACCGATTTACGGCTTCAGAATGTATGTCCCTCCCTCCCTAACTGACGCATGACAGTTAGTGAAGAGGAAGTCATTCATCTGTCAGATTCAGGCTCAGAATACAATCCTGTAGACAGCAGCGGCACCCTGACAGATAGCTCTGATGACGGAGTTGTGGTCCCTGCCAAGGTCAGGCTTACCCGCCCCCGTTCTGCTGTCGTTGAGGTTCATGAAGCGCAGGCCTCTCGTATGGAGCAGAGAGCCAGTACTAGTACCGCTCATCCTTTTGGTGAACTGGCAAGCACCAGCGGGCTAGTACACCCTGGTCATAGTCAAACCAGCACTGCAGTATCATGTGGTAACGTGGTGAGTCCCAAAAGTGCAGTTCCAACTGGTGAGGTGGCTAGCACAACTAGTGTCCCACAGCCACCAAGAAGAAGACAAACACAGGCCTTCAAGCCCATAGTACCCTTCCTGATGCATTTGCCAATCCTAATTGGGATCCCACCACTTCTGCAGCACCTGTACTTCCCCCATTCACTGGCCAACACGTAATTCAGGAGGAAACAGTTGATTTTACATCACTTGATTTTTATTCGCTGTTTTTCATGGAAGATCTCTATAGATCTATTGTGGACCAAAGCAATTTGTATGCTGGTAAATTCATCACCACTAATCCCCATTTGACCCTTGCCAGAGAATGGAAACCTATTACAGATTCCGAATTTAAGACCTTTCTGGGCCTATGCCTCCTCATGGGCATAACTAAAAAGTGAGTCACGGTCATATTGGTCCACTGACCCAATTCACCATATGCCCGTGTTCTCTGCCTCCATGACCAGGGCACGATACGAGCAGATCTTGTAAACCACTTCAACCAACGTTTTTGCAGACTTGTTTACTCCCCATTAAGTTGCCTGCGTTGATGAGTCCCTGATTACGTTTTCTGGCCGCTTGTCTTTCAAACAGTATCTTTCCAGCAAGCGTGCCAGATACGGGGTCAAGATGTATAAGCTCTGTGACAGGGCCACAGGCTATACATGTAGTTTTATGGTTTACAAGGGAAAAGATAGCCACGTAGAACCGCCGAACTGCCCAGATTACATAGCACTGGCAAGATTGTGTGGGACTTGGTGTCACCCTTATTCGGAAAGGGGTACCACTTGTACGTGGACAATTATTACACGAGCGTGCCACTTTTTAGTCACTTGTTTGATCATCAGATTGGAGCATGTGACACCGTGCGACCTAAACGACGGGGCTTTCCCCAGCGGCTTGTAGATTCCTGTTTTAGACTGGGGGAGAGAGCCTGCTTGAAGTGTAATAACTTGCTCACTATGGAGTGGAGGGATAATAAGAATGTTTTCGTTCTCACCTCCCTTCATACAGACAGGACGGTCCAAATTCCTACAGCAACTGGTGTTGTGGAGAAACCCCTCTGTGTCCATGAATATAACCTTAATATGGGAGGGGTGGACCTCAACGACTAGTTGTTGGCGCCGTACCTAGTTGCCCATAAGGCCAGACGCTGGTACAAAAAAAGTCTGTTTATTTATTTCAATTGGCTTTGCTGAACGCTCATGTGCTTAAATTCCAGGAAGAGATTGTCAGAGCCCTTCTGTTTCCAGACGGTGCTTCACCCCACCTTCCCAGTCCAAATGCAGTAAGCCGGCTGTATGAGAGTCATTTTCCTTATGTCATCCCGAGTACCCCTACCCATCGAGCCCCCCAAAAAAGATGTCGTGTCTGCAGCAAGCGCGGATATAGGCATGACACCCACTATTATTGTCCCTCCTGTCCTGACAATCCTGGTCTTTGCATTGGTGAATGTTTTGAACGCTACCATACACTAGTTGAGTATTAGCGTAGGGTACAGCACTGCACAGACTAGGCACACTTTCACAGGTTCTGCATTTTGAGAGACCCAAACCTGGAACCGTTACAGTTACAACAGTTACAGTTTAAAAAAAAGTGTAAAAAAAAAAAAAAGTCGTTTTATTGTTCTTTCTCTATTCTCTCTCTATTGTTCTGTTCTTTTTTACTGTATTCTATTCTGCAATGCTTTATTGTTATTATGTTTTATCATGTTTGCTTTTCAGGTATGTCATTTTTTTATGCTTTACGGTTAACTTATTGTTAACCATTTTTTTTTGTTTTTAGGTACACCATTCAGCTGCAGCGTGGATTTATTTATCTTGACAGCAACAGCGTTTGCTCCCACGATACATAAAGCCCTGACTCCAGCGCTGTAGTAGGTGATTTCACCACCACAGTTAAAAAAAAGAGCATATATGCTGAAGCATGGGGGCAGCAGGGGTGGAGGAGCGATTTGCTTCTAACTTTTGCGGGCGGATGCCCCCATGCTTCGGCATATATTTTTTAGGCCATTCAGCAGCAGCACTGATTTATTTATTTTGACAGCAGCAATGTTTGTTCCTACGATACATAAAGCTGTGACTCCAGTGCTGTAGGAGGTGATTTCACCACCACAGTTAAAAACAAAATGGTGCATGTATGCCCATCATTAGAAGTGGGTGGATGAAGGGGGGTATTCTAATGGTGGGCATACCCATCGATCAATCTCTTTTTTTTGTTCAGCCCACAGGCTGCATGAAAAAAAAAGATCACAATATACGACCCAACAAGAACCAGCAATGTACTGGTATGTTGCTGGGATTTGAGTGGTTATACCAGAATGATGCCTGCGGGTTTAGGTGTCATCTTGGTATCATTCTTTTCAGCCAGCGGTCGGCTTTCATGTAAAAGCAATCCTACTGGCTAATTAGCCTCTAGACTGCTTTTACAAGCAGTGGGAGGGAATGTCCCACCGTCTTCCATGGTTTTCTTTGGCTCTCCTGTCCCAACAGGGAACCTGAGAATGCAGACGGGGGTTACACCAGCTGACCATAGAGTGTAAACAGCGCCATTGGTAAATTAGGAAAGCATTTTATCACACCTATATTGGTGTGGTCACATGCTTTGAGGGCAGAAGAGAGATCTAGGGTCTAATAGGCCCCAATTTTTTCAAAAAAGAATACCTGTCACTAACTATTGCTATCATAGGGGATATTTACATTCCCTGAGATAACAATAAAAATGATAACAAAAAAATGAAAGGAACAGTCTAAAACTAAGATAAAAAAAAGCACCCCTTCCCCCCTCTCTTGCGCAAAGGCGAACGCAAGCGTCGGTCTGGCGTCAAATGTAAACAGCAATTGCACCATGCATGTGAAGTATCACCATAAAGGTCACATTGAGGGCAATAATTTTAGAAGTAGACCTTCTCTGTAAATCTAAAGTGGTAACCTGTAAAGGCTTTTAAAAATGTATGTAGTTTTTTCGCCACTGCATGTTTGTGCACAATTTTAAAGCATGTCGTGTTTGGTATCTACAGTATGTACTCGGCCTAAGATCATCTTTTCTTTCTCGTACATCATGGGACACAGAGACTCAGTAATTACTGATGGGTTATAGGGTATCACTAGGTGATTGGACACTGGCACACCCTAGACAGGAAGTTCAATCCCCCATATAACCCCTCCCCCTACTGGAAGTACCTCCGTTTTTTCGCCAGTGTCTTAGGTGTTGGTCACAAGTAAAGATGTGCTGTGCTGAGTTCCGCTGGAATATCCTTACTGGTGCCAGCTATGCAACCGGATCCATTCAAAGTGTCTTTTCCAGACCGAATTGGATGGTACCCAGGCCTCGTGTCCAAAGAAACGAGGTTTTACCTGTAACGCTTCTCTTTTTAGAGAGCTGGACCCTGGGATCCAGTATTTGTTTTTTTCAGCCATATTCCTGGCAGGGTGCTTTACGGGCCCAGAACTGCGGACCCCCCTATTCTAGGGGGCCCCAGTCTCTGAAGGTTTTTTCCTAACGAAGCCCACCGTGAGAGGTGAAGATTGGGTCTGTTATTCAGACTCTGCAGCTGGATAAGGTAAGGGAAACTCCTCAAGAATTTTTCTAATTCTAGTAGGTAAATGTATGCTATGCCTATAGTCGCCACCGGGGGCTGCCAAGAGCACATATCTTTTCATGCCTGATCTGTCTGCTTGGTGTCCACGCTCTATGCTCCTCCAGCCATGCTCCAGGAAGGATGAAGGTAAGGGGGTTTTTTTCTTCTGGGATTCTCCCTCCAAGGATTAGGGGGCTGAGACAGGCCTGGGCAGAGAGCGGTAATATACCCCACCACCCGCTGCCGTACGCCCCATCCACCGCCGCCATTACAGTGGCTTCACATCCACCGGCCCTTCCCTCTCCTCTGTCCCAGCCTCCCCTCCATGCTTGCCAGCAGGGTTAGAGCCTCTGCTCGCGTGGGAAATGCTTGTTTTTAAAAATGAGCGGGGGGGGGTGGAAGTGGTTGGAGAAGGTGGGGCGGAGCACTAGGCTACACAGGCTTTAAAGTGCACTCTTTTTCAGATGCACACAGCCTATGGAGGGACACAGAGCTGACAGGCGCATGTGAGTGTGGGAGACACAGGCATTCCCAGGCAGCATTTACTTAGGCACCAGACTGAGTCTTAAGTAGTAGTGGCAGTTGCTGAACTACAGGTCTCAGCAGTCAGTGCATTTTTTTGTGGTACCTCTACCTTTTGTTGCTTTGCACTATGGGTAAAAGAGGTACAAGTACCCTGAAGAATAGGGGCTCTAAGGGGTCCCCTTCAGACTCTGAGGACCCCCCCTGCAGCACCTTCCCCCCCTGCAGGACCTGGGGAGGCTGGCCAGGGAGAGCTGTCGGGGTCAGGGGCTGCAGCTGCTTCTGACACTTCAGCCCCTGTATACATTACACAGGAGGTTTTTTCCTCAATCATAAACGGTTTAGAGGAAAGATTAGTGGCCTTAATTGCATCTTCACTCAGTGGAAGAAAACACTCTAGGCCCCCCTCTGTCACCCAGGACCCTCAGAGTGAGGAACTCTGGGATAAAGGAGAGGAATCCCCCTCAGAGGAATCGGGAGGAAACTGATGATTCCACTTCTGAGAAATCTAGTGGAGAAGGGCCCTCTCCAGCTTCTCAGGATGAGCAAATGTTGGTGCAAATTCTTGCTGGATTGGTCCATTCCATGTTTAAGTTACCCGTACCTGAATCAGTTAAAGAGCCCACTTCTTCTCTGGGTTCACTGAAACCTCCTCAAACTGCACATGCTTTTCAACCTTTTGCCACATTTCAGGCTTCAAACATAAAGATATAAAATTTTTATTTTTTGTGAAGAATCACCAACAAGTGGGACACAATTGTGAAGTGGAACGAAATCTATTGGATTTTTGAAATTTTTTTAACTAATAAAAAAATGAAAAGTGGGGCGTGCAAAATTATTCAGCCCCCTTGCGTTAATACTTTGTAGAGCCACCTTTTGCTGCGATTACAGTTGCAAGTCGCTTGGGGTATGTCTCTATCAGTTTTGCACATCGAGAGACTGAAATTCTTGCCCATTCTTCCTTGCAAAACGACTCAAGCTCAGTGAGGTTGGATGGAGAGCATTTGTGAACAGCAGTTTTCAGCTCTTTCCACAGATTCTCGATTGGATTCAGGTCTGGACTTTGACTTGGCCATTCTAACACCTGGATACCTTTATTTGTGAACCATTCCTTTGTAGATTTTGCTGTATGTTTGGGATCATTGTCTTGTTGGAAGATAAATCTCCGTCCCAGTTTCAGGTCTTTTGCAGACTCCAACAGGTTTTCATCCTAGAATGGTCCTGTATTTGGCTGCATCCATCTTCCCCTCAATTTTAACCATCTTCCCTGTCCCTGCTGAAGAAAAGCAGGCCCAAACCATGATGCTGCCACCACCATGTTTGACAGTGGGGATGGTGTGTTGAGGGTGATGAGCTGTGTTGCTTTTACGCCAAACATATCGTTTTGCATTGTGGGCAAAAAGTTAGATTTTGGTTTCATCTGACCAGAGCACCTTCTTCCACATGTTTGGTGTGTCTCCCAGGTGGCTTGTGGCAAACTTTAGACAAGACTTTTTATGGATATCTTTGAGAAATGGCTTTCTTCTTGCCACTCTTCTATAAAGGCCAGATTTGTGCAGTGTACGACTGATTGTTGTCCTATAGACAGACTCTCCCACCTCAGCTGTAGTTCTCTGCAGTTCATCCAGAGTGATCATGGGCCTCTTGGCTGCATTTCTGATCAGTCTTCTGATTGTCTGAGCTGAAAGTTTAGAGGGACGGCCAGGTCTTGGTAGATTTGCAGTGTTCTGATACTCCTTCCATTTCAAAATGATCGCTTGCACAGTGCTCCTTGGGATGTTTAAAGCTTGGGAAATCTTTTTGTATCCAAATCCGGCTTTAAACTTCTCCACAACAGTAATACAGACCTGCCTGGTGTGTTCCTTGGTCTTCATGATGCTCTCTGCGCTTTCAACAGAACCCTGAGACTATCACAGAGCAGGTGCATTTATACAGAGACTTGATTACACACAAGTGGATTCTATTTATCACCATCAGTCATTTAGGACAACATTGGATCATTCAGAGATCCTCGCTGAACTTCTGGAGTGAGTTTGCTGCACTGAAAGTAAAGGGGCCGAATAATTTTGCACGCACCACTTTTCAGTTTTTTATTTGCCAAAAAAGTTTAAAATATCCAATAGATTTCGTTCCACTTCACAATTGTGTCCCACTTGTTGGTGATTCTTCACAAAAAATTAAAATTTTATATCTTTATGTTTGAAGCCTGAAATGTGGCAAAAGGTTGAAAAGTTCAAAGGGGCCGAATACTTTCGCAAGGCACTGTATCTATTCTGAGTGGGATCACCCAGATAAACATTTTTTTCCTCCTAAAAAGTTTTCTACACTTTATCCTATGGAGGAAAAATTGACTAAGATGTGGGGTATACCGGCAGTTGACGCCGCCATTTCCTCCGTAAACAAAAGCCTGACTTGTCCTCTTGACAACGCTCAGATGCTTAGGGATCCAACTGATAAGAAAATGGAATTCCTATTAAAAAATGTTTTCTCCTTGGCAGGTTCAGTAGCACAACCTGCAGTGGCAGCAATTGGAGTCTGTCAATATTTGAGAGACCATGTTAAACAGAAGCTTAAAGCCTTACCTGAACAGCAAGGGTTAGCTAACCTTCCAGCGGCTCTGTGTTTTGCTGTTGATGCTATCAGAGATTCTATCCTTCAGACCTCTCGCCTTACGCTTGGATTGGTACACATGCGTAGAATCTTGTGGCTGAAAAATTGGTCAGCCGAATAACCATGGAAGAAACTCTTGGCGTGATTTCCCTTTTGTGGTGCAAAACTGTTTGGAGAGGACTTGGACAATTATATCCAAAGGATCTCTAGTGGGAAAAGCACCTTTTTACCAGTCAAGAAAAGGAGTAAACGCCCCTCCTTTAAACGAGCGCTTTCTCCAGTGCCAGGGGCATCAGCCTCCAGGCAGTCATGACAACCTCCTCTGTCAAGCTCTAAGGTTAAAACTCAGAGTCAACCCCAGGGACAAAATAAGTCCTTGTGAAGAATGTCTTCAAAACAAAATGCTAAGACCTCCTTATGAAGGGGCGCCCCCACTCACTCGAGTAAGGGGAAGACTACTAAAGTTCTCAGGGCTCTGGCAGGAGGAATTTCGGGACAAATGGGTGGTCTCCACAATAACTCTAGGTTACAAACTAGAATTCTGAGAATTCCCTTCACCTCGTTTCCTCAGCTCAAATGTACCCAGAGATTTAGAGAAAAAGAAGTCTCTCCTTCTAGAGTTGGAGCGACTATTGTCGCAAAAAGTTATCATGGTAGTTTCCATGCAAGTGCAGGGAATGGGGTTTTATTCAAACCTTTTCACGGTACCGAAGCCAAATGGAGATGTCAGACCCATTCTAGATCTCAAATATCTAAACCGATTTCTAGAGATAGGGTCCTTTCGCATGGAATCGATCCAATCGGTAGTCTCCATCCTACAAGGAGGAGAACTTCTGGCATCAATAGACATCAAGGATGCGTACCTGCATGTACCTATTTTCCCTGCTCGTCAAAAGTTCCTGCATTTCGAAGTAGAAAAACGCCACTTTCAGTTCGTAGCTCTGCCTTTTGGGCTAGCTACTGCACCTCAGGTGTTTACAAAGATCTTGGCCCCTCCTCTGGCCAGATTTAGGGCCCAAGGTATAACGATAATAGCATACCTAGATGACTTTCTCTTGATAGATGGTCGGTATCCCGCCTGGACCAAAATTCGGTCACCACAATCAACTACCTGGAACGCCTAGGTTGGGTCCTCAACTTAGAGAAGTCTTCTTTAAAACCAGTAAGAAGGCTAGAGTATTTGGGTCTGGTCATAGATACATCCCAGCAGAGGGTATTCCTACCCCAAGCAAAGATCAGTGCTATAAGAGAACTGATTCAGGTAGTCAGGGCAAAGAAGGGTCCTTCTATTCGTCTTTGTATGAGGTTGTTGGGGAAGATGTTGGCTTCATTCGAAGCAGTTCCCTACGCTCAGTCTCATTCAAGTCTACTGCAAAAGAGTATCCTATCGGCCTGGATCAAGAAGGTTCAGGCGTTAGATTTTCCGATGCATCTGTCCCCTACAACGCGTTGGAGCCTCAGCTGGTGGTTGATACCCGAAAAACTGCGGAAAGGGAAATCCTTTTTACCAGTTACCTGGACAGTGGTAACAACAGATGCCATTCTTTTGGGTTGGGGAGCAGTCCTGGAACAGTTGACTGTCCAAGGGAGATGGTCCAGGACCAAGAGGGCCTTACCCATCAACTGTCAATAACGAGGTAAGGAGGCCGAGATGCTGAGAGGGCTCCCCTTGCGGCCGAGTGCAGTGCAACCCTGAAGGTGGCACAGGGATGCAGTGCCCACAGTAGCACAGGTTGCCGGGTAGCAGCAGTAGATGGAAATGCTGAGCAGACCAGTCTCTGGAGGCAACTGTGCAAGAAGTCCAAGGCGGGGTCTGGGTTAAGCCGAAGGTCAAACACGGGAGGTCAATCCGGAGGTAAGAGGGATGGATGCTGAACTGGAGACCAGGAAACGGAAGTCAAGCCAAGCCGAGGTCGGGTGCCGGGAGCAGACAAGGAGTATCAGGGACAAGCCAGAAGTCGGAGCCAGGAGAGTAATCGGAAGCAGGTCAAACAAGCCGGGTCGGTAACAGGAGATCAGGTAGCGGAGATAACAGGCACGGGTACTCAGGAAGAGCTGACGATAAACCAGCAATGTGATGCTGTCAGGTGAACGTTTAAATAGGCACGACGCTTGAGTTACGTCGTGAGCGCGCCACCACGTTCGTACGCCTACGACGTGTAACGTAATGCGTTCGTACTACCCGGCGCACGCGTACTCGATCAGAAGCTCCATCAGGCGTTCGTCTGAGAATCATATCGCGTCTTCGTGGGCGCTGACGCGCGTTGACACGATCGTGTCTCACGAGGTAACTCCTATTTCCCTGACATCAACATTCTGGAGATCCGTGTGGTGTATCTAGCCCTAAAAGTCTGGATACTCGGGTTGCAGGGTTGCCCTGTCAGGATCCAGTCCGACAATGCCACAGCTGTGGCTTATATCAATCACCAAGGGGGCACCAAGAGTCGTGCAGCTCAGGAAGAAGTAAACCAGATCTTTAACTGGGCAGAAAGACATGTGCCATGCATATCGGCAGTCTTCATTCCGGGGTAGAGAACTGGCAGGCGGACTACTTGAGCTGCCAGCAGTTAGTGCCAGGGGAATGGTCTCTCCACCCCGATGTCTTTTTGGCCATATGCCAGAGATTAGAGCTGCACGATTCTGGCTAAAATGAGACTCACGACTTTTTTGCTTAGAAGATAGATCACGATTCTCTCGGCGTAACATCATCTTTCACATTAAAACAAAAAAATTTTGCTAACTTTACTGTTTTTTATAATTTTTTTTAATTATTGAAGTATATTTTTTCCCAAACAATTGCATTTGAAAGACTGCTGGGCAAACACAGTGTGACATAAAATATTGCAGCAATTGCCATTTTATTCCCTAGGGTCTCTGCTAAAATATATATATATATATATATATATATATATATATATATATATATATATATATATATATATATATATATATATATATATATATTTTTTTTTTATTTATTAATGTTTGGGGGTTCCAAGTAATTTTCTAGCAAAAAATATTGATTTTAACTTAAGAAAGAAGTGTCAGAAAAAGATTTAGACTTTAAGTGGTTAAACTTCCTGCATTTACACATGGTTGAAAGCTTGGCAGACTGCCCAGATTATTTGTTTACACAAGAAGTTCTATGCCTTTGATCTAAGGAGTTAGTTACAATGTTTCATGCAAGTTCTAAATTTGGCAGATTGCTGGGGATGCTTTATTTTGACAGCTGAGTGAGCAGATAATCTCTCCACTTGTTTATATGAAATAATCGCCTATTCTCAGTGGGAGAGATCGTCAGAGGAGAGAATCAAGATTGCGTTTTTTTAACGATTAATCGTGGAGCTCTACCAGAGATGGGGGGTTCCGGATGTAGATCTCTTTGCGTCCAGGTTCAACAACAAGGTCGACAACTTTGTGTCAAGAATGAGGGATCCTCTTCCATGCGGGACAGAAGCGTTGGTTCTCTCTGATTAATGCGTTCCCTCCTATTCTGCTACTGCCAAGACTGCTTTGCAGGATCAGGCAGGAAAAGAAGTCGGTGCTTCTGGTGGCCCCAGCATGGTCCAGAAGAGCTTGGTATGCAGAAATAGTGAAGATGGCGGTAGGCTCTCCTTGGACCCTACCATCCCTTCCAGACCTGCTATCCCAGGGACCAGTATTCCATCCTACCTTACAAACGCTAAATTTAACGGTTTGGCTATTGAAACCCACATTGTGAAGAATCATGGGCTTTCGGGCCCTGTGATATCTACCTTGATTAATGCAAGAAAGCCAGCTTCCAGAATGATTTATCATAGAGTCTGGAAAGCATATGTCTCCTGGTGTGAATCCAGGGGTTGGCACCCCAGAAAATATGTCGTAGGCAGAATCCTCGAATTTCTACGAAATGGGTTAGAGATGAAACTGGCCTTGATTACCATCAAGGGCCAAGTCTCGGCCTTATCGGTTCTGTTTCAACGTCCACTTGCTTCACATTCTTTGGTCCGAAGCTTCATACAAGGGGTAACGTGCCTTAATCCTCCAGTTAGGGCGCCTCTGAACCCCTGGGATTTGAATTTGGTTCTGTCAGCTTTACAGACGCAGCCTTTTGAACCGATACATCAGATTCCCTTAGTTCTGTTGACAAGGAAATATATTTTTCTGGTGGCCATTTCTTCTGCCAGAAGAGTATCAGAATTAGCGGCCCTCTCTTGTAAAGAACCGTATCTGATAATGCACAAGGATAGAGAGGTGTTACACCCTCATCCTAGTTTTCTACCGAAGGTGGTCTCAGGTTTTCATCTAAACCAAGATATTGTTCTGCCTTCCCTTTTTCCAAATCCCTGTTCTACGGAAGAGAAGTCACTACATTCTTTGGATGTAGTGAGACAAGTCAAAGCCTATCTGGAAGCAACGGCTCAGGTTCGCAAAACTGATGTTTTGTTCGTATTGCCAGAGGGTCCTAAGAGAGGACAGGTAGCGTCAAAATCTACCATTGCTAAATGGATTCGACAAGTAATTGTTCAAGCTTATGGTTTGAAGCAAAAGATTCCGCCTTTTCAGCTCAAGGAGCACTCCACTAGGGCTATTAGTGCTTCGTGGGCGGTGCATCACCAGGCCTTCATGGCTCAAATCTGCAAGGCCGCAACCTGGTCATAAATCCATACATTCACCAAATTTTATCAGGTGGATGTGAGAAGGCATGAGGACATTGCCTTTGGGCGTAGTGTGCTGCAGGCAGCGGTACAGGGTCCTCAGGTCTGATTATACCCTATGTTGTGTGGTTCCCCTCCCCTCAGATAGCATTGCTCTGGGACATCCCATCAGTAATTACCGAGTCTCTCTGTCCCGTGATGTACGAGAAAGAAAATGGATTTTTACAGGTAAGCTGTTATAAAAATCCTATTTTCTTTTGAGGTACATCACAGGACACAGAGGTCCCTCCCCTCTTCTAATACACTTACATTGCTTTGCTACAAAACTGAGGTACCTCCAGTAGGGGGAGGGGTTATATGGGGGATTGAACTTCCTGTCTAGGGTGTGCCAGTGTCCAATCACCTAGTGATACCCTATAACCCATCAGTAATTACTGAGTCTCTGTGTCCCGTGATGTACCTCAAAAGAAAAGGATTTTACAAGTAAGCTGTTATAAAAATCCTATTTTTTACTTCATCAAACATTTGGGCAATATAGTGTGTTTTAGTGCATTAAAATAAAAAAAAGTGTTTTTTCCCCAAAAAAATGCATTTGAAAAATCGCTGCGCAAATACTGTGCAAAAAAAAATAAAAAATTAAACGCACCATTTTAATCTGTAGGGCCTTTGATTTTAAAAAAATATATAATGTTTGGGAGTTCAAAGTAATTTTTTTGCAAAAAAAATAATATTTTTCATGTAAACAAAAAGTGTCAGAAAGGGAT
Source organism: Lithobates pipiens (assembly GCF_037356315.1). NCBI lineage: Eukaryota > Metazoa > Chordata > Amphibia > Anura > Ranidae > Lithobates > Lithobates pipiens. The sequence goes on along the minus strand of NW_027507686.1, from coordinate 187,116,753 downwards.
TGTCTTCAAGTGGTTAGAAGAGTGGGTGATGTGTGACATAAGCTTCTAAATGTTGAGCATTATATGCCAGGACAATTCAACCCCCTTCCCCCAAATGACCCCATTTTGGAAAGTAGACACCCCAAGCTATTTGCTGAGAGGCATGTGGAGTCCATGAAATATTTTATATTGTGACAGAAGTTGCGGGAAAAATAAAAAAAATTTTTTGCACCAAGTTGTCACTAAATGATATATTGCTCAAACATGCCATGGGCATATGTGAAATTACACCCCAAAATACATTCTGTTGCTTCTCCGGAGTACGGGCATACCACATGTGTGAGACTTTTTGGGAGCCTAGCCGTGTACGGGACCCCAAAAACCAAGCACCGCCTCCCAAAAAGTCCTACACATGTGGTATCCCTGTACTTAGGAGAAGCAGCAGAAGGTATTTTTGGGTGTAATTCCACATATGCCTATGGCATGTTTGAGCAATATATCATTTAGTGATAACTTTGTACAAAAACAAAAATGTGCGGAATTTTCTGGCAACTTGTGATAAAATATTCCATGGACTTAACATGCCTCTCAGCAAATAGCTTGGGGTGTTTACTTTCCAAAATGGGGTCATTTGGGGGGTTTATGCCATCTTGGCATTTTATGGCCTTCAAAACTGTTATAGATAGTGAGGAGTGAAATCAAAAATGTACTCCCTTTAGAACTCCTGAAGGCGGTGATTGGTTTTCAAGCCCTGTACGCAGCTAGGCTCCCAAAAAGTCCCACACATGTGGCATCCCCGTACTCAGGAGAAGCAGCAAAATGTATTTTTGGGTGCAATTCCTGCATATAACTATGGCATGTGTGAGCAATATATCATTTAGTGACAACTTTTTGTAAAAAATTTTTTTTGTCATTATTCAATCACTTGGGACAAAAGAAAATTAAATACTGTATTCAATGGGCTCAACATGCCTCTCAACAATTTCCTTGGGGTGTCTACTTTCCAAAATGGGGTCATTTGGGGGGGGGGTTGTACTGCCCTGCCATTTTAGCACCTCAAGACATGAGATAGGCAGTCATAAACTAAAAGTTGCGTAAATTCCAGAAAATGTATCCTAGTTTGTAGACGCTATATCTTTTGCGCAAACCAATAAATATACCATATATACTCGAGTATAGGCCGACCCGAATATAAGCCGAGGCCCCCAATTTACCACAAAAAAACTGGGAAACTTATTGACTCGTGTATAAGCCGAGGGTGAGACATCCCTGTGTCCATCCCTGTGTCCCGTCCATCCCTGTGTCCATTCCTGTGTCCCGTCCGTCCCTGTGTCCATCCCTGTGTCCCGTCCGTCCCTGTGTCCATCCCTGTGTCCCGTCCGTCCCTGTGTCCCGTCCGTCCCTGTGTCCCGTCCGTTGCTGTGTCCCGTCCGTCGCTGTGTCCCGTCCATCCCTGCCTACCTGTGCCAATCTGCAGCCTCTGTGTGCCATGCTCTCCTCGTCTGACAGACGGCGGCCATTCCTCTGTTCAAAAGCCGCGCCTCCCTGTCTGTGATAGGCGGAACACTCAATTTCCCAGCAGTCAGTGTTTCGCCTATCACGGACATCCTCTCATCCTCGTCCGTAGTATGAGAATGAGCGGATGTCCGTGATAGGCGGAACACTGACTGCTGGGAAATTGAGTGTTCCGCCTATCACAGACAGGGAGGCGCGGCTTTTGAATAGTAGAATGGCCGCCGTCTGTCTGCTCGACACGCTGATCGGGCAGGCAGACGGCGATGACTCGAGTATAAGCCGAGGGGGGCACTTTCAGCCTCAAAAAAGAGGCTGAAAATCTCGGCTTATACTCGAGTATATACGGTACACTTATTGAATTTTTTTTACCAAAGACATGTGGTGGAATACATTTTGGCCTACATGTATGATTAAATTGCGTTTATTAAAAAAAAATTATAACAAAAAGTAGAAAATAAAATTTTTCCATTATGTCGCAAAAAAATGAAAATTGCATGAGACAATCAAATACCATCAAAAGAAAGCTCTATTTGTGGATGTAAAAAAAAGGGGCAAATATTGTTTGGGTACAACATTGCATGACCGCGTAATTACCAGTTAACCACTTGCCGACCGCCGCACGACGATATACGTCGGCAGAATGGCACGGGCAGGCATATGGGCGTATATATAAGTCCCTGCCTGCCCGCGGGTGGGGGGCCCGATCGGGCCCCCCCCCCGGTGCCTGCGGCGGTCGGCATTCCTTCGAGAGCGATCCGGGATGAGGGGGCGGCCATTCATTCATGGCCACCCCCTCGCGATCGCTCTCGACGAATGGAAATCCTCCGTGACATCACTTCCTCTCCTGTAATGTAAACACAGGAGAGGAAGTGATGTATTCTCTCCTCCGTGTCGGTATTTTTCGTTCCGGCACCGAGGAGAGAGCATCGGTGAGTTGCACCAACACACCACACATACAGTAGAACATGCCAGGCACACTCACACCCCCCCTTTACCCCCCGATCACCCCCCCAATTACCCCTGCCCCCCCCAGTCACAGTGACACCAATTGCTTTTTTTTTTTTTTTTTTTTTTTTTTTTTTTGCATTGGTGTCATTTGTGACTGTAATAACTGTTAGGGCAGTTAGGGTTAGCCCCCTTTAGTTCTAAGGTACCCCCCTAACCCCCCCCCAATAAAGGTTTAACCCCGTGATCACCCCCCGTCGCCAGTGTCACTAAGGCTGGGTTCACATTGCAGCGGTTTGAGAACGGATGTGATTCGCACCGCACTGCAGTGCAAATCACATCCGATCTCTGTGCGATTCGAGTTCAGCCATACAGATAGTATGGCTGAATTCGTGTCGCACCCGCCGCAAACTTTTTTTGGTCCGCAGCAGAATCGGATCGCATGGGTGTTCACACCATGCGATCCGAGTTTGCAGATCGCACTGCGATATGCGAACTGATCTGGGGGTGTCATTAACATTTCACTGACACTCCCAGCAGTTCGCATAGGGCAGTGTGAACTGCCGCCGGGAGGCATGCGATGCGGGAACCCGCCGCGGATTCGTGGCGTTCCCGCATCGCTCCAGTGTGAACCCAGCCTAATAAGCGATCATTTTTCTGATCGCTGTATTAGTGTCACAGGTGACGCTAGTTAGGCAGGTAGGTATTTAGGTTCGCCGCAACTTTTTATAGCGCCAGGGACCCCCATATACTACCGCATAAAGCCCCCTGATTGCCCCCTAGTTAACCCTTTCACCAGTGATCACCATATAACTGTTACAGGTGACGCTGGTTGGTTAGTTATTTTTTTATAGTTTCAGGGCACCCGCCATTTATTACCTAATAAAGGTTTAACCCCCTGATCACCCGGCGGGTGTCATTTGTGACTGTAATAACTGTTAGGGCAGTTAGGGTTAGCCCCCTTTAGTTCTAAGGTACCCCCCTAACCCCCCCAATAAAGGTTTAACCCCGTGATCACCCCCCGTCGCCAGTGTCACTAAGGCTGGGTTCACATTGCAGCGGTTTATGAGAACGGATGTGATTCGCACCGCACTGCAGTGCAAATCACATCCGATCTCTGTGCGATTCGAGTTCAGCCATACAGATAGTATGGCTGAATTCGTGTCGCACCCGCCGCACCTGCCGCAAACTCGCACGGGACCCTTTTTTTGGTCCGCAGCAGAATCGGATCGCATGGGTGTTCACACCATGCGATCCGAGTTTGCAGATCGCACTGCGATATGCGAACTGATCTGGGGGTGTCATTAACATTTCACTGACACTCCCAGCAGTTCGCATAGGGCAGTGTGAACTGCCGCCGGGAGGCATGTGATGCGGGAACCCGCCGCGCATTCGTGGCGTTCCCACATCGCTCCAGTGTGAACCCAGCCTAATAAGCGATCGTTTTTCTGATCACTGTATTAGTGTCACAGGTGACGCTAGTTAGGCAGGTAGGTATTTAGGTTCGCCGCAGCTTTTTATAGCGCCAGGGACCCCCATATACTACCGCATAAAGCCCCCTGATTGCCCCCTAGTTAACCCTTTCACCAGTGATCACCATATAAGTGTTACAGGTGACGCTGGTTGGTTAGTTATTTTTTTTATAGTTTCAGGGCACCCGCCATTTATTACCTAGTCTCACTAGTGTACCCCTAAATTTAGGGGTGTCTACTTTCCAAAATGGGGTCATTTGGGGGGGGTTTGTGCCATCTTGGCATTTTATGGCCTTCAAAACTGTAACGCCCTTAGAAAGCCTGAAAGCGGTGCTTGGTTTTCGGGGCCCCGTACGCGGCTAGGCTCCCAAAAAGTCCCACATATGTGGTATCCCCGTACTCAGGAGAAGCAGCAGAATTTATTTTGGGGTGTCATTTCACATATGCCCATGGCATGCATGAGCAATATATCATTTAGTGACAACTTTGTGAAAAAAAAAAAAAAAAAAAAGTTTGTAATTTTCCCGCAACTTGTGGCAAAATATAAAATATTCCATGAACTCAACATGCCTCTCAGCAAATAGCTTGGGGTGTCTACTTTCTAAAATGGGGTCATTTGTGGGGGTTTTGTGCCATCTTGGCATTTTATGGCCTTCAAAACTGTAATAGGTAGCGAGAAGTGAACTCAAAAATTTACGCCCTTAGAAAGCCTGAAGGCGGTGCTTGGTTTTCGGGGCCCCGTACGCGGCTAGGCTCCCAAAAAGTCCCACATATGTGGTATCCCCGTACTCAGGAGAAGCAGCAGAATTTATTTTGGGGTGTCATTTCACATATGCCCATGGCATGCGTGAGCAATATATAATTTAGTGACAACTTTGTGAAAAAAAAAAAAAAAAAAAAAAAGTTTGTAATTTTCCCGCAACTTGTGGCAAAATATAAAATATTCCATGGACTCAACATGCCTCTCAGCAAATAGCTTGGGGTGTCTACTTTCTAAAATGGGGTCATTTGTGGGGGTTTTGTGCCATCTTGGCATTTTATGGCCTTCAAAACTGTAATAGGTAGTGAGAAGTGAACTCAAAAATTTACGCCCTTAGAAAGCCTGAAGGCGGTGCTTGGTTTTCGGGGCCCCGTACGCGGCTAGGCTCCCAAAAAGTCCCACATATGTGGTATCCCCGTACTCAGGAGAAGCAGCAGAATTTATTTTGGGGTGTCATTTCACATATGCCCATGGCATGCATGAGCAATATATCATTTAGTGACAACTTTGTGAAAAAAAAAAAAAAAAAAAAGTTTGTAATTTTCCCGCAACTTGTGGCAAAATATAAAATATTCCATGAACTCAACATGCCTCTCAGCAAATAGCTTGGGGTGTCTACTTTCTAAAATGGGGTCATTTGTGGGGGTTTTGTGCCATCTTGGCATTTTATGGCCTTCAAAACTGTAATAGGTAGCGAGAAGTGAACTCAAAAATTTACGCCCTTAGAAAGCCTGAAGGCGGTGCTTGGTTTTCGGGGCCCCGTACGCGGCTAGGCTCCCAAAAAGTCCCACATATGTGGTATCCCCGTACTCAGGAGAAGCAGCAGAATTTATTTTGGGGTGTCATTTCACATATGCCCATAGCATGTGTGAGCAATATATCATTTAGTGACAACTTTGTGTAAAAAAAAAAAAATAATTTTTTTTTTGTCATTATTCAATCGCTTGAGGCAAAAAAATAAAATATTCAATGGGCTCAACATGCCTCTTATCAATTTCCTTAGGGGGTCTACTTTCCAAAATGGGGTCATTTGGGGGGGGTTTTGTACTGCCCTGCCATTTTAGCACCTCAAGAAATGAGATAGGCAGTCGTAAACTAAAAGCTGCGTAAATTCCAGAAAACGTACCTTAGTTTGTAGATGTGACAACTTTTGCGCAAACCAATAAATATACAATTATTGACTTTTTTTTTACCAAAGACATGTGGCTGAATACATTTTGGCCTAAATGTATGACTAAAATTGAGTTTATTGGATTTTTCTAATAACAAAAAGTAGAAAATATCATTTTTTTTCACAATTTGCGGTCTTTTTACGTTTATATCGCAAAAAATAAAAATCGCAGAGGCAATCAAATACCATCAAAAGAAAGCTCTATTTGTGGGAAGAAAAGGACGCAAATTTTGTTTGGGTACAACATTGCATGACCGCGCAATTACCAGTTAAAGCAGCGCAGTGCCAAAGTGTAAAAAGACCTCTGGTCATTTACCAGCAAAATGGTCCGGTCTGAAAGTGGTTAAAGCAGCGCAGTGCCAAATTGTAAAACATGCTCTGGTTATTGAGCAGCCAAATCCTCTGGGGCTTAAGTGGTTAAATTGAAAAACCATGAGGGTTTACAACCCCTTTAATTCTTAACTAAACAATTTTATGATGTCATATGCGACTAGAGTTATACTTTCCTGTAATAAGATTATCTTAATGCTACCATGTAAAATTTTATTTTTTACTCATTACATTCAATGTCTTCTGATAATCTTTAATAAAATACTTGTACAAGAAAAAAAGTAAATTTTTCTAGCAAGTTTAAAGGCACATTGCAAGTCAATAGAAATTATTAACAAAAAGGAAAAATACAGCAAATCAGCATTTAAAACCTTAGATCTTTCTATGCTTTTACCTGCAATTTTTAGGTTGGTGCACTTCCAACCAGATCTTCGGTTGTAAAAACAACAGTATGCATCAAGTCTACCTATGACCAACACTTTCTATTAAAACTATTAAACAATAAATAGCGTTGATGGTGCGCTGCATTGACCACTTTGATCATTTTTGGAATTAAAACCTGGTTTGAAATAGTGCTAAATTGTTGGTGTACAGTCAGCATACATGTAACTCCTAATGATAGGAGTCTTAGCTATGGGTGGTCTAACTACGAGTACTATAACAACAGGTGGTCAGAAGAAGCCAGCTGATATCTAATGGCTTATAAAGGAAAGGGATATCCCAACAAGGCACAACCATGCAATGAATATCAATACTGAACCTGAGACATGGGAGGCTAGAGACTTCTAAACAATGAGGCCCCTAACTGACTATGTCTTCCACTTGCCATATCAGCTATTGCAACACCCTCATATTTTTCACAGTTTAATCCTCCATGGACCTTCACTACTCTTGGTGCTTCTATCAAAAACAAATCCATACCTGGCATGTTGATCTATTTTCAACACATATAAAGGTTCTGTAGAGTATTTAAAAACAGTTTTTTTTTTCATTATTTAATTCTAAAGATAGTAGTAAGGGGCAAACTAAGGAGATATTGGAAAACACGGGATGGTAGGAACTCCGAGACATAGAGATTTTGACTTTAGTTTTTGCCTATGTAGTTTTTCTTATATTTCACATATTCATATCCCTGATTGATGCAAGAGAATCCTACTATTATTGCTGTTACGCTGCAGAACAGTCAGACATAAAATGATATAAAGTATGGTACAATAAGCATTGGTATTGTGAATTGTACCTGTGTCATACAGTTACTGTTCCTTGATTGCATACAACCATGCATTAAGAAGAAACTTAACCAACATTGACCACCACTGGTTACCAATGTCTCTGCTTGTTTCAAAACATTAATACTCTGTTCCTTCAATTTCTTGCCATGTCCACACCAAGTTCTTTAGTCTTGCTGTTTTTTTTTTACATGTCATACAGTCTTTCTCTTCCCTCATTCCTCTAAAGGTCAGGTTCAGTCACCAGACAATAATAATCTGCTCTGGCTGAGTAGTTTCGAGATCCTAAGTCGGAGATGTCTACATCTGCAGCATTCTCCTTGTTTCCCACTTGCCTCACTGGAGCCATCCGAGGTGGTGGAGCTTTATAAAAAGTCCTTCGGACCCCTGGAGGGAAAAGATCACTTTAGTAGGAGGGAAAACACACAAGGCACAAAGTGATACATGAAGGTAAAGCATGCTTGGGTCAGGTGGTACCTAGGTCTCCATCAGGGTCAGGATCTGCAGTCTCACTGTTTACTGTCAACATGGGATCCCTATCATCTTGGTTCTGTAGTTGAGGGTCCCCTCTCCCTTCTGATAGAGATATTTTCTGAGGCAGAACAAGGCGTAACTCCTTCCAGAAATCACTTGCAGGAGACTGCAGAAAAGAGGCAGTGACACTAGTTATGTAAACCAATAAATGTTTTACTGTGGGGAAGCAAAAATCTGGACGTTTGAAAGAACTTTGAAAACAAGCTTCTTTATGAAAAAAAAAAAAAAAAGTTAAAGCGGAACTTTACACTTGATAACAAAATAATGTCCTTTAGCAAAGAGCATACCTTCCATATTAATGATTATGCTACCCAAATAAGTGTATGCTGTAAACTAACTCCAGCATTTCTCCTGTTTCTTTTTGCTGGAGGCTGCCATTTTGCTGAAGCTCAGGGCCAATGAGCAGCAGTAAACCTTTAGGCTGTCAGCAGATTGCCCTCTACATTTTCAGCACAGTGCCCAAAAATAGAGAGCAACCGAGCATGTGCAAAGCAGGGTGAGCCAGGGTATTACTGGATTTTAAACAGCATAGGCATCTATTTTGAATGTTTTACATAGCTATACCTGCCAAGGGGGGGGGGGGGGGGGCAGCCTAAAGTGATCTAGCAGGACTGAATTTTCAGACTAAAGTTCCACTTTAACAAATACATTCATTATATGAGACCATTGCACATCATAACTAAATACTTTTCATATACAGGTTTGACTTAGTACTGCTGGCAGTAAGGAATCTGAAGTATGTATGCCTGAGCAAAATGTCAGAAAACATATACAGTACATATCTCATATATACACACACATTTTCCCATGATTTGTCTCTTTAAATATACCTGGCAGAAAACCAATGAGATGGGACTTCCTGTGCTGCATTTATCAGCCCCATCAATCATCATCTCTGCCCAATTCACTTCTGTGGACTACAGAACATCTCCCCTCTGTGTTATGGAGATTAGGAGAGTAGGCTCTGTTCTGTAGTCCTAATGCACTTTCTGCCTTAAAGTGATTGTAAAGCTTTGGTTTAAAAAAAAAAACCCATAACAAACATGTCATACTTCCCTCGATTGTGAAGTCCGTTTCGAGTGCCCCCGATCCTCGACTTCTTGGGTCCCTCGGTGGCTCTCGTGGCTCCTCCTCTTATCAGATAACCCCCTAGGAGAAGCGTTCACCCAGGGGGGGGGGGGTTACTTTGCGGGCGCACTCCCGAGTCCAGTATTCAGCGTCCATAGACTCCAAACGTAAGACTCTGCCCCAGCGCCCGCGTTACTGGATTTGATTGACATCAATGACTGCACTGCTACCCATCCCTACTTCCGAGAGATCTCGCCGCGGCAAGTTATAGCGTTTAAAAAATAGGGGATAGTTTATAGCATTTTTATTAATATTTTTTTTTAATTAGTAATGGCCCCGATCCTCGACTTCTTGGGTCCCTCGTGGCTCTCGTGGCTCCTCCTCTTATCAGATAACCCCCTAGGAGAAGCGTTCACCCGGGGGGGGGGGGGAGGGTTACTTTGCGGGCGCACTCCCGAGTCCAGTATTCAGCGTCCATAGACTCCAAACGTAAGACTCTGCCCCAACGCCCGCGTTACTGGATTTGATTGACATCAATGACTGCACTGCTACCCATCCCTACTTCCGAGAGATCTCGCCGCAGCAAGTTATAGCGTTTAAAAAATAGGGGATAGTTTATAGCATTTTTATTAATATTTTTTTTAAATTAGTAATGGCAGCTATTATTATCGTGACTGCAACATTATGGCGGACAGATCGGACACTTTTGGCACGATTTTGGGACCATTCACATTTATACAGCGATCAGTGCAATTAAAAATGCATTGATTACTGTGTAAATGTGACTGGCAGTGAAGGGGTTAACCACTGGGTGGTGCTGTAGGGGTTAAGTGTGTCCTAGGGAGTGATTCTAATGGTGGGGGAGGGGCTGTGTGTGACAGGACACTTTGTGACAGTGTCACTAGGTAGAAAGGGGAAATGCTTGTTTACATTAGCATTTCCCCGTTCTTCCTCTCCGTGAGACAATCGCAGGTATCACCGTGGACATCGAGTTCACGAAGCTCCCGGCAAGCGTGTGCATGCCCGCCTCTTAAAGGGCAACATGCAGGTACGTGATTCTGCCTGTACGTGCCCTTCTGCCGCAGTATATCTGCGCGAGGCGGTCAGGAAGCGGTTAAGTAGCACAGAAGATTTTTATAACAGCCTACACCAGGGATTCTCAACTAGGGTTCCTCCAGATGTTGCTGGGGGTTCCTTAAACAATGAGTGATTTCTGCATCTCAGATAAGTTCCCATTGACATCAATGAACTTTTTAGCTATCTGTAATGCCGCGTACACACGATCGGAATTCTCGTCAGAAAAAAATCTGATGGTTTTCCCGAAGGAATTTCCCGACGGAATTTCGACGGAATTCCGCTCAAGCTGTCTTGCCTACACATGGTCACACCAAATTCCAATCGTTTAGAACGCGGTGACGTACAACACGTACAACGGGACTAGAAAAAGTTCAATACCCAGTAGCCAATAGCTTCCGTCTCGTAGTTGAATCTGAGCATGCGTGATTTTTGGCGTGTCGGAATTGCATACACATAACCGGAATTACAATCGTGTGTACGCAGCATAAGGAGGTAATTTTTCCCAATGATCACAAATGTAAGGAGCATTCTTCCTACTGACCATCACGCTAATGTATCATGAGCTGTAGATATAATAATTGTTAGCAGTGGTTCAGTGAACCAGAACGTTATTTCAAGGGTTCCTCTGTCTTAAAGAGGTTGAGAAAGGCTGGTCTACACACTCCCCAGTTACCTCCATGGGTGATATAGTTTCACCATCCACGGCGGGGGGAGGCGGTCACAAGCTGGTGCTGACCAATAGGAATCGCTCGGATCTGTCCTGGTCACCATCTACTTCCTGGACCGGGATGTTGGCTCATAGATGACCAATCATGTAAATCCTGCCGCCTCTGCAATTCTTGACGATGTTCACATAGGTCTGCCACAAATCTGTCTCCTGATGAGGCCTCCCACTCACATTGCTAGAGTCTAGAATGAGGAAATACTACTTTGTCTTGTCTGTAGCAGACTGATAACATCGTATCTAATCCACCTGACCGGAACTCAAGGATGGTTTTTGAGTGATAAAAGGGACAGCTTTTTTTAAAGCCTCTCCACAGCACTTATTTTAATATAGTCTATACCTAAAACCTAATTGACCTAATAGTTAAACTAAGTCCCAGACCATTAACATTAACCCAACCTCCTAAATAATCCCTAACACTAAGGTTCTCACACATGGGCTTGTCCACAATACGGATTCCGCTTGATCAGCAGGAGATCAATCCATTGATCCCCGCTGAGCAGGCGGGTGACAGGTCCGTCTCCACTCACTGTGTAGAGATTGGATGAAAATGGATCGCCTGTCTGTTTTCATCCGATCTGATCCTCCAGATGGAGGGAAAATAGGGTTTCCATCCGTCTGGATTTCACAGACAGGATCGGATCAGATATCGGTGGATGTCAGCAGACAAGTCACCACTGACATCTGCCACTCCATAGAGGTGAATGGAGGCTCCGATCAGGTCCACCAGAAAAAATGACAGGCGGATCTGAACAGAGTGCCTGTGTGAAAGGGGCCTAACTAACCATTTTTTCTTAATACTTAAAGTGGAGTTCACCCAAAAATAGAACTTCCGCTTTAAGGGAAGGTGACCCCCTGACATACCACATTTCGTATGTCATTTTTTGGGGGGGGGGGAGAGGAAACCCTCTTTTTAGACGGTTCCAGCTCCCACTTCCTCCCGGGGGAACCACGACGCTGGAAGTAAGTTCACCTCTCACCCCTCCCTCTCGGCAATCATCTGGGACACGTCACAGGTCCCAGATGATTGCCTGGCCAATAACAGCATGGCTCGCGCATGCGCAGTGCATGCCCGGCTGTGAAGCCACAGCCGGGCGCCCACAGTGACAATGCCGGGGCCGCAGAGAGGAGCTTCGTTCCCCCGCATCGCTGGATCCTGGGACAGGTTAGTGTCCGATTATTTAAAGTCAGCAGCTGCAGTATTTGTTGCTGCTGACTTTTATTTTTATTTTTTTTTCCTGGGAACTCCGCTTTAACATGTTCTGCATTAGGACTTGCTGCTGTGAAAGTTCACAGTGACTTTGCTGAAAGATACCAGCACCAAACTTCCACATACTTATCTGAGTTTCCTCTGTGTGTCCTTGAAAAGGTAAAATACATATACAGAACAATGACTTTATTTTGTGTGCATATGTGTGATGATGCTGGGAGCAAGTTCCTCTGTATCCAGAGACAGATGGTAATATTTTTGTGTCTTTTGTAAAGTACTGCATTAAAAAATGTTGGCCCTTTATGAATGACTAAGATTAAATAATATACAGCAGGTAAAATAAGTATTGAACACGTCAATATATTTCTAAAGGTGCTCTTGACGTGACATTTTCACCATGTCGGTAACAACACATGCGATCCACACATACAAAGAGACCAAAACAAATAAGTTCAGAAATTAAAGTGGTTGTAAACCCTTACAAACCACTTTGACCTACAGGTAAGCCTAGATTAAGGCTTACCTGTAGGTCCAAGAAATATATATTTGCCAAAAGACAGGCACCGCTGTCTATGGCGCATGCGCTGTAGACAGCGGCGCGCAGGCGCACTGAACGCGCCGCTGTTAACGGCGATATGCCGTGAGTGGCGGCGCGTGTGCGCATGCACGGGAGTGACGTCATCGCGGCTCCGTCGAATGACAGCGCCGGAGCAGTGAGACCCACCAAGAAGATAGAGGCTCCGTACACAAGGGGACAGCGGTGACTTCGCTGGCTCCTGTGTCAGGTAAGTGACACATAATGGACTACTATGCGCTGCATAGTAGCCCATTATGCTTTACCTTTGCAGGGAATCAAAGAGGAAGTAAACTCATCAGGGTTTACTTCCTCTTTAAGTTATGTGTAATAAAATGGAAGTACTGAACACGCTAACTGAAATGTATTTAATACAAAATCCTTTGTTGGTACTGACAGCTTCAACATGCCTCCTGTATAGAGAAATTAGTCACATGAATTGCTCAGGAGTGATTTTGGCCCATTCTTCCACACAGTCTTCAAATCTCGAAGGTTCTGTGAGCCTCTTCTATCAACTCTGATCTTTAGTTCTTTCCATAGATTTTCTATTGGATTCAAATCAGGTGATTGGCTGGGTCGTTCTAGCAGCTTTATTTTCTTTCTTTGAAACCAATTGGGAGTTTCCTTGGCTTTGTGTTTGGGATCATTGTCTTGCTGAAAGGTCCACCCTTATTTCATCTTCATCATCCTGGAAGAGGGCAGCAGATTTTTATCAAGAATGTCTTAATACATTTTTCCATTCATCTTTTCTTCAATGGCATAAAGTTTGCCAGTACCGTATGGTGAAAAACAGCCCCACACCATGATGTTCCCACCTCCAAACTTCACTGTTGGTATGGGGGTGTTTTTGGGGTGATGCGCAGGGCAATTGGACCTCCAAACATGGTGTGTGTTATGGCATCCAAAGAGTTCAATTTTGGTCTTATCTGACTAGACTATATTCTCTCAGTATTTCACAGGCGTGTCTAAATGTTGTGCAGAACACTTTAAACGAGCTTCAACATTCTTTTTCTTCAGCAATGGAGCCTTGCGTGGTGAGCGTGCGTACAGGCCATGGCGGTTGAGAGCATTACTTATTGTTTTTCTTGAAACAATTGTACCCGGTCTTTCTGAGGCTCTCCACAAGTGGTCCTTGACTCTTGGACGTCTCTTTTATTTTCACTCCTCTGTCACAAATCTTGCAAGAAGCCCCTGGTCATGACCGGTTTATGGTGAAATGATGTTCTTTCCACTTCCAGATTATGGCCCTAACAGTGCTGGAGCTTTCAGAAGTTCAGAAATCCTTCTGTAACCAATGCAATCAGTAGGTTTTGCAACAATAATGCCCTGTACAAACGGTCTGACTTTCCGGAAACAAAATCCGTCTGATTTTTTTCCGACGGATTTTGGCCTAAACTTGTCTTGCATACACACAGTCACAAAAGTTGTCAGTTGTTCAGAACAAGATGACGTAGAACACGTACAACGGGACTGTAAACGGGCCAGTAGCCAATAGCTTTCATCTCGTAATTTTTTCTGAGCATGGGTGGCACTTTGTCCGTCAAAATTGCCTACACATGATCGGAATTTAAACGATCGGATTTTGTTGTCGGAAAATTTTAGATCCTGCTCTCAAAGTTTGTGTGTTGGAAATTCCGCTGGAAAAAGTCTGATACAGCCCACACACACACGATCGGATTTTCCCACAACACGATCCGATCGCACATTTTCCGTCGGAATGTCTGACCATGTGTACAGGGCATAAGATTGCAAAGGTCTTGAGAGAGCTCTTTGGTCTTACCCATCATGAGATGTTTCTTGTATGACACCTTGGTACTGAGACACCTTTTTATAGGCAATCATTTGAGAGTGAACCAGCTGATATTAATTTGCACTGACAAGGAGCAGGATTGCTTTCTAATTACTGATAGATTTCAGCTGGTGTCTTGGGTTTCCATGCCTTTTTGCACCTCCCTATCTTCATGTGTTCAATACTTTTTCCTTGTGTCATTTCCTTTTATTACACATAACTTAATTTGTTTTAGCTTCTTTGTGTGGAATACATGGGTTGTTACTGACATGTGGTCAAAATGTAATGACAATAGCACCTTTAGAAACATATTTAACTAGACAAATGGTGACCTGTTCAATACTTATTTTACCCGCTGCATCTACGCCACATTGACCATATGCTAGGTTTTTTTGTCACTTTTGGGTCATTGTCTGTACAGTCTTGGAATTGTTGTCATGCAGTGACATGATAAAGCTCAGTTTTCCCCCCAGTGCTACCATCTCTTCTCACACATACCACAGAGTCAGCCTTCCAAAGCAGCATTTTTAGTAATCCTCTCTGGGAATTCAGCAGTTGGGTGACTTCTGTCGGCAGTTCCTTGTACTGGTTCTCAAACAGAATAAAGATCGGCCTGCGGGAGAGCTCCAGCAGGCGTAACAACCCATTCCTGAGCACAAGAACACACATTGGTTACTATCATGGCATCAATTGTGCAGACTGCATACAAAAGGCTGATTACTATTGATGAACCTACCTGAAGCTGTTTTGACACCATTCTTGTTCTAGATACGCTAGTGACAAAATCACTATCAATCGACGGCAGCGGCTGACATTCATAAGCAACTCAGCAGAAGGTTCTGAAAATAAAAATGTGTTAATAATCCATCTAAGATATTTATTTAGAAGGTCTATACAGGCATACCCCACTTTTAAGTACGCAATGGGGTTTATTTACTAAAGTGCAAAATCAGGCTCACTTCTGCATAGAAACCAATGAGCTTCTAACCCCAGCTTGTTCAATTAAACTTTGGTAATAAAACCTGGAAGCTCATTGGTATCTATGCAGAAGTGAGCCTGGTTTTGCACTTTAGTAAATAAACCCATTGAGTACTTAAAAGTGGGGTATGCCTGTATTCTGAGCTTATTAAGAGACTGCTGGCTTCATGTAGAGGTCACCTAGTACCCTTTTATCATTTTAATTATAAATATGAATTTGTTTGATATGAATCATTTAAATGTGACAAATATGCAAAGAAATAAATCAGGAAGGAGGAAAATATTTTTTTACAGCACTGTATATTATTTAAAAAGAAGAAAAAATAATATACAGTGGAACCTTGGTTAACGAGTACTGCGCTTAACCAGCGTTTTAAAAGACAAGCACATTTTTAAACAAAATCCTGACTCGGTTTGCCAGTGTTGTCTCACAAAATGAGCAGAATTCAAGCTAATGTGGTGTGCAGTACCGCATTTAGCCAGAGGGGGGGCGCTGGTGACACTTGAAACGGTTCGGAGCCGTACGGAAATACTTAATTCCCGAGTGTTTCTGAGTTCAGCCGAGCTGTCCCAGAGTATTTCCAAAGCTCTCTGGCCCCCCACCTCTGGCCATATATGGTATTGCATGCAATAGAAGTCAATGCAGAACAAATTATCTTTGTGTCCATTGACTTCTATGGGGAAATTCATTTTGGTATGCGAGTGCTTTGGATTACAAGCATTCTCCTGGAATGGATTATGCTCGTGATCCAAGGTTCCACTGTAAACAAGTGTTCACAAAAGAGAAACGCATCTGTCAACCATGATATGTTTTCAAGAAACACATTGTACATGTTTCAAGAGGCAACATAAATGAAGCCAACACAAGTGGCAACCTTTAATATAGCCCATACAGCTCTTGACTTTGTTATTCATAGCTTGGTACATTGTAGAGGACTAGTAGATGACAAATTAATTTACCTGTATTAGGCAAGAGATTTCTCTCATCCAAGTGCAGCTTGTACCCATATCTGTTCTCCAAATGGGGTTTTAGGATAAAGTTTGTGAACTTTGTGTCAATGTTTGATGGACAAAACGAGACATAAGCATCGAACAGACGTCCATCTGCGGGCAAACACAGACCTGAGTTTTGTACAAATACCATATACTCTATAGAATTCTGAATTATTCTGCTCATACAGTGTTTGTCAAGTCCCAGCTATAGGAATTTTAGGAAATCTGTTGCTGAGTCTGACCTCTCTTTCCAAAAAAGTGCTAGTTGCCTGGCTGTCATGCTGATCCTCCTACTTTCAATCGGAGACCCAAAACAAGTCTATAGATAAAGGTATCGGTTGTTTTCCTAACTTTCCTGAGCGGCATACTTGATCTGGCTACCAAACTACTAGCATTTTCATAAGTTTTTGTGCAATGATAACCCAGCCTGATATAAGCTATAATGTCAAAAGTATTGGGACACCTGCCTTTACACGTGCATAAACTTTAATGGCATCCCAGTCTAATGCCCTGTACACACGGTCGGACATTCCAACGACAAAATCCGTCTGATTTTTTTCTGACAGATTTTGGCCCAAACTTGTCTTGCATACACAAAGTTGTCGGAAAATCTGATCGTTCAGAACAAGGTGACGTAGAACACGTACAAAGGCACTATAAATGGGCCAATAGCTTTCATCTCGTAATTTTTTCTGAGCATGGGTGGCACTTTGTCCGTCAAAATTGCCTACACACGATCGGAATTTAAACGATCGGATTTTGAAAATTTTAGATCCTGCTCCAAAAGTTTGTGTGTTGGAAATTCCGACGGAAAAAGTCTGAGGCAGCCCATACCGTGTGTATAGGGCATTAGTCCATAGGGTTCAATATTGAGTTGGCCCACCCTTTGCAGATATAACAGCTTCAACTCTTCTGGGAAGGCTGTCCACAAGGTTTAGGAGTGTGTCTATGGAAACATTTGACTATTCTTCCATTTGTGAGGTCAGGCACTGATGGTGGATGAGAAGGCCTGGCAGTCTCCGCTCTAATTTATCCCAAAGGTGTTCTATTGGGTTGAGGTCAGGACTCTGTGCAGGCCAATCAAGATCTTCCACCCCAAACTTGCACATCCATGTCTTTATAGACCTTGCTTGTGCACTGCCGTGCAGTCATGTTGCAACAGGAAGGGACCATCCCCAACTGTTCCTACAAACTTGGGAGCATACAATTGTCCAAAATGTCTTGTACGCTGATGCCTTAGGCGTTCCCTTCACTGGAACTAAGAGGCCAAGCCCAATCCTTGAAAAACAACCCCCCACCATAATGGGGGGGGGGGGGGTGATTTGGACCAGTGCACAAAGCAAGGTCCATAAAGACATGGATGAGAGAGTTTGGTTTGGAGGAACTTTACTGGCCTGCACAGAGTCCTGACCTGAACTCGATAGAAAACCTTTATGATGAATTAGAGCAGAGACTGCGAGCCAGGCCTTCTCATCCACATCAGTGCCTGACCTCACAAATGTGCTTCTGAAAGAAAGGTCAAGCATTCCCATAGAATATGGATAGCCTCCCCAGAAGAGTTGAAGCTGTTATAGCTGCAAAGGGTGGACCAACTCAATATTGAACCCTATGGACTAACTCTGGGATGCCATTTAATTTCATGTGGCATGTAAAGGTAGGTGTCCCAATACTTTTGGTAATATAGTGTAATTCTCTTTAATGCTAAATAAATATTCTGGATATTTAGCCCCAGTGTAAGAATACAAAATGGCTTCAACCATAAGTTTTTTATATATAATATATATTTTTTGTTACAAATTTATCTCAGCAAGGCAGTAACTGTAAATCCATTATATTGAATGCACGCGATTTATACCAAATATTATTTTGTGGTGTATTATTTTCACAAATTATATAGTACTTTTTATTTTATTCTGGCTGGTATTTGAAGCTTGCGCATTTTTTGTGACGTTAAATGCCAACTCTGGCCAAAGTTCTAACATTACAGCCTCACAGGGCTTTACATCCACAATGGCTGTGATGCTTTGCAGATGCGCCATTTTTAATATGAATGTGACAGATGGCACTCCCTGTCAAATTTGCCCATTGATGATCAATAGGGTTGCACCACAAACACGAGCCAGTGTAAAAAACAAAAAAGCAGGTATCGAGAGGTGGCAGTAGCACCTCCTGAGTGCCAGCCAGCCAGCCAGCCAGCACTTTAAAGCATTCTTAAAAGTGATCCACTGCAGATCGTTTTTCAGAAAGCGGTAAGGATGAACTTCTATTATTTGCTTTTGTTATGTAAGACCCCTTTCACACTGGGGCCGCAGTAAAGTGCCGCTCATTTTAGCGCCGCTTTACTGTTGTTTAAGTGGCGCTTTCGGCCGCTAGCAGGGTGCTTTTAACCCCAAAAAAGAGGGATAAAAACTCCTGTGTTGCGGCGCTGCCGAATCACTTTTTAGGCGGTTCGGAAGGGCTGCCCATTCATTCCAAAGGGCAGGGTATTATGGGAGAACTAACTACAGCGCTCTATACCCACCCCAAAGATGCTGTTTGCCGCACATTTTGGAACGTCCCACAAGCACACCGCCTGAGTGTGAAAAGTCACACTGGAATGAATGGGGGGCGGTTTTCAGGCACTTAACAGAGGCTATTTCCAGCACTAAATTGCCTGAAAACCGCCCAAGTGCGAAAGGGGTCTAATGCTACATTTTCACACGTGACTAGCGCCTGTGT
Source organism: Lithobates pipiens (assembly GCF_037356315.1). Classification (NCBI taxonomy): domain Eukaryota; kingdom Metazoa; phylum Chordata; class Amphibia; order Anura; family Ranidae; genus Lithobates; species Lithobates pipiens. The sequence continues at coordinate 187,097,687 of NW_027507686.1, read as the reverse complement.
GAATGACAGCGGCAGGAATCTGCAACTGTTTCTGCCACCTGTGAGCAGCTAGCTGCAGGCACTGAGCCCTATACACGTCAATGACACAAAGTGCATCCAGCAGCTATCAATTAGTAAATCAAGTAATTGCTGGCTGCATTGGCAGCCATGTATAGCTGCAGCCACTGCTGACCTTCATTGAAGTGTACAAGGCACACTGGTTGCAGCTAGCTGCTCACAGGTGGCAGAAATCTAATATCTAATTCCTGCCATTGTCATTCACTCCGGGGCTAATCGCATGTGCAAATGTAGCCTTAAAGTGGTTGTAACCCTAAAAAAAAAAAAAGATCCTGTTTCTTTAAGGCATGATCTATAGCAGAGAGCTTGTGCTATGTAATTTGTCCCTTCCTATGTTGCAATATACCTGGTTGATCCTGCTTGTTTCTCTGTCCCCCTGTCTGTGCTGACCACAGTAATCATGGCTGCTGAGCCATGATACCTGCTCTCTGCTGTGAGTCTCCTCCCTCTCCCCCTCCCTCCCTGCCTGTCAGCGCGAGAGTGTCTCTCCTCCCCGCCCCTCCTGCCTCTATTCAGTTGCAATATGCAGCAAAAATATGTTTATCCCCTCCGGCCTCCGGATTAAGCAGTTAGTGTTTTTTTTTTTTAATGAAAAGGCTAAATACCTTTTCTCACATGACTTCCCTCTGCTGGCCAGGTGACATCACAGGGGAATCTCACCCCCTCCTGCTGCTATGCATAGATCGAGGAGGAAGTTCGGAGGGGATCACATGACCGCACAGCTGGGGTGTGAGAAAAGGTATTTAGCCATTTCATTTTGAAAAAAAAAAACACGAACTGCATAATCCAGAGGGGACAACAGTAAAGTTACAGTGTGACTTTACAAACGCTGTATTCAATTTAGTATTATGTCCAGAAAATTCTTATGTTGCATTCATTTATATTCTAACTTTTTAATAGCATCTAAATCAGAAATGGACAAATTCTTAAAATATTCAAGAAACCATCCAGCTCATGGCTGGGTCCAAATGGCCTAATTTTATTCTATAGAAATCACAAAACTTTGTAGTGTTTTAGAAGAAATGGGGTTCTCACCATTAATTTCCAAATCTGCATATTTCTCTCTGTACCAGAGACGTACATTCAGGCGACACTTGATATATAGAATAGTACCAACAACAAGAACTGCAAGGACGCAGAGTGCGAAGAGGACAGCCGCTATGTGTCCTGCTTTATCTGTGGAAAGAAAATGACAAATACTTTATAGAGTCTGAGATATTCAACGGTTTCATGTTTTTGGACCGTTTTCTTCTTGACTCTTTGCTCATAGAAAAACATTTCATATTTGAATACCAATACTTGACTGATTTGTGATCTAATTTTAAAGAGGACCATCTGTAATGTTACAAGTACAGGGCATACCCCACTTTTAAGTACACAATGTATTTTATTTACTAAAGCTAGAAAGTGCAAAATCAGGCTCACTTCTGCAGGCGCGGTGGCCCGGCAGAAGAACCGAAGAGAGGGACAAGACCCCCGAAGTCGGAAGAAGAGGGCGGCGGCGAGGAAGAAAGCCCGGCTCCTCCGCTAGCAAAAGAGCTAGAAGAAGATAGCGGAGGAGTCCGGCGAGAAGACCCCCGAAGATGGAAGACCCCCGGAGCTGTTCAATAAACTATTTTAACCCTTGTGTGTTGTGTTTTTTTTTTTACTTTATTTTACAGGTGAATGTGTAGGGGTACATTGTACCCCATACTCATTCACATAGGGTGGGGGGCCGGTATCCAGGGGCCCTTATTAAAGGGGGCTCCCGGATTCCGATAAGCCCCCTGCCCGCAGACCCCGACAACCAACGACCAGGGTTGTCGGGAAGAGGCCCTTGTCCTCATCAACGTGGGGGGGCCACGCAGCCCCCCCTTCCCCAAAGCACACCCCCATGTTGAGGGCACGCGACCTGGTACGTCCCCCCCCTTTCTTGGCCGGCCGGGTAGCGTGCCAAGGGCCTGATGTGGACCTGGGGGGGACCCCCACGGCGATTTTTTTGCCGTTGGGGCTCCCCTTTAAGTCCATACCAGGTGGCGGGGCCAGCGACACATCCTTCGCGGGCCCTGCCTACCTGGGGACGTGCTCAAAATGAGCGGACTTTTCTCCGGGCGGGAAAGGTCCGTTCATTTCAAAAGTACGGCGGACTGGCATACGCACGGCCGCATTGTCCGCTGAAATGCAAGTCCGGCGGGAAGATTGGAGTGCAAAACTACTTTCTAAGTCCGCCGTACTTTTGGGTAAAAAAAGTCCGCCGGAGGGGATTGTCCGGCGGACTTGAGTTTGCCGGACTTTTCCACTCGATTGTTTGATCGTGTGTACGTGGCATAAAAGGTCAGTAAGGGCACACTTTAAAAAAATTTCTTCAGCGACATGGATTCTCTAAGTGAAAATGCATTTTTGCAAAAAATTACTCCCAAAAATCAACAAATACGTTTATGATTTTATATTGGGACACAGGTTGGACACCCCTGTATTAAACGGTCCTTGCATGAAATCCAATGTCCGCTGATAATGTCTGGGCCCACTCCCCCTGTTAAAATCATGAAAATCATCTGTTGAAAGTAAGTGCAAAATAAATCTGTTAAGCAAACAGATTTTATACGTGTCTTGTGCTTACTGCACTTAGGAGAAACTGATGTCACCTCCCTGCGAAATACAGAGCAACCCAAATCTTGCGAAATGACAATCTTGAAATGGACTGGAGTGTCTTTATATTTGGCCCTCTGCATTCCTTAGGAATTTCCCCAAAAGGGTAGTGATGCGGGAGACATTGTCAAGGTAAATATATAATCTAAATGACCTTACTGACTTCAGGAACTTAACCACCTGCCTATTGGGCACTTTCACCCCCTTCCTGTCCAGACCAGTTTTCAGCTTTCATCGCTGTCATACTTTAAAGCGGTTGTATAGTCTTTTTTTTTACTTTTACCTACAGGTAAACCTATAATAAGGCTAACCTGTAGGTAAAAAAAATATCTCCTAAACCTTTACAGTTTAGGAGATATTCCCCTTGAAATGAGCAGCTGACTGCAGCGGCGCATGCGCACAGGGGATTCACGGCTGAAAGCCCGGCAGACACCGGACCCTGCCGGAAAGAAATCTCCCGCGCGCCGCGCTGGAGCCGCAATACCCGGAAGACATGCCGAGGGAACATGTCAGCTCCCTCGGCGTGGATCGGGCGAGATTTTGGGGCCTCGTTCTAAGGTAAGTATTTCATAATGAGTATTTCATAATGAGCTAGTATACAGTGCATACTAGCTCATTATGCCTTTTCCCTTGCAGGTCTGAAAAAAAAACATCAGCGGGTTTACTCCCAATTTAAATAACAATTGCACAGTCATGCAATACTGTACTGTAATTTTTTTTTAAGAGAGATAGAGCTTTCTTTTGGTGATATTTAATTGCCACTGTTTTTTTTTCTGCTAAACAAACAAAATAAGCCCCCAAATTTTTACTTTTTTTTTGGGGGGGGGGGAGGTGGGGTTCTGCAAATTTTATAAAAAAGTAATTTTTCTCCTTCATTGATGTTCACTGATGAGGAGGCGCTGATGGTCACTGATAGGCGGCACAGATGAGCACTTATAGGTGGCACTGATGGACACTGATAGGCAGCACAGATGAGCGTTGATAGGCAGCACTGATGGGCACTGATATGCGGCATAGATGAGCACCGATAGGTGGCACAGATAAGCACTGATAGTTGGCACAAATGAGCACTGATAGGAAGCACCGATGGGTACTGATAGGCGGCACTGATGGGCAGCACAGATGAGCATTGATAGGCAGCACTGATAGGCTTTCACTGATGGACACTGATAGGTGGCACAGATAAGCACTGATAGGCAGCACAGATGAGCACTGATAGGCAGCACAGATGAGCGGTGATAGGCAGCACTGATAGGCAGCACAAATGAGCACTGATAGGTGGCACAAATAAGCACTGGTAGACAGCACTGATGGGCACTTATAGGCAGCGCTGACTGGCACTGATAGGCGGGACAGATGAGCACTGATAAGCGGCACTGATTCAGGCTGCACTGATAATCAAGGCACAGTGGCTTGATTATCAGTATAGATGTCTCCTGTGTGGATTTCTGCTCATCGGTTTTCCTCTCCTCACGCGCTGTCAGTGTGAGGAGAAGATTGCCAATAACTGGCAAATCCTGTTGACACTGTGACTGGCACAGCTGGTCACACAGTAAAGAGCTACTGTTGTTGGTTATTTACCCTGATCACAGATCACTGCCGATGTGCGCCACAGGGGGCGAGCAGGACAATCACGGGAGGACGTCAATAGGAGCCCTCCCGACACAGCGCACTTGCACTGTAGCTGTCATCCAGCTATGGCATGGTCGTGAAGAGGTTAATTTGTACAGTTTGGAGGAAAGAACGAAGAGGGGAGATATGATTGAAACCTTTAAATACATCAAGGCGGGTGAATAAGGTTCAGGAAGGCAGTTTTTTCAATATGAAACCAAAATCAAGAACACGAGGAGATTGCCTCAAACTAACTGGAGGAAAGTTCAAAACGAATCTAATGCCCTGTACACATGAGCGGATTTTCCGTCGGAAAAAACTTGGATGTTTTTTCTGCCAGAATTCCGCTGAAGCTTGGCTTGCATATACACGGTCACACAAAAGTTCTTCTTTCGACCGTCAAGAACACGGTGACGTACAACACTACGACGAGCCAAGAAAATGAAGTTCAATGCTTCCGAGCATGCGTTGAATTGTTTCCGAGCATGCGTAGGAATTTTGTGCGTTGGAATTTGTACAGCCGATTGGAATTTCCTTTAGGACCCTTTTCTGATTGAAAAATAGAAAACCTGCTCTCAATCTTTTGCTGGCGAGAAATCCGACAGCAAAAGTCCGATGAAGTAAGCAGAACAAAACTCTGGATAGCCGCACACTGGAAAAATACTTAAAATCCTGTCTTTTATTGAAACAACGTAGGTCACATCAAATCAAATCAAAGAATCCACAGCAAGAAGATAACAGGGTAAAAAATGCTGACACGTTTCCCACCGCGATCAGTGGTTACTCATAGCAAAAGTCCGATGAAGCATACACACGGTCAGGACTTCCGACCAAAAGCTCACATCGGACTTTTGCTGGGGGAATTTCCGATCGCGTGTACGGGGCATTAGAAAGCATTATTTTACTGAAAGGGTAGTAGATTCTTGGAATAGACTTCAAGCAGAGGTAGAGAGACAGTCAACAGTAAATGGCTTCAAATATGCTTGGGACAAAATAGATCTACACACAAAAAAATTTTATGGAAAAAACCCCTAAAAAACAAAACATGTATTAAAAAAAGAAAAAAAAAAACAGGCAGACTTGATGGACTACTCAGTCTTTTGTCTGGTGTCACTTTTCTATGTTTACTTTTTAGCAGGTGAATAGAAGCATGATAGAACATCAGACTTCTCATTGAACCAATCAGAATTAAAAACAGCAAATAAAATTGCACATTAATATGTATGTTTGGCCAAAAGTTTCCAGTTTTGGATAGAGAGGGAGGGGAAGGATTACAACCCATTTTGGGTTTTTACCACTACCCCGGGCTTCGTCAGAGAGCTCTGCTCTCATTTACTGTGTCAGTGACAATTGTCTCACCATTATTGGTTAAACGTCTGCAAAAGGTTTACAGATGGAAATAAAAATGCATTTTATAATATTAGGGAGAGACCTAAAACTCTTCTTGAACGGTGAAACTTCTGTCACCTGGACAGTAAGAGAGGAGGAATCTCCCTATTGGAGCCCTAGATATCAGTAAAAACTCAAGAAGAATTATAATCCTCCCCCTCTCTTAAAATATAATTAAAAAAAAAAAATATGGTAAATAGTCTTGTAATATTATTCCAGAGAACACAAAAAAAATACCAGATTTGTGAAGAGTAAATGAAGCATAAACGGTCTGCAATTGGCAAGTAAAGTTCCCATAATCCTCTTCTGTGGTGAGATTAACATTCAAGATGCTGGTAAGGAACCTTTCAGAGCTGTTGAGGCTATTCCTGGAAGGAAAGGTTATTTATTAGTCAACTAAGTTAAATTAGTGTATACATAGATTCAGGTCTTATACTCTATAATTCTTGATGCTTAAAGAGAAACTTGGCTAAATAATATCTGCACCTAAACTGACCCCATATGATAAACCAACTGCAGTTTTTGAAAAAAAATAACTTTTTCAATCATGTTTTCATTAAGTTTTAGGTTATCTTTAGATGTTGCTAGGGGGTTTCTTGAGTAGTGAGTAACTGACCTGCAACATCAGTGTCACCCCAGTAGAGCCTTTCTTCTAGTCTCATTGGTCAGTATCCACTAAAAAAAGTGATGTCATAGCTTCTTCAGGGAGGCATTTTCCCCACTGACCATCAACGTAAGGGACATTTTTCCCACTGATCACCAATGTAAGGGGCATTTTCATACTGATCACCAATGTAAGGGGTATTTTCATACTGATCACCAATGTAAGGGGTATTTTCATACTGATCACCAATGTAAGGGGCATTTTTCCCACTGATCACCAATGTAAGGGGCATTTTCATACTGATCACCAATGTAAGGGGTATTTTCATACTGATCACCAATGTAAGGGGCATTTTTCCCACTGATCACCAATGTAAGGGGCGTTTTTCCCACTGATCACCAATGTAAGGGGCATTTTTCCCACTGATCACCAATGTAAGGGTAATTTTTCCCCCTGATCACCAATGTAAGAAGCATTTTTCCCACTGATCACCAATGTAGGGGGAATTCTTCCCACTGATCACTAATGTAGGGAGAATTCTTCCCACTGACCACCAATCTAAGAAACATTTCTCCCACTGACCACCAATATAAGTGGCATTCTTCCCACTGATCACCAGTATAAGAAGCATTCTTCCCACTGACAACCAATGTAAGTGGAATTCTTCCCACTGATCACCAGTATTATGCCCTGTGCACATGGTCGGACATTCCGACGATAAAATCCATCAGATTTTTTCCAACAGATTTTGGCCCAAACTTGTCTTGTACACACACGGTTGCACAAAGTTGTCAGAAAATCCGATCGTTCAGAACACGGTGACGTAGAACACGTACGACGGGACTATAAAGAGGGCAGTAGCCAATAGCTTTTGTCTCGTAATTTATTCTGAGCATGTGTGCACTTTGTCCGTCGGAATTGTCTACACACGATCAGAATTTAAATGATCGGATTTTGTTGTTGGAAAATTTTAGATCCAGCTCTCAAACTTTGTGTGCCGGAAATTCCGACAGAAAAAGTCAGATGGAGCCCACACACGATCGGATTTTCCGACAACAAGATCCGATCGCACATTTTCCGTCGGAAAGTCAGACCGTGTGTACAGGGCATTAGAAGCATTCTTCCCACTGACAACCAATGCAAGTGGCATCACTGTAAGGGAAATAATTTTTACTGTTCACCTATTTAAAGGGTATTCTTCCCACTGAGCACCAATGTAAGGGGTAATCTTCCCACTGACCACAAAAAAAGGAGCATTCTGGCTACCAACCACCAATGAAAGGAGCATAACGCTCACTGACCAGCAAGAATAATTGAATACTGTTTATGATACTTTTTTTATTTGCACTAGCAAGGGTGAATCTCCTTCTAACATGACAATGTACAAGGGGGGTTCCTATAACCCTAGGGGAAGACTTTCCCTAAAAGGGGTACTAACCCCTGCTTACAAATGTGACTACTTGTTGTATTCATACTCCTAATTTATTTGTATTCCATGTCAAGATATGTACTTGTATAATCAAAGATACAGTAAGCATTTGTACTTGGATAATATATTGCTTGTTTAATCAAAAATTTATTGAAACAGAAAGGTATGGACTGGGGCGGAGTTTTTGTTCACCGGTTATTCACTAGTAAAGTGTATATAAGCATAAAAGTTTCGATTTTGGCAGTGATTTCTGTAAACCATCCACAATCCACAATCCAGACTCTTACCAGAAACTCTGTTCTTTGTACACCTCTGGGGCTCGGTTTCCATTCTTCAGCCAGGTTAGGGTAGCATTACATGAGTCAATGAATCGCAGTGTACAATTCAGGGACAGACTGGAGCCCAGGTGTGGCCATAGTTCCTGTTCTTCAGAAGATGGTGCAATCAAAACTGGCAGAGTCCCACATTCTGCGGCTGTTGAGGCAGAGAACCATCAGCATTCATTCCAACCATTAGAAGATAATAGTACATTTATTATTAATTAATGTATTAGAATTGAAAACGTATATAAATATATGTGTGTGCATGTATATTCATGGAAAAATGAATAAAAAGGTCAGCAAATCTCAAATGAACACGCTTGGTCTCATTTTGGAAGTTTCTATATCAGCAAGTAAGAAAGCCCTCGCTTTACAAGTTATACTTGGAAAATAGTTTGCATTGAAGGTACAGTTCTGATTGGTCAGAGGATAAGTCTGGGATGCCTAATGTTTTTGATAGATAAATGTTAGATGTGGAGATTTTTTCTTTTCTTTTCTGAGTACCTGTATAGATCTAGGAAGTCACTGTTTTCTCCGATTCCATCCAAGGGGGAGTTAAAATGCATTGGCTGTTTTTTATATTAATTATTTTCAACCAACAATTATCTTGGAGTCGTTATTCAGGTGTTGGCCCAGTGCTCCCCTCTGTCTATCTATGGTTTGTATCTATTGAGTAGAGCCACAACACATGGTGAGGGATGAAGGCCTACAACACACTTGGAAATGTCGGATGTGAAGATTCTGCCCGGAGGTTGTATTGCTAGCTCCTGAACAGAGCAAAGATCCGAGGAACAGATGGTGGGACAGGTAGGTATTACTCTTCTTTTCGTGCAGTTTTTTTTGATTAAAGTTTAAAACAGTCACATTTAATAAATCGGACCACAGTTATTAAAACCCAATTTTTTATTATAGCATACTTTACATTTTAAGTCACAATTGGTCTGGGCCTTGTCTTTCCAAAAGCCTAATGTCTCTGACTGGAGTTTCTGAGGGTTGTAGAAGTGTTCAGGGTTTGGAATGTTGTAATAATTAAATACAGTACACAGTCATGACCTTTAATGAATTGTGTACTGTGCACACTCCCAGCTAAATTATTATCTCTCTGTTGTCTCCCCTTTTATTATATAGTATATCACAACATAAGGTAAATCCATTGATCTAAGATATTGTGAAATGATCCATTGTACAGTTTGAAAAATAAGCTGGACTACGGGGAGTGCCTGTTACAATGTTGGCTAAACATCATGACATTTTTTCAAGTAATGTAAAAGAATTGATCATTTATTATAAAGAGTCATCCTATCCAGAACTGATAAATCAGTCTCTAGGTCAGGGTTTCTCAACCAGGGTTCTGCAGAATACTAGGGTTCTGTTAGAGGTCTCCAGGGGTTTTGCCGCAATCTACCTGTCAATCACAGGTAACTGATGGGTAGATCACATCCCCCGTATGCAGAGCAGTGTAGGCAAGCAAGGAGTTTCTCCACTGTTCCCCACTGGCCCCTCCTCCCCTCCTGTCCATCCTAGGTGCCATCACTTGGGATGTTCAAGAAGGGAGGAGAGGCTGGCGGGGAACAGCGTGCCACAGCCGCTTCCTTGCCATGTTCTGCATATGAAGGAAATTGGTACTGTAATGTGCCCTGCTGTGTGCCCCATAATGTACTCTGCTGTGTGCCCAATGTAATGAGCCTTGCTGCGTGCCCCATAATCCTCCAGATCCCAAGTAATGTGCCCTGCCCTCATATAATGTGCCCTGTTCTCATATAACGTGCTCCACACTCACATTTTGTGCCCGCTCCCATGTAATGTGCCCTGCCCTTATGTAATGTGCCCTGCTCTCATGTAATGTTCCCCACACTCACATTTTGTGCCCTGCTCCCATGTAATGTGCCCTGCCCTCATGTAATGGGCCCTGCTCTCATATAATGTGCCCCGCACGCACATTTTGTGCTCTGCTCTAATGTAATGTGCCCTGCTCTTACATAATGTGCCATGCTCTCATGTAATGGGCCCTGCTCTCATGTAATGGGCCCTGCTCTCATGTAATGGGCCCTGCTCTCACGTAATGGGCCCTGCTCTCATGTAATGAGCCCTGCTCTCGCGTAATGGGCCCTGCTCTCATGTAATGGGCCCTGCTCTCACGTAATGGGCCCTGTCTCACGTAATGGGCCCTGCTCTCGTGTAATGGGCCCTGCTCTCACGTAATGGGCCCTGCTCTCATGTAGTGGGCCCTGCTCTCACATAATAGGCCCTGCTCTCACGTAATGGGCCCTGCTCTCATGTAGTGGGCCCTGCTCTCACGTAATGGACCCTGTTCCCATGTAATGTGTCCTATTCCCACATAATGGGCCCTGTTCCCGTGTAATGTGCCTTGCACACACTCAATGCACCCTGTTGCCATGTAATTTGCCCTGCCCTCATATATATATATATATAGTAACATAATCTGTTTGAAAAAGATACAAGTCCAACAATAAAAAAATAAAAAAACACATGCAAATCGAAAACTACATATACACTATCCTATACCCACAGTTGATGCAATGCGCCCTGTTCCCACCATAATGTGCCCTACACTTTATATTTCACATTGCACCTTTCACATTAAATGGGTATTACTGACCAATGATGTAACCGTATGTCACTGGACTTCAAGTAGTAATACCGGGATGATGCTTGCAGGCATAATCTCTGTACCATTTTTTAGAGCCGGCGATGGGCTTCATAAAAGCAATCCTAACGGCTAACTAGCTGCTGGATTTCTTTTACAAACAGCGGGAAGGGACATCCATCTGCCTTCCGGAGCTCTCTCGGGCTCTTCTATCAAACGCTGCAGCCCAAGTTAAAATTGCCACAGCCCTGAATGCAACTGATGTGTACAGCCCTGTCAGTAATATTAGAATTTTGGTTGGCTGCCAGGTGGCAAAACACCAAAAATTACTGTACACAGTGTGAATGAGCCTTTGATTTATGTAAAAAAAAAACTGTTGCTGTAACTTCTTAAAATGTGAGACAGCTTAATGGGGAGCAGTTGGGGTGGTAAAAAAGTGGTTTAACTGCCTGTTTAACCACCCTTTCCAACCACAAGTGTAAACAAGCCCAAAGACAGAAAATGTTTCACCAGATGAAAATAAAGAAAAAAGAGCCTAGAAAAAGAAAAAAACGGCAGCCATTACATTCAAGGATTGGTAAACTGCAATATATTCCATTTTTGTTTTTAGGTTTAGACACTCTTTTTTGTTACAGCATAGAAAGAAACTTTAGATAATTGTGCACCTTCATCCTTGTCTAGAAAAGGACCCTTTCTATTCCAGCATGACTGTCCCCCTATGCACAAAGCCAGCTCCATAAAGACATGGTTAGATGAGTTTGGGAGGAACTCTATTGGCCCGCACAAAGTGCTGGCCTCAACCATGGTCTTTGAGATGAATTGGAAAGCTGATTGTAAGTCAGGTCTTCTCATCCAATAACAGTACATGACCTCTTAAATGCGTTCTTGGCTGAATAGGCAGTTTCCAAAATCTTGTGCAAGGTCTTTCTAAAAGAGCGAAGGCTGTTTTAGCTGCAGCGTGAGGTCGAACATCATTTTAGTGCCTATGGTTTTGAAATAAATCACAACGCTGTGATTTGGCCATATGGTTTAGGTGCCTGAACTGGAAGTGCTTTCCATGGACCTTCAGGTTACCTACCCAAAGGATGCAAAGAGGGATCTAATAAATTTGGCTAACTCAATGGTGGCAAATTCCCATAATACAAAATCTATGTAAAATACATTATTCTATTGTTGCCGATACATTCTGAGTAGATTTTTATAGCATGCAGGTTTAACCACTTCAGTACTGGACATTTTTACCCCCTTCCCGCCCAGGCCAATTCTCAGATTTCAGTGCTGTTACACTTTGAATGACAATTACTCAGTCATGCAACACTGTGACCATATGAAATATATGTATAATTTTTTCGAGACAGAGTTTTCTTTTGCTGGGTTTTTATTTTTTGCTATATTAGAGAAAAAATACCAAATATTTTTGGTACATGTTTTTGTTTATAAAAAACGTTTCTGTTATAAAAATTTGCAAATACCTAATCTTTCTTCATAAATTTGGGCCAAAATGTATTCTGCTATATTTCTTTGGTAAAATAACTAAAATCAGTGTATATTATTTAGTCTGTGTGAAAGTTCTAGAGGCTACAAACTATGGTGTATATATGGTGTGTATATATATATATATATATATATATATATATATATATATATATGAAAATTGATCAGTCCTGATGTACAGATGGCCTGTCTCATTTCTTGGGACACTAAAATGCCAGGACAGTACAAATACTCCCCAAGTAGACAGTCTAAGGTATTTAGTTATGCCGCGTACACACGACCAGACTTATGTCCGACAGACTTCCGAAGGAGTTCTGCCGGAGTTCTGCCGGAGTTCTGACAGAGTTCTGACGGACTTTCCGAATGAGCGGACTTGGCCACACACAATCACACCAAACTCCGACGGATTCGAACGTGATGACGTACGACTGGACTCGAATAAGGAAGTTCATAGCCAGTAGCCAATAGCTGCCCTAGCGTCGGTTTTAGTCCGTCGGAATAGCATACACACGAGCAAATTTTTCGGTAGGAACTGGGTCCGGCAGAGTTCTGGCGGAAAAATTTGAAGCATGTTCCATTTCTAAAGTCTGTCAGACTTTTGCGAATCAAAAGTCCGTTGCAGCCCACACACGATCGAATAGTCTGCCGGAATCATTCCGTCAGACTTTGGATGTTGAAAAGTCCGCTCATGTGTACGGGGCTTTAAGAGGCAGCTGTGCATTGTAGCCAATCAGCTTCTAACTTCAGCTTGACAATAAAACCTAGAAGCTGATTGGTTTCTATGCAAAGCTGCACCATATTTTGCATGCTCCAGTTTTAGAAAATCCCTCAATGATTGGCTATGGATGAAAGCCATTCATTGTGTACAACAGCCATGTGATTGGCCACAGAGATCATGTGGTCCCGGTTCCAGCCTGGTACAATTATCTGTCATCCGCTGTGTCTGGAGGGTGACAGATCACACTGCAGTGTGGCCCAAAGGGCGCAGGAGGCGCATGACTGGGAGGACATCATATGATGTCCACCCAGGATGGAAGAGCTCCTGCTTGGTCGTCGTTCTGCTATAGGCCCGGCGGGAAGCAGTTAAATATTTTTGGATTAGTCACACTTTAACTAAACCACCCCCCTGAAGTTTGCATTCCAAGAGACACAACATCACCCTAAGGCAAAGTGACATTGACCTGATCTTTAGACTTATTACCGGCTGGGTTGTGAGGAAATAAGAATACAAAAAATATAAAAACAACTTCTAAAGGAGTAAAATATGGTAGTACTTACAGTGCCTTGAACATGTATTCATGTCCCTTGAAATTCTCCAACCAAAAACGTAAATGTATTTTATTGGGATTTTATGTGATGGACCAACACAAAGTAGCACATAATTGTGAAGTGGAAGGAAAATTATAAATGTTTTCAAATAAATATGTGAAAAGTGTGGCGTGCATTTGTATTCAGCCCCCCTGAGTCAATACTTTGTAGAACCACCTTTCTCTGCAATTACAGCTGCAAGTCTTTTTGGGGATGTCTCTGCCAGCTTTACACATCTAGAAATATGAATTTCTTGCCCATTCTTTTCAAAATAGCTCAAGCTCTGTCAGATTGGATGGAGAGTGTCTGTGAACAGCAATTTTGAAGTCTTGCCACAGATTCTCAATTGGATTTAGATCCACCTCAGTCTCAAGTCTTTTGCAGACTCTAATGCCGCGTACACACGACAGGACTTAAGTCCGGCAGACTTTCGACGGAGTTCTGACGGAGTTCTGACAGAGTTCTGACGGACTTTCCGAATGAACGGACTTGGCCACACACAATCACACCAAAGTCCGACGGATTCGAACGTGATGACGTATGACTGGACTAGAATAAGGAAGTTCATAGCCAGTAGCCAATAGCTGCCCTAGCGTCGGTTTTAGTCCGTCAGACTAGCACACACACGGGCGAATTTCTGGGTCCAGCAGAGTTCTGTCGGAAAAATTTGAAACATGTTCCATTTCTAAAGTCTGTCAGACTTTTGCAAATCAAAAGTCTGCTGCAGCCCACACACGTTCGAATAGTCTGCCGGAATCATTCCGTCAGACTTTTGATGTTGAAAAGTCTGGTCGTGTGTACGCGGCATAACTGGTTTTCTTCTAAGATTGTCCTGTATTTGGCTCCATCCATCTTCCTATCAACTCTGACCAGCTTCCCCGTTCCTGTTGAAAAAAAGTATCCCCACAACATGATGCTGCCACCACCATGCCTCACGGTGGGGATGGTGTGTTTAAGGTGATGTGCAGTGTTAGTTTTCTGCCACACATAGCGTTTTGCTTTTAGGCCAAAAAGTAAAATTTTGGTCTCATCTGACCAGAGCAACTTCTTCCACATGTTTGCTGTGTCCCCCACATGGCTTCTCGTACACTGCAAATGGGACTTCTTATGGCTTTCTTTCAACAATGGCTTTCTTCTTGCCACTCTTCCATAAAGGTCAGATTTGTGGAGTGCATGACTTATAGTTGTCCTGTGGACAGATTCTCCCACCTGGGATGTCAATCTCTGGAGCTCCTCCAGAGTTACCATGGGCCTCTTGGCTGCTGCTCCGATTAATGCTCTTCTTGCCCGGCCTGTCAGTTTAGGTGAACAGCCATGTCCTGGTAGGTTTGCGGTTGTGCCATACTCTTTCAATTTTCAGATCATGGATTGAGCAGTGCTCCATTAGTTATTCAAAGTTTGGAATTTTTTTTTATAACCTAACCCTGCTTTAAATTTCTCCACAACTTTATCCCTGAACTGTCTGGTGTGTTCCTTGGCCTTCATGATGCCATTTGTTATCTAAGGATCTCTAACAAACATCTGAGGGCTTTACAAAACAGCTGTACTTATATTGAGATTAAATTACACACAATTAAATTTTACTAAATGTACTATTTAGATGACTTATGAAGGCAATTGGTTCCACTAGATTTTAGCTAGGGGTATCAGAGTAAAGGGGCTCAATACAAATGCATGCCGTACTTTTCAGATATTTATCTGTAAAACATTTTTAAAATCATTTATCATTTTCCTTCCACTTTACAATTATGTACCACTTTATGTTGGTCTATCATATAAAATCTCAATAAAATACATTTACGTTTTGGTTGTAACATGACACAGTGTGGAAAATTTCAAGGGGTATGAATACTTTTTCAAGGCACTGTATATAAAATGTGCATTCACAAATGCAGACTGCAGTTTGTATAAAAAGGATAGGAATAAAGGAAGGGTTTGTTTGTGCCTGAAATTTGTTTAACCCTCCCTGGCGGTAGATTATTTCAGATTTTTGATACTGAAAGCGGTACAATTATTTTGCATGGAAATTTGGCATTTTATATTGTAGGCCTGTAATTCTTAGGAATAACTCACTTAAATCTGTCCCAACAGGAGTCTAGTAGACATCTCGGTTATGATAAAGTTTGAAAAACAAAATCTTTATTTATAATAAAATATAAAATAATAAATAACTATAAATAAATAGATGTTGAAGGGCTCATGGCTATCATTTTCTTTCACTTCCCACTTTGGATATGGGACAGGAAATTAAGGGAAATCTCCCCTAAACAGATGGAAAAAAACTGACAGGGGCTATAACCCTCCCTTAAAGTGATTGTAAACCATCACCTTGTAAAGCATCCCATTTCATTTCAAATAGAAATGAAAGGCAAAACATCTGTGTATAGATAAAAAATACATTATAAATATTTTTTTCCCTTTTTTATAAGTGATCACATTCCCTCTGTTCTCAGCTGCATAAGAGCTAGGGGGAAGAGAAGCAACAGCACACTGAGCTTCCCGGTGAATGGCTGTGCAGCAAGGGTGTGTCAGGACAAGTCTGATCAGTGGAGAAGAACATGAGTTCCCAGCATAGCTAGAGAACTGACCACGGTGTGTTCTCCTGCTTAGCGTGGTCAGTTTTTAATAGGATAGCTGAGAAACTGGCAGGAACACCAGGGATTTCACATAAAGGCAGCAATACAAACACCTTGCAAGAAGATTTGAACAAATTAATGGGGTGGGCAACTACATGGAAAATTTGGTTTAATGTGGAAAAATGTAAAATAATGCATTTGGGTGGCAAAAATATGAATGGAATCTATACACTGGTGGGAGAACCTCTGGGGGAATCTAGGATGGAAAAGGACCTGGGGGTCCTAGTAGATAATCGGCTCAGCAATGGCATGCAATACCAAGCTGCTGCTAACAAAGCAAACAGAATATTGGCATTAAAAAGGGGATCAACTCCAGAGATAAAACGATAATTCTCCCGCTCTACAAGACTCTGGTCCAGTCGCACCTGGAGTATGCCGTCCATTTCTGGGAACCAGTCCTGAGGAAGGATGCACTGGAAATGGAGAGAGTACAGAGAAGGGCAACAAAACTAATAAAATGTCTGGAGGATATTAGTGATGAAGAAAGGTTATGAGCACTGAACTTATTCTCTCTGGAGAAGAGACGCTTGAGAGGGGATATGATTTAAATTTACATATACCATACTGGTGACCCAACAATAGGAATACAACTTTTCTGTGGAAGGGAGTGTAATAAGACACGTGGCCACTCATTAAGATTAGAAGAAAAGAGGTTTAATCTTACACTGTGTAGAGGGTTCTTTACTGTAAGAGCGGCAAGGATGTGGAATTCCATTCCACAGGCGGTGGTCTCAGCGGGAAGCATTGATAGTTTAAAAAAACGATTAGATAAGCACCTGAACGACCACAGCATACAGGGATATACAATGTAATACTGACATATAATCACACACATAGGTTGGACTTGATGGACTTGACTTGATGGTCTTTTTTCAATCTCACCTACTATGTAACTATGTAACAAAGAGAACAGGGTACTTTCTCATACAAGTACATGGTACAGCAGGCACATATCAGGAACATGAAATGTTGGGGTAACAAACGCTTTAAGCTGGCCATACATTATACAATGTCCTCTAGATTTACCTTCAACTATGTAGTGCAAGGACCTGTCTGATAGGATACAAATTGAAAGGGTTGCTTAGCTTTGACCTCAAATTATATGGCTTTTGGTAAATCTAAAGGAAAATTGTACAATAACATTTTATAATGTATGGCCTGCTTTACTCTATCCAAAAAAATAAATAAAAATAAAATGATGCCTGTAGTTAAAACAGATCACAAATAACAGATAAAAAAAAAAAAAAGATCTTCAGCAATAAAATATATTTTTCAAGCATTTTCTATATAAAAATAAATGACTCCTAATGGGTGTCCCATGTATGGTTAGTGCTGCATTAGGTACAACTATCAGTGTCACCCATCCTGGACACAACTTTATGCACTTTAACTTCTGGCTCATAATGTTGGGTAACTCGTTCTCCACCATCATCAAATACAAAATGCCTTGTGTACAAAGTGTTCTGTGAATGGACAAGGGGAGAGGAGGGATGGATGAAGGTCACTATCTCCCCTCATCTGACATTTTGTGAATGGACAAGGGTTGACCAAGGTGGGCAGCGAGCCACCCACTATCCTTCACTGTATGAGAGACGGGGCTCATTCACGCTTGTGCAGAAACCTGAATTTTTCTGCACTAGAAAAATGAAGGTCTCTGCAAGGGCACACTGAAAACAATTGTTTTCCATGTGCTCTGTTCACGCTGCAATGGAGCCCCTGGGTGCCAAGCATTGGAGTGCGGGGGGATGCATTCTTTAATGTTTTTTTTTTTGCAATGGGCTGGAGCTCACATGGGGGCTTCGTGTACGGCCCATTTCTATGCACCACAGCCGAGATGCAGTGCATAGAAATATAATTTTGACATTTCAATAAAGTTAGAAGTGAAAAAAAATTACACAGTACGCATCACACTTCCCCCTCCCGACCCTTACACTGACAACTGCCAGAAGTCTCAGGACCAGAAGTTTGGAAGAATGAAATAAACAGTTTCACCTAATGCTTCATTGCAAATGTCCAAAAATATGTTTTTCCTAGAGTTCAGCTTTAAGCTAAAATGGCATCCCTAAATTATTCTTCTATCCATTGTATGCTTGGAGAGCGCTAATGTGTAATTGGCATTTATATATGTACATGCGCATTTGCGTGTGTGTAGGAGTGATTTTTTTTTAATGCAGTAATTAATATATTTAAATGTTTTATTTGCTAATTAATTCATGGGTGCTCAACCTGTGGCCCTCCAGCTGTTGTGGAACTACAAGTCCCACCATGCCTCTGCCTTTGGAAGTCATGCTTGTAACTGTCAGCCTTGCAATGCCCCATGGGACTTGTAGTTCTGCAACAGCTGGAGGGCCACAGGTTGAGAAGCCACAAATTAATTATATATGTAGCACCCTACATATACTCAGTGAGAAGATTAGAAGAGCTCAGGAGATCCAGTGGCGAGTGGATCAGCGGGTTTAAGCAGGCACGTATGTACTGGCCATTGGGACTACAGGGAGTTTCCCGGGGGGCCGATGGCTCAGTGGGCCAGTTTCAGTGACTTGTCCTCAACTTCACGCAGTGATGTGAGAAAGATGAGAAAAATACAGAGGAGAATAAGTGAAATAATAAAAGAAGTTAGTGAGGACTACTTATGTTATGCTACTTATGTTTCTTTGCACAATTACGTATAGTTTTATATACTGTTTTTGTGCTTGTTTGCAAAATTAAAGTGGGCTGGTCTGGATGAAGTCCAGGGCCAAATTTTTGTCCCAGTCCAGCCCTGGGTTTAAGTGATAGACTGGGAGCTCAGTTGAGTGAAGATCTAAAAAAGGAGATTGTGGAGGAAGTGTAAGTTCATTACACCTTTTGTTAGGAACTGTTCAAGATTGTTGCCATATGAGACAGCGTTTCTACACATGCAGACGTGGTGTCCAGCTGGGTGCCTTTCCCTGCGTGGCTGTTTACCTATAGAAGTCTCAGAGTCTGCTAATTAACATTGCAACTACTAAAGGGTGTCCTGGCCTTAACCCTCTCTCCCACAGAAAATAAATCTCTTTACATTCAAAAAGTGTCTGGCACCCATTAATCTGCCTTACATTACACTCACCATGCCTCGTAACCCACTCTACACAGAAGGATGTCAGCTGTCCATAACTCTGGAGGTCACTATTAGGCCTGGAGAGACTTTCATGCAACTTTTGAGGGTTAACATTGAAGTCTATGGCTCTCAAGTTGCATGAAAGTCAGACCAAAGTAGTGCATGAACTAGTTGCTACTTTGAATTCGCACATATATAAATGGTTATTAATGGATAAATCTGGTAACGACTTGTCCTGCGACTTTGATGTCAAAAGTTGCATGACAAGTCGCACAAGTGTAAACGGAGCCTGATTCCCAAAGCCAAGCTGAAGTTAGAAGCTGACTGGCTACCATGCACAGCTACACCAGATTCTGAGTGCATAAGTTTTAGTAAATTGTCCTCTAATGCCACGTACACACGACCGGACTTTCCGGCAGACTAGGTCCGACGGTCTTCCGGACGGACTTTCGGCGGAGTTCCGATGGACTTCCAAACGAACGGACTTGGCCACAAATGAATGGCCTAAGTCTGTTTGAAAGTACGTTAGTTTTGAACGTAATGACGTAAGACGGGACTAAAAAAGGAAGTTCAATAGCCAGTAGCAAATAGCTTCCCTTGCGGCATATTTGAGTCCGACAGATTTGAAACATGTTCTATTTCTAGGTCATTCTGAGTTTTTAATTGAAAAACGATCGGATTAGCGCACACACGATCGGATTGTCCGACGGACTGATTGCCTCTGACCTAGTCTGCTGGAAAGTCTGGTCGTATGTATGCGGCATAAGGGTGTATTTAGGATCCATGTTCTGATGTTTAGTAACTGTGGAGATTTCAATAGGTGTAAACCTGGAAGAGCTTAAAGCTGAGCACTTGGGTTCATTCGCAGCAGATCAAGGACCTCCAATCTGCTCCAACTGCTGGACTATTCTGAGAGCCCCTGCAGGAGAGACCAGGAGAAAGGTGAAGGGGGTAGGAGGGTGGCATTGTACCACCACACCACGTAGAGGTGCGCGATTAATCGTGAAACGATTGCGATCTCGATTCACCCCCCCACACGATCTAAGTTCTGGGTGACCCGCGATTTTCGATTTTCTTTTAGTGCCGCCGGTTCCACGTAACCAGCGTGGAACGCAAATGGCGGATATCGGAACTGACGTCAGCCATCGGAACTGACGTCAGTCATTGGAGCGTGCGATGTGGCGTGCCGCTGCGTGGTTGGGGGCGGGTACAGTGGCCGGGAAACAGCGCGCTGTTTACACTGTGATTGCTCAGATGGAGCGATCACTTGTAAACAAACCGGCGTCCTCTCTCCCCCTCTGTACTAATCTGTACAGTGGAGGGGAGAGATCCAGAGATGGAAGCAGCCATCCCTCCTTACCCTGCCAATACTCTAGCAATACCCTGCCAATACTCTAGCAATACTCTGCAATACTCTGCAATACCTTGCCAATACTCTAGCAATACCTTGCCAATACTCTAGCAATACCCTGCCAATACTATAGCAATACCCTGCCAATACTCTAGCAATACTCTGCAATACCCTGCCAATACTCTAGCAATACTCTGCGATACCCTGCCAATACCCTTCCTGACAATACTCAGCGATACCCTGCCTGTAAATTTTTCTAATAAAATAGTTTTTTGAGAATCGTGAGAGAATCGTGATCTTCATTCTAAGCAAAAGAATCGTGATTCTCATTTTTCCTAGAATCGTGCAGCTCTAACACCACGTGATTGGGTGGCTTTGCAGTAGTATGAATCGATTCTACATGAAACTGATAAGCCGCATTTTTAAATAAAACAAACCTGCGGCCATTATTACGGTCTTGGGTTTGTTTTTATAATTTCACTGACGATGCATCATATCAAGAAGTCTAAGCCCTTGTACACACGGTCGGAGAATCCGTCGGAATGTGTCCTATCGGACCGTGTTGTCGGATAATCCATGCATCGGACTGATTCCGTCAGAATATCCGTCGGACCCAATTTTCCAACTTGTTGGAAATATTTCCCGACCAACTGGGCCGATCGGACATACTCCGATCATGTGTAGAGAATTTTGATCGGACCAAGTGCCACGCAAGCTCAGATCAAATTCCTACATCAAAGCTATTGGCTACTAGCCTGAATGTAGTCCCATCGTAACGAAATTACGTCATCACGTTCTGAAAGATCGGATTTTTCGACAACTTTGTCCGACCGTGTGTATGCAACAGTTTCGGACAAGATCCGTCGGACAAAATCCGACGGATTTGGTTGTCGAAATCTCCGACCGTGTGTACAGGGGCTTAAAGGGGCTGTAAAGCTTTGTTTTTTTATTTTCTAAATAGGTTCCTTTAATTACTTGCTGACTGCCGGCAGTCAAATGATGGCCAGGCAGCGCACCTATTGTGGCGGGAGGCCGTCATATGACGGCCTCCTGCTTAAACAGGGAATGCGCGCGATCGTGCGCGCGCATCCCTGTTTCTTCGGTGGCGGCGTGTCACAGAGACACCGCTCGCCACCGAAGGGGGTGAACAGCCATTGGTTATGGCTGTTTACCACGTGATCGGCCGTGATGAAGTCACGGCCGATCACAGATGGTCACACCCCCACTGTGCACGGAGCATGCGCGCGCACGCCGGTGGCGGCGTGTTTCCCGGGAACATTGCTCATCACCGACGCTGGTAAACAGCCATTGGCCATCTGTTTACCCACGTGATCGGCTGTGATCCTTTCACAGCTGATCACTAAAATGTAAACAAACCACGGTAACGAGATGTTACCGGCTTCTCCTCCTCACACACCGATCGTGTGTGAGGAGGATATTGCAGTAACATCTCATTACCGTCTACAGTGTACACCAATCATACTGATTGCCTGCCCCCCCCCCCCATAAAGAGGATCTGTCACCACCCCTCATAGTACCTATCAATCACAGTCCATCAGAGTACCTGTCACAGTCCATCAGAGTATTTGAGTACCTGTCACAGTCCATCAGAATACAAGAGTACCTGTCACAGGCTATCAGAGTACCCGAGTACCTGTCACAGTCCATCAGAAGACCCGAGTACCTGTCACAGTCCATCAGAGTACCCGAGTATCAGAGTACCCGAGTACCTGTCACGGTCCATCAGAGTACCCGAATACCTGTCACAGTCCATCAGAGTATCCGAGTACCTGTCACGGTCCATCAGGGTACCCGAGTACCTGTCACGGTCCATCATGGTACCAGAGTATCTGTCATGGTCCATCAGAGTACCCGAGTACCTGTCACGGTCCATCAAAGTATCCGAGTACCTGTCACAGCCCATCAAAGTACCCGAGTACCTGTCACGGTTCATCTGAGTACCCGAGTAGCTGTCACAGCCCATCAAAGTACCCAAGTACCTGTCACGGTTCATCCGAGTACCCGAGTACCTGTCCCAGTCCATCTGAGTACCCGTCACAGTTCATCTGAGTACCTGAGTACCTGTCACAGTTCATCTTAGTACCCGAGTACCTGTCACAGTCCATATGAGTACCCAAATACCTGTCACCAGGCCATCAGAGTACCCGAGTACCTGTCACCAGGCCATCAGAGTACCCGAGTACCTATTTCCAGCCCATCAGAGTACCCGAGTAACCATTTGCAATCCATGTTTTATAGAATATATGTTGGGGTGTTTTCTTTCCAAAATGGGGTCCTTTTTGGGGTAATTTCACTGTCCTAGTGGTCTAGGACCTTCAAAAGTGTAATGGGTAGGAATGAAATGAGATGTGTCATTTATGCTCCTAGAACGCCTGAACGTACTACTTCAATGTTTGGCCTCTCTATGTGACCAGGCTGTGTAAAAGTCCTACACATGTGGTATCGCCATACTCGGGAGGAGTAGCAGAATGTGTTTTGGGGTGTAATTTTTGCTATATACATGCTATGTGTTAGAAATATCTTATAAATTGACAACTTTGTGTAAAAAAAAAAAAAATGCGTTTTCATTTTTTTCCACATATTCCAAAAACTTCTGGAAAAAAATTAAGCGTTCAAAAGACTCATTATGCCTCACAGATTATACGTTGGGGTGTTTGATTTCCAAAATGGGGTAATTTTATGGGAAATTCCATTGTCTGGTACTCCAGGGCCTTCAAAAGTGTAATAGGTGGTTGAGAAATGAGATGCATAATTCTTGCTCGTAGAACGTCTGAAGGTACTACATCAATGTTGGTGCTCTGTATGTGGCCAGGCTGTGTAAAAGTCTCACACATGTGGTATCGTGTACTCGGGAAGAGTAGCAGAATGTATTTTGGGGTGTAATTTGTTGTATGCATATGCTGTGTGTGAGAAATAACCTGATAATATCACAATTTTGTAAAAAATAATAATAATAAAAAAAAAATCTTCATTTTGAAAAGAATTGTGGGAAAAAATGACAACTTAAAAAAACTCACCATGCTACTTACATAATAACTTGGAATGTCTACTTTGTAAAAAGGGGTCATTTGGGGGGTATTTGTACTTTCCTGACTTGTTAGGCCCCTTTCACACATGCGGATGAAATACGGGCCATACATTCATCCCTATGGGATAGCGGGTGTCTGCGGATGAGCATCCGCAGACACCCGCTATTGTCCGCCTCCGCAAATGTCCGATTCTGCAGATGGAGGAAAATCCTATTTTTCTGTCCGTCTGCAGAGCGGATCGGATGAACACGGACACACGGTCCGTGCTCGTCCGAACCCCATAGAGGAGAGCGGAGAGCTGACAGGGCGGCCCCGCACAGTGTGCGGAGACCGCCCTGTCCGCAGCCGGCTCAGCGGGGACAACGGAGCGATCCCTGCTGAGCGAGCGGATCATTACGGGGGGGATCTTTACTGATCCGCCCCGTGTGAAAGAGGCCTTAGTGTCTCAAGAAATGAGATACACCTCATGTACTGAAGGCCTGATCAGATGTGATAAATTTTTAGCGATTGGCACCATCGTTTTTAGACTCTGTAACTTTCACAAAGACCAAATAATATACACTAATGTGAGTTATTTTTACCAAAGATATGTAGCAGTATAAATTTTGGCCAAAATCTATGAAGAAAAATTACTAATTAGCAAAAATTTATGACAGAAACAAAGAAAAAGGCATTTTTTTCACACAATTTACGTTTTATTTTATTTATAGCACAAAAAATAAAAAACCCACTAGTGATTAAATACCACTAAAAGAAAGCTCTATTTGTGTGTAAAAAAGAACGCAAGTTTCATATGGGTACAGTGTTGCATGAGTAATTGTCATTCAAACTGTGAGAGCGCTGAAAGCTGAAAATTGGTCTGGTCAGGAAGGGGATGTAAGTGCACTGTATTGAGGTGGTTAAGCTAGTGCATTGTTGGTTCACTTACCTTTTCCTTCAATTTCCCTTTTAAATTATTTTTTTCTTTGTCTGAATTTCTCACTTCCTGTTTCTCCTCACTAAACTTCACACCATCATCCGAGCGGTGTTTAGTCAGCCAAAACAGCTTACTGAACAGCTTACTGAGGAGGAACAGGAAGTGAGAAATTCAGACAAAGAAAACAAAGAAAAAAGCATTTAGAAGGGAAATCGAAGGAAAAGGTAAATGAACCAACAATGCACTAGCTTAAAGGAACCTATTTAGAAAATAAAAAAAATAACCTTTACAGCCCCTTTAAGCCCTGAAACAGGCAGACATGTGAAGGCATGTATAAATATTTACAGAAGTAAGGGGTGGGAATTCTAGATTGTGTGCAATCTTTTATTGGTATTGTCAATATACAGTAAATACCATCAGTGCATTTATTATGTTTTTATAGACAGTTACATAGACAGGTATGAATTTAGGAACTGTCAGATAGCTGTGAGCTTCCTCTTTGTCATTTTATGATCCTATGGAGAATCACCAAATATGTATTCTAATACTGGAACCTTTACCTCTTCATTATGCAACTCAATCCTAATAAACCATTTAATACATTCTTTTATTATATGTTAAGGCAGCCCTACAAAGGTCATGAGCCAAGTTAAGTTTTATTAGATCTTATTATTAGAAAATTGGGCCCTATATATAGCAATCATAAATCTACACTAACTGTTATTTATCCAGCTTGGAAACTTGTCATATTGCACAATGACCACATGTAATTGTGTATTCAACACGTGCAACTTTTTTCCCTGTATAGTCTGGAAATTCAACAGTCTGCTGAATGGCCAGCTCATACAAACTGGCCCTGTATATGGGTTGGGATCTTTACATATGTGACTAAATATAAGGTGCCCATACACAACAACAAACAAGCACAACATATACTGCTATAATCTGCAGTATAATGCTGCGTACACACGGTCGGATTTTCCGACAACAAATGTTCGATTGGAGCTTGTTGTCGGAAATTCCGACCATGTGTGGGCTCCATCAGACATTTTCCGTCAAGAGTTTCCGACAAACAAAATTTGAGATCTGGATCTCCAATTTTCAGACAATCGTGTGTACACAATTTCGACGCACAAAATTCCACGCATGCTCGGAATCAAGCAGGAGAGCCCTCTCCTGCCACCAATAAAAGTGATCTCACGGAAAATCTGTTGCAGAGACCACTTTTATCTTGTAGCGGACGGCCCGCTGAAGAAGAGGATACCGAGGTTATGGCAACTAGCTGCTGCATAACAACGATAACCTCCTTCAAACAGCCGACGTAAAACTGTGGCGGGTGGTCTGTAAGTGGTTAAAACCCCCTGGGATAGTCATGCCACATATCTCAAGAGGCTTCAAAAGCAGGGAGATAGAGTGATTCTGAGAAAGAGGGTTCTCCCTCGAAACGCATAAGCCAAGCTGTTACGGACACCCTTTGGTCCCCTTGCACCATTGGAATCCTCCAGCGTTCCTAAAGGTGACTTGTCTGTGATTTTGTTCTGACATTTGTGTGTACAACATATGTTTGTGAGTATTATGTACATCTTTTATCTTTAGATATAAAACCTTTTAATGGAATTGCACTAGGTCATGTGATCATCTCTTGTTTTTATTGGCTGGCGGGCAGAGCTGGTGTGTCAGTGGGGGCTGTCTGCCTGAACATGGAAGTGGCAGTCGTGCTCCTGATGTCAACAGAGAAAAATATAGTGGTGCAGGACTCAGGCTGTGGCACCTAAACAGGATTCGCTGTGCAGGTGAGTATCCAGATAGCAAGGATTTTTGGCAGGGTTTAATTGTAAGTCTGTTAACTTGCTGCACATTTTCATTGGCAAGTTGTACACTTACGGAGCACTTGAAACACAAGTTTCCAGTTGACACTTTTCCAATTTGTAACAAATTTGCGTGGCAAGTATCTAGCAATAGCAAAGTTGCAGTGGTGAGTCTACAGCAAGAGCCTTGCAAGTTTACAGCATGAAAATTCCGTGCCCCCTGTGGTAGGGTGACTACCCTGTTTCCCCTAAAATAAGACCTAGCATGAGTGTTGGTGATGGCTGCAATATAAGCCCTACCCCCCAAATAAACCCCATCCTCTTTCCCCAAAAATAAGCCCTACCCTGAGAATAAGACATAGAAGGACTTTAACCAGGGCTTATTTGGGGGGTAGGGCTTATATTGCAGCCATCGTCGACAATCACGCTAGGTCTTATTTTAGGGGAAACAGGGTATTATGCCGGGTACACACTACCAGACTTTCTGGCAGACTAGGTCCGACGGTCTTCCCGACGGACTTTCGGTGGAGATCCAATGGACTTTCTGAACTAATGGACTTGGCCACACACAAACGGACTAAGTCCGTTCGTTTTGAACGTGATGACGTAGGATGGGACTAAAAAAAGGAAGTTCAATAGCCAGTAGCCAAAAGCTGCCCTTGCGTCATATTTGGTCTGTCGGACCAGCACACAGACGAACGGTTTTCCCGATCGGAATTGAGTCTGCCAGAC
Source organism: Lithobates pipiens (assembly GCF_037356315.1). NCBI lineage: Eukaryota > Metazoa > Chordata > Amphibia > Anura > Ranidae > Lithobates > Lithobates pipiens. The sequence continues at coordinate 187,070,667 of NW_027507686.1, read as the reverse complement.
AGATTTGAAACATGTTCTATTTTTAGGTTTTTTTAGATGAAAAACGATTGGATTAGCCCACACACAATCGGATTGTCTGACAGACTGATTCCGTCGGACCTAGTCCGGTCGTATGTACGCGGCATTACACAACATAACTGAACCAGAACTTGCAGCAGACTTGCAGAATGTTTGCAAAGAAAGTTGATCTGGAGTCATTCAATGCAGATTTGCTGCAATTGGGCAACAAATGTGTGAAGCCTGGCAAGTCTAGCAATAGCTTAGCAAGTCATTTTCAAACATGCAGTATAATTGCTTGCTATCTGGGTATGTTGATTGAGTATAACCCTGCATAACCGGTAAAACAAAGGAGAAAGCGGTGACGTTCTTCCTTAAGGTCATTTACTCAGGTATTGAATAGCCAAAATAGAAGAGGGCCCTTTTAGACCATGTCGGTTGTCCTGTTTTTGTTTTGTACAATCCGGGGAGTCAGTGGGTAATATCTTAGATGTGGAGATTAAGGCTAGGTTCAGATCTTTGCATGTCGGGAATGCGCACAAAATCTTGCGCTTTCCTGGCACGCAGAGAAACATGCTTCCCTTTAGCAAACACACATGGGGGTTGATTTACTAAAGGCAAATCCACTTTGCATTACAAGTGCACTTGGAAATGCAGTCGCTGTAGATCTGAGGGGTAGATCTGAAATGAAGGGAAGCTCTGCTGATGTTATCATCCAATCATGTACGAGCAAAAATGCTGTTTTTTATTTTCCTTGCATGTCCCCCTCAAATCTACAGCAAGTACACTTCTAAGTGCCCTTTCAGTGCAAAGTAGTAAATCAACTCCATGGTGCCATGCGATTTCACACTCACCAAACCACATGGTGTCACAGCACTAGGCTCGGTGTCGCACATTTTTGGAAAAGATTCAAACCCAGGAAGTCAGCACAGCACAGGGATGGTGGGAACCCCTCATAATAGGCACAGTGGGTGTACACTCAGACCCAGGAACTCAGCACAGGGATGATGGGAACCTCTCATAATGGACACACAGCAGGTGTACAGACCTGGGAACTCAGCACAGGGATGGTGGGAACCCCTTCATAATGGACACACAGCAGGTGTACAGACCTGGGGACTCAGCACAGGGATGGTGGGAACCCCTCATAATGGACACAGCAGGTGTACAGACCTGGGAACTCAGCACAGGGATGGTGGGAACCCTTCATAATGGACACACAGCAGGTGTACAGACCTGGGAACTCAGCACAGGGATGGTGGGAACCCTATGGGAATTTCTATGCTTACGAATTTTATAGGAAATACGACATTTCGTTAACAAATTTTGGATCCAAATTCCGTTACAAAAGAAACATGACTGGTGTTTTGTTCAGAAATCAGAGGAAGTCAGCACAGCACAGGGATGGTGGGAGCCACTCATAATGATAAATTCATCATAACGAACTTTTGTTATTTTGCAAAAAGTTTACGAATCTAACGAAAATTCGTATTTCGTACAAATCCAAATTGAATTTCGGACACGAAATACGAATTCATACGAAACGGAACGAAGCGAAACTAATTTATTGACGGTGCACATGTCTTATTCTTAGTAATAACACACTTAAAGTGGTTGTAAACCCTTAAAAACCACTCTGACCTACAGGTAAGCCTAAATTAAGGCTTACCTGTAGGTCCAAGAAATATCTCCTAAACCTATACGGTTTAGGAGATATTTACAAAAAGACAGCCACTGCGCAGCGCACTGGGCAGGCCGCAGATCGCGGCGACATGCCGCTCGTGTCGGCTCCCGTGCGCATGCGCAGGAGTGACGTCACCGCGGCTCTGGCAAATCACAGCGCCGGAGCAGCGAGAACCCGAAGTCGCTCCGGGATACATGGCAGCGGCGAAGAGGAAGACGGAGGACCGCTTCGGGGGCTTCGTTCTCAGGTAAGTTATTCATAATGAGCTAGTATGCTATGCAAACTAGCTCATTATGCCTTTGCCTTACAGGGTGTGTTTTTTTTTTTATATTGCCTTTACTTCCTCTTTAAATCTGTCCAAACAAGAGTCTAGTAGACAGCCCAGGTATGATAAAGTTTAAAAACACTTAATCATGAACTATAATATAATAAATAACTATACAAAATTATAAAAAAAAAATAATATAACAATAATAAAATTAATTTCCCCACGATTCACTAACGCTCAATTCTGCAAGTGTTCTCATTTACTATCGCTATTTTCTAGCTGGTCTCAAACCGCTTTTGACGTAAGGGGGCACTTTTTGGTTGCTATGGACAATCTCAAGTTTCCAGCCAGAAAGAACAGTATTTATAATATAACAATGCATGCAGGGCACTGGACAAATCACTTGGGACAAAAGGGATGTGAAATGATTTGTTACAGTAATGTAATCTGTAAGATTACAGTGGACTGTATGTGTTATGAATTTTGTACTTTTTGAATTTGCCGCCATATTCGTGACACTCACAGGGAACGAAACCCAGCGCACAGAGACATCGGGCGGAGGACAGAGCCCACACACACAGCGGGGGGACATCACAGGATCCTGGGGACAAGGTAAGTACACTGCACTAGGATCCTGAGATGCAATCCTGAGTGTGGCTTGGGGTTACCGCTAATTATACTGAAATTTAACCCCCGAGCCACACTCGGGAATACCGCCAGGGAGGTTAAACAAAAATCTTGTGATCTGGCATCGTCCGCAAAATTTTTTCGTGTTTGTCCCTGTGGAAAATTTTGCTGATCGGCTCTCAAAAGCTGTGTACTAATGGTCAGATTATCCTACGATTGCTTTGAAAGTGATATTTGTTGTCCCATTTTTCGTATCGTGTGTACGGGCTTTAAGTCATCACTGTAAGTGGCCATAACTTTTGTAGATTGGAGCAAAAATTGAGGAATGTTGGGTGGAAAAATCTGTAATGCCGTGTACACATGATCCGACTTTCCGGCACACTAGGTCTGACATTCTTCCCCACGGACTTTCCGAACTAACGCACTTGGCCACACACAATTACACCAAAGTCCGACGGATTTGACCGTGATACCATATGGCCGGACTAGAATAAGGACAGGGGCAGACCAGGGCTGGACTGGGACAAAAATTTGGCCCTGGGCTTCATCCAGACCGGGCCACTTTAATTTTGCGAACACTCACAAAAACAGTATATATATACTGTTGGGGAGTGGGGTGGAGGACACAGAGGCACAGCGTGGGTGGTGGAGGACACAGGGGGACACTGGGGGGGGGGGGGGGGTGGAGGACACAGTTGAACACCGTGGGGGGTGGAGGACACAGTTGGACACAGTGGGCGGCGGAGGACACAGGGGGACACAGTGATAGGTGGAGGACATAGTGGGGGTGGAGGACACAGGGGGACACAGTGGGGGGTGGAGGATACAGTGCGGGTGGAGGACACAGTGAGGGGTAGAGGACAGAGAGGGACAGCGTGGGGTGGAACAGGAGAGTATCATGGGGCCTCCTGTGATCCTGTTGGAGCCATTACTTTGACAGGCTGTCACTCAAAGCGCCCCACTGAGCCATCGGCCCACTGGGAAATTCCCGGTAGTCCCAATGGGCAGTACATGCCTGGGGCGGACTGACAACTCATGGGGCCCCAGGCAATAGGACATTATGGGGCCCCCAGGCAATCAGAGGTTATGGGGCCACACAGTATACAATCACACAGTATACACAGACATGTTTCTATTGGCTAAGAAGGTACTGGAGAGGTGGGGCAGCTATAATCTCTGGATTTTTAAACCAAAAGGATGTCGGTAAGGGACATTTCATAGACAGATGTAAAAAAAAAAAGATTTTTACATACTGTCCCTGGTTTTACTGAGGCTGGCAACCCTGATGGGGCCCCCGAGCAGTGCCCGAGTTGGCGAATGATCAGTCCGCCCCTGAATAAGGACGTTCATAGCCAGTAGCCAATAGCTGCCCTAGCGTCGGTTTATGTCCGTCGGACTAGCATACAGACTAATGTATTTTTCGACCTGACTCAAGTCCTTCGGAAAGATTTGAAACATGTTTTAAATCTAAAGTCCATCTGATTTTTTGTCAGCAAAGGTTCGATGAAGCCCACACACGATCGAACTGTCCGACGGGTTCGTTCCCTCGGACCTTTGCTGTCGAAAAGTCCAGCCGTGTGTACATGGCATCAGTGTTAGGTTATTGTGAAATCAGTGGCATAGATATACTGTAGGCACAACGACAATAGGCAATAAGCTTGTAGCATGAGCCAGGGGCATGCAGAAAGTAAAAAAAAAGTAACCGGGTGGCAATTCTCACCAGTCATTTTCTTGGGACGTCGCTGGCTTATCTCTCACAAGGGGACGTTTCAGTGCTGTTGACAGACAGAGAAGATGTGACACCAACACCCATGACAAACATATATCAATGGTGACAGTAAAATCGAATCTGGACACATATAAAGCAACACTAAACACATTTGTCTGCTTACACAACAAAAAAACACAAAAAAAAAAAAAGAGATAATAGGAATGTGACCAGCCCAAGGTCACACAAACATTCCAGGTGCACTCAGCCAAGAATTCACTTTCGGTGTTGCCACCCTACTCAGAGATGTTTCGCAATCGAAGTAAAATTCGATAGGGGGCCATTCAGCGCACATTGCATACGATGGGCAGGAGAGGCAGAAAATGATCATTCTACTATATCCGGACATGACAGCTCCAAAGCTGCAAGCTGACATATCATCAAGGCAAGAATACACAGGGTCTGTTAGGAAAGTAATGGAGATAGAGGGAGACGTAGACAATTCAGAAGTTTCCCAGGAAATAAAGAGCGCAAAGTACGCAAAGAGGACCACCCCAAATAGTTACGACTGGAGACACACGGCTATTACTTACCACTGATCTCCTCTGTACTATGCTGAACGCCTGCAACCACAACACCTGTGAGAGGAGGAGCAGGAGGAGGAGAAGCAGGAAGTAATATCTCTAATCTACCTGTGTACAGTATACTGAATGGAGGAGCTGGACTTCCCCCGACTGCACCATGCTGTGCAAACACACTGCCCTATCAATGCCATTGCATCTCTCTATTCTATTCTCTCTAATCACCCCGCATTTCATCAGGGTTGGGTGTTCCCCACCCCAATTTGTAACAAAAGTTATACAAAGGTCAAAAATGATAATTACTGCTTCTTATTTTAACTAGATGCAACATTATAATTATAACCATACTATATATATAGCCTTGTACACAAGGGGTGATTTGATTTGTGCTCCATGCAAGACCTTGGGGTTGATTTACTAAAGGCAAATAGAATTTGCGCTTTGCAAAGTGCAGTTGCTCCAAAGCTTAGTAAATGAGGTAAAGCTTCCAATCACATGCAAGGAAAAAAAAACAGCATTTTTGCTTGCATATGATTGGATGGTGAAAGTGTGCAGAGCTTTTGCTTATTTACTAAGCTTTGGAGCAACTACTCTTTTAGGGTCGGTTCACACTGGGACAACTTGTCAGGCGACTTAGCCGCCTGACAAGTCGCGTCCCGTTCTGTACAAAGGAACTGTTCTAATCGGAAGTCGCTTTTTCTAAGTCGCTCCGACTTAGAAAAAGGTTCCTGTACTACTTTTAGGGCGACTTGCATTGATTTCTTTAGAGAAGTCGTTTTGCAAGTCGCCGTAGCGGTCGTGTCCAGGTCGCCTAAGGCAGTCGCGCTGTAAGTCGTGCTGCCTCAGTGTGAATCGACACGTAGAGAGCAACTACATATTGCAAAGTTTATTTGCCTTTAGTAAATCAACTCCCATGTGTTTACCCGTATAGGGATGCACAGATGTTCTCTGAATCCCTGTGCGGGTGTTCCCATTCATGTCTAGATGGATGCAGCGACTGTATGGATACAACCGCTGCTTCCAATATGACATCCACATAGATCCCAACTGTCCTTGATTTGGAGCAATGTCCCCTGTCCCTCATTCCTCCTTATTTGTCCCTCATTTTGGTCTGATCTATATAGTTGTATATAAAATGCCGGTTTTAACTATCAAAAAGTGTTTTCTAGCATTAAACCTTTCATCTTATTTCTAAATTGCTGCATTTGTTAATTCCAAAAGCCAATAAAGGAATAGTAGTGCTAAAAAAAAAGCACTTGTGGGTTTAACCAATCTTGATTTTTTTTGTACAATTCTCCTTTAAGGGGGCGTGGCAAAGGGTGTGTCCTATGCCTGTATACTTTTGCTGATAGGTGTCCCTCATTCCCATCTCAAAAACTTGGGAGGTATGCATCCGTGTGGGTACATGTCCCTCAATTCACTCTGGGTGCATTCAGAGCCATGAACCGTCTCCCATACTTATGCTTACCGGCCACTTTATTAGGTAACCTGTTCAGTTCCTTGATATTGATAACACAGATTGCTAATCAGCCAATCTCTTGGCAGCAACTTAATGAATTTAGGCATCTAGAGGTGGTAAAGACGACTTCCTGAAGTTGAAACCGAACATCAAAATGGGGAAGAAAAGGGGATTTAATTGGCTTTTAAGGTGTCATGGTTGTTGGTGCCAGAAAGCTGGTCTGAGTATTTCAAAAACTGCTGATCTACTGGGATTTCCACACACAACCATCTCAAGGGTTTACAGAGAATGGTCCAAAAAAGAGAAAATATCCAGTGAGTGGCAGTTGTGTGGAACAAAATGCCTTATTGATGTCAGAGGTCAGAGGAGGATGGGCAGACTGCTTTGAGATGATGCAGCATACCATCTCTGAATGCACAACACATCGAACCTTGAAGCAGATGGGCTACAGCAGCAGAAGACCACACAGGGTGCCACTCCTCTCAGCTAAGAACAGGAAACTGAGGCTATAATTTGCACAGGCTCACCAAAATTGGACAATAGAAGATTGGAAAAATGTTGCCTGGTCTAATAAGTCTCGATTTCAGCTGCGACATTCAGATAGTAGGGTCAGAATTTGGCGTAAACAACAGTATTGTTGCTGACCATGTCCATCTCTTTATGACTACAGTGTACCCATCTTCTGGCTAATTCCAGCAGAATAATGCACCATGTCACAGAGCTCAGATCATCTCACCATTGGTTTCTTGAACATGACAATGAGGTCACTGTACTCCACAGTTATCAGATCTCAATCCAATAGAGTACCTTTGGGATGTGGGGGAACGGGAGATTCGCATCATGGAAAAACCTCTAGGAAATGTTTCCAACACAAGGTGTAAGTAAATAAAGTGTGTATGTCATATTGGGAGCAACAGCTGTGTTTTTGGTGCGTTTTTTAAATCACGTGTCTTTTTTTCACAGGTGCAGGTCAATGTCAGGCAACCCCAAAATGCATTGGAAACGTGGAAAAAAAACGCAACAAAAAACGTATTTACTGTGTTCTTGCAACATCACATTGTGAATGCAGCCTAAATCACCTGGTCAGTTCAAGTATGGTTTAGGAGAAGCAGTGGCGGCTCATCCATTAAGGGTGCACAGGTGCCGCCCCCTCTCTACCCACGCCACCCTCTATATGTATTGTGGATAGATTCATGCATGAAGTACCTGATTAGAGCCATGGGCTATAATAGGCTTCAAAATAGGGTGGACTCCGGGATTGTGCTTGCCCACCCAGGTGTGTTAGAAAAGAAAATGAATATTCGCTTTTCTAACACTGAACCGCCTCTCCGACAATCAGAGAGCGCAAGTCTGATACTGTCACCTGAATGGCTGAAAGGGTAGGCGATCCTTTTGGACACCTAGCACGAAGGAAGAAGAGACGCACGGCGGAAGCATAAAAGACACAGGAGTCACCGCCCATGCCATAGCTTGCCGCTGCCTGACCCACTGCCCATCCCATAGCTCGCCGCCATCACCCGCTGCTTGACCCGCTACCAAAATCGGGTGAGCGACGGTCAGACGACGAGTGGGTGGGCATGGGGGGGTGGGAGGTTTGCTGGTTAAATGCCACCAGGGGGGCACAGTGGCTGCAATAGATGAGCACAGTGGCTGCAATGGATGGGCACAGTGGCTGCTATGGATGGGCACAGTGGCTCAATGGATGGGCACAGTGTCTGCTATTGATGGGCACAGTAGCTGCTATTGATGGGCACAGTGGCTGCAATTGATGGGCACAGTGACTGCTATTGATGGGCACAGTGGTTGCAATTGATGAACACAGTGAGAGTGCAATTGATGGGCACAGTGGCTGCAATTGATGGCACAGTAAGGTTGCAATTTAGTTTTTTTTTTCAGAATTTTTCAGTTTGTTTGCACCCCCCCCCCCCCCCCAAATTTTGAGCATTGGGCGCCACTGATGAGAAGAATACCATTATGTCTTTTGGAACCAAATCCCTGGGTTCTCTTTTCTTATCAGTTGTCGCTCTTTTTGGACACTTAAAAGCTGAACTCCAGGAATTACATTTTTTGCATACTTACATTGGGCCAACTTGGCACGATGTAAGTATGCATATCTGACATCCAAAGGGCAACACAATGGCTTAGTGGTTAACATTTCTGCCTTGCTGCAGTAGGGTCATCGGCTTGAATCCTAACAGGACACGACCTGCATGTTCTCACTGTGCCTGTCTGGGTTTCCTCCGAGCACTCCTGATTTCCTCCATACTCCAAAGACATGCTGGTGGGTTAAGGAGGCATAAACATTAGATTGTAAACTCCTTGATGGCAGGGACTGATAAGAATGTACAGTATGTAAAGCACTGTTTAATATTTTGGCGCTATATAGAAAACCTAATAATATATGGAAGGATGCTGTGAATCTCTGTAGTAGCCTGTGCTACATACAGTGATAACCATGAGCCTCCAAGTTCTGTGCGAACGGCTTCCCTCGGCTCTAATTACCAAAGGAGGTTGCTTGCTCGCCACTGTTGCCATTTGTAAAGCACCTTGTATTTTTTCAATGAATACAAGGCATTCTCTGATTGGAGGTGGAGAAGAGAGGCGGTGAGGTCACACTCTCCACCTCGTCCAATGAGAATACACCTTGTATTCACTGAAAAATACAAGGCTATTTATGAATAGTGGAGGTGCTGAGCAAGTGACTCCCTTTGGTCAATGTACAGCAGAACCTGGAAGATGTTGTCTATCACTGTATGTAGCCAAGCTGGCCCAGTGTAAGTATGCAAAAATAACATACCTTGAGTCCAGCTTTAAAAGAGAAATAAAGGATTTTTTTTCCTTATTCATACTTACCTAGATGGATGCAGCATGGATGCTGCATCTGTCCCGCTGGTGCCTCTAACACTGAGAACTGAGCGATGGCACACCGCTGATCACTCGGTTTTCACAGCTCCCCGAGCAGAGAGCTGCAGACTATCAGTCACAGGCAGCTCTCCTCCCTCCTCGCTCATTGGAGCGCCGAGCTGTGGCGGGACGGGAGCGCTGTCTCAGGCTCTCCCACGGTTGTCAGTCCAGGCACCTGGCGAATCCAGACTCTCATTGTCGGATGACAGGGGGCCTGGACTGACATTGGTGACGTCAGCAGAGAGCGGATTTCAGTCTGCTCTCTGCTGAAAACAGGTCACAGGAGTGCAAAAGGCACTACACTCTTGTGATCCATAGGAGAAGTCCAGCCAAACAAGCTTGGGCCGGACTTCATCTTTAACTAATAAAAGTGTTATATCAGCCTTACCTTTTTGCATTAAGTTACTGCATTTTAAAAAAAAATGCTTTATAAAGAAAAAGCTGTGGTGAACATGAGCACATGAGGGGTTTACCCAATAATGCTTTTTTTATATACATTTTTCATAGTCAACATAACTAGGGGTATGCCAGGGATGTCCTTTACCTACTTTGTACTAAAAGGTGTCCCTCTTTGTTATCTATCTATAATGAGTAGATTATTCGGCACACTGAACATCTCTTAATAGCTAAGATCTTTTTATTTTTTTATGTGTGTACATATTTGAAGACTTTGAAGAACCAGGACCCCTTTGATATAGTGAATGCAGTTCCTTTGTAAAAAAAAAAAGCCTCCAGCTGAGGTCCACCTAGGGACTCCTTTTCTGTTAAATACAAATGTAGCACCCTCTAGTGTGCAACTAGTGTAGGTAAATGTATTTGGTATGACTCATGGTAACTGTGTGAGTCTGTAATTAGGTCGGGCTGCTGTAAGTCAGGCAGGAGGGCTCTACAGGCCAGCGCTCTGGTACCTTCCCCTGGATCTAGACACTTGGAGACGTTTCTGGAAGTTAGCGGAGCCCAGGAGGTCCTGATTTGCATACTTGAGGGAATCTGGCCAATCCCCAGGCAGAGGGCCTGGCAGGCTGACTGAGTCAGACCTTAAATATAGGGGAGCCTGCCCATCAGGAGAGTCAGGTGGAAGATGGAGTGTTGAGGAGGCTGTTGTGTGGCCTGGGAGGGGACCCAGGGGCTGGGGGCTCAGCCTCCAGGCTGGAAGCTGAGGAAAGGAAGGAGAGGAAGCCTTAAGCCTCATACACACGATTGGACTTTCAGCAGGGAATTGTGTGATGACAGACTGTTGGTGTAAAATCTGACCGTTACCACAGGAAGTTGCTTGCTCACCACTCCTTCAGACAATTGTTGTCCAACTTTCCGCCAACAAATGTTGGATGAAAGGCTAGTAAATTTTCGGCAGACAATGTTCTCTTGTCAGATTTTCCTATCGTCTGTACACAAGTCCATCACAAAAAAGTTGAAAGTACAAACACGCATGCTCAGAATCAATGCTCACCAAACACGATATTAGCAGAAGGTGTCCAAAGGGTGGCGCTCAAGAGCTGAAATTCCTCATAGTACGCAGCTATGTTTTGTTTGTTGGCCGACAATTGTGTACCGTTTGTATGTAAGACAAGTTTCTGGCACGTGCCCTTCCGGACAAAAGTCTGATGCTTTGTTGGCCAACAATCTGTGTGTACGAGGCTTAAGAGAGGAATCTCAACTACCTTTGCACATCCGGGCTAGCATGGGAAGATCTGGTCAGTTGGAGGCCTGTGGGATTCTTGCCCAGTGCAGAAGGGAGCAAAGGACAGTATGAGTACCCCAGCAGACCAGCACGCCCAGGGGCGTACAAGGGGAAATGCTGCCAGACGTGGCATACTTTCCAAGGTCAGCATTGTGCTAAATCCTGATCCCTTGTCCTGGGGAGTTCTTTAGAGCAGCCAGGTGGGCTGGTAGTATCTGAAAGTGTCAGAACGGAGTGAAGTCTTGCTGAAGGGATACGATATTCCTGCATACAGTTGGGACATGGTGCTATTTCACCAATAGAGACTGAGAGCTCTGGTTCATAAAGAACTTTGGCACTGATCCATAGAGAATGAGCTTATTCCAGATGGAGTACAGTTCAGGATTTCCATCTCTTTTTTGTACATAGAGAAAGAAATGTGCGATCGTATCGTGTTGTTGGAAAATCTGATCGTGTGTGGGCTCCATTGGACTTTTTTCCGTCGGAATTTCCGACTCAAAGTTTGAGAGGTGGATCTAAAATTTTCCCACAACAAAATCTGATCGTTTAAATTCCGATCATGTGTAGACAATTCCGACGGGCAAAGTGCCACGCATGCTCAGAATAAATTACGAGACGAAAGCTATTGGCTACTGGCCTCTTTATAGTCCCGTTGTACGTGTTTTTACGTCACCGCGTTCAGAACGATCAGATTTTCAGACAACTTTGTGCGACCGTGTGTATGCAAGACAAGTTTGGCCCAAAATCCGTCGTAAAAAATCTGACGGATTTTGTCGTTGGAATGTCCGAACGTGTGTACAGGGCATTAGACTGCTTTTAGTTGATCCATTGCTATGTATGCCTCAGAGATAGGTCACAAGAACTAAAATTCTGAATTTTATACATTTCTGTAAATGTGAAAGAAAATTAGAGGAAGATATCCTAATGTCTAGATACTACTAATACTACTAATACTAATACTTCTATGTATTTAATACAGGAATCACATTCCAAATGTTGCATATTGTCCCTTTCTTTGCTTCAGATAGAGATGAAAATAATTAAATAAAAATAAAATAATAGATTTAAATGCCAAAATCAATTATCCAAAATGTTGCAAATATTACATAGTGGAATAGTAGGTGAGGTGGAAAAAAGACACAAGTCCATCAAGTCCAACCTGTGTGTGTGATTATAGCCATACAGATCTGGTTAGTGTTGCTAGTGATGTGCAATCTGATTTATTAATAGGAATTAAACACCCCTCCCTTTTCACTTCTATAATCTAAGTTTATTCTGACTGTTGAATTACAGAATTTGTTACCGTATTGCTCAGAAGAGGCAGCTCCAAAGTACGCCTTACGCCAGCATTGAGCATGTATGATATATACCCAAAAGACCACAAGAGGGCAGTCACAACTTCGTGTAAGGGTGGACCAGAATCAATGATACAAAATAAAAGTGTAACAAAACTGAAAATGTAACTTACAAGTAGCTAAAGCAAAGAAAATCCCCAAAAATGTACTAGGCTGTGTGCATGCAAGCGATTTCTGCTAGAGCTCATCATTTATGATCACCTCTTGACTAATTGCTATTGATTGCTACATATGCGGTTGCACAGCACAAATTTAGAACATTGTGCGAATAAGCGCTACATTGCACATGCCACATTGCACTGTTCCATATGTGAAATAACTGCCAGTCATTAACCACTTCAGCCCCGGAAGAATTTACCCCCTTCTTGACCAGAACACTTTTTGCGATTCGACACTGCGTCGCTTGAACTGACAGTTGCGTGGTCGTGCGACATTGTACCCAAACAAAATTTACGTCCTTTTTTTCCCACAGATAGAGCTTTCTTTTGGTGGTATTTGATCGCCTCTGCGGTTTTTTATTTTTTGCGCTATAAACAAAAAAAGAGCGACAATTTTGAAAAAAACACATTATTTTTTACTTTTTGCTATAATAAATATCACCCAAAAATATATAAAAAAAAACAATTTTTTTTCCTCGGTTTAGGCCGATATGTATTCTTCTACATCTTTTTGGTAAAAAAAAAAATCTCAATAAGCTTATATTGATTGGTTTGCGCAAAAGTTATAGTGTCTACAAAATAGGGGATAGATTTATAGCATTTTTATTATTATTATTTTTTTTTACTAGTAATGGCAGCGATCTGTGATTTTTATCGTGACTGCTACATTATTGCGGGCACATCGGACAATTTTGATACATTTCTGGAACCATTGTCATTAATACACCGATCAGTGCGATTAAAAATGCATTGATTACTGTAAAAATGTGACTGGCAGTGAAAAGGTTAACACTAGGGGCAGTGAAGGGGTTAACTGTGTTCCCTGGGAGGTAATTCTAACTAAAGGGGAGGGGACTAACTAGAGGAAGTGACGGATCGTGGTTCCTAGCTAATAGGAACACACGATCTGTCACTCCTGTCAGAACAGAACAGGGAAGTGTGTATTTACACACACTTGTCCCTGTTCTATGTCTCCTGGTCACGATCGCTCATGGCTGGCGGTCATCGATTATCCATGTGTGCCCAACCTAAAGGAAAAAAAAACTGAATTTGAAAAAGTGACAAAAATGTAAATCATAGTACATATAAAATGTAAGGCTGATCTCAGTGGCGGTTGGTGAGAAAAAAAACAGTATGCCACCCTCCCCAGGTCGGTCAGTAGCCCTTACCCCAACACCACCGACTTCACCCGGCTTGGCGCCAGCAGCAGCGGCCTCCCGTTCTCCTGCTCTCCACGGCGACAGCTTCCGTTTCCTCCCTCCTCCTTGGCAACCAGTCAGGAGTCTTCTCTTTTCAGCCAATTGGAAAATGAGTCTCACACCCGCTTCTGATTGGCCGGATTGAGGATCGGTGTTTTAACAGCGAATGACCATTTACTGTTGTAACGCACCTGGGTAGGCTGTGGTCGTATGCTCTGTGACCTGAGCCCACCCTATTTTGGAGCCTCTGGCTCTAATCAGGTGCTCCAAAAAATCCCCTGCTGCTGTAATTCATGCGCCCAGTGCCCTGAAGGGGGCTGGATGCATAAATAGGGGGGCTGCAGCAGTGGCAATGGATAGATTCTATTCATCTTTCATGGATAGATGCTCTGCATGAATCTATCCATTACCATATAGGGGGTGACCTGGAGAGAGGGGGCGGCGTTGGGCACCCCTAATGGACTGGCCGCCACTGACTGATCTATATATACAGACATTGCCAGAAAATGCAACATGAAACTACTTGTCATGTACCTGATGGAGATTAGAGATGTGCAGACTGGAAAAATGTGTTTTGGATGGATTGATTATGTTACTAATTTTGTTTCATTGATTTGTTTCGTCTTGTTTCATTTAATTTAATTTTAAAGCAAAACTTTTTTTTTTTTCATTTTGGATAGAGTGGAGATGGATTAGAACACTTGCCTGTTTGTATTGCTGTCTGTGTCCCCATTAAGAAGATTCATCCTTTCTATTTGAAAAAACGATCAAAAACAGCGCATCAAAGGGACTAGTAGATTGATGTGAAAAAGACTTTAAAATGTCATTTATTAAATGTAAAAAATAAACACAGACATCTGATCCCTGCAGGATCTCAAACACATAAAAAACACCAATCATAAAACGGACAGATGTTTGATAATGAAAAGCTCCTCAGATCTCTCAATTATAACTTTGGAAAGGTCAAAACCAACGACCAATGTGCACAGCTTTCGAATGCCTAATGAATGCAATCAATCATCTGAAAGAACCCAAAAAGTCAGTGTAAACGAATGGAACAACGTTTCTAGGGACACTCACTTCATAGGTGTTCAATGGGCTGCAGAGCTGATGAGTCCAGTCTGATGACCGAGGGGGAGGTGTTTATTTCAGCTCCATCTGAAGCGTTCGGCTTGGAGGCAGAGGTGTAATGCTGCACGCTAGGTGGTAAGGATCAAGCTTAGTCACCAGATGATATCAGCTGTACACATAGGCAGCTTGGAGAACGCTGCACTGCCTGCAGTGCGGCTTGTCCGAGCGGCTGTGGATCACATGAGAGGCTTGTCACGTGGAAGGCTGTGAAGGGGAAGGTTGCTATGCCGACTCTCCTGCTTACATGTTTCGCGCTCCTGCGCTTTGTCAAAGCTGGAGCGGCATACAGCAACCAGAAAGATAAAGGCATCGGGTAGTGTGTAGGGGCGGGGACTGTCGAAGTCTCTCAGGTTAACCCCTAATGTGTCACTAAGCCTCCTGCAGTTAAAACCTTATTAGACAGGGGTCTGTGTCAGTGAAAGAACTGTTAGAAAACATCTAATAGGAAATGTGGATTGAAACATATGGTTGACACAGTGGTGTAGTGGTTAGCACTCTCACCTAGCAGCAAGCAGGACGCTGGTTCGATTCCCAACCACGCCACCACCCGCCTGAAGCTTGTATGTTCTCCCTGTGCCTGTGTGGGTTTCCATGGGGATATTAAAGGATATACAGAAGGGAGAAGAATGCTATGGATAAAAGGACACTGTAAGTTAAAAAAACACTGTAAGTTAAAAAAACTCAAGGGGGGGAAAAAATGCGGAGACCAAGGGCAAAAAAACAAATTATTTAAAAGATATATTTTATATTATTATTATTAAGTCCTTTCCTATAGGATAGTTAGAATAAATATATTAGCTACTCTTCGTTCATAAAAAAAAAAAAAAAAAAAAAAAAAAAAAAAAGGAAAATGAAAGAAAATGAAAATATATTTTCTATAAAAAATGTAGGGTGGCGGTCATGAACGATGAGTAGCGACTATATCTGAGTAACCTATATCAAGAGGTTATGCTGAGGATGTCAATGTCTTCATTGAGGCCATCAGGCGAGAGAGACCCCATAAGATATATCCAGAAGGTCTCCCTGCGACAAAGGTGGGAGAATCTTTCGTTGGCCGTTAGGGTACCCTTGGGGATAGCCTCAATTGCAAGGACCTCCATTTCTTTAAAGTTTTTATCATGACAATGGCGAAAATGGCGTGGCACGCTGTGTTGAATGCAGCCCTCTTTAATCAGGCGGCGATGTTCGCCCACCCTGACTCGTAGGGCCCGCATAGTGCGGCCTACATAAAGGAGGCCACAGGGACAACGTAAAACATATATTACGTATTCTGTAGAACACGTGATGAATTGTTTAATCTCAAAGGTTTTTCCTTTGGATGTAGTGATGGTGGATTGGCCATTGGGGATGGACTGACAAGTATAACAACCTCTTTTACGACATTTAAAAATCCCACATCTATTATCAAAGTACATCCTAATATCAGGGAATATATTATTATCCTTTCTATTGGATTTTATAAGTTTATTGGGAGCAATAATATTTTTGATTGTACGAGAGCGTCTAAAAGTGATTTGGGGTCTGACCGGAAGGAGTGGTGCTAAAATCGGATCCAGCTTTAGGATATCGTAATGTTTAAGAATTATTTTAGACATATGTTTATATTGTGTGTTAAAGGTAGAAATAAACCTAATTGTAGTATAGTCATTAGTGGAATTTTTGGGACGTTTTTTCGTAGGTGAATGCTTGGTTGCGTGTTCCATAAAGGCCTGTGTAACTAAATCATCTGGGTATTCTTTTTCTAAGAATTTTTTTGCCATCTGCTGGCCTTGTTGTGTATAGTCCTCAGTTGAGGTACAGTTTCTGCGTAACCTTTGGAACTGACCGCTAGGAATATTTTTCTTCCAAGCAGGGTGATGGCAACTCTTATAATGAAGGTAAGAGTTGCCAGCTGTGGGTTTAATATGGTTGCTAGTGGTGACACTATGCTCATTATGAGAAAGTACAAGGTCCAAAAAGACCAGATGGTTTTGGTCGATGACCGATGTGAAAGATAGACCCATAGAATTGTTGTTGCAATAAGTGACGAAGGAGGAAAAAGTCTCAACTCCGCCACTCCATATGAGCAAAATGTCATCTATATAACGACCATAAAATACGATAAACTCAGCAAAAGGATTGTTTCTCCAGATTTTTTGTTCCTCCCAAAAGCCCATGGTGAGGTTCGCATATACCGGGGCAAAACTGGCTCCCATGGCTGTACCTTGGCGCTGGAGGAAAAATTGGTCTAAAAAGGTGAAGTAGTTATGTTTCAAGCAGAACTCTATGCTCAATAATAAAAATTCAGACTGTTTGGAGTTCATGCTTTCATCAATGCTCAAAAAGTGTTGTATTGCATTCAGTCCCACTTCGTGGGGTATAGAAGTATAAAGCGAGTTGACGTCTAAAGAGGCCCACATATATTCGTCAGACCATCTGTAGTTTTCCATAACCTCAATCACCTGACTGGAGTCCTTAATATAGGAAGGAAGTTGCACCACCAATGGCTGTAAGATGTGATCTATATAGGCCGAAAGGCCGCTAGTGAAACTATTAGTAGTGGCCACTATTGGTCTACCCGGAGGGTTAGTAAGGGACTTGTGAACCTTGGGGAGATGATAAAAGTAAGGGGTGCTGCAGACTTTGGGGAGGAGGAATCGTTTTTCTTGGGGATTTAACACCCCATCTTTTTGAGCTTTGTCTACCAACGTAATTAAATCACGCTGGTAAATTGGAAGGGGGTCGGTTTGAAGTTTTTGATATGTAGTCGTATCAGATAACAGGCGATTGGCTTCGCCAAGGTAGTCGCCCATGTCCTGTACGACTAGACTCCCTCCTTTATCGGCTTGTTTGACCACAATGTTCTTGTTGGTGGTAAGGTTATGAAGAGCCTGTTGTTCAAATTTATTTAGATTAGCTTGTTTTTTGTTATTGGTTGTATTGCATAACTCAATAAATTCTTTATAAACCACTTGGTAAAAAGTCTCAATAAAGGGGCCCTTAGAATGGGTTGGGTTAAAGGTGGACGCCGGTTTCAGATGAGTATGAATTATCGCTGGTTCTGTAAAGGGATATTGTGTTTGGCTTGAGATATGACACTCGCTCCACAAGTCTTCAAGAATTCTCAAAATGTCATCCTGGGGGGTGACATTCATATCAATATTATCGATTTCAGGTGTTGAATCTCCTTTTTTGTTGTTATTAATAATTGTTTTTGCAAAATGTCTTTTCAGGGTAAGAGATCGAATAAATTTATTTAAATCTTTGAAGAGGCCAAATTTATTTGGTCCAGTGGATGGCGAAAAGCTTAGACCTTTCTTCAATAATGCTAATTCATATGGATTGAGGGTGTGTGATGAAAGGTTGAAGATTTTTATGGTACTCTCTTCCACTATGTCTCCACCCTTTCTTTTTTGTTTTGCCTTAAGCTTACGTCCTCCTCTGCAACCTCTTCTAGTTTTCTCTTTTCTTTTGTAAACATGACTCCCTTTGGAGACAGGGCTAAAAAACCTTCCTCAAAATTGGGAGGTGTCACTGAAGTACTGTCTTTTACCTTACTTTCATTGGGTGCACATGTTTTGTTACTAGATCTAGGGCGAGCTCCTTCCTTAATGTACTTGTCCAAATCTTTCACCAGAGGGCTATACTTATTGGATGTGACTACCGAAAAAATGGGTAGTCTATTTTCAGTAACATCCGGTTGATCGGATAGGCCAGAGGGGGATGGGGCAACAGTAGGCGAAGTGCTAACCAATAGGGGGTTGGCTGTTATATTGGGGTTGCAGTCTGCGCCATCCTTCTTATGGGTGATTGTGTAATCGCTTAGGCCTCGGGGGGGGTCAGGAGCACCACGTGTCACCTTGTGGTGCTCAAATTTAGAATGATAGGGCCTACTGGTCCTATTGGTTCCCGTGTTATTAGAGGAATTTTTAATTTTGTGAGGCTTACTTGTCTTATGGTTTTTAAATTTGGTCCTAGTATTATTGTGTAGGACCATGGTGTTATGAGGTGTATATACATGGTCCATTCCTGTCTGTGGTTGAATGCGGTTCATAGTGGGAGTGGGGTTTCTCTTCTTCCACTCAAAGATGTGGCCTGATCTATAATCGCCAATGTCTCTCTCTAATTTACTGGTTTTTGTGTGAATCATTGCATCCTCATCTTTCCTGATGTTTTTGTCCTGGACTTCCATCCATTTCAAAAAGAGACAAGATGTACTAAACTCCTGAATAGCCTCAGTTTTGGCTTTAACTGATTCCTCTGCCTTTCTAAGTTTACGTTCTCGTTGTTGCACTAATATTCTAATCCATTTGGTGGTGCAAAATTCCGAAATCATTTGCCATTCCTTAGAGAGGTCTTCGTCTAAAAAACTACATTGTTTTTTTATCCGGAGACCCCTAGGGGTAATACCTAGTTCCAGGTATTTCTGTAAAAACGCTAAATCCCACCATTGTGCGTTTTCGTATTGTTTGGCATCTTGGAGTTTTAGAAAGGCCTTACGCATTTGTATTTCAAATGCTTCAGTATGTGGAAGGTCCTTATTCGGGGAACTGGACTTAGATGTCACGTCAATAGTACTGTCTGCCCTTGTCTCTTCTAATTTGTTAAATATAGATTGTAAACGATTAATGCGATCCATTGGAAAAAAAAAAAAAAAAAAAAAAAAGGGGGAGGGGGCACAAGGAGGGGGGTGGGAAAAAAAGGGGGAAAAAAGAAAAAGGAAACAACTGAGAATAAAAATGGTGTGGAATGGAATATGAATCTGTTTTAAAAAAACCCAATACTATAAGTAATACTATTAATTATATGTATATACACATAAAAACATCAGAGCTTCCACATGACAATTATCATAAAAAACAAAAAAACGATCATGTAAAGTCCATAAGATTGGTGACTGTCTTTGTTGTGAAATGGAATATTACACAAGCTTAATCATAGAGTCTGTGATTTTTTTTTTTTTTCCTTTATATCAACTTGTAGGACATAATCAAGCCGTCGATCAGTCTATTCATTGGCAGCCAACCAGAGTCCAAAACATACAACGTAAAACAAAACAAGATAAAGTTGGCGCACAAATGAATGGTCTCTTTAAGAGCGTTTGACTATCTCGTGGGATGTTTGTTTATTGGGCGACTACCTTGGCGAAGCCAATCGCCTGTTATCTGATACGACTACATATCAAAAACTTCAAACCGACCCCCTTCCAATTTACCAGCGTGATTTAATTACGTTGGTAGACAAAGCTCAAAAAGATGGGGTGTTAAATCCCCAAGAAAAACGATTCCTCCTCCCCAAAGTCTGCAGCACCCCTTACTTTTATCATCTCCCCAAGGTTCACAAGTCCCTTACTAACCCTCCGGGTAGACCAATAGTGGCCACTACTAATAGTTTCACTAGCGGCCTTTCGGCCTATATAGATCACATCTTACAGCCATTGGTGGTGCAACTTCCTTCCTATATTAAGGACTCCAGTCAGGTGATTGAGGTTATGGAAAACTACAGATGGTCTGACGAATATATGTGGGCCTCTTTAGACGTCAACTCGCTTTATACTTCTATACCCCACGAAGTGGGACTGAATGCAATACAACACTTTTTGAGCATTGATGAAAGCATGAACTCCAAACAGTCTGAATTTTTATTATTGAGCATAGAGTTCTGCTTGAAACATAACTACTTCACCTTTTTAGACCAATTTTTCCTCCAGCGCCAAGGTACAGCCATGGGAGCCAGTTTTGCCCCGGTATATGCGAACCTCACCATGGGCTTTTGGGAGGAACAAAAAATCTGGAGAAACAATCCTTTTGCTGAGTTTATCGTATTTTATGGTCGTTATATAGATGACATTTTGCTCATATGGAGTGGCGGAGTTGAGACTTTTTCCTCCTTCGTCACTTATTGCAACAACAATTCTATGGGTCTATCTTTCACATCGGTCATCGACCAAAACCATCTGGTCTTTTTGGACCTTGTACTTTCTCATAATGAGCATAGTGTCACCACTAGCAACCATATTAAACCCACAGCTGGCAACTCTTACCTTCATTATAAGAGTTGCCATCACCCTGCTTGGAAGAAAAATATTCCTAGCGGTCAGTTCCAAAGGTTACGCAGAAACTGTACCTCAACTGAGGACTATACACAACAAGGCCAGCAGATGGCAAAAAAATTCTTAGAAAAAGAATACCCAGATGATTTAGTTACACAGGCCTTTATGGAACACGCAACCAAGCATTCACCTACGAAAAAACGTCCCAAAAATTCCACTAATGACTATACTACAATTAGGTTTATTTCTACCTTTAACACACAATATAAACATATGTCTAAAATAATTCTTAAACATTACGATATCCTAAAGCTGGATCCGATTTTAGCACCACTCCTTCCGGTCAGACCCCAAATCACTTTTAGACGCTCTCGTACAATCAAAAATATTATTGCTCCCAATAAACTTATAAAATCCAATAGAAAGGATAATAATATATTCCCTGATATTAGGATGTACTTTGATAATAGATGTGGGATTTTTAAATGTCGTAAAAGAGGTTGTTATACTTGTCAGTCCATCCCCAATGGCCAATCCACCATCACTACATCCAAAGGAAAAACCTTTGAGATTAAACAATTCATCACGTGTTCTACAGAATACGTAATATATGTTTTACGTTGTCCCTGTGGCCTCCTTTATGTAGGCCGCACTATGCGGGCCCTACGAGTCAGGGTGGGCGAACATCGCCGCCTGATTAAAGAGGGCTGCATTCAACACAGCGTGCCACGCCATTTTCGCCATTGTCATGATAAAAACTTTAAAGAAATGGAGGTCCTTGCAATTGAGGCTATCCCCAAGGGTACCCTAACGGCCAACGAAAGATTCTCCCACCTTTGTCGCAGGGAGACCTTCTGGATATATCTTATGGGGTCTCTCTCGCCTGATGGCCTCAATGAAGACATTGACATCCTCAGCATAACCTCTTGATATAGGTTACTCAGATATAGTCGCTACTCATCGTTCATGACCGCCACCCTACATTTTTTATAGAAAATATATTTTCATTTTCTTTCATTTTCCTTTTTTTTTTTTTTTTTTTTTTTTTTTTTTTTTTTTTATGAACGAAGAGTAGCTAATATATTTATTCTAACTATCCTATAGGAAAGGACTTAATAATAATAATATAAAATATATCTTTTAAATAATTTGTTTTTTTGCCCTTGGTCTCCGCATTTTTTCCCCCCCTTGAGTTTTTTTAACTTACAGTGTTTTTTTAACTTACAGTGTCCTTTTATCCATAGCATTCTTCTCCCTTCTGTATATCCTTTAATATCCCCATGGAAACCCACACAGGCACAGGGAGAACATACAAGCTTCAGGCGGGTGGTGGCGTGGTTGGGAATCGAACCAGCGTCCTGCTTGCTGCTAGGTGAGAGTGCTAACCACTACACCACTGTGTCAACCATATGTTTCAATCCACATTTCCTATTAGATGTTTTCTAACAGTTCTTTCACTGACACAGACCCCTGTCTAATAAGGTTTTAACTGCAGGAGGCTTAGTGACACATTAGGGGTTAACCTGAGAGACTTCGACAGTCCCCGCCCCTACACACTACCCGATGCCTTTATCTTTCTGGTTGCTGTATGCCGCTCCAGCTTTGACAAAGCGCAGGAGCGCGAAACATGTAAGCAGGAGAGTCGGCATAGCAACCTTCCCCTTCACAGCCTTCCACGTGACAAGCCTCTCATGTGATCCACAGCCGCTCGGACAAGCCGCACTGCAGGCAGTGCAGCGTTCTCCAAGCTGCCTATGTGTACAGCTGATATCATCTGGTGACTAAGCTTGATCCTTACCACCTAGCGTGCAGCATTACACCTCTGCCTCCAAGCCGAACGCTTCAGATGGAGCTGAAATAAACACCTCCCCCTCGGTCATCAGACTGGACTCATCAGCTCTGCAGCCCATTGAACACCTATGAAGTGAGTGTCCCTAGAAACGTTGTTCCATTCGTTTACACTGACTTTTTGGGTTCTTTCAGATGATTGATTGCATTCATTAGGCATTCGAAAGCTGTGCACATTGGTCGTTGGTTTTGACCTTTCCAAAGTTATAATTGAGAGATCTGAGGAGCTTTTCATTATCAAACATCTGTCCGTTTTATGATTGGTGTTTTTTATGTGTTTGAGATCCTGCAGGGATCAGATGTCTGTGTTTATTTTTTACATTTAATAAATGACATTTTAAAGTCTTTTTCACATCAATCTACTAGTCCCTTTGATGCGCTGTTTTTGATCGTTTTTTCTGCTGCATCCATTTTTTACCAAGTCCATAATGGGTTAACAGCCGCACATTGAGACCATCTACAGGACATTTATTTAAATAAACAAACATCCCACGAGATAGTCAAACGCTCTTAAAGAGACCATTCATTTGTGCGCCAACTTTATCTTGTTTTGTTTTACGTTGTATGTTTTGGACTCTGGTTGGCTGCCAATGAATAGACTGATCGACGGCTTGATTATGTCCTACAAGTTGATATAAAGGAAAAAAAATCACAGACTCTATGATTAAGCTTGTGTAATATTCCATTTCACAACAAAGACAGTCACCAATCTTATGGACTTTACATGATCGTTTTTTTGTTTTTTTGTTTTTTATGATAATTGTCATGTGGAAGCTCTGATGTTTTTATGTGTATATACATATAATTAATAGTATTACTTATAGTATTGGGTTTTTTTAAAACAGATTCATATTCCATTCCACACCATTTTTATTCTCAGTTGTTTCCTTTTTCTTTTTTCCCCCTTTTTTTCCCACCCCCCTCCTTGTGCCCCCTCCCCCTTTTTTTTTTTTTTTTTTTTTTTTTTTTTTTTTTTTTTTTTTTTCCAATGGATCGCATTAATCGTTTACAATCTATATTTAACAAATTAGAAGAGACAAGGGCAGACAGTACTATTGACGTGACATCTAAGTCCAGTTCCCCGAATAAGGACCTTCCACATACTGAAGCATTTGAAATACAAATGCGTAAGGCCTTTCTAAAACTCCAAGATGCCAAACAATACGAAAACGCACAATGGTGGGATTTAGCGTTTTTACAGAAATACCTGGAACTAGGTATTACCCCTAGGGGTCTCCGGATAAAAAAACAATGTAGTTTTTTAGACGAAGACCTCTCTAAGGAATGGCAAATGATTTCGGAATTTTGCACCACCAAATGGATTAGAATATTAGTGCAACAACGAGAACGTAAACTTAGAAAGGCAGAGGAATCAGTTAAAGCCAAAACTGAGGCTATTCAGGAGTTTAGTACATCTTGTCTCTTTTTGAAATGGATGGAAGTCCAGGACAAAAACATCAGGAAAGATGAGGATGCAATGATTCACACAAAAACCAGTAAATTAGAGAGAGACATTGGCGATTATAGATCAGGCCACATCTTTGAGTGGAAGAAGAGAAACCCCACTCCCACTATGAACCGCATTCAACCACAGACAGGAATGGACCATGTATATACACCTCATAACACCATGGTCCTACACAATAATACTAGGACCAAATTTAAAAACCATAAGACAAGTAAGCCTCACAAAATTAAAAATTCCTCTAATAACACGGGAACCAATAGGACCAGTAGGCCCTATCATTCTAAATTTGAGCACCACAAGGTGACACGTGGTGCTCCTGACCCCCCCCGAGGCCTAAGCGATTACACAATCACCCATAAGAAGGATGGCGCAGACTGCAACCCCAATATAACAGCCAACCCCCTATTGGTTAGCACTTCGCCTACTGTTGCCCCATCCCCCTCTGGCCTATCCGATCAACCGGATGTTACTGAAAATAGACTACCCATTTTTTCGGTAGTCACATCCAATAAGTATAGCCCTCTGGTGAAAGATTTGGACAAGTACATTAAGGAAGGAGCTCGCCCTAGATCTAGTAACAAAACATGTGCACCCAATGAAAGTAAGGTAAAAGACAGTACTTCAGTGACACCTCCCAATTTTGAGGAAGGTTTTTTAGCCCTGTCTCCAAAGGGAGTCATGTTTACAAAAGAAAAGAGAAAACTAGAAGAGGTTGCAGAGGAGGACGTAAGCTTAAGGCAAAACAAAAAAGAAAGGGTGGAGACATAGTGGAAGAGAGTACCATAAAAATCTTCAACCTTTCATCACACACCCTCAATCCATATGAATTAGCATTATTGAAGAAAGGTCTAAGCTTTTCGCCATCCACTGGACCAAATAAATTTGGCCTCTTCAAAGATTTAAATAAATTTATTCGATCTCTTACCCTGAAAAGACATTTTGCAAAAACAATTATTAATAACAACAAAAAAGGAGATTCAACACCTGAAATCGATAATATTGATATGAATGTCACCCCCCAGGATGACATTTTGAGAATTCTTGAAGACTTGTGGAGCGAGTGTCATATCTCAAGCCAAACACAATATCCCTTTACAGAACCAGCGATAATTCATACTCATCTGAAACCGGCGTCCACCTTTAACCCAACCCATTCTAAGGGCCCCTTTATTGAGACTTTTTACCAAGTGGTTTATAAAGAATTTATTGAGTTATGCAATACAACCAATAACAAAAAACAAGCTAATCTAAATAAATTTGAACAACAGGCTCTTCATAACCTTACCACCAACAAGAACATTGTGGTCAAACAAGCCGATAAAGGAGGGAGTCTAGTCGTACAGGACATGGGCGACTACCTTGGCGAAGCCAATCGCCTGTTATCTGATACGACTACATATCAAAAACTTCAAACCGACCCCCTTCCAATTTACCAGCGTGATTTAATTACGTTGGTAGACAAAGCTCAAAAAGATGGGGTGTTAAATCCCCAAGAAAAACGATTCCTCCTCCCCAAAGTCTGCAGCACCCCTTACTTTTATCATCTCCCCAAGGTTCACAAGTCCCTTACTAACCCTCCGGGTAGACCAATAGTGGCCACTACTAATAGTTTCACTAGCGGCCTTTCGGCCTATATAGATCACATCTTACAGCCATTGGTGGTGCAACTTCCTTCCTATATTAAGGACTCCAGTCAGGTGATTGAGGTTATGGAAAACTACAGATGGTCTGACGAATATATGTGGGCCTCTTTAGACGTCAACTCGCTTTATACTTCTATACCCCACGAAGTGGGACTGAATGCAATACAACACTTTTTGAGCATTGATGAAAGCATGAACTCCAAACAGTCTGAATTTTTATTATTGAGCATAGAGTTCTGCTTGAAACATAACTACTTCACCTTTTTAGACCAATTTTTCCTCCAGCGCCAAGGTACAGCCATGGGAGCCAGTTTTGCCCCGGTATATGCGAACCTCACCATGGGCTTTTGGGAGGAACAAAAAATCTGGAGAAACAATCCTTTTGCTGAGTTTATCGTATTTTATGGTCGTTATATAGATGACATTTTGCTCATATGGAGTGGCGGAGTTGAGACTTTTTCCTCCTTCGTCACTTATTGCAACAACAATTCTATGGGTCTATCTTTCACATCGGTCATCGACCAAAACCATCTGGTCTTTTTGGACCTTGTACTTTCTCATAATGAGCATAGTGTCACCACTAGCAACCATATTAAACCCACAGCTGGCAACTCTTACCTTCATTATAAGAGTTGCCATCACCCTGCTTGGAAGAAAAATATTCCTAGCGGTCAGTTCCAAAGGTTACGCAGAAACTGTACCTCAACTGAGGACTATACACAACAAGGCCAGCAGATGGCAAAAAAATTCTTAGAAAAAGAATACCCAGATGATTTAGTTACACAGGCCTTTATGGAACACGCAACCAAGCATTCACCTACGAAAAAACGTCCCAAAAATTCCACTAATGACTATACTACAATTAGGTTTATTTCTACCTTTAACACACAATATAAACATATGTCTAAAATAATTCTTAAACATTACGATATCCTAAAGCTGGATCCGATTTTAGCACCACTCCTTCCGGTCAGACCCCAAATCACTTTTAGACGCTCTCGTACAATCAAAAATATTATTGCTCCCAATAAACTTATAAAATCCAATAGAAAGGATAATAATATATTCCCTGATATTAGGATGTACTTTGATAATAGATGTGGGATTTTTAAATGTCGTAAAAGAGGTTGTTATACTTGTCAGTCCATCCCCAATGGCCAATCCACCATCACTACATCCAAAGGAAAAACCTTTGAGATTAAACAATTCATCACGTGTTCTACAGAATACGTAATATATGTTTTACGTTGTCCCTGTGGCCTCCTTTATGTAGGCCGCACTATGCGGGCCCTACGAGTCAGGGTGGGCGAACATCGCCGCCTGATTAAAGAGGGCTGCATTCAACACAGCGTGCCACGCCATTTTCGCCATTGTCATGATAAAAACTTTAAAGAAATGGAGGTCCTTGCAATTGAGGCTATCCCCAAGGGTACCCTAACGGCCAACGAAAGATTCTCCCACCTTTGTCGCAGGGAGACCTTCTGGATATATCTTATGGGGTCTCTCTCGCCTGATGGCCTCAATGAAGACATTGACATCCTCAGCATAACCTCTTGATATAGGTTACTCAGATATAGTCGCTACTCATCGTTCATGACCGCCACCCTACATTTTTTATAGAAAATATATTTTCATTTTCTTTCATTTTCCTTTTTTTTTTTTTTTTTTTTTTTTTTTTTTTATGAACGAAGAGTAGCTAATATATTTATTCTAACTATCCTATAGGAAAGGACTTAATAATAATAATATAAAATATATCTTTTAAATAATTTGTTTTTTTGCCCTTGGTCTCCGCATTTTTTCCCCCCCTTGAGTTTTTTTTTAACTTACAGTGTTTTTTTAACTTACAGTGTCCTTTTATCCATAGCATTCTTCTCCCTTCTGTATATCCTTTAATATCCCCATGGAAACCCACACAGGCACAGGGAGAACATACAAGCTTCAGGCGGGTGGTGGCGTGGTTGGGAATCGAACCAGCGTCCTGCTTGCTGCTAGGTGAGAGTGCTAACCACTACACCACTGTGTCAACCATATGTTTCAATCCACATTTCCTATTAGATGTTTTCTAACAGTTCTTTCACTGACACAGACCCCTGTCTAATAAGGTTTTAACTGCAGGAGGCTTAGTGACACATTAGGGGTTAACCTGAGAGACTTCGACAGTCCCCGCCCCTACACACTACCCGATGCCTTTATCTTTCTGGTTGCTGTATGCCGCTCCAGCTTTGACAAAGCGCAGGAGCGCGAAACATGTAAGCAGGAGAGTCGGCATAGCAACCTTCCCCTTCACAGCCTTCCACGTGACAAGCCTCTCATGTGATCCACAGCCGCTCGGACAAGCCGCACTGCAGGCAGTGCAGCGTTCTCCAAGCTGCCTATGTGTACAGCTGATATCATCTGGTGACTAAGCTTGATCCTTACCACCTAGCGTGCAGCATTACACCTCTGCCTCCAAGCCGAACGCTTCAGATGGAGCTGAAATAAACACCTCCCCCTCGGTCATCAGACTGGACTCATCAGCTCTGCAGCCCATTGAACACCTATGAAGTGAGTGTCCCTAGAAACGTTGTTCCATTCGTTTACACTGACTTTTTGGGTTCTTTCAGATGATTGATTGCATTCATTAGGCATTCGAAAGCTGTGCACATTGGTCGTTGGTTTTGACCTTTCCAAAGTTATAATTGAGAGATCTGAGGAGCTTTTCATTATCAAACATCTGTCCGTTTTATGATTGGTGTTTTTTATGTGTTTGAGATCCTGCAGGGATCAGATGTCTGTGTTTATTTTTTACATTTAATAAATGACATTTTAAAGTCTTTTTCACATCAATCTACTAGTCCCTTTGATGCGCTGTTTTTGATCGTTTTTTCTGCTGCATCCATTTTTTACCAAGTCCATAATGGGTTAACAGCCGCACATTGAGACCATCTACAGGACATTTATTTAAATAAACAAACATCCCACGAGATAGTCAAACGCTCTTAAAGAGACCATTCATTTGTGCGCCAACTTTATCTTGTTTTGTTTTATCCTTTCTATTTGTCCTGTTTACCTGAAAGTAAAAGAAAATCCCACATTTTGGGTTGTCCTCAGAAAAGTAATAGGGGGAAATCTTCCAATGGGGACACGAGTTCATGTTACCTGAGGGTCCCCAAGGAATTCCCTTAATTTGCAGGGATTTCCTCTCACTTCCTGTTTGGCTATGGGACAGGAAGTGAAGGAAAATCTTTACACTGGGACACCAGTGAAAAATCTGAAAGGGGTTATCACCCTCCCTTGCTCTTTCCAAAATGAAAAAAAAAAGTGTTGCCTATAGTTCTACTTTCAGTCTAGAGATTTCCATCACTTTATTTTGTTATCTGTTGTTTAATGTCCTTAATCTGATTGTCAGTATTATTCAACCCACTTCCTCTGAGCCAAAGTTGTCCCAGACCTGCCCCAGCTTGTGACTGGACAGTGAAAGGAGAAGCAGTACAGTGATGAATCTATCTCTCTCTCTCTCACTGTGCCTTCTCCTCCTATCAGCATGCTTCTTGTCTGCACACTAACTGATTGGCTCCTTGTAATGCTTTATTCTCCTTACACTTCAGCTCTGCTGTACAGTGACTGAAAGAGGCTAATAACAGGTCCCATTCATGTCCTTACATGGCTCGCTGTGGTCACATAAAGCTTATAGTGGTGCTCAAAGCCAGTGGATAAAATTTACCCCACCAGTGTTCAGAGTATGGGCATCTTTTAACTCATCCAGAAGTGTAGATATACCAAGGTAAGACGTCACTCAAACCAACCCGGTGCTCTAGGAATGTTTGTAAAAATTTGTGGCCTCAGCCAGAGGTGCTCCGGCCATGCCCACGACATGTTTTGCCCAGGGCAAAATGCATCAGATGGCATGGCCTGAGCAGCGCCAGAGAAGTGCTGGCTGAGGCCACACATTGGGGTTGATCTACTAAAGGCAAATGGACTGTGCACTTTGTACAGTGCATTTGCACTTTGCATGTGCAGTTGCTCCAGAGTTTAGTAAATGAGCAGAAGCTCTCCTGACTTCCATCAACCAATCATGTGCAAGCAATAATGCATTTTTTTTTATTTTCCTTGCACGTGATTGGGTATTCTGTGCAAAGTGAAGCCTTACCTCATTTATTAAGCTCTGGAGCATCTGAACTTGCAGAGTGCAACTGCACGTTGTAAAGTGCACAGTCATTTTGCCTTTAGTAAATCAACCCCAAAGTTACACACATTCCTAGAGCACCAGGTTGGTTTGAGTGACGTCTTACTTTGGGATATCTTGGCTTACGTGGCTCGTACTTAAATATAAATTTAGCTGTATGTTATTGATTACAGAGCTGCATTTATTGATATTATTTATATCTGCATAGAGTTCAGCTTTAAACTTTTATCTCACCATTAAAACATTGCTACCAGTCACATTTTATGGCAACTGTGCCCTGTGAGTTGTCACAGAGCAAGAAGTAAGGGAAAATTCTCCACAGGGGACACCTGTTCCCCTGACAACACTCTAAAATGTGAAGACCATTCAATTAGGAGAGAGTGTCTCTTATTTCCTGTTGTGTTTCCAAGACAGGAAGTGTAAGAAATCACCCCAGCAGGACACAAAAAGCAACACAGTTTTGGCCTGGCATACACTATAATTCTTCATGGCCTGTGAGCTTTGCCTACATACCAGGCCATGGTGAAGGTAGATATAACCCAAGGTGGCCATTCTTGAGGTCCACTTGTGGCAAAGAAGTCCACCTTTGCGCAGTGGTAGCACACTTACAGTGGTACAGAGCCTTTCGCCCAGTCACTGTCCCGTAACACAGACAGTCAGAGTGGCTGGCAGCGCTGTGCTAACTGGGGCTGAGCCTTCAATGTTAACGGGTTCTGAATCAATGAAAAGGCTTGACTAATGTGCCTGCCGGTGTGAGAGGTGCAGTGCCTGGCCAGGGAGCTCAGTAACGCTGAGCCTGTGATTTTATCAGGTTTAGCATTACTGAGCTGCACTGAGCATGGTATGGACACTCTGGCCTCAGTACTGCCCTCTACTGTGCCTTCATTATTGCCACCTGCAGTGGCCACATCAATTGGCCTTATTGGTGGTATGGCCCTGCCTATTTACATTGTGCTAAATAGTGTCCTTCTTTTTCCTTTTTTTTAGAAAGTTGAGAGGTCTGTAGGAATCACTCATTTGATAATTTAGCAAAGAAACGTTCACTTTGAATGTCTATGTTTATATTGTAAAGTGAATATTAGCAAACAAATAATGCTGTGCTTACTTTGGGGCCACATGCACTCTGTTTTCTCTATGATGCCTTTTCTCCTACAGGAGTTTAGCAGCAGAAAAACACACTAAAAAGCCACATTTTTGCACGCGCACTCACATACAATTATGCGTGTGAACATGTCTGGCAAAAGTGCATTCTTTTGGCCAGAATGCTAATATATTCTGGCCATCATAATGTATTAACCTCCTTGGCGGTATGATTATGGCAGATTTTTGATGCTGAAAGCAGTACATTGTTTTGCATGGAAATTTGGCGTTTTATATTGTAGAAAATTAAAAATGACCACGCTAACGTCATCGCGCCTATCTAGTGGACAGGTGTTCGCAAGCCGGCCGGCTGTTTTTTCTCTGATTCCACATTTCTGTTAGTGCAATTTTATTTGTTTTTTAAAGTCTTCTTGCTTTTCTGGGTAAAGTCTGATCCACCCTCCTGGCGGCTGATCTCCCCGGTCGTTTTGGTGTCTTGTTCCAGTTGCCTTTCCTGTGGACATTCAACATCTCCCCAGTTAGAGGCCCTGGCTGGGTAATTTAGCCGCAGCCTTACTAAAGCTTGCCTTTTGGTAAGTGCACATTCTATGTGATGGGGGTGCACTGTCTTTGAGAGGTGTATTTCACAAGACCCTACTACACTGATGTGTTTCTTATGAATTGTTTATCAATTTTCACATGTTATTGTGTGTTGTAGTTAGTGATGGCCGAACGGTTCGCCCGACGGTCGTTTCGCGGCGAATTTCCGACTTTCGCCGTCCGCGGGTTCGAACGCCTTTTTCCGTCGTTCGCCCCGGCGGACTTACGTGTTTAATGTATACAAGAACTTTAACCTTTCGTGACACGTTTATCATGTGTTACAGGACAACCAATTGAGACATGACAGCTCATGGACACTTGGACATTCCCCCTAACCTATAAATACACCCGATCCGGTGGCCATTTTACATTCTTTCTTCTGTCACTGTAGGGAAAGGATCCTGTGTGGAGTAGGGACAGAGAAAACGCTAGCTATTTGGTACACAAAAGTTCTTTTCAGGACTGGTATAGGTGTTAGGTCAGCAGCCTGAGTTTCTTTTGTCAGTTTAGATAAAGGGACAGAGCGCTGTATGCTGCTATTTTAGGGACAGCTCAGCCAGATTAGTCTTTCTTCATCATCATCATCATCATCATCATTAGCTGTTACTATCAGGTCCACAAAAGAGCTGTTCCAGCTAATCGTTCCAGCCTACTCTTTTTTGCCAATTTGTATAGGGACAGGCAGGAAGCAGTGTGTCAGGCAGTGAGGATAATTTTAAAGACTTGCTGTTACTATTAGTTCCACAAAGGTTCTTTTCAGGACTGGTATCAGTGGTACGGTAATAGGCTTGTACACGTATAATATTCTTTCTTCCAAATATAGAAAGAATATTATACTTGACTGCTGCCCTTCTGCTGCAGTCTGCTAATCATTCACAACTCACTTGTTCCACAAAGCTCTTTATCAGGACTGGTAACTTGGTCTGTCTAGGGTGCTACGGTACATAGGCTTGGGTGCGGTACAGTCTGCTGTTCTGTAAGGACCGCTATCGGTCCACAATAGATAGGGTTGCCGTGCACTACTGCTGACCGCTGCCCTATACTGCAGCAGTCCTTCAGCGGTATAGGGACTGACGCACAGTCTGCTAAACACTAATACACAACCTGCTTGGTCCACAAAAGTTCTTATAAGGACTGGTAACTTGGTATAGGGTGCTACGGTACATAGGCCTGAGTGCGTTACAGTCTGCTGTTCTGTAAGGACCGCTATCGGTCCACAATACATAGGGTTGACGTGCACTACTGCTGACCGCTGCCCTATACTGCAGCAGTCCTTCAGCGGTATAGGGACTGACGCACAGTCTGCTAAACACTAACACACAACCTGCTTGGTCCACAAAAGTTCTTATAAGGACTGGTAACTTGGTATAGGGTGCTACGGTACATAGGCCTGAGTGCAGTACAGTCTGCTGTTCTGTAAGGACTGCTATCGGTCCACAATACATAGGGTTGCCGTGCACTACTGCTGACCGCTGCCCTATACTGCAGCAGTCCTTCAGCGGTATAGGGACTGACGCACAGTCTGCTAAACACTAATACACAACCTGCTTGGTCCACAAAAGTTCTTATAAGGACTGGTAACTTGGTATAGGGTGCTACGGTACATAGGCCTGAGTGCAGTACAGTCTGCTGTTCTGTAA
Organism: Lithobates pipiens; assembly: GCF_037356315.1. Classification (NCBI taxonomy): domain Eukaryota; kingdom Metazoa; phylum Chordata; class Amphibia; order Anura; family Ranidae; genus Lithobates; species Lithobates pipiens. The sequence continues at coordinate 187,037,437 of NW_027507686.1, read as the reverse complement.
GGACCGCTATCGGTCCACAATACATAGGGTTGCCGTGCACTACTGCTGACCGCTGCCCTATACTGCAGCAGTCCTTCATTGGTATAGGGACTGACGTACAGTCTGCTAATCACTAACACACAACCTGCTTGGTCCACAAAAGTTCTTATAAGGACTGGTAACTTGGTATAGGGTGCTACGGTACATAGGCCTGAGTGCGTTACAGTCTGCTGTTCTGTAAGGACCGCTATCGGTCCACAATACATAGGGTTGCCGTGCACTACTGCTGACCGCTGCCCTATACTGCAGCAGTCCTTCATTGGTATAGGGACTGACGTACAGTCTGCTAATCACTAACACACAACCTGCTTGGTCCACAAAAGTTCTTATAAGGACTGGTAACTTGGTATAGGGTGCTACGGTACATAGGCCTGAGTGCGTTACAGTCTGCTGTTCTGTAAGGACCGCTATCGGTCCACAATACATAGGGTTGCCGTGCACTACTGCTGACCGCTGCCCTATACTGCAGCAGTCCTTCAGCGGTATAGGGACTGACGCACAGTCTGCTAAACACTAACACACAACCTGCTTGGTCCACAAAAGTTCTTATAAGGACTGGTAACTTGGTATAGGGTGCTACGGTACATAGGCCTGAGTGCAGTACAGTCTGCTGTTCTGTAAGGACCGCTATCGGTCCACAATACATAGGGTTGCCGTGCACTACTGCTGACCGCTGCCCTATACTGCAGCAGTCCTTCATTGGTATAGGGACTGACGTACAGTCTGCTAATCACTAACACACAACCTGCTTGGTCCACAAAAGTTTTTATAAGGACTGGTAACTTGGTATAGGGTGCTACGGTACATAGGCCTGAGTGCAGTACAGTCTGCTGTTCTGTAAGGACCGCTATCGGTCCACAATACATAGGGTTGCCGTGCACTACTGCTGACCGCTGCCCTATACTGCAGCAGTCCTTCATTGGTATAGGGACTGACGTACAGTCTGCTAATCACTAACACACAACCTGCTTGGTCCACAAAAGTTCTTATAAGGACTGGTAACTTGGTATAGGGTGCTACGGTACATAGGCCTGAGTGCGTTACAGTCTGCTGTTCTGTAAGGACCGCTATCGGTCCACAATACATAGGGTTGCCGTGCACTACTGCTGACCGCTGCCCTATACTGCAGCAGTCCTTCAGCGGTATAGGGACTGACGCACAGTCTGCTAAACACTAACACACAACCTGCTTGGTCCACAAAAGTTCTTATAAGGACTGGTAACTTGGTATAGGGTGCTACGGTACATAGGCCTGAGTGCAGTACAGTCTGCTGTTCTGTAAGGACCGCTATCGGTCCACAATACATAGGGTTGCCGTGCACTACTGCTGACCGCTGCCCTATACTGCAGCAGTCCTTCAGCGGTATAGGGACTGACGCACAGTCTGCTAAACACTAACACACAACCTGCTTGGTCCACAAAAGTTCTTATAAGGACTGGTAACTTGGTATAGGGTGCTACGGTACATAGGCCTGAGTGCAGTACAGTCTGCTGTTCTGTAAGGACCGCTATCGGTCCACAATACATAGGGTTGCCGTGCACTACTGCTGACCGCTGCCCTATACTGCAGCAGTCCTTCATTGGTATAGGGACTGACGTACAGTCTGCTAATCACTAACACACAACCTGCTTGGTCCACAAAAGTTCTTATAAGGACTGGTAACTTGGTATAGGGTGCTACGGTACATAGGCCTGAGTGCAGTACAGTCTGCTGTTCTGTAAGGACCGCTATCGGTCCACAATACATAGGGTTGCCGTGCACTACTGCTGACCGCTGCCCTATACTGCAGCAGTCCTTCATTGGTATAGGGACTGACGTACAGTCTGCTAATCACTAACACACAACCTGCTTGGTCCACAAAAGTTCTTATAAGGACTGGTAACTTGGTATAGGGTGCTACGGTACATAGGCCTGAGTGCGTTACAGTCTGCTGTTCTGTAAGGACCGCTATCGGTCCACAATACATAGGGTTGCCGTGCACTACTGCTGACCGCTGCCCTATACTGCAGCAGTCCTTCAGCGGTATAGGGACTGACGCACAGTCTGCTAAACACTAACACACAACCTGCTTGGTCCACAAAAGTTCTTATAAGGACTGGTAACTTGGTATAGGGTGCTACGGTACATAGGCCTGAGTGCAGTACAGTCTGCTGTTCTGTAAGGACCGCTATCGGTCCACAATACATAGGGTTGCCGTGCACTACTGCTGACCGCTGCCCTATACTGCAGCAGTCCTTCATTGGTATAGGGACTGACGTACAGTCTGCTAATCACTAACACACAACCTGCTTGGTCCACAAAAGTTCTTATAAGGACTGGTAACTTGGTATAGGGTGCTACGGTACATAGGCCTGAGTGCAGTACAGTCTGCTGTTCTGTAAGGACCGCTATCGGTCCACAATACATAGGGTTGCCGTGCACTACTGCTGACCGCTGCCCTATACTGCAGCAGTCCTTCATTGGTATAGGGACTGACGTACAGTCTGCTAATCACTAACACACAACCTGCTTGGTCCACAAAAGTTTTTATAAGGACTGGTAACTTGGTATAGGGTGCTACGGTACATAGGCCTGAGTGCAGTACAGTCTGCTGTTCTGTAAGGACCGCTATCGGTCCACAATACATAGGGTTGCCGTGCACTACTGCTGACCGCTGCCCTATACTGCAGCAGTCCTTCATTGGTATAGGGACTGACGTACAGTCTGCTAATCACTAACACACAACCTGCTTGGTCCACAAAAGTTCTTATAAGGACTGGTAACTTGGTATAGGGTGCTACGGTACATAGGCCTGAGTGCAGTACAGTCTGCTGTTCTGTAAGGACCGCTATCGGTCCACAATACATAGGGTTGCCGTGCACTACTGCTGACCGCTGCCCTATACTGCAGCAGTCCTTCATTGGTATAGGGACTGACGTACAGTCTGCTAATCACTAACACACAACCTGCTTGGTCCACAAAAGTTTTTATAAGGACTGGTAACTTGGTATAGGGTGCTACGGTACATAGGCCTGAGTGCAGTACAGTCTGCTGTTCTGTAAGGACCGCTATCGGTCCACAATACATAGGGTTGCCGTGCACTACTGCTGACCGCTGCCCTATACTGCAGCAGTCCTTCATTGGTATAGGGACTGACGTACAGTCTGCTAATCACTAACACACAACCTGCTTGGTCCACAAAAGTTCTTATAAGGACTGGTAACTTGGTATAGGGTGCTACGGTACATAGGCCTGAGTGCAGTACAGTCTGCTGTTCTGTAAGGACCGCTATCGGTCCACAATACATAGGGTTGCCGTGCACTACTGCTGACCGCTGCCCTATACTGCAGCAGTCCTTCATTGGTATAGGGACTGACGTACAGTCTGCTAATCACTAACACACAACCTGCTTGGTCCACAAAAGTTTTTATAAGGACTGGTAACTTGGTATAGGGTGCTACGGTACATAGGCCTGAGTGCAGTACAGTCTGCTGTTCTGTAAGGACCGCTATCGGTCCACAATACATAGGGTTGACGTGCACTACTGCTGACCGCTGCCCTATACTGCAGCAGTCCTTCAGCGGTATAGGGACTAAGAGTTTTGTCACAGGGTGATTTAAAAAATGACAGGCAGAGGAAGAGGCAGGCCCTTCCGCAGGGGTGGTAGGGGTAGGGCAGGAGCAACAGCCTTGAGCCAAAGTGGGAAGTTGCAGAAGGTGCGTTCAATTACTTTAAAGGACGCACCAGACTTGGTTGAGTGGCTCACTCAGCCTTATTCTTCTGCACCCTCCTCATCCTCTCGATCTGCACCCTCTTCTTCACTCTCTGCTATGTGCACCCCCAAAGACACTACCACCAACAACACCACCACCACCACATACCTTCCGCTTGAGTGCAAATGGGGGCCTTCATGCTCCAGTGTTTTAATAGGGACCCCCGTATAAAAAGCATGAGGGTCAAGGACCAGTACTGGGTGGCAACGTACTTAGATCCCCGGTACAAACACAAAATGGCGGAAATGTTACCGCCGTCGCAGAGGGCTGTCAGAATGCAGCACTTCCAGGCCTTGCTTCGAGAAATGCTGCATTCTGCTTTTGCGTGCGCTGGCAGAGGAGCAATTCCCACTCCCAGAGAAGGATTTGCGGGTACCAATCCAACAGCGCCTGCAAGAAGAGGCCGGTTTGAAGATGTGTTGGTGACTTCGGATATGAGGTCATTCTTTCAGCCGACCCATCGACAGGTGTCATCCGGATCCAGCATCAGGGAACGCCTAGACCGTCAGGTGTCCGACTACATTGGGTTAACGGCCGATGTGGACGCTCTGAGGAGTGATGAACCCCTAGACTACTGGGTGGGCAGGCTTGACCTCTGGCCAGAGCTTGCCCAATTTGCAATCGAACTGTTGGCTTGCCCCTCATCCAGTGTCCTGTCCGAAAGGACGTTCAGCGCAGCAGGGGGGATTGTGACCGATAAGCGTACTCGCCTAGCTCACGACAGTGTTAACTACCTCACATTTCTAAAAATGAATGAGGCATGGATCTCGGAGGAATTCAACACATGTGATCAGTAGACCATGTATATGTCTATAAACAATTTTTGGAATCAAGCACACAGACCTTCTTAATTCATTTGGCTCACTTCCCTGACCCAAAAAAGCACACCGTACTATATGCCCCTACCCTCCTCTTTGAAGAGGTTGAGCGGTGTCATATTTCTACTGGGGCTGCTTATTATGAGGGGTTCCCACCATCCCTGTGCTGTGCTGACTTCCTCCTGGGTGTTCTTATTATGAGGGGCTCCCACCATCCCTGTGCTGTGCTGACTTCCTCCTGGGGGTTCTTATTATGAGGGGCTCCCACCATCCCTGTGCTGTGCTGACTTCCTCCTGGGGGTTCTTATTATGAGGGGATCACACCATCCCTGTGCTGTGCTGACTTCCTCCTGGGGCTGCTTACGGTGCTGCTGTCAGCGCTGTATGTCACGGAGCTGCTGTCAGCGCTGTATGTCACGGAGCTGCTGTCAGCGCTGTATGTCACGGAGCTGCTGTCAGCGCTGTATGTCACGGAGCTGCTGTCAGCGCTGTATGTCACGGAGCTGCTGTCAGCGCTGTATGTCACGGAGCTGCTGTCAGCGCTGTATGTCACGGAGCTGCTGTCAGCGCTGTATGTCACGGAGCTGCTGTCAGCGCTGTATGTCACGGTGCTGCTGTCAGCGCTGTATGTCACGGAGCTGCTGTCAGCGCTGTATGTCACGGAGCTGCTGTCAGTGCTGTATGTCACGGAGCTGCTGTCAGCGCTGTATGTCACGGAGCTGCTGTCAGCGCTGTATGTCACGGAGCTGCTGTCAGCGCTGTATGTCACGGTGCTGCTGTCAGCGCTGTATGTCACGGAGCTGCTGTCAGCGCTGTATGTCACGGAGCTGCTGTCAGCGCTGTATGTCACGGAGCTGCTGTCAGCGCTGTATGTCACGGAGCTGCTGTCAGCGCTGTATGTCACGGAGCTGCTGTCAGCGCTGTATGTCACGGTGCTGCTGTCAGCGCTGTATGTCACGGAGCTGCTGTCAGCGCTGTATGTCACGGAGCTGCTGTCAGCGCTGTATGTCACGGAGCTGCTGTCAGCGCTGTATGTCACGGAGCTGCTGTCAGCGCTGTATGTCACGGAGCTGCTGTCAGCGCTGTATGTCACGGAGCTGCTGTCAGCGCTGTATGTCACGGAGCTGCTGTCAGCGCTGTATGTCACGGAGCTGCTGTCAGCGCTGTATGTCACGGAGCTGCTGTCAGCGCTGTATGTCACGGTGCTGATGTCAGTGCTCTGTATTACGGTGCTGCTGTCAGTGCTCTGTATCTCCTGCACCCTCTTGTTTGCCTACCCTGGTCCCTGACCTTCCCTCTCCTCCATTGCCTTCATTAGCTCCATAGTCCTGAATTGTCAGAACAATTTCCCAAATAAAAAAAAAATGCTTGTAGTTATCGATCCCAAATTCACCTCATACATGTATTATGCTATTGTCCAGGTGGTGGGACTACGTGCTACCCCCTAATAATTACCCCGTGGCCGCAAATTCGACCTAAAGGTTTGCGAAATTCGCCTCCCATTGAAGTCAATGGAGCCCGCGGCGAACGGTCGTTTTCGCGAACGTTTGTGTCCGTTCGCGTTTCGCGTTCGCGAAACGTCCCGTCGGAAGTTCGTCCATCACTAGTTGTAGTTCACTTACTTTCACTGCTGGGATTCGTTTTTTTTAATTTGTTTATTTATTTATAGCGTTGTAACATTGAATTCTGTTTGATATTGTAGACCTGTAATTCTTAGGAGAAACTCACTTAAATCTGTTCAAACAAGTAGTCTAGTAGTAAAGTTTGCAACACGAAATCAAAAATTATAATATAATAAATAACTATAAATAATTATAACAAATAAAAATAGCATTTATTCAATAATGTAATCAAATCAAAAACACTGAAATTTCCTCAGTTGCAGAATTGTCGCTGTCATAACTTTCAGTGTTTGATGATGAATTTCCCCAGGAATCACTATTGCTCAATTCTGCAAGTGATTCTAACTAATTATCACTGTTTAAACCCACGTTTGACGTAAAGGGACACTTTTTGGTTGCCATGGACAATCTCAAGTTTCCAGGCAGAAAGAACAGTAATTATAATATAAAACTGCATGCAGGGAACTGCACAAAGCATTAGGGAGAAAAGGGAGGTGAAATTATTTGATGTAATGATTACAGTGTACTGTATGTGTAATGTGTTTTTGACTTTTTGAAGGACTTTTGTCCATGTTGGACAAATTTTCATGTTTTGCATAACGCCTTTCGGCATTTATACATGCTTATCAGGGGTACTAGTATAGGTGCAGATGGTAAAGCTGCAGTAGGTTTGAGTAAAATTGGGCAATTTTATTTTTTAAGTTGGGGGCCCTACGATACATGACTTTGGGATAAGCAGGGAGTAATGTTTTTAGATGAAGATCCTGCTGTACCCCTGTTAGGCATATACCAATGCCGAAAGGCATTATGCAAAACATGCAAATTTGTCCAACATGGACAAAAGTCCTTCACCACCAAGGGTAAAACCTATACGCTGAAGGAATTCTTCAACTGCTCATCAAATTTTGTCAATTAGGGCCTTGAGGCAAAGGTTTGGTGAGCATAGAAGATACATTAAGGGAGGCACCGACCCCCATAGTGTCCCTAGACACTTTGCTATGGTACACCAAGGGTCTATTGTAGGCCTCAACGTCTGGGTTATCAAACAGATCCCTAAGCCCTTGTACACACGGTCGGATGAATCCGTCGGAATGTGTCCTATCGGACCGTGTTGTCGGATAATCCGACTGTGTGTGGTATGCATCGGACTGTTTCCGTCGGAATATCCGTCGGACCAAATTTTCCAACATGTTGGAAATATTTTCCAACCAACTGGTCCGATAGGACATACTCCGATCATGTGTAGAGAATTTCGATCGGACAAAGTGCCACGCATGCTCAGATCAAATTCCTACATCAAAGCTACAGTGCCTTGCGAAAGTATTCGCCCCCCTTGAACTTTTCAACCTTTTGCCACATTTCAGGCTTCAAACATAAAGATATAAAATTTTTATTTTTTGTGAAGAATCACCAACAAGTGGGACACAATTGTGAAGTGGAACGAAATCTATTGGATATTTTAAACTTTTTTAGCAAATAAAAAACTGAAAAGTGGTGCGTGTAAAATTATTCGGCCCCTTTACTTTCAGTGCAGCAAACTCACTCCAGAAGTTCAGCGAGGATCTCTGAATGATCCAATGTTGTCCTAAATGACTGATGGTGATAAATAGAATCCACCTGTGTGTAATCAAGTCTCTGTATAAATGCACCTGCTCTGTGATAGTCTCAAGGTTCTGTTGAAAGCGCAGAGAGCACCATGAAGACCAAGGAACACACCAGGCAGGTCCGTAATACTGTTGTGGAGAAGTTTAAAGCCGGGTTTGGATGCAAAAAGATTTCCCAAGCTTTAAACATCCTAAGAAAAACTGTGCAAGCGATCATTTTGAAATGGAAGGAGTATCAGACCACTGCAAATCTACCAAGACCTGGCCGTCCCTCTAAACTTTCAGCTCAGACAAGGAGAAGACTGATCAGAGATGCAGCCAAGAGGCCCATGATCACTCTGGATGAACTGCAGAGAACTACAGCTGAGGTGGGAGAGTCTGCCCATAGGACAACAATCAGTCGTACACTGCACAAATCTGGCCTTTATGGAAGAGTGGCAAGAAGAAAGCCATTTCTCAAAGATATCCATAAAAAGTCTTGTCTAAAGTTTGCCACAAGCCACCTGGGAGTTACACCAAACATGTGGAAGAAGGTGCTCTGGTCAGATGAAACCAAAATCAAACTTTTTGCCCACAATGCAAAATCGTTTTAGTCAAAGTCAAAGTCCAGACCTGAATCCAATCGAGAATCTGTGGAAAGAGCTGAAAACTGCTGTTCACAAACGCTCTCCATCCAACCTCACTGAGCTCGAGCTGTTTTGCAAGGAAGAATGGGCAAGAATTTCAGTCTCTCGATGTGCAAAACTGATAGAGACATACCCTAAGCGACTTGCAGCTGTAATCGCAGCAAAAGGTGGCTCTACAAAGTATTAACGCAAGGGGGCCGAAAAATTTTACACGCCCCACTTTTCATTTTTTTATTAGTTAAAAAAGTTTCAAAAATCCAATAGATTTCGTTCCACTTCACAATTGTGTCCCACTTGTTGGTGATTCTTCACAAAAAATAAAAATTTTATATCTTTATGTTTGAAGCCTGAAATGTGGCAAAAGGTTGAAAAGTTCAAGGGGGCTGAATACTTTCGCAAAGGCTGTCACGTACCTGGTGGTAGGAGCCCGGAGTGCAGGGAGCGGCCTCTCGTAAGCCTCTGGCTCGAGACCCCCTGAAGGTGAGAACAGGGGTTCTGGAGGGCAGAGGGCACAAGTGCCAAGTCCGTGAAGGTGGGCCTAGGTCAGGAACTGGCGTAGACAGCGAAGGACGAAGTCAGGTGACTCAGGAACGGTAAGACGTCAGCAGCTGGAAGCAAGCAGGTGGGCACCAACACGAAGTGGAACAGCAGGCAGAAGCGAAGTGGTCACAAGCCGGGTCGTCAACGGGCTGGCAGCAGAGGTACCGAAGGATAAGGCAGAAGAGTAGTCAGGAGGTCCGAAGGTCAGGGCAGGCAGCAGGCAGGATAATCAGGAACAAGCCGAGGTAAACAGAGACAGGAACAATCAGGCAAACAGAGCAACTCTCAGGAACGCTGTAGACAGGACAGCAACGAGCCCCTAGAGTGAATCACTTAAGAAGCCTTCTGGGCGCCAAAGACGGTCGCACGGCACGTCAGTTCGTGCCCACGTCAAACCGTGCAACCGAGCGTGGCCCCGCGCACCCGCGTGCGCACGTCTGCAACTCTGCGCACCCGCGTGCGCCCGATCGTACCAGCTCGCACTCGCGTGCGTACGTCTACAACTCTGCGCACCCGCGTGCGCCCGAACGTACCAGCTCGCACCCGCGTGCGTCCGCTCGCGCCAACGCGCGCCCGGGAAGACCCATCAGCGCTCAACGGACCGACATTGTGGGTAAGTCTTCCACGGGCTGCAGGGACTCGGGACCGACCATGACATTGCCCCCCCCCGAGGGGCAGCCTCCGGATGCCCAATTGGGCTATTCTATCAGGATGGGCCCTTCTGAAGGCGAGAATCAATCTTTCGGCATGAAGGTTGGATTCAGGTTCCCAAGAATTCTCCTCGGGTCCATACCCCTTCCATTTTACCAGGAACTGGACTTGATTCCGTCTACGCCTGCAGTCCAGGATAGACTCCACCTCGTATTCGATTTCACCGTCGACGACCACAGGTTCCGGTGGGACAATCCTCCGGCTGACAAAGGGGTCTGGAACGGCTGGCTTGAGTAACGCCACATGGAACACGGGGTGAATCCGGAAAGACTCAGGCAATTTCAGCTCAAAAGTTACCTCGTTAATTCTTCTAATAATAGGGAAGGGACCCACAAACCTTGGTCCCAACTTCTTGGTAGGGCAGGCCATCTTCAGGTTTAGTGTGGAGAGCCACACCTGGTCTCCAATTTTAAGTTCAAGCTCCCCCCTTCTTTTCCTGTCAAAGATTTCCTTATTACGTTTTTGAGTTTTCGCCAAGGTCTCCTGCAGAAGCTTATTATTGGCACTAAAGAAGTTGATACTCTCCTGGACAGCAGGTACCGGGCTTTCAGGCAGGTCTTGGGACAAGAATGAAGGGTGGAAGCCGTAATTAGCAAAGAATGGAGACTGACTTATGGCAGAATGGATGGAATTGTTGTAAGCGAACTCCGCTAACGGGAGCAAGGAAGTCCAGTCGTCCTGGGAGAAGGACGAAAAGCAGCGTAAGTATTGCTCTAGCGTCTGGTTTGTCCGCTCTGTTTGCCCGTTGGTCTGCGGGTGGTAGGCTGATGAAAGACAGAGGTCAATCTTTAAAGCCCTGCAGAGAGCTCTCCAAAACTTGGATGTGAACTGCACACCCCGATCCGAGATAATATTCGCGGGAACACCGTGCAGCCTTACGATTTCCTTAATAAAAACCTCAGCGGTCTCTGCAGCAGACGGGGTGCCCTTCATTGGCAGGAAGTGGGCCATCTTCGTTAGCCTATCCACCACCACGAAGATAGTGGAGTGACCTTCTGATGGAGGAAGTTCTACGATGAAATCCATCGAAATCATTCGCCAGGGCCTCTCTGGAACAGGTAATGGCTTCATCAGACCCCAGGCCCTGGACTTGCTGTTCTTATTACGGGTGCAAATGACACAAGCTTCCACATACCTCTTGCAATCGGTTCTCAGCTGGGGCCACCAAAAGGAGCGCTTGACCAACTCGGTAGTCTTGAAGGCGCCGAAATGACCGGCCAACGGGTGGTCATGACATGCACTGAGGACTGATACCCGAGCTTCCTGGGGGACAAAAATTTTATCTTCATGCCAGAGAAGTTCGTCTTGGGTCAGAAGCGTGACATTTGGCGGAGGAGTGGCACCCACGGAGGCTTGTTTGATCAGGGACAATAAATCGGCCTGAAGAAAAAGAAAGTTCCCTGAGGCCAAGATGGTATCCGGGTGTGGAGTAGTCTCAGGTTCATTGTACATTCGGGACAGGGCGTCCGGTTTGGTGTTCTTGGAACCCGGACGATACGTTATGTGGAACAGGAACCTGGAAAAGAAAAGAGCCCATCTGGCTTGGCGTGGTTTTAACCTCTTAGCGGATTTCAAGTATTCCAGGTTCCTGTGATCCGTATAGATGAGGATTGGATGCGTAGCTCCCTCCAGTAGGTAACGCCATTCCTCGAGAGCCGCTTTAATGGCCAATAGCTCCCGATCACCGACATCATAGTTTGCTTCTGCCTCCGTTAATTTGCGGGAGAAAAATGCCACCGGGTGTAAGCGGGCCCTAGGACCATGTCTCTGGGAGAGAATTGCCCCAACCGCGATCTCAGAGGCATCAACCTCTAAAATATAGGGCCGGGTTGGATCAGGGTGTTTGAGGATGGTAGCTGACACGAATAAGTCCTTCAGGGTGGAGAAGGCTTTCTGAGCTTCTGGAGACCATTGGAATTTTAGACTCTGCCTGGTCAGTCTGGTGATGGGGGCAATGATAGTAGAGAACCCCTTGATAAATTTCCTATAGAAATTTGCGAATCCTATGAAACGCTGGACGCCTTTTCTGTCAGTGGGAGCGGGCCAATCCTGGATAGCGGAAACCTTCTGAGGGTCCATCTTGATGCCATCTACAGAGATTATCAACCCCAGGAATTGAATGCTAGATTGCTCAAAGGTACATTTCTCCGGCTTGGCGTATAACCCATGCAGACGAAGTCGGGATAGCACCTTCCTGACATGCTCCCGGTGCTCTGCCAGAGAGGAGGAGAAGATCAGGATATCGTCCAAGTAAGTGATGACGAACAGGTCTAGGTAATCCTTGAAAATGTCGTTAATAAAATGTTGGAACGTGGCGGGAGCGTTGCATAATCCAAAAGGCATGACAAGGTACTCGAAGTGCCCGAAGCGAGTACGAAAAGCCGTCTTCCACTCATCACCATCACGGATGCGGACCAGATTGTAAGCCCCCCGGAGATCCAGTTTTGAAAATACTGCTGCTGATCCCAGTCTCTGAAAAAGCTCCGGTACGAGTGGTAGGGGGTAACGGTTTTTGATCGTTATTTTATTAAGGGCCCGGTAATCAATGCAAGGGCGCAGGGTCTGATCCTTTTTTTCCACGAAAAAGATCCCTGCCCCTGCCGGAGAAGTGGAGGGACGGATAAATCCCTTCCTGAGGTTATCGTCCAAATAAGACTTCAGAGTCACCAACTCAGTTTCAGACAGCGGGAAGATCCTCCCAAAAGGAATTTCTGCCCCAGGAAGTAACTCAATGGGGCAGTCGTATGGCCTGTGAGGGGGTAAGGTCTCTGCACCCTTCTTGCTAAATACGTCTAGGAAATCGTGGTAGGCAGCGGGTACAACTTGGCGGGTTTCTTCGTCAGCTTCCAGACAGAACAAGGAAGAAGAAGAGGCCTGGTCGGTTCCCGGAAGGCAGTGTTGGAGGCAGTAAGGAGAAGGAAATCTCAGCTCCCCAGTGGTCCAGTCAATACAGGGGTTATGTGCCCTCAGCCAGGGCATGCCGAGAATGATAGGGGAGAGGGGAGAGGTGATAATGTCCAGGCAGAGTAATTCTTGATGGACTCCAGCAATTGTAGTTAACAGGGGTTGAGTCTGTTGGGTAACAGGTCCGGACTTGAGAGTGGAACCATCGGCCAGGTGTATAGAAAGACCCCTTGCCCTGGGCCGAAGTGGTATATTATGTTTAGAGGCAAAGGTTGAATCCATAAAGCCACTGCAAGCACCGGAGTCAATAATGGCGTTGGTCTGGACGTTCCCTCCTGGTAGCTGCAAAGAAATGGACACAGTCAAATGGGAAGCAGCACTAGGACAGTCTAATGTGAGGGCAGGAGAAACACGGAGGGACTTACGGAGCTTAGCAGGGCAATTGCGCACAAAATGTCCAGACCCACCACAGTAGAGACAGAGGTTTCCTTCCCGACGGCGCTGGCGTTCTTCAGGCGTTAAAGAAGGCCGGAGTAAACCCAGCTGCATGGGCTCAGGGAGGTCTTGACTGGTCGTGGTGGTAGCAGGAGGGATGAGATGAGGAGAGCTGGGGACTCGTGGAAGCATCCAGACCGGACGAGATGTGGTTGTAGACCGCTCCAGACGGCGTTCCCTCAGCCGTCTGTCAATTTGGATTGCCAGATCTATTAGGGCTTCTAGAGTCTCTGGGATGCCTACTCGGGCGAGCTCATCCTTTAATGGTTCCGATAGGCCCATCCGGAACTGGTAACGTAATGCTGCATTATTCCAGTCCGTGTCAGAGCTCCAGCGTCGGAACTCCGACACGTAGTCCTCTACAGGCCGACGGCCTTGCTGCAGCGAGTGCAGAGCTGCTTCAGCGGTGGCGGTTAACTGTGGGTCCTCGTACAACCGCGACATGGCCTGGAAGAAGGTGTCCAGGGTCTCGAGGGAGCGATCTTTTCTTTCAAGAAGACGGTGGGCCCAAGACTGAGGTTCACCGGTCAGCAAAGAGATCACATAGCCCACCTTAGTGGCCTCGAGGGAGAAAGTCCTTGGCTGTAGGGCAAAGAACAGTTCGCAAGAGTTCCTGAAAGACCGGAATTTCCCTCGATCTCCGGAAAATCTCTCGGGTGTAGGCACCCTGGGTTCGGGTGGCAGCATTACTACAGCAGGAGTAGCAGGAGATCCGGAGGAAGCAGGAGAGGAAGCGGATAGGGCCTGAACCCGTTCCTCCAGTTGACTGTAGCCTTCCTGTAAGCTTTTCACCGCTTGAGTGAGACCTGCGAGATGGTGGCAAAGTTCGTCCATTGGAGACGCTCCCTGCGTGGGCTCGGACATGGCTGTCCTGTACTGTCACGTACCTGGTGGTAGGAGCCCGGAGTGCAGGGAGCGGCCTCTCGTAAGCCTCTGGCTCGAGACCCCCTGAAGGTGAGAACAGGGGTTCTGGAGGGCAGAGGGCACAAGTGCCAAGTCCGTGAAGGTGGGCCTAGGTCAGGAACTGGCGTAGACAGCGAAGGACGAAGTCAGGTGACTCAGGAACGGTAAGACGTCAGCAGCTGGAAGCAAGCAGGTGGGCACCAACACGAAGTGGAACAGCAGGCAGAAGCGAAGTGGTCACAAGCCGGGTCGTCAACGGGCTGGCAGCAGAGGTACCGAAGGATAAGGCAGAAGAGTAGTCAGGAGGTCCGAAGGTCAGGGCAGGCAGCAGGCAGGATAATCAGGAACAAGCCGAGGTAAACAGAGACAGGAACAATCAGGCAAACAGAGCAACTCTCAGGAACGCTGTAGACAGGACAGCAACGAGCCCCTAGAGTGAATCACTTAAGAAGCCTTCTGGGCGCCAAAGACGGTCGCACGGCACGTCAGTTCGTGCCCACGTCAAACCGTGCAACCGAGCGTGGCCCCGCGCACCCGCGTGCGCACGTCTGCAACTCTGCGCACCCGCGTGCGCCCGATCGTACCAGCTCGCACTCGCGTGCGTACGTCTACAACTCTGCGCACCCGCGTGCGCCCGAACGTACCAGCTCGCACCCGCGTGCGTCCGCTCGCGCCAACGCGCGCCCGGGAAGACCCATCAGCGCTCAACGGACCGACATTGTGGGTAAGTCTTCCACGGGCTGCAGGGACTCGGGACCGACCATGACAAAGGCACTGTATTGGCTACTAGCCTGAACGTAGTGCCATCGTAACGAAATTACGTCATTACGGATTTTTCGTCAACTTTGTCCGACCGTGTGTATGCAACAGTTTTGGACAAGATCCGACGGACAGAATCCGACGGACAAAATCCGACGGATTTGGTTGTCGAAATGTCCAACCGTGTGTACAAGGGCTAAGTCTCTTCCTGCAGCTGAAAGATTCAAGAAGCTTTGCGCCCGAGAGACTTATTGGATCTATACCCTGGACGACCTCTCACCAGGAAGTATTAATGAGTGCATTGAGATTGCTACCTTTCTGTAAAGTTATTACCCCCATTTGTAATATACATTTCTTTCTTTCTGTGTTTTAGTTGAAACTATTTATTTATATTTACACTCGCAAGTGGGTTGTCTCTTTTTCCTGATTCTTCCTTTCTCATGGGGGTGGTGGGTTGTAAGTATGGTCCAAATATAGTTCCATATATTTTATGTAGGTATTATTATTATTATCCAAAAATACAAATTCTTTTCAGTGTGTGATGCATGTTTAGTCATGTGTTTATGCACGGTCAAAATTCACAATATCTTTATTGAGCATTTTGTGGGCTCACGTACATGTATGTATGTTACTATTATAACTCATAACCTTTATCCTTGATAATTGTTTTCCAAAATTACCTTCCCCTCTTTGCCTTTATATATATATATATATTCATCAGGAGTATTGCCCTTTATAGTCTCTATTAATTTGTGAATTAATCGTTCATTGCTGGTTAATATAAAGTCTCTGTATATTATTGTATGGTGAATGTATTTTAGCCTCCCCCCCCCCCCCTTTGTTTAAATTTAAATTGGTTTTTAATGCTGTTTAAAATTGGCATGTTTAAATGTATTTTTAATCTGGTCCGTGGAATGCTGTTTAACCACTTTCAGACCGGACCAATTTGCTGGTCAAAGACCAGACCACTTTTTGCGATTCGGCACTGCGTCGCTTTAACTGACAATTGCGCGGTCGTGCGACGTGGCTCCCAAACAAAATTAACGTCCTTTTTTTCCTACAAATAGAGCTTTCTTTTGGTGGTATTTGATCACCCCTGCGGTTTTTATTTTTTGCGCTATAAACAAAAATAGAGCGATAATTTTGAAAAAAACGCATTATTTTTTACTTTTTGTAATAATAAATATCCCCCAAAAATATATAAAAAAACATTTTTTTCCCTCAGTTTAGGCCGATACGTATTCTTCTACATATTTTTGGTAAAAAAAATCGCAATAAGCGATTATTGATTGGTTTGCGCAAAAGTTATAGCGTTTACAAAATAGGGATAGTTTTATAGCATTTTTATTAATAATTTTTTATTATTATTTTTTTTACTAGTAATGGCGGCGATTTGCGATTTTTATTGTGACTGCGACATTGTCGGGGACCCATCGGACATTTTTGACACATTTTTGGGACCATTGTCATTTATACAGTAATCACTGCTATATAAATGCAGTGATTCCTGTGTAAATGACACTGGCAGTGAAGGGGTTAACCAGTGGGTGGCAGTGTAGGGGTTAAGTGTTCCTAGGGGTGTGTTACTAACTGTGGGGGGGTTGGGCTTTCATTTAGTGTACACTGATCTCTGCTCCAATCACATGGAGCAGAGATCAGCGTCACTAGTTGCTAGGCAGAATGGAAAAATGTTGTTTATACAGCATTTCCTCCATTCGGCCGCTCCGTGAGACGATCGCGGGGATGCGAGTCCGCGGGTCCCGCGACCGGACTCACGGGGGTCCCGACCAGCGCGGGAGCGCGCCGCCGGCGGCGCGCTCCCGATGGCACGGCAGCAACGAATATTGGACGTACATGTACGCCAATATGCCTGCCCGTGCCATTCTGTCAAAGTACATCGTCGTGAGCTGGTCGGGAAGTGGTTAAGGACGGGCATATGTAGCCCGACCTATTACAGCGTTTGTTTTTCCTTGGCCACTCCCCCTCCACCAGTGTTTTTATTTCTCCTATGTTCATCCATCCTTTGCTTGACGAAGGAGCGTGGCTGCCATGTCATTGCAGCCCGTACGCTCGTGAAACGCGTCACCTGCAGGTGACGTCATCTCCCCTCCCCTGCCTACCACAGCGCTCCAGGCCTCGTTTTGAGTTCTCTCTCCACTGTAGCCAGCTTCACTAGCCAGGCGCTTAGCGAGCAGGAAGAGCCATTGATGGATCTGATGACACCCATGATGAATGTATTTTAACCCCCCTGGCGGTATTCCCGGGTCTGGCTCGGGGTGGAAGTTTACACCAAAAGCAGTAACCCCGAGCCAGACTCGGGACCACATCGCTGAATGCAGGGAGAGTTTACTTACCTTCTCCCTTGGATCCAGCGATGTCCCCCTGCTGTACGAGCAGCTCGTCCTCCGCTCAATTCATCACGGAGCCGAGCTCCGTTCCCTGTGAGCGTTGCGACGCATGGGGATGGAGAATGGCGCCAAATTCAAAAAGTAAAACACACACATTACATACAGTATAATGTAATCTTACAGATTACATTGCTGTATGTAATCATTTCACATCCCCTTTGTCCCTAGTGGTCTGCCAAGTGTTCTGCATGCAGTTTAATAATATAAAAACTGTTCTTTATGCCTGGAAACTGGAGATTGTCCATAGCAACCAAAACCGTCCCTTTACATCAAAAATTATTTTAGACCAGCTAGAAAACAGCGATAATAAGTTAGAATCACTCGCAGAATGGAGTGATAGCGATTTGTGGGGAGATCCGTCATCAAATATTGAAAAGTAATGACAGTGACAATTCTGCAACTGAGCAAATATCAGTGTTTTTGATTTGATTACATTATTGAATAATTTTTATTATTGTTATATTATTATTTGGTATAATTATTTATAGTTATTTATTATACCCGGGATGTCTGCTAGACAGATTTAAGTGAGTTATTCCTAAGAATTACAGGACTACAATATAAAACACCAAATTTTCATGCAAAATAATTGTACTGCTTTTAGCACCTAAAATCCGAAATAATCGTACTGTCAGGGAGGTTAATTGACATGCTTACGATCAACTTTAAAAATGTGAGTTGCCTGTACATTGTAATGTGCAAATAAACAGTTTTATACGTCTACACCCAGAGGCGCCCCTCTCTTTGTGTTTTGTTGTAGAATCTTGGAACTTGGTTTCAGTTCCCCCTTGGAGGCAGCCCTGCTTGTAGAACTCAGCTCATCATCCCCTCCTTTCTTTTAACATTTGGACTTTAGTAATCATTTTTTATTATTATGGACTGCATTTTTTTATATAAAATGTTCATTTAACCAACTTTTAAATATAAAGTTTCTTTATTTATTGTTTGCATGCTAGGAGGAGTTTTCGCCATATATTTCCCAGACTATTGCGCCTTTTACTTGTATATTGCAAAAAAAATAAAAAATGATGATAAACGTTATAGTGCATTTATGCACATTTTTGGCGCTTTTACACTTTTTTTATGCTTAAAAGCTCCTCTCCTGAACATGACTTTGGTGGGTTTTCTTCTGCCTCTAAACGCCCCTGCTGCTAAACTCCAGTAAACACCTATAGGGGTTTATTTACAAAAGACAAATCCACTTTGCACTACAAGTGCACTTGAAACTGCAGTCGCCTTCGATCTGAGTGGGACATGCAAGGAAAATAAAAAACAGCATTTTAGCTTGCACATGATTGGATGATAAAATCAGCTGAGATTCCCCTTATGTGAGCTCTTCTCCTCAGATCTACAGTGAGTGCACTTGTAGTGCAAAGTGGATTTGCCTTTCGTAAATAACCCCCATAGTGTGCATGGACATATAGGGGTTGATTTACTAAAAGCAAAGAAACTGTGCACGTTGCAAAGTACAGTTGCTCCAGAGGTTAGTAAATGAGCAGAAGCTCTGCTGACATCCATCATCAAATCATGTGCAATCAAAAATACAGTTTTTTTATTTTATTTTCCTTGCTGTGATGTGATTGGATATTCTTTGATACTCTCTTCTCATTTAGTAAGCTCTGGAGCAACTGCACTTTCAGTGCACAGTATATTTGCCTTTAACAAATCAACTCAATAGGCTAACATGGAGGGTCATTTAGAGGCAAATAATAAAATGTTCAAATGCCTGTAAAAGCAGAGATTTTGATCTCAAGTGTGCATGAACCTTGAATTCTCTGGCTTTTGCTGGGAAAACTAAAAATATTGTGTTTTCCTAGCACATGATTGCTCAGTCCATGGCCTCTTTTTAGTAAATCAACTCCAGAACATACAACTGTTAACAGATAAGGCAGGAAAGTCTGAAGAAGAAGAAGAAAATGTCAAGCTGTACACTAAGACAAAGGAACCTCCTGAAAGGTTGGTGTTGTACTTGCAATTAGTATATTGTCCAGTAGAGGGCAGCACTTTACTGCTTCTTATCCCATAGTGGCTAAATCATTAGTGTCCCCAGAGAGCTAACAAGAGTGAATGTTTGAGAACACTGTGGGGCAGAGGTGTGTGAATGAGCAGTAATAAAATATCAAGTAATGTCATAGACTGTATGGGCAGTAGTATCATATATCAGTGGCTGCACGCAGAGACAGGTGGGCTTAGTTCAAGAAAAGGACAAGGGGCTTCCCTACCAACACAGGACAACCAACTTGAGACACTGGCAAAACTTTTTTTTTTTTTAAACAAAGGCTGTTTTTCTATGTAATGGGAGGTTAACCTAAAACTAATAAAAAAAATCTTAGGTACTCATCTAGAGGCAATGAAAAAATGTAAGGATTTTATTGACCTAATGCCACAATAAAGCAATCAAAGGGTTAAGATGTCTTAAGATGAGCTGGGGTAGGAGGGCCTAAGTATTTGTGTCTCCTGCCACGTGATTGGCTGGTGGGGGTTTGCATGTCCTTACTGAGCTAGACATCAAATGACCAAGGCTCCCCCAGCATATTAATACCCCCCTCAATGGCCATCACTTACAGTCCAACCCCTGCTTCATTCTGAGGGCTCCGTCCACAAGGGACAGGTAAGAAAAAAGCCAAGCCAGGGAAATAAGGCACCCTAGGGCTTGTGTTACAGCAAAATAATCCTCAGAGACAACTGTATGCACACCATGTATATATTTCAGGGAGCGACAGAATGGCCACAAAACAGCTGGCAAGTGGGCAACTGTTATCTGGCCTTATGTGCCGAGCTTAGACGGACCAAGCCTTGACCATTCCCTAATACCGAGAATACAATAGTATCATATTCCCTATCAACAGATTCTTCTTACAACACCAGTTTCACAAGATTACCGTTTCCTGGTGAAGGACTTGTAGTGTAATAATACATTGCATAAGGGTAGATTTCATATTTAAAATGATTTTAAGGAAGAGTTCATTATTGCTGAAATAACCAACATAAACATATACAATATATATATATATATTGCAATAAAAATAAATCATATGCCAAACAGAAATTACAATTAAATTTATAGTAATTACTGGTCATGATGTTGTATCTCAGGGTACATTTGTATTTATTATTGCTAGCGTAGTCAATATAATCACCCAGCCGATTGGAGATGAGCAGTATGTGTGTGTGTGTTGAAATTGAAATATGTCATTCAGTTTATAGCTAGATGTACAGCTAGATGTACTGTATAACATTAATGGCCGTTCATAAAATTGGAGATTGCATAAAATTAAATTTCTGTTCTTTACTAAAAAGTGCTATTTTGCTAATTACATATCTCGTACACAATTTAAAATGTAGTAGGTTAAGGGTTTATGTATAAGATACAGGTTGTAAGAAAAAAAATACAACACACAGAAGCTGGACATTTTTCAGCTTGCATACGTTTTATAAATGGTCATCATCTTTTGAACCTCTTTTCATGTATTCCTGGAAACCTGAAGCTGGGTAAACATGGGAAGAGACTGTTGTATGGTATGACTTAGTGTAGGGATCATGGCATTTGGAGAGCTGTGTTGGTACTGTAAAAGATCCAACACTTTGGAAAGTTTCATGCAATATGCTGAGTAGATAGATAGATAGATAGATAGATAGATAGATAGATAGATAGATAGATATGGAAAGGAATGAAGAGGTAAAAACTGGTCCTCGTGATGCTGCTTCTCAACCGGCAGTGTGGAATCAAAACCAGCCAGTGATTGTACAGGGATCAGATAGTTCATAATATTCAGATTGCTATACGTCCATCTAGCTACCTTTAGTCTTGATGACCAAAGGCTGTAGCATACCAATTCTTGGCATTCCAGGTTAGAAAATAATGAGTGAAATAAATTACTATTTAGAGTTAATATAATAGCCAAATTTATTATGAGCATGTATACATATACTGTACAAAGGGGTAGATTTACTAAAAATGGCATGCTCAGAATCTGGTGCAGCTGTGCCTGGTAGCCAATCAGCTTCTAACTTCAGCTTGTTCAATTAAGCTTTGGCAATAAAATCTGGAAGCTGATTGGTTTCTATGCAGAGCTGCACCAGATTTTGCACCCTCCAGTTTTAGTAAATCAACCCCAAAGTGTCATAGCTCTTATGGAAAACATTTGTCTTGCTTGTAGATGTTCTCAGTATCTTCAGGGTTGGTGTATTAAGCATGACAGAAGGTCTTTATTGTTCCAGATTCCTTGTTTTTTTTTTTTAAACAGTAGAGCAAAGTCAATATAAAATATCAAGTCAACATTGAAAAGTCAATGGGCAACAGGGTTTTCTCAGTGAATGCAGATCTGTTTTGCTCAGGGAATATTCTCTATGCCTATGGCAAACCAGAATATCCAAATAGGTGTTTTTCTATGCCCAAAAATAAGTTTTCAGAATTATCGGCCACTTAAAGACTTTGCAGCATGTTGGGCATTTAATATCTCCGTAGTTGCGTAGCCAAGCTATTGCTTTTGAATTGGCAACATGACTCATGTAGATGTTTTGTGTATCAGGTGTGGTGTTTCTTGAAAATATCACATCACAAACCTCAGCATGCTGTGGGGTATGCTGGGAATTGTCACTTTGCTGCTATGATTCCGGAGGTTGCTTTAACCCAGTCTTCCTCAACCTTTTCAATGAAAAGGAACCCCTGATATAACTTTCTGATCTCAGGGAACCCCTGCTAAAAATTACTATATCTAAAACTCATGTTACATTAGTGTAATGGACAGTGGGAAGAATGATCCTTACACTTGTGTTCATTGGAAAGAATTACCCCCTTACACATAGCTAAAAAGATCATTGGTGTGAGTGGGAACTTATCTGAGAGGCAGACATTTCTCATTGCTCAAGGAACCCCTAGGAACCTCTTGAGGAACCCTAGCGCTCCATGGAACCTTGGTTGAGAAAGGTTGCTTTAACCAATTGTGTCACATTGCATGTGTAACATACTTAGGGTGCAGATATGAACTTTTTTAGTAGATATATATAAAGATTTTTTTCAGTGTAGGAACTGATTAGAGAAGTAGGATTTCAATGCATGTTGTAAAGGCCTCTTTGTTTACACATTACTTGTAATATTGTACCCAATGGCTTTATGTAATATGTGCAACAGGCAGTAACTTTTTAAAATTAGTAAAAAATCATGGATTAAGCAAAGCTGTACTGCGATTGGTTGATAAGGGTTCATTGCTCTTGTACTTTGTTTTTAAATAAAGTCCAAGGTATTCACCATGGTGACTCTGGGCAGGCACACAGAGCTACTTAGCATTATAAGAGATTACAGTATGTTCTTTATTTGGGGTATGAAATAAGACCTCCTTAAATATGTCTAATGCCAGGATCAAGCAGGAGGAGTATATAATCCTCACTATTTTCACCTGTGCCCTCTTTATGGGCTGGAGGCTGCCAGTGAAGATTTGCTGGGCAGTCACAAGTTGGACGAGGAGAGACAGCTGACGTTCCTTAAAGGTTCTGCAAGATATTTTGGGAAAGTCTTACAGTTTCTCATGCTTCCCATGAGATCGAGTGACTTAAAAGAGGAGGCAGGTGTCAATGTCTCTGGCCCCCCAGCCGCGGTCTATATAGGGGGTAGGGGGAGACTGAAAAAGGAGAAGAGCCAAGGATTCAGTTTAGAACTTCGAGATTTTTGTAGGCAGAAGTCAGGACCAAAGTTTACTCCAGAACTTACCGGTACATGCTGGAGGATTTGTCGGCATTGATACTGTTATAATGCTTGCCTTATATCAGAGAAAGTAATATTCGTGGTGTTTCATTTGCAGGTATCACATAAACCGCCAAGATGTCTAAAATGACAAATTCCCGTAAAACGCACCTGAAGGTAAGCAAAATTGGTGAAGCGGTAGTTGAATGTAACGCATAGGAAAATACGATGTAGGTTAAATTTGTAAATTTAGTGATAGGTTTTCTAATGTAACTCTAAATTACATACACAAACTTGTGATACATATGCACTATAACACCTTTTTGTGCAAACATATGTTACTATGTGTGGGTAAGCATGTGTTTGCAATTATCAGCATTACAAGTCTTGCTTTCTCTTTGCAGTGTCAATGTACATCATTAAAACACACAGTGGGGTTGATTTACTAAAACTAGAGAGTGCAAAATCTGGTGCAGCAGTGCATGGTAGCCAATCAGCTTCTAACTTCAGAGTGTTCAATTACGCTTTGCCAAAAAAAAAAAAATGGAAGCTGATTGGTTTCTATGCAGTGCTGCATCAGATTTTGCATTCTTCAATTTTGGGAATTAAACCCCACAGCTTTATTGCCTAAGGTGAATGCAACCTTTACCAAAGAAACCACCAGCAATTGAGAAAACAGTCATCAACATATTATCAGAATATTATTAATAAATGTTCTTGTTCAATAACTGGAGGCTATAATGGTGTTTCAGAGTTTTTTTTTTTTTAGATTACATATACTGCCTGATAGGTATTCATAGGCAATAATTCATGGCTAAACAACCAATTAAATATCTTTGCTACTAAAAGATTTAACGACCTGTTGCTCATCACCTCATTAGCAGCACAGTGCTTTTAGTGTGTTGTAAATGATGTCATTGTGAGACACATCTCAGTAGTATAGAGATTTAAAGTGTATGTATAGTCAAAACCTTTTTTTCAGGTTTGGATAGAGTAGGTAAAGTGTTGGATAGGGTCGGAAAAGTTATAATCCCTGCCAGGTTTTTAATGCGCTCTGTGCCCCGCTTTGTAGATCTACCTTCCGTATATATCTCCAGTGACTACTGTGATGTGTGTGAAAGTACTGACACATCCAAATTGTTATAGTTGTCACCAGAACAGGAAGTGGGAGTCAGTCTTCCATTGGGGACATCTGTTTCGGGGACACCTGTCTAAGGGTTCATTCACATCTTTTAAGTAATATACACTACGTGCGTTGGTGTGCTGTGGTGCCATTAATTTTGAATGCCCCACCAAGTACCTCCACCCACACATGTTGTGGTGTGGTGCATCAGAAAAAAAATACTTTTTATAGCTTTGTCTGTCTGCCCTGGTACAGTTGCATCACACTCACAATGAATGTGCTGCCTTAAAGTGGGAGAAAATCCCCTAGGTTGATTTTTACCTATAGTTAAGCTTATAATACGGCTTATCTATAGGTATAGTAAATATCTCTGTGCACCGTTTAGAAGATATTTACTTGTGAAGCCGCCAGTGACATCACTGGCGTATGTGTTCTGAAGGAACGACATACCCGTGCCATTCCTTCAGAGCCCTGTGCTGTCAACTGGGACTCATGAATGCGCCGGAGTGATGCCATTGCGGCTCGTCCATTCAAAGGACAAGAGCTGGTGAACCAAGAAGGAAGACTGGGCGAAGATGGAAGTCCTGTCAGCAGTGACAGCACGCCGCTGGAGGGCTTCGTCTTAGGGTAAGATTCACATAATGTGCTAGTATGCGATGCATACTAGCACATTATAGCATTGAATTGCAGGAGGAATTTTTTCTTGTTGCCCGCATTTACTACCTCTTTAATGCAATGCAATGTCGCAGGCAATAAAGCTATGTACCAAAGTGAACAGATATGAACCAACCCTTTGAATTAAGGGCTTCCTCTTACTTCCTGTTGTGCCTAAGGGACCTAATGCAACTGTAAATAGCCCCAGCTGGACATAGGAAACAAAAAAATTACACGCATTTTAGCCCTTTCCTGTTCTATCCAAACGAAAAAAAGTATTTTCTATACATACACAATAATTATCAGCCGGTGAAGGGCTCACCTAGCTTCAAACATTGTACATTTTTGGATTTGTGATGATAGAATACATGAGATAACCATTAAATAGCTGTGATGTACTCCTATTTTTTTTGGGGGGGGGGGGTTGGGGGTATTACATTGGAGGCCTGAGCTCAATTTGGTCAAAAACAGATGGATCAGGGTCATCTCATGTCTGTGGCTATGTTTATTCTTTTAAGTCCTCTTAGGCTGGCCATAGATGGTTTTAATTGTTTCAAATCATGTATGGACAGGCTGAATGTACCAAGTTGATCGATTAATCAACTTGGGTAAAACCAGCCTGCCAGATTCACTTATATCTGTTCGCGGCTGATATAACCGCTAGCAATAATCACTGTCCTCTGCCCTGAGAAAAATCTTAGGAACATTCATACGAAAATTTTAAGAACTTTCAAAAGATTTAATTTCCTTTTAACATTTGATTTTGGAATGAATAGACTTTACCAAAAACCACATACATTGCTAGAAAATTTTCAAGAAACATTTTCCGTCCTGCTCCTTCAAATTTTCTCATCACTGTGGTCGAAAGCAAATGTCGCTTTGACCAGCTAATGATTATAAAAACAAACAAACTTTCCTAGAACATTCTTTTCCTAAGAATTTTCATTCCAAATACTACCCATCTATGGCCAGCTTCAGTCACCACTCTACAGAACCTTCTAGTAATACCACTACTTCTGGTGTATTTGGTGCCGCAATACAAAGAGCATCAGCAATGTTAATGTGTAAGTATAGCCAAACACTTTTCGTTTTTGATAGAGTAGGAAATCGTTTGAATGCTTGCCAGGTTTTTATCGCCGTCTGTGTTGACTTACCCTCTCTACTTGTCCTATTGACCATTAACACCCAAAAATATTACAGCTGTCATCTGAACAAGAGGTGTGGGTAAATCTTTCAATGGGGACATCTGTTCCGGTGACAACTAAGATTGTAATTCTCTGTAGAGCTCTCCACTCCATCTCTGGGACAAGAAACAATGGAAAATATCCCTCAGCTCACGTTCACAATTGGCGGTTGTTGCCGGCAATGGCACCGTTCCAATTGGTGCGATCCTGACTTTGCGGCACCGCACCATTTCCCAAAAATAGTTCCTGTAATACTTTTGGTGACTTTGGTGGGCGATTTGAATAGACATCTGTGCAGGAACCCTCACAGATGTCTGTCAAATCACCCCCAAAGTCGGACTGCATTGCCGGTTTCAAATTGTGCGAGTTCAGCTGAACCCGCACAATTTCTTACCCACATCAGTGTGAACCTGGGCTAATGAGGCAAAAATTTACAGTTTTCAACCCTTCCTTGCTCTATTAAAGACTGAAAAAAAAGTTTTGGCTATACATGCACTTTAAAATATGACTTGGTTAATTCCTTGAAGTAACTTCGCTGTACCAATACCTGTTGCTCTTTGTAGTGCTTATTAAACTAGCCTGTATGTTTTAATACTAGGTGTACTCTAGGTGTACTTGTATGTAAACTCAAGACTTCAACGACTGAGCATCCATACACTAGCTGTACCACCATCCCACCATACTAAAAAACTCAATGCTTTCAATTTTATGCTCCATAACATAATTTACACTTTAAAGTCATTTTAAGTGTGCGGCTTCCTAACACTCTTTATTTTCTTTGGACAGAGCTTGATGCTCCAGGTGGCAAAAGTCGCTCTAGAGAAAGAAGAGGCCGACGCAGCTGCCGAGAAAGAACGTTACCTGTCTGAAAACTGCCCCCCTCTGAGCCTCCCACATTCCTTGCAGGAGCTTCAGGTACCATAGGATTTAAGATTCCTTCACTTTCAGTTAGGAAGTGGTTTCTCATAGATTATTATTGGTGATTTCCATTTCTTACTGAGTAAGACTGACAGCAAGCTTCATTATCAACGTTATTGAGGAAAGATATTGTGCAAAGGAAGCAGTCACATTCTTCTTTTCCTCCTTCCATACATATCAGAGAATGAGAAGGAGGAGGATCTGATTGGTGGCTATGGGTAAAATACTATCCAACACATTTGTTTCTTCTAAATTTTGACCCATCGAAATTGTTGACTTTTCAACATATTGGAACAGGTAAACATTAGATCTCGATTCACATAGTGCTTACAGATAAAGGTGACATGGTTGAACAAATAATGCATGTAATTGATATGGTTATTCATTTTAATTATCTAAATTAACAAAAATGCAGATTTATTATATGGAAAAAGTAAGCACACCCCTATATTTACCACCACTTCAAATCCATCTAATTAGAACCCAGTGTTCCATGTTGAATATGAACGTTCAGAGCCTCATAAATTCTGGTGTTCTCTTTTCTATTGCCATGTGGTGTTATCATGCCATAGACGGTGCAAATGTCTTTCCTGCAACACGGGATTTACATCAACACAGTGTTGGCAGGAGAATCCATCCTGCCTGGCAAATGTTTTCTCCCAGAAAGGGGGTGTGAGCAGGAAGGGGAAGCTGTTCCCGCTGGGAAAAGACAGTGATTAGCGCTAGTGGCTATAGCAGCTGCTTGTGATAATCGCAAGCAAATCCAGCAGGCTGGTTGTACCCAAGTTGATCGATCAATCAACTTTTACATTTAGCCTGCCCAGTAACAGTTCGAATCTCAGTAGGTTCCTGCTGAACAGGCTGAGATTCAAACCGTGTATGGCCGGCCTAAGGCCCTCAGAAAATAAGTTGTGGATGCCTAAAGCTGGCCATCAACTTCAGCACAATCAGCCTGTCAGGTTTTTTTTTGCCTGATCACTGTTGGTGGCTATAACACAATGGGGGTTATTTACTAAAGGAAAATCCACTTTGCACTGTAGATCTGAGGGGGACATGCAAGGAAAATAAAAAACAGTATTTTAGCTTGCAAATGATTGGATGATAAAATCAGCAGAGCTTCCACTCATTTCAGATCTTCCCCTTAGATTTAGAGCGACTGCACTTCCAAGTGCACTTTGAGTGAAAAGTGGATTTGCCTTTCGTAAATAACCCCCAGTGAGTGTTGATGAAGGAATCAAGCAATTTTCTTTCCTTCAACCTGTTGTTGAAGGAAAGAAAATTGCATAATGTATGGCCTGCTTAACAGTGTGACCTGGAATTTAAAAAAAATTCCAAATGATCTGATATCAATCAATCCACTGTCAGGACAATACTCTACAAGTGTCATAGATTTCAAACAATTGCCAATTTGTCCATGACTGGCCAGCCCAGCAAATTAAACCCAAGAGCTGAATGTTTAGACCCCTTTCATACTGCCACGCCCATAGCGTCGGTGGTAAAACGCAGCTATTTTTAGCAGCGTTTTACGGTCGGATTTGCAGCGCATTTCGGCCGCTAGCAATACGCCGCATCAGTGGCATTTTGCCGGCGGTAATGTAGTGTTGCCCCATTTATTTCAATGGGGAGCAGCAGTGGAGGAGCGGTAAACACACCGCTCCTTCACTGCTCCAAAGAAGCTGCTGGCAGGACTTTTCCTGACGTTCTGCCAGCGCAACGCTCCAGTGTGAAAGCCCTCGGGCTGAAAGGGGTCTTAAAGTTGATGTAAACCCTTTTTGCTGACTTTTACCTATAGCTAAGCCTAGAATAAGGCTTACCTATAGGTAGTGGAAATATCTCCTAAACCTGCGCCGTTTAGGAGATACTTCACTTGTAGTGCGCCAATGTGATCATCGGCGCATGCGCTGTGAAGAAACGGACCACCATGCCGTTTCTTCCCCCAGCGTGTGCCGTGACTGATGTCATGCGACTCCGGCCATTCACAGAGCCAGAATCCATGGCCCCGGAAGGAAGAGGGGCGAAGATGGATGCGGCCTGCTCAGGGGACAGTGGGGGCTTTGTTTGCAGGTAAGTGTCATATAATGGGCTAGTATGCAATGCCCATTATGCTTTTCATTTGCAGGCCTTGCGGGGATAAAAAGAGGAAGTAAAACCCATCAGGGTTTACTTCCTCTTTAATTTTAAAAGTCCCCAAGATTCCTAAAATTTCATTCAAATATCTTTTGCAACAGTTTGAGTCAAAGTGCATGTGATCAGAAAGAGATTGCACCAATTCAACCTGCATTAGAAGTGTGTTAAGAAAAAGCCTTTACTTTCCAAAAAGAGTAGAGTAAGGACGGTTATACACGGATCAGTGGGCTGATTTAAATAACTGAACAGATTCCCTTATTCGCACAAGCGAGGTCGTCAGGTCGATGGAGGAATTCTCCCTGCTATGTTATTGTATTCTGACAGCAGGTATTTCTCCACTGTTAAAATACACTGATCAGCACTGCAGACTATATGCTGAAGGCTGATCAATCAAAGATTGCGTTATTTTATCATGGTAACCGACAGTAATTCAGGAGAAGCTTTTCCTTGTTTCCTTATTTTAGTAGATCACCTTTATCTGTAGGCAATGTTTGAACAAAGGTCTACTTTTTGATTATGAACATCGATTTGACCACTCTAATGATTAAAAAAATATTTTTTTTTACAATGAATAATGTTGAACAAAATAATACTTGTGTATACACAGCTTTAGTAAAACATTTTGTACAGTAATTGCTTTTCTAACAGTTGAATCTGTAATTAAAAAAAAAAAAAAAACATTCTTAGTAAATGAACTGAACCCAGTTAGTGCCATATAGGTTTCAATTACTTATTGTGTATAAATCTACAACTGAATTAATGCAGAGTAAACATATTTATTTATTTTCTTTGTTAACTTCCTTATCTTCATCCAGGAATTCTGCAAGAAGTTACATGCCAAGATTGATGTGGTTGATGAGGAGAGGTACGACATGGAGGTCAAAGTCCAGAAGAGCTCCAAAGAGGTACATTTTTTACTTATAAAGCCATGACTTGTTATTGTAATGCCCCGTCCACACGATCAGACTTTCCGACAAGAAAACCGTGGAATTTTGTTCGAAAGGTTGTTGGCTCCAACTTGTCTTGCATACACACATTCACACAAATGTTGGCCAACAAGTACAAACTTAGTGACGTACAAGATGTACGGCGAGCCGATAAAAAGGAGGTTCAGTAGTCATGCGCTACCCTTTGGGCTCCTTCTGCTAATGATGTGTTTGGTGAGCATTGATTCCGAGCATGCGTGTACTTTTGTGAGACGGACTTGTGTACACATGATCGGAAAATTTGAGAACCTGCTAGCCAACATTTGTTGGTGGAAAGTCCAACAACAAATGTTCAATGTGAGCATACACACGGTCGGACTTTCTGCCAATATGCTCACATCCAACATTTGTTGTCGGAAAGTCTGATCGTGTGTACAGGGCATTAGACTGCTTCTGAATTCTTAGAGGAAAACGAGCGGTTGGAAGTGGTTGATGATTTATATGAACAGTGGTTGATAGTATACTCAGCTATAAATCAGAGGAATTTATTAAAGCACTAACAAGGACTGCAGTGAGCTCCAATGCCCAAGTTACTTATTCAAGGATGGCCAAATATGTCCTTACACCTTGTTCTTGGGGGATATTTGCATCTATAGTCACTATTAAGTTGCTTTGACAACCTATTGGATATACATTGATGTGGTCCGATTGTACTGATTCGATTTTAATGATACCACAGCAAAAAACCTGATTAACATGCAATGTTTACTTATTTTTGCTGTGTATATGATTGCATTGGATACCGCTATTTAAAGCAAGTGCTAGGGAAAACATATGAAAGTGTCTCCCATAGATCGGACAACTCCAGAAACCTGCAAATTGGGTCTGATTTCTTTCCAGAGAGTCCTGAAAAACAGGATGCTCTGAGATCCAGTCAGCACCATGGTTGATGGTGTCTTGCAAAACCTATGTGCCTCACTATTAGTTAGTGTGGATACTCAGAGTCATCACTGATATGTCATTAGGAGGTGAGAAGGGGGCAAGCAGTGCTGGTGGATACTTGTATTTGTCACTTATTATTTAGTTTTGGGGCCATTGTGACCCTGTACAAAGAAGCAGACCTAGGTGGGCACATCTGATTGTAAACGTGGGAGGGAGCAGACAGAGCTAGTAATTACATAAATTGGGTTTTGTGCACTGTACAGAGAAGCAGATACAAGCCAATGCATCTGGGAGATGGAAAGGGGCAGGGAGAGCTGGTGCCCATATGATTTGGTTATTTTTTCCTATAATCTAGTTTATGGACAGCCTGCAGCAGCCTTTCTTAACCTTTCCAAATAACTTTCCAGGCCCAGGGAACTCTTTCTAAAATGGTATATATCTACAACACACAATACATTAGTGCAGTGATTCTCAACCAGGGTTCCTCCAGAGGTTGCTAGGGGTTTCTTCAGCATTGGGCAATTTCTGCCTCTCAGATACCCACTCACACCATTGATATTTTTAGCTATCTGTAAGGAGGTAATTCTTCCCAATGACCACAAGTGTAAGGACCATTCTTCCCACTGACCATCACACTAATGTATCATGAGTTGTAGATTTCTAATTTTTAGCAGGGGTTCCCTGAGACCAGAGAACTATTTCAAGGGTTCCTCTGTATTGAAAAGGTTGAGAAAGGCTGCATTAGTGTGATGGTCAGTGGAAAGAATCCTCCTTACACTTGTGGTCATTAGAATAAATTCCCTCTTTACAGTTAGCTAAAAAGATTATTGATGTCAGTGGGATCTTATCGGAGAGGCAGAAATTGCTAATTTCTCAAGGAACCCCTAGTAACCACTAAAGAAACCCTAGGGCTCCATTTAGGTCTACAGTGAAGCAGACCTGGGCAAGCACATGCTGTTGTATCATCTATTTCTTCATTTATCTTGAAGGGGGTGTCATTTTATTGCTGCTGGATTCCCCAATATTATTCCCCCAATTATTTTTTTGTTGTGTTGTGGAAAATCTATAAAAGTAGTACTTGGCCATCATCTGACTTTGTAACGGTCATGGGAAGCAAGCAGAACTAAAAACTCGTTGCTATTTGAACGATATATAAGAAGCCAGCATGTGAATTCATTTGCCAGCAGCCACACAAAATTAAAATATCAGTCATGTAAAAGAAATGTGATGTTGGACAAAGGTGAAGAAATTGTATTTAGAATGTATTTGAAGGAAGCACTTTAAGTTTATTGGTTTCTTGTGTTTTGTTGCTAGGCAGCACAGTGGTGTAGTGGTTAGCACTCTCACCTAGCAGCAATGGCATCGCTGGGTCAAACCCCGACCACGACACCATCTGCCTGGAGTTTGCATGTTCTCCTTTTGCCTGCATAGGTTTCCTTCGGGTACTCCAGTTTCCTCCCACACTCCAAAGACATGCTGGTAGGTTAATCAGATCCTTTCTATAAATTGACCCTAGTATCTGTGTACGTGTTTGTAAGTGCGTCAGGACCCTTCGGGGTAAGACCGCACTATATCAAGATTCAACTCATATAAAGTGTCTGCATTTGTCAAGGAGCATCATGGGTAGGGACAGACAGACAGAGAAATTATGATATATAAAATCCAAATCACTTTCTGGGAAGGAAAAAAGTACAGAACACATTTAGTAAAGTGAACAGAAAACAGAATTGTGCACCTTTAATATACCTTAATAAAAGAATACAAATATCTTAAACTAAAACTTTCTTTGATTCTGTTTGCAGCTTGAAGACTTAAACCAGAAAATCTTTGACCTGAGAGGTAAATTCAAGAGGCCGGCACTCAGACGTGTGCGTATGTCTGCTGATGCTATGCTCCGTGCCTTGCTGGGTTCCAAACACAAGGTCAACATGGAGCTCCGTGCCAACCTCAAGCAGGTCAAGAAAGAGGACACTGATAAGGTGAGACTTCAGTCAAACACACTCCACCATTTTACTGAAAAAATTATGAATAACTATCAGAGTACTCTACCATCTCTAAGAAAAGGAATATGAGCACTGTGTCCCATTATGTAGATTCACCCTCTTTATTTGTCCTGGTGACCATTGTCTCTGGAGCAGCAATAGAGCGGGAATCTTCTAATGGAAACAGTTCTATGAGAGACTTGTTCAATTTCTTTCACTTCCAGGTTTGTTAAAGCACAAAAAAAGAAAGGAATTGGGACACAGATGGCAAAAAAACTGATAGGGGTTTTAATTATTCTCGATACCAGGGGTTTCCAAACTTCCTAAATAAAGGGCCATTTTACTATCCCCCAGACTTTGGGGGGGGGGGGGGGGTGTACCGTGGCCATTGGAAGTTGAAATTATCCAGGCATCAGTTGGAGTAAACACTGCATCTTTATCATTAGATGGAGGCATAGTGCACCATTGTTGGTGTCAGCGGGAGGAATAGTGCCCAATCGTTGGTGTCAATGGGAGCAATAATGCCTTATTGTTCGTGAAAATGTGAGAAATAGTGCCCCGTTCTTGCAACATGAATTATGCCCCATTGTTAGAGTCAGTGGGAGGAAAATGTCTTGCATCAGTGGGAGGAAGAGTACCAAAGAGGTTGGATGAAGGCAAGGAAAGGGCGGCAGTTTGGAGACCATTGCTCTACACTTTTCAAAATAGAAAACCATTTCTTGACTTTAGATATTCTTTGATAGGCCTTAACCCTTTAAAGTCCACATTTTTCAATGAGTTAGCGTGACTCCAAATGTGCGCTACCAAACGGTGGAGCAGAACGTTAAAGGGTTAAGGTATGAAAAGAGCAAGTCAGAACGCATTTCGTAGATGGTTAGAAAAAAGCTAACGCTTGTATATTTCTCTGTCCTCAGGAGAAGGACCTCCGTGATGTTGGTGACTGGCGTAAGAACATTGAAGAGAAATCTGGCATGGAAGGCAGAAAGAAGATGTTCGAGTCCGAGGCCTAAGCCCCTTTACCATGACCTTAGTTATCTTCAACCCCAAGCTGCCAAAGACACCCGCTTCACCATATCACAGCGTTTCCCTGGCAACCCGAGGGTTAACCCCTCTGCTGCTTGGCTTACACATACTTTACGGCAGCCAAGGGGTTAATGAAATCTTACTTCTTCCTTGTACTCTCCTCAATTTAAACCCAAGAGAATGTCTTACAGTATGTTTTGGACTGCTGAGGGGGGCTGCAGAGTTCCCCTCTGTTTAAGCCACAGTCTGGTTCTGCAGGTGCTGTGTTATGTGGACGTGAGAACCGTGTAAATAAAGCTTGTGACGTCCTTTATGGTTTGTGATACCTGATGCATAGGTGACGTCACTTTATTTTGTCGGGGTCACTAGCCGGGTCTCCTTTTTTGCACTTCTATCTGATGTCAGATCTTACTGATGGAACCACCATTGCCGCTGGAAGGAGAAAGCGATTCTGGGGATAAGAAAGCTCTGGGGCTGTGAAGGTGTCTTTCTTGATAACATCAGTAATTACCAGGGCAATGTTTTATGGACAGTTTGGCGTTTATATGTCAAAGCATATGGCGCACACAGGGTAGAAGTTATATATAAAAATGTAAACTTTAGCATGGAGGATCATAGTATAATAGTGATAAATAACACCCATATCTTAGAATATCTGTAAATACTCTTATGGGCTGTGCACACCCAGGGGCCAAATGCATAACAGAATCCCATACCTGTGTGAAAAAGCCAGGATTGATGCTAGCACTGAGAAATTCAGCCCAATAATTCTTTTAGCGTGGAGTGTGCCCAAAAGCATTCATGATCATCAAGAAAGTACACCCAGTGCCCTTTTTGATGCCGTATTCTAATCACACTGTGTGTCTAATTTCTTTGGTCTTTTTCAATCAGTCATAACATGTATACACAATGTTCAAAGTGCTGTATTCAATAACAAGCATTTAGAATTTATCACTTACAGATCTGACTACCGTAAACTTTCATATTATTGGCATTGCCGGATCATTCATAAAGCAGCCTAGGCAGGAGCCCAGGCTCTAGTGCGGTGGTCGCCAACCTTTCGGACCTCATGGACCACTAAACCCACTATTTTGAACCCCGCAGACCAATAACATGAATTATACATGCCTTTTACACACAATTCTCAAGAACTCTGCTAAACCTACCCCCCCCCCCCCCCCAGACTCTGCATCGCACTTGCCTTACAGAAAATCATCATTGGATCTCACCTCCTTATCCAGCTATGTGCTCAAGACCTTTGCTTCCTCCCACAGTCTGTGATCAGCACTGCCATTGGGAGTACCTCAATTTCCACTCTCTGCACTACTCCCGGTGCCTCCCTCTGAGTTCACGGGAGCCGGAACTACAGAGGAGGCATCAGGTATTGCCTGGCAGAGCACATTAAGAACAATACTGAAAACAACGTTGGGCGGTATACATCACCAAAGGACCACCAAAATTTTCTCATGGACCACCAGTGGTCCACAGATCACTGGTTGGTGACTGCTGCTCTAGTGGATGTCCAGGGGGCCCAGCTGCAACCTCATACTCCTGTACTAAACCATGGGGTTCAAAACTGTGCACCCGTCTGTCTCTTCACAGGGAAGGATCCACTTATAGGCACTTGTGATTAATGGGGAAAGCCATTCCTGTACAGAAGACACAGACGGGACAGCTTCCCTGTGCATAATAAATCTCTTATCAATTCTATTCAAAGGGATGGGGTGGGGCAATACTGTTGCCTTGCCTAAGGACCCATTCTGCCTTAATCCATCTCTGCTCTCGGTTCATGTGGCTTATGGGAAGCATGTCATAATACAAATATATGGACTGCAATTACTGACCTCCTTTTAGAATTACTAGTTGATTCGTTATTAAGCTGATCCTCTGCGTATGAGTCACTGATCAAGAACAAATATGTAGCGCGTGAAGTCATAGCTCCTGATATACGTACTTGTTCCAGGTCAGTTGCTGTATTATTATATTATTATTGTATTAAATCTTTATTATGAGAAATATGAAAGCTGCCATTGCTGATCTCCCTTTGAAAATGCCAATTACCTGGCTAAAGTATAAAATTTTGCAAACAGATATAACATTTTACAAAGATTCTCACAACCCCCCCCCAAACCCCCCCCCCCCCCCAAAAAATCAAACAAACAGTTTGTTATATATACACTGCATATAAAGCTAGCTAGTCTTGCTAGTCCTTTTCTTTGTTTCTTTAGTCTATACCGTGTTGCCGATTATAGGCAGTTGACTATTGTTAAATGTTACTTATTAAACCTCTTCTAGAGGAAATACTCTGTTCTCATATATGAAAAGACAACCACAAGTCAGAGAAAATGTTCTGCTCTGTGAGAATATAGATCTTGTGTGTGGGAGAGAGGTGAGTACAACTACAGGTGCAAGAAAATAACTCGACAATGTTACACATACGTCAGTGAACCTTCCTGTGCTCAAGAATGGCAATAGGACAGTGATCCACAAGCATGATACACTGAGAAGTACTACATAAGAAGAAAGCAAAACTATAGCTTTAAAAAAAAAAAAAAAAAAAAAATATATATATATATATATATATATATATATATATAGATAGATAGATAGATAGATAGATAGATAGATAGATAGATAGATAGATAAATAGATAGATATTTAATATAGGTAGTTCTATAGCGCCATCAATTTATGCAGTGCTTTTACATATATATTGTACATTCACGTGAGTCCTTGCCCTCAATGATCTTAAAATCGAAGGTCCCTAGCTCACATTCATACATGCACATATTAGGGACAATTTAGACATAAGTCAATTATCCTACCAGCAAGACTTTGGAGTGTGAGAGGAAACCCACACAAGGAGAACATGTAGGCAGGTAGTATAATATAATATATAATATACACACTGTATATACAAAACTTGGGTAAAATATAGGGCATCCTGATAGCAACCAGCCACATTCCATTTGTAATTTTGATGATGCAAGTTAAAGAATCAATCAAGAAGAATTTTTATTTAATATGGGCAAAAAACATGAGGCCATTATATAACCATAAACAGTATTTACTTCCAAAATAATGTAAAGAAATGTGTAGAAGAATCTGACTTGCTGCTTTGGGCAGGAACCCAGTTTTTTTTCACTTTGATGAGTTCCACTGTCTGAAGGTTCATCTAGAACAGTAGTCTCCAAACTGCAGCCTGGGGGGCCAGATGTGGTCCCGCGTGTGCTTATATATACATAAATAAAAGTGTGCTTTTGATTATTATGCGAGAAATTAACTACTGAAAATGTATCAATATACAATCAAACAGTGAATTGAATAGTCCATAACATTCAATGTCGAAATAACAAGTCCATGTGCCAACTGCAATGAAAGCATATAGTGGAATGAAGGTGTATCTAATTCTTCTACAGATAATGATATATCCCACTGGGTGGCAAACTATGTGAATTTTTAAGGAATTCCATCATAGGAACCTTTGCTTCCTTATATCCAGCCTTTGGGTCACAATTCATCTCACTAACACCAACAATGGGTAACAATTCCTCTCACTGACACCAATGGGTACAATTCCTCCCACTGACACCAATGACAGGGCATAATTCCTTCCCCTGATACCTCCCACTAATACCAGTGTGGGGCATTGTTTACACCCATTGACACCAGGGCATTTTCTACTGACACTGAAAGACTGGCCACCAAAAGTATGAAAAGCAGTAAACAGGCCATATGTTTAAAACTGTTTGGAGACTCCTGATCTACAGTAGCTTTTATCAACTAGAGTTCTTCCAGAGGTTTCTACGGATTTCATGAGCAATTTCTTCCCCTCGGATAACTAACCCTTGATACTACTGATGTTTTTAGACACCTGTAGGAGGGAATTCTTCCCACTGACCATCAAAGTATGGAGCCTTCTTTGAACTGACCTCCATGCTTATGTACTGTGCAGGGCTGTCTTTAATATTGATTGGACCCTGGGCAAATCTTTTCTTGGGCCCCCCCCCCATGCAGTTTTCACTCTCCACCTGCTTTGAGACATACAATAATTAGCAGTTAGACTCAAAATCAGTTTACTGAATCAGATCAGGCAGCTATTGCGATTGGTTGCCAGTGTATCATTACCGCTCACTGACTTGTTGCTAGAGGTTACAGCACACATTAAGGCTCACTAATTAGTTGCTAGAGGTTACAGCACATGATTTCTGCTTGTTGATTGGTTGCTAGAGATTACTGTGGATATGACCTCAGAGGGGCATGATATACATATCAATGCCGCCAGCCGCTGATATTTACATATGAATGCCGGTAATTCACATGTAAACACAGGGTCTTCAGGTGAGTCATCTGTACACAACAATAGGGCAGAGCTGGGCAGCATTAGTAGCAGCATTTCACACTGAGATATTGGGACACAGCACAGGACTAAAACCTCAAGGGACAAGGGAATTTAAACCAGGATAGTTGGCAAGTATGAGGTAGCTGCTTTGGGCCCCACAACAATGATAGGGCTCAGGGCAGCTGCCCCTTTTGCTCTGCCTTAAAAATGGCCCTGGTACTGTGAGCTGTAGATACAGTAAATATTGTCAAGTGTTCCTCAATGTTAAAAAGGTTGAGAAAGGCTGATCTAGAATTTTTTTTGTCATTGAGTGAACATTTTGTTGAACCATACGGGGGAAGTTCACATTTTGGGAGCTGGGAAACTGGTATTCACTAACATAAAGCATATGCTCCTCCATCAGTAAATGTCAAAAAGGACACAGATCAAAGTTCTCCAACTAGAAAGGCATAGGCATCGTTTATCCATCACATGACATAAGTCACGCAGGCAATGTTAGAAGCTACGGTATGTTTGTTCTAGGAAAAAAAATAGGAACTGTGCTAAAATAAAAGATTATGTCATAACATGTTAGGAAATTCAGTTGTTTGGTTGCTGAATAATCACATTTTCAGCAGCATAATGAACTGGCCACAGAGTCACCAACTTCGACTACTACTATTTAATGTTGTCACTCCAGATTAAGACCAATGTCATGTAGGCTACATTTACACCTTTTTTTTATGTAGTTTTATGTCAGATCCTTGACACTAAATTGCATGTGTAAGGTGGCTCTGAAAACAAACATGAAAAATTGAAATAATTTAAATAAAAAATAAAAAGAATTATGAGAAATTCATATGTAACAAAATATTTGTATTAAAAGTAGAACACAAAACTGCACATTATGCAACAAAATCAGCAAGGTTAATGGATATAATCTTAAGGCTGCTTTCACACTGAGGCGCTTTACAGGCGCTATAGCGCTAAAAATAGCGCCTACATAGCGCCTGTGAAGAGCCTCTCCTCTCACTCCAGAGGGCTTTCACACTGGAGCGGTGCGCTGGCAGGACACCAAAAAAAGTCCTGCAAACCGCATCTTTCAGGCGCTGTAGGAGAGGGGTATACAGCGCTCCTACGGCGCCCCTGCCCATTGAAATCAATGGGCAGCTCCGCTGAAGTGCAGGGCTTTGCAGGAGCATTTAACCCTTTTTTGGCCGTTAGCAGGGGTTAAAAGCACCCCACTAGCAGCCGAAAAGGGTCGCAAAAACAACAGTAACGTGCCGTTAAAAATAGCGGCACTTTACCGCTGACGCCCCCACCAACTCAGTGTGAAAGTAGCCTGTAGCTCAACTCCAGGCAAACAAATAATATACATAATATTTACCTGAAAATAGATTTGTGTTTCTGTCAGGTTTTACACTGCTCTGCCACACAGTACAGCCCTGTCTGATTTTAACCTGTTGCAGTTCAAGAAGAAGCAGCAGGCTGAAGAGCTCACCCCAAACTCGCTCATCCATTTATAGACCGTGCTTTGTGCACTGATGTGCAGTCATATTGGAACTGGAAGGGGCCATCGCCAAACTGTTCCCACAAAGTTGGGAGCATGAAATTGTCCAAAATGTCTTGGTATGCTGACGCCTTAAGCGTTCCCTTCACTGGAACTAAGAGGCCAAACCCAACCCCTGAAAAGCAACCCCACACCATAATCCCACCTCCATCAAATAATTTGGACCAGTGCTTAAAGTAAGGTCCATAAAGACATTGATGAGCGAGTTTGGGGTGTAGGAACTTGACTGGCCTGCCCAGAGTCCTGACTTCAACCCGATAGAACACCTATGGGATGAATTAGAGCAGAGGCATCAGTGCCTGACCTCACAAATGCGCTTCTGGAAGAATGGCCAAACATTTCCATAGACACACTCCTAAATCTTGTGGACAGCCTTCCCAGAAGAGTTGAAGCTGTTATAGCTGCAAAGGGTGGGCCAACGCAATATTGAACCCTACGGACT
The DNA here is from genome assembly GCF_037356315.1 of Lithobates pipiens. NCBI lineage: Eukaryota > Metazoa > Chordata > Amphibia > Anura > Ranidae > Lithobates > Lithobates pipiens. Next base: position 186,997,361 of record NW_027507686.1, on the reverse strand, counting down.
AAGACTGGCATGCCATTAAAGTTCATGTACGTGTAAAGGCAGGCGTCCCAATACTTTTGGCAATATAGTGTATGTTTGGCTAGTTGCCCTAAGTAATGACACATACACATTTAACATTGAGTGACGCATGATGGAAATGATACAGCTCCTCTCTCCTTGTTCAGACCTGTGATCACGGCAGCTGGCAGTGATAAGCCTTTCTCCATGAACTTCCTTTGCAGCACTGAGATAACATGTGACTAAATGCCAAGGGCTGCAAAAGGGAGCTGATCTTAGGAGATGGGATTTTGTATCATGAAAGGGTGACCTGGTTGTATTTGACCTTAAATCAGTTTTCAGTCCTATCCTGAGGCCTGGTTCACACCTATGCGTTTTTCAGTGCGTTTTCAGTTTTGCTGAAACATGGTTTTGCTTAAATATGGGTCACATTCACATCTGTGCTTTTTCCACTGGTGCATTTTTGTGAGGGACTTTTTTCCTGTAGCAGGTTGCATTTTTTGGTTCCATAGATTTTAATGGAAACATTGATGCATTTCTGCTGCATTTTTGCTGGTTTCTCCCGCGACACAGCAGACACCCCCCCAAAAAAAACGTGAAAAAACGCATCATAAACACATTAAAAATGCGTGTGGAAAAATGAATATCGCACCCAGAAAACACACAAACCTCAACCTGTCCTGCATAGGTGTGAACCAGGCCTGATGGTAGAACAACTGATTGGCTCCTGCTGCTTCTCCCTTTTCAAGTTTGAGTGCTGTCATAGTGGGGATTGCAAGAGGCTGATTTACGGATGAATTTGGTCATTTACACTGTTTGCATTAAAAAATCCATTTAATGATGTTTCAATGAACACGGAGCTGCGTTATTTTTTAAACAATCTGTCTGGAGTTCAACTCTATACTGTAGATACCCTGTAGTCAAATTGTAAAATAAACCTTGCTATGAATACAGAGAGCTGTGCACCTTCACACAGGGTCTGGCTTCTGATAGAACATCCTGATGGAAGCCACTGAAGTGACTGAGAATGGGCAGCCTAAAGGGCCAGGTCAGTGCAGTGCACCACCTTCTCATACACTATATTGTCAAAAGTTTTGGGACACTTGCCTTTACACACATGAATTTTAATGGCATCCCAGTCTTAGTCTGCAGGGTTCAATACTGAGTTGGCCCACCCTTTGCAGCTATAACAGCTTCAACTCTTCTGGGAAGGCTGTCCACAAGGTTTAGGAGTGTCTATGGGAATATTTGACCATTCTTCCAGGAGTGCATTTGTGAGGTCAGGCACTGATATTGGACGAGAAGACCTGGCTCACAGTCTCCACTCTAATTTACCCCAAAGGTGTTCTATTAGGTTGACATCAGGTGCAGGTCAGTCAAGTTCCTCCACCCCAAACTCGCTCATCCATTTCTTTATGGGCCTTGCTTTGTGCACTGGTGAACAGTCATGTTGGAACAGGAAGGGGCCATCCCCAAACTGTTCCCACAAAGTTGGGAACATGAAATTGTCCAAAATGTCTTGGTATGCCGACACCTTAAGAGTTCCCTTCATTGGAACTAAGGGGCCAAACCCAACCCCTGAAAAACAACCCGTCACCATAATCCCCCCTCCACCAAATGATTTGGACCAGTGCACAACGCGAGGTCCATAACTCAATATTGAACCCTATGGACTAAGACTGGGATGCCATTAATAGTTACGTTCATGTAAAGGCAGGCATACCAATACTTTTGATAAGTGTATATTATGAGAGACACCCAATCAGCTACCCGTCTGTAGGTCTGTTGAACAAGGCTGAAGGCTGATCACTCTCAAAGGAAACATCAAACACACAGATTTGTATTTCACTAAAATTCCAAAGATATTCCATCAACACCATTTTAGGGCACACTGGGGCTCTTCTGAATGCTTTTCTCCTTGCAGGAGAAAAGCAGCTTCAAAAATGCGCCTAAAGTGAGTTTTTGCAAATGCATTTAGACACATTTAGGTGCATCAAGTGCTTGTGTGTTTATTCATTTCATTGTCCAGAATGTTAATTTAATCTAGCCATTAAATGAACAAACGCTCAAATACGCCTAGCGCTTACACATTTTCAGCCAATATGCTCCTTTCTAGAATGCAGAAGTGATGGGGTTTTTTTCAGGCTTTTTGAGGTCAAGTGTGTATGAGGCCTAAACAGATTTAACGGCTTGCCGGTCAAATCTGATATGAATAGTAATATAACTGCGCAACCCTTAAAAAATAATAAAAAAGCAGCTATACCAGAATGTGACAAATATTCGAATAAAGTGCTAAAGAAAATATAGCGCTAAATTTTTGTTTTAAACGTATGTTATTATATGCTAAAACATTAAAGTCCCAATAGGTGAAATAAGTGTGAGAATAGGATAAGACCATACAGAAAATAATCCAATAGGTGAAATAACTGTGAGAAAAGGATACGACCATATAGAAAATAATCCTGTGGTCACAATCCTAAAGAAAATTCATAATATAAGTGTCAGTCCAACTGTGAAATAATGATCTCCTGATGAAAAATGAATTCAGAGCAGGTGAATCCTTACAATAAGAAGAGGTTTATGCTCTCTTACCAAAATGGATGGATCCGAATGTCGTACGACACCGAATCAAACGAGCATGAATATCCCAATGGTTGTATTCTCCCAAGTGGAACCATGAACTCAGTGGCGTCTCCGCTCTACTGGAAAGGTCTCTATGGTATCCATCGAATGTGGGGAGTCTTACTCCCCCAAAGATGAAGCCCACTCTCATCCAATCATAACATATGGAAAAAGAGGGAATACTCCAATGGTGCAGGTCAAAAAAAATATTGGTTTATTAAACTGACAATTATATCAATTTTTTTAAAAAAGTGATCACATACAAATAAAAAAGCAATGTGGAGAGCAATAAGCCTTGTCCGAAGCGTTTCGTCCCATTCGGACATCTACAGGGGCTTCTGTAAAATCTGGTAGCATAATGCCAGTGTACCAAGATGGCCACGAGGCAACGTCACTGCGGCTGCACATCGCACATGCGCAGTAGGCTGGGTAGCGGCTTTGTGATGGGTAGCGGCTATCTGACAGAAAACCGGCCACTTCCAGTGGGGGAGCACACACGTGCGCCACCGGTGACCTGGTCATGCTGTGATTAAACACAGCAGATGTTGATCACTGAGTGCTAGCCAATGGATTACCATCGGCACCCAGCAACCATCATGAATGTAAACAAGGAAGAGCCCTGCCTAGGTAACCAAGGAAGAGCCCTGTCCTGTCAGCGGGGAAGAAATAGATTTTCTTTCCCCACAAAGCAGGGGATAAAATTCATTACTTCCCCTAGTAAAAGCATCTAACACAGTACACCAAAACACTAGCAAGGCACACAATTAATACTTTGATTGCCCTAGATGTTTAACCCCTTCCCAGCCAGTGTCATTAGTACAGTGACAGTGCATATTTTTTAGCACTGATCACTGTATTAGTGTCAATAGTTCCCAAAAAATGTCAATGTCCGAATGTTTGCTGCAATATTGCAGTTCGCTATAAGTCACTGATCCCCATCATTACTAGTAAATAAATAAATAAATATTCCAGTATATATCCCATTGTGTGTAGAAGCTATAACTTTTGTGCAAACCAATTCATTTATACATAGTGGCCTAAATTCGATTCAAAGAAATTCGATTTTTGATATTTTTTTATTGGATATATTTTATAGCACAAAGTAAAAAAAATATATATTTTTTCAAAATTGTCTGTATTTTTTTGTTTATAGCGCAAAAAATAAAAAATGTAGAGGTAATCAAATAACACCAAAAGAAAGCTCTATTTGTGGGGAAAAAAGGGAATGCATTTTGTTTGCGCAATTACCCATTAAAGTAACACAGTGCCGTGTCACAATTTTTTTTTCCAGGTCATGAAGGGGGGTAAATCTTCCGAAGTGGTTAAGCACGCCTTCTCATAAAAATGAATCATCTTAGTTAGACACATCCTACAGTATATTTCATGAACAAATTTGCTCAATATCAGAGCACCTCCAATAAATTACTACCATTACAGTTCTTTTTTTTTTTATTCTTTATTTTACGTTTTTCCAAGGGACATGTGTGGAATCACAGTGCACATAGGTATGATATATTGACGTAATGCAAAAAACAGGACAACCTTCATTAGGTCTAGATAGGAAATCAGCAAAATGGTTCTTAAGTGGTGATCATTAGTAGACCACAGCAGTTCAATTCCAATAATTAACTGTCAACCTTTATTACACACTCTTCAACAGTTCTATTCTTTCCCCTTTCTCAAAATAATCATAAAAAGCTGCAGCCTCTCACCCTGTTACTTACTACAAAGTTACAATGTTGCAGTCTGATCACTGAGGGAGTAGAGACTGAGGTAATACTTCCTCCTGTCTGCAGCAAATCATGACATCATCTCAGCTTCAGCTGCAGCATCTGACTCTGTAACTTGCTACAAAGTTACAAAGTTGCAGTCTGATCTGGGGGGATAGAAGACTGAGGAAATGCTTCCTCCTGCCCGCAGCTGATAGCATCACCTCAGCCTAGACAAAGTCATTTGAATAGGTTTTTAAAGAGGAAGTAAACCCTGATGAGTTTACTTCCTCTTTCATTCCCTGCAAAGGTAAAGCATAATGGACTACTATGCATCGCATAGTAGTCCATTATGTGTCACTTACCTGACACAGGAGCCAGCAATGTCACCGCTGTCCCCTGTAGTCCGGCGCACCCATCTTCTCGGTGGGGTCTCGCTGCTCCGCCGCTGTCATTCGGCGAAGCCGCGATGACGTCACTCCCACGCATGCGCACGGGAGCCGGCACGCGCGGCATCTTCGTCGTTGATGATGCTGCGCTCAGTGCGCCTGCGCGCTGCTGTCTACGGCGCATGCGCCGTAGACAGCAGTGCCTGTCTTTCGGCAAATATCTCCATATCTCCTAAACCGTGTAGGTTTAGGAGATATTTCTTGGACCTACAGGTAAGCCTTAATCTAGGCTTACCTGTAGGTCAAAGTGTGTTGTAAGGGTTTACAACCACTTTAATAATAATATGTAGAGTTTTTGAAAAATGATACAATTGCCTTATACAGTATAAAATATCAGGAATTAATTCACGGGGGTCAGTAAAGTTACTAAAAGGTTTAAATTGAACTTCCATTTTAAACTTTAAAAAGTAAAAATTCCAGCCTTCCCTTGATTTCAAGTTCTCTTAATTGACATCCTCCTGTCCAAGGAGACTGCCACTGCCACTGGAAATCATTTTTTTGCTGAGCAGCCAATCAGTGTCTCATTCGGTACTCGCCCTTGGCTGGTGCACTGGCAACTGCAACAAAGCCCGTTAAGGCACCAGACACCAAAAGGTGTGAATGGAGCCTAAGATAGGAATGCCTAAGGCCGCGTACACACGCGGGGACTGTTCGCCCAACTTTGTCCGTCAAACAGTTTCAGCAAACAGTCCGCTCAAAATTAGCATAGACGGACATGCCCACACACGACGAACGAACAGTTTGCTGAAACCGTGCGCTATGACGTGAACGGCACGTACGACGGGACGAAAAATACGACGTCCTATACACTGCATTATAACTTTCGGCGTGTAAATCCTTTCTGAGCATGCGCGGAACTTAGTTTGACGAACAAGCCTACACACGGGCGGACTGTTCGCTCAAACAAGGTTTCAGCGGACAGTTTTACGGAATTTCCGAAAAACCTTGTTCGTCAAACTGTCCGCTGAAACTGTCCGCTGAAAGCCCACACACGAGCGGACTGTCCGCCCAAACACTGTTCAGCGGACAAAGTTGGGCGAACAGTCCGCGCGTGTGTACGCGGCCTAAAAAGCAGCTCCTCCTGCAGCCTCTTGCCTTGTGACTGTTACAAAATTACAATGCTGTAGTCTGATACCTGGGGGAGATATTGATAAATTCTTCCTCCTGCCTGCAGCTGACTGATGCCATCATCTCAGCCTATGTAACAAGAATTGAAAATGAAGCGCCACACCACTTCTAAGAGGTCCAGATACAACTTTATTCCTTTTAAAGCCAGGAGTACAATCCAAAAAGTAGCCAACACGTATTGGGGGTCAAAGCACCTTGAAGGGCGGACCCCTCACTTTTTGCCCATTCTTGAGCTGGTAAAATTGAGGATATTCAATATAATTGTAAAGAACTGTTTTTGTGGGTAAGAGGCATAGGGGAGGAGTATGGATGGTAGAAAAAGTTGGGAAGTATGTGCAGGTAAGGGAGAGGAATGTGGAAGGTATAACAGTGGGCACTATGTACAGGGGAGGAGTGCGGAGGTTATGACAGTGGGCAGTATGTACAGGAGAGGAGTTTGGAGGATATGACAGTGATCAGTATGTACAGGGGAGGAGTGTGGTGGGTATGACAGTGGGCAGTATGTACAGGAGAAGAGTGTGGAGGGTGTTATAGTGATCAGTATATACAGTGGTGTGAAAAAGTGTTTGCCCCCTTCCTCATTTCCTGTTCCTTTGCATGTTTGTCACACTTAAGTGTTTCGGAACATCAAACCAATTTAAACAATAGTCAAGGACAACACAAGTAAACACAAAATGCAATTTGAAAATGAAGGTGTTTATTATTAAATGTGAAAAAAAATCCAAACCATCATGGCCCTGTGTGAAAAAGTGATTGCCCCCCTTGTTAAAACATACTATAACTGTGGTTGTCCACACCTGAGTTCAATTTCTCTAGCCACACCCAGGCCTGATTATTGCCACACCTGTTCACAATCAAGGCATCACTTAAATAGGAGCTGCTTGACACAGTAAGGTCCACCAGAAGATCCTTAAAAGCTACACATCATGTCGAGACCCAAAGAAATTCAGGAACAATTGAGAATGAAAGTAATTGAGATCTATCAGTCTGGAAAGGGTTATAAAGCCATTTCCAAAGCTTTGGGAATCCAGCGAACCACAGTGAGAGCCATTATCCACAAATGGCGAAGACATGGAACAGTGGTGAACCTTCCCAGGAGTGGCCGGCCGCCCAAAATTACCCCAAGAGCGCAGCGACGACTCATCCAAGAGGTCACAAAAGACCCCACAACAACGTCCAAGGAACTGCAGACCTCACTTGCCTCAGTTAAGGTCAGCGTTCATGCCTCCACCATCAGGAAAAGACTGGGCAAAAATGGCCTGCATGGCAGAGTTCCAAGGAGAAAACCACTGCTGAGCAAAAAGAACATCAAAGCTCGTCTCAATTTCTCCACAACACATCTTGATGATCCCCAAGACTTTTGGGACAACATTCTGTGGACCGATGAGACAAAAGTGGAACTCTTTGGAAGGTGTGTGTCCAAGTATATCTGGCGTAGAAGGAACACTGCATTTCATAAAAAGAACATTATACCAACAGTAAAATATGGTGGTGGTAGTGTGATGGTCTGGGGCTGTTTTGCTGCTTCAGGACCTGGAAGACTTGCCGTGATAAAAGGAACTATGAATTCTGCTGTCTACCAAGAGATCCTGAAGGAGAATGTCCGACCATCTGTTCGTGTACTCAAGCTGAAACGAACTTGGGTTCTGCAGCAGGACAATGATCCTAAACACACCAGCAAGTCCACCACCGAATGGCTGAAGAAAAACAAAATGAAGACTTTGGAGTGGCCTAGCCAAAGTCCTGACCTGAATCCTATTGAGATGTTGTGGTATGACCTTAAAAAGGCCGTTCATGCTCGAAAACCCTCTAATGTAACTCAATTAGGACAATTCTGCAAAGATGAGTGGGCCAAAATTCCTCCAGGACGCTGTAAAAGCCTCATTGCACGTTATCGCAAACGCTTGGTTGCAGTTGTTGCTGCTAAGGGTGGCCCAACCAGTTATTAGGTTTAGGGGGCAATCACTTTTTCACACAGGGCCATGATGGTTTGGATTTTTTTTCACCTTTAATAATAAACACCTTCATTTACAAATTGCATTTTGTGTTTACTTGTGTTGTCCTTGACTATTGTTTAAATTGGTTTGATGTTCCGAAACACTTAAGTGTGACAAACATGCAAAGGAACAGGAAATGAGGAAGGGGGCAAACACTTTTTCACACCACTGTACAGGGGAGGAGTGTGGAGGGTATGACAGTGGGCAGTATGTACAGGAGAGGATTGTGGGGGTATGACAGTGGGCAGTATGTACAGGAGAGGAGTGTGGAGGGTATGACAGTGATCAGTATGTACAGGAGAGGAGTGTGGAGGGTATGACAGAGGGCACTATGTACAGGAGAGGAGTGTGGAGGGTCTGACAGTGATCAGTATGTGCAGGAGAAGATTGTGGGGGGTAAGACAGTGAGCAGTATGTACAGGAGAGTAGTGTGGAGGGTATGACAGTGATCAGTATGCACAGGAGAGGAGTGTGGAGGGTATGACAGTGATTAGTGTTTACAGGAGAGGAGTGTGGAGGGTATGATAGTGGGCAGTATGTGCAGTAGAGGCGTGTGGATGGTATGACAGTGATCAGTATGTACAGAAGAGGAGTGTGGAGGGTATGACAGTGATCAGTATGTACAGGAGAGGAGTGTGGAGGGTATTACAGCAGGCACTATATACAGATGAGGAATGAAGGAATCTGGGAAGGAAAAATGAAAAGGTTTGTGTAAGGATGTTTAGGGACTGCGTAGTGGTTAAGCGGTCCATAAATGGATTGAAAAAAAAAGTTGCAGCTGTGAAGTAAAGCATCACAGCTACGGCATTCGTACAGCCCTATCCAAATGTATTTTTAATATTTGGGTCAGGGACGAGAGGCGAGGTCAGTGGCTGGTGAGGCACTGGCTAGTATCAGAGCCAGATACACACAGGTTACATACGCCGCGAACGTTAGAGTGAGAGCAATAATTCTAGCACTAGACCTCCTCTGTGGGGATTTTTATGTTTGGTGCCATTCTACAAGTGTGCACAATTGTAAAGTGTGACATGTTAGGTATCTATTTATTCGGTGTAACATCATCTTTCATATTATACAAAAAAATCAAGATAACTTTAGTGGGTTTTTTTTATTCATGAAACTGTTTCTTTCCAAAAAAAAACATGTACCAGTAATTTCACAGTAAATAGATAAATAATAAATCATTATGTTATAACATATAGCATAACAATATATGATTTAGCTTGTACCGTTTTCAGCAGCAGAAGATCCGGATTCTCCCTCTCCCTGTGAGATAAACATGGGATTGTAGGTAAATCTTATACCCATAAACCCATGTTTTTTTCCTTCTAATTAAGAGGGCTGGGGCCAATGGTACTTTACCATTGGTCCAAGGCTCCAAGCTGTCCATTGAGCTCAGTGCCTCTCACAAGAAGTGAGGAGAGGCACTGTGAGCTCAACCTATGCTGCAAACAGAGTGTGCCAGCTTATATTTAAACTGGTCGCTCTGTATGTAGCTTCTGACAGGCTGCACAAGGAGCCCCATATCTCCAGAACCATACATGATAGGAGCCCCTTTTTGACCAGTGGTGGGGTAGGTCTTCAGCTGTCTATCCCCCAAATTTGGGGTCTCTGTAGCCCAAATTTGAGGTCTCGCCGAGCTACGACCCTAAAAGTCAATCTTTTTTTTGTGCTTTTTATTTATGTATTTATTATATATATTTTTTTAGGCAAATGGGCCTATCTTAAGGTAAGGGGCCTGGAGCTGCAGCTCCAATAGCCCCTATGTTAATCCGGCCCAGACTGTAAACTCTTAAAGTTACTCTTTTTGGGCTCAGGAACAGGCCCTGCTGTTAAATATTGTATCAAAAATTGTACTTACATGTTAACCACTTCAGCCCTGGAAGAATTTGCCCCCTTCCTGAGCAGGCCATTTTTTGCAATATGGCACTGCGTCACTTTAAATGACAATTGCGCGGTTGTGCGACATTGTACCCAAACAAAATGTATGTCCTTTTTACCCCACAAATGGAGCTTTCTTTTTGTGGTATTTGATCACCTGCGGTTTTTATTTTTATGATTATTTTAACTTTTTTTTACTAATAATGGTAGCGATCAGCTATTTTTATCGTGACTGCGACATTGCTTCCGACAGATCTGACACTTTTGACACTTTTTTGGGACCATTAACATGAATACAGCGATCAGAGCTAAAAATAGCCACTAATTACTGTATAATCATCACTGGCAGGGAAGGGGTTAACACTAGGAGGCGATCAGGGGGTTAACTGTGTTCCCTAGGTGTGTTCTAACTTTAGCGGGGGATGGGACTGGCTAGGGGAGGAGACCGATTGGTGTTCATACTTAGTATGAACAGACGATATGTCTCCTCTCCCCTGAGCAGGGATTTGTGTGTTTACAGATCCGGGTTCTCGGTCTGTCACGAGCCCGCCGGGCATGCGCATTGACTCCAGGGCTTGGGGCACGCCTGCTGTGACGTCTTAAATGAGCGACATACAGCTACAGTAATTTGCGTGCCAACCTGCCGTAACTGCAGTGGCTGGCTGGCTAGCAGTTAAACAGGGGCAGAAAAATTGGGCCTTTGGTTTTGGTGGCACCAGAACACTGTAACCCCTCACAGTTACTCTTGTTGGGTGCAGGAACAGGTCCTGCTGTTAAATATCATATCAAAAATTGTAATTACATGGCCCTGTTAAACAGGGGCAGAAAAATTGGCCCATTGGTTTTGGCGGTGCCAGAACACTGTAAGCCCTCACAGTTACTCATGTTGGGAGCAGGAATGGACCCTGCTGTGAAATATTATATCAAAAAATTTAATTACATGTCCCTGTTAAACAGAGGCAGAAAAATTGGGCCTTGGGTTGTGGTGGTGCCACAACACTGTAACAACTTACAGATACTCTTGTTGGGGGAGCAGGAACTGGCCCTGCTGTAAAATATATAAAAAATTGTAATTACATGCCCCTGTTAAACAATTGGGCATTGGGTGGTTTTGCCCTAAACCAAAAATATTGTTGGAAGCTAGCATCTTTAAGATTGAGGAGGAATAGGATAGTCAGCATAGGCAATCTTCAAGGGATCCCAGATCAATAGCAAATTCAAACATTTACATCAGCAACAGGTGCTTGATAGCTGCTGATCCAAAACTGATTCATTTTTATGAATGCAAGCCTATCAATGGAGTCTGTGGACAGGCGCACTCTTTGATCCATTACAAACCCTCCAGCAGCACTGAATGTGTGTTCAGAAAGCACGCTGGATGCAGGACAGGCCAGTGCATATTGAGCAAGTTCTGGCCAGTGGTCCACCCTCAAGACCCAGTAACCCAGTAGATGCTCTGTTGGAAAGGTCTCCAAGTCTGCTCTTGCCCCTAGATATTCCTGCACCATATAATGCAGACGCTGGCGATGGTTGATTGCACCGATCAGACCTTGGCGCTGAGGACTGAAAAGTTGTTTAAAGGTACAGGTCAGCTGGCCACCTTCTCCCCTGTTCTTCCTCTGACTGAATGAAGCCTCAGCAACATGTTGTCCAGCACCAGGAAATAGTAACCTCCCAGGGTCTGGGAATGTGTTACACAAACCTTACTTCAAGGCCTCTTGAAGATGTTTCATCCTCTGCTCCCTCTGCAAAGGCAGGATGAGTTCTGCAACTTTTCCCTTGTAATGTGGATCAGGAAGGGTTGCCCACCAGTAATGATCCCTCTCCTTGATACCATGACTTCTAGGAAAGGTAACGTCCCGGCCCATGCCTGCTGGACCATGAATCAGTGGTAATATGAACCTTACTGCTGACCACCCTGTCCAATGAGGCCAAAACATTGCCTTCCACATGCTGGTAGAGAGCCAAAATTGCCTTCCGTGAAAATAAATGGTGTTTTAGAATCACTGAGGTACAGCACATTCCACAAATTCACAAATGGAGGCAGAGTCTATCAGCTGAAAAGGCAGCAGTTGCAGTGCTAGAAATTTGGCCAAGCTAGCATTTAGATGCTAAGCATGTGGGTGGCTGGGACCGAATTTATTTTTATGGTTCAGCAATTGGGGTAGGGAAATTTGCCTGCTAAAATCAGTTGGTGGCGTACTGTTAGCAGATTGGCTGCAAGTACTTGGTACACCTATTGCTGTACCTTCATTTCTCGCAGTGCAGGTTTTTGAGAGGACTGGAGGTATAGTAGGGCTGGAGATCCCAGATGAGGAGCCCGCCTTTTTCTATGATGTGGGTCTTTCAAGTGCTGTTGCCAACGAACTGCATGGCAGGTCGTCATATGTCTGGTCAAGCATTTGGTGCCCAAGCGGCTGCTGTTCTGGCCACGTTGAACCACTTCAAACATAGATTGCAAGCAGCAGTGCGATCTACTGCACACGTGTCAAAAAAGGCCCACACTAAGGAACTTTTAAAAGTCAGAGGGGAGTCAGCAGCGCCCTGCAGTGTGATGCAATAGGGTGGCTGCCCTTAAGCTGCCCCCTAGAGGACATCCTGCCTTATTGGAGTGGTGCCTCCTCCTCCTCTCAGGCACCCAAGTACAGTCAGTGACCTCATCACCTCCTTGTCACTGGAGCAAACTTGGCAGTATGCTGCAGCTGGGGGAATATGACTGCCAGTTTCTTGTCCTTCTGTGGAACCCCCTCTCTCTAGGCTCACATCACACCCTTCTTCCACCTGAGAACATCGGAGCCTTCAAATCGCTGTACATCGTCCAGCAGCATATAACCGACACTGTGGTTGAATAATTCTGGGGATTCCTCCGTGCATCATGGTGGGGTACGGAAGGAGTGACTGTGAACAAGGAGCAGTGGACTAGGCCACTTTGGCAGCTGCGCTGAAAGGCATACTACTCTTAGCCTGGGTAACAGAGGATGAGGAGGATGAGGATGGCTTTGTTACCCACTCCACCAACTCTTCTTCATGTTGTGGCTCAATAACATGGTCAGCAGCAGAATAAAAGGACAAGCGTGCCCCACAGCCACCTGCAGAGGATGCACCATGTCCACCACCACCACTGTTGACAGTAGACACAGAGGCCACTTGCCCTCTTTTAGTTGCCTGTGAGCATCTGCCTCTCCTTGGTGGCCTTTCGGACATGATGTATTTTTTGTTTTGCAACCCCACAGTACACTGTATTATATGCTGTGTACACCACCTCAAGTGTATTAGAAACCTGCCTGCTTAATTTAGCTTAAGCTATCTTTTTGTCCACGCCAACAACACTACACACGGCCACTATGTAAGCAGCCTTATATAGTGTGGGGCATGGACTTAGTCCCTCTGAGCCATGATTGGCTAAAGGCACCCTCTCAGCAGAGCGCACTTTGATTGGCCAAAGCATGCAGGTCAAGTGCATGCTTTGGCCAATCATCATACAGCAATGCACTGCAATCTCCTAGTGCATTATGGGGTGTTCCACGGCGCTCGAATTTGCCGCGAACGCCCCATATGTTGGGTTTGTTTTAGAACAAAAGAACACCCAATGTTTGAGTCAAACTTATGTTCGGCTCAAACCGCTGGCTCATCCCTGTACACCAAAATCAATACCTTAAGTTACAATTCCATAAAGATAATCCTACGGGTCCAGCTCTATCTTTCTACTTTCCTCAACAAATCATCTCAGCCTAGGCAAAGTCACTGGACTGTAGCTCAAGGATGGCTTATTAATGAATGATGAAAGGTTGATCTTTTCTAAACTTGTATACTGTGGCTGTATATTGTTACATCTTAGGAATCTATTCCTGGACAAAATGTAGAAGGATGAGAGTGCAACAAATCAAAATCAAGTCCAATAAAATGTTTATTTCTCACAAACAGAAGGTCAGAAGATAAAGCCAACACATTTCAGGACCCACCAGTCCTTCATCAAGGATTTAGACAAGACAAAGATAACAAAGTATATTTTAGATGAGAGAGTGTATTATAACTAGTGATAGCCGAACAGTTCACCCGGCGGTCGTTTCGCGGTGAATTTTGGCTTTTCATGGTCCGCCCGTTCGGCGGACTATTGGCGCCGTTCGCCCGGCGGACTTCCGCGTTTACTGTGTAAAAGAACTTTGACCTATGATGACACATCCATCATGGGGTACAGGACAGCCAATTGAGACATTACAGCACATGGACACTTGGACATTCCCCCTAACTTATAAATACACCCGATCCGGCGGCCATTTTACATTCTTTCTTCTGTCACTATAGGGAGAGGTTGCTGTGTGGAGCAGGGAGAGATTACAGTGACCCAAATCGCTAGCTATTTGGTACACAAAAGTTCTTTTCAGGACTAGTATAGGTGTTAGGTGTATATAGGTTTACTGTGCTAGTGATTGTTGCAGCAGCCTGAGTGTCTTTTGTCAGTTTAGAGAAAGGGACAGGACGGTGTGTGCTGCAGGGACAGCCAGTTTAGTCATTAGCTGTTACCATCAGGTCCACAAAAGTGCTATTTAAATTATTGTTTCAGTAGCCTCTGTTTTGTCAGTTTATATAGGAACAGGCAGGAAGCAGTGTGTGAGACAGTGAGGGTCAGTTTAATCAGTAACTGTTACTATTAGTTCCACAAAGGTTCTTTTCAGGACTGGTATCAGTGGTATGGTAATAAGCTTGTACACGTATAATATTCTTTCTTCCAAATATAGAAAGAATATTATACTTGACTGCTGCCCTTCTGCTGCAATCTGCTAATCATTCACAATCCACTTGTTCCACAAAGCTCCTTATAAGGACTGGTAACTTGGTCTGTGTAGGGTGCTACAGTACATAGGGTTGAGTGAGGTACAGTCTGCCATTCTATAAGGACTGGTATCGGTCCACAATACATAGGGTTAAGGTGCACTACTGCTGACCGCTGCCCTATACTGCAGCAGTCCTTCATCGATATAGGGACTGACGTACAGTCTGCTAATCACTCACACACAACCTACTTGGTCCACAAAGGTCCTTATAAGGACTGGTAAGGTATAGGGTACTACAGTACATAGGGTTGAGTGAGGTACAGTCTGCCATTCTATAAGGACTGGTATTGGTCCACAATACATAGGGTTGAGGTGCACTACTGCTGACCGCTGCCCTATACTGCAGCAGTCCTTCATCGGTATAGGGACTGAGAGTTTTGTCACAGGGTCATTTAAAAAATGACAGGCAGAGGAAGAGGCAGGCCCTTCCGCAGGCACCCTCTTCACTCTCTGCTATGTGCACCCCCAAAGACACTACCACCAACAACACCATCACCACCACCACCACCACCACCACCACATACCTTCCGCTTGAGTCACAGGAATTATTTTCCGATCCATATCAAGACATTTCTGATGCGCAGCCACTCTTGGTATTGGATCAGGAAGAGGAGGCAGCAACAATCGCTACTCAGCAGTCTGACGACAGTACCCAGATCAGCCCAAGAAGGAGGTTGGTCCCCGGTGTTGCTGCCTACTCCGAGATCTCTACTTATAGCGGTGGGGAAGGTGACGTTGATGATGACGTGTCTAGTGATGTCACGTGGGTGCCCACAAGAGAGGAAGAGGAGGGGAGTTCAGAGGGAGATATGGACCAGCCGATAGGGAGGAGAAGCAGGAATAACTTACATTGCACAGGAGGGACAAAGCAGACTGCAAATGTATCAGGAGCGAGTCATCGACCATGTACGGTCACATCTGGCGCTCCCAGGACACCGGCACATGGCTCCACAGTGTGGGCTTTTTTTAACGTGTCCGCTGCTGACAATAGCGTTGCCATCTGCAATCTTTGCAGTCAACACATTAGTCGCGGTAAGCCCAACATTCACCTAGGGACGACCGCCTTAAGAAGGCACATGAGCAGCCATCACCGAGCCGAGTGGGAGCAACGGAACCCACAAAGCCACACTGCAGGCTCTCACCGTCCAGCCTTGTCTTCTACTTCTCCTTCTCCTCTCTCCTCACAATTGTCCTCCACTCCACCTTCCATCACGCCAAGCTCACGTTTTTCTGCAAAAAGGCAGGCCTTCGTGGGCCTAATGTTCGAGCGTAAAAAAATGATGACGCCGGATAACCCTCTTGCCCAACGGTTGACGGCTGGCTTGTCAGAACTCATAGCCCGCCAACTACTGCCATATAAACTGGTGGACTCGGAGGCCTTTCACAAATTTGTGGCCATTGGAACACCACAATGGAAGGTCCCAGGAAGGAAGTATTTCTCAGAGAAGGGCATCCCAGCGCTATATGGCCATGTTCAGCGGCAAGTGAATGTATCTCTGGCACACAGTGTCGGTGCCAAGATACATCTGACCAGAGACACGTGGTCTAGCAAACACGGGCAGGGAAGGTATATCACTTTTACTACCAACTGGGTGAACCTTCTGACGGCCGTCAAGCATGTAACCCGTGGCACCCGTGTAGATTGGGTTTTACCGCCACGGATTGCATGCAGGGCTGACTCTTCTTCTCCTCCTCCTCCTACTCCATCCTCCTCCCTCTCCTCCTCAGCTGACTCCTCCTTTTCCGCTGCTAGCGTCTCTTCCGCTGTGCCGCCCAAGCTCCCCAGAACCTATTCGACATGCCAGGTGAGACGTTGCCATGCCGTGCTGCGTCTGTTGTGCCTGGAAGCCAAGAGCCACACTGGCCTGGCACTCCTTTCAGCTTTGCGTTCACAGGCAGATCAGTGGCTAACACCACTCAATTTGACAGTTGGTAAAGTGGTGTGTGACAACGGTGCCAATCTGCTTAGCGCATTGAAACAGGGCAAAATCACGCACGTGCCATGCATGGCACACGTCTTAAACTTGGTTGTGCAGCGATTCGTTGTCAAATACCCTGGGGTCCAGGACATCTTGCGCCAGGCAAGGAAAATCTCGGCCCATTTCAGAAGATCCTACACGGCCATGGCTCGCTATGCTGACATTCAGCGGCGACACAATCTGCCGGTCAGACGTCTCATTTGCGATTGCCCGACGCGATGGAACTCAACCTTCTATATGCTTGATAGGCTGCTCCAGCAGAAACGTGCAGTTAACGTCTACCTGTATGAACTCTGTGGCAGAACCGGTTCTGGGGAGCTGGGTTTTTTTCACCGCCCCAGTGGCTGCTCATGCGCGAGGCATGCAGACTTCTGCTCCCATTTGAGGAGATCACCAAACTGGTCAGTCGCAGCCATGGCACCATCAGTGACATGGTACCTTATGCCTTCTTTATGGAGCGTGCATTGCGTCGTGTCATTGATCAAGCTGTGGAGGAGCAGGAGCGGGAAGATGAGGAAGTCGCAATGCTGGATGAATTCCCAGGGGGGGCTACGCTATCTGAGACAAGTCAACAACAGGAGTCTGAAGAGGAGTCAGAGGAGGATGGTGCCGGGGTGGATGAGGAGGAGCAAGAAGAGCATGCTTTAAACCTTTCTGGGATCCCTGTTGTGCGTGGATGGGGAGAGGATAATGAAGAGGACGACATTATCCTGGATGATGAGCAGGAGCCTGGCCACCACACAACTTCCACTTTAGTGCAAATGGGGGCCTTCATGCTCCAGTGTTTTAATAGGGACCCCCGTATAAAAAGCATAAGGGTCAAGGACCAGTACTGGGTGGCAACGTACTTAGACCCCCGATACAAACACAAAATGGCGGAAATGTTACCGCCGTCACAGAGGGCTGTCAGAATGCAGCACTTCCAGGCCTTGCTTCGAGAAATGCTGCATTCTGCTTTTGCGTGCGCTGGCAGAGGAGCAATTCCCACTCCCAGAGAAGGAGTTGCGGGTACCAATCCAACAGCGCCTGCAAGAAGAGACCGGTTTGAAGATGTGTTGGTGACTTCGGATATGAGGTCATTCTTTCAGCCGACCCATCGACAGGTGTCATCCGGATCCAGCATCAGGCAACGCCTAGACCGTCAGGTGTCCGACTACATCGGGTTAACGGCCGATGTGGACGCTCTGAGGAGTGATGAACCCCTGGACTACTGGGTGGGCAGGCTTGACCTCTGGCCAGAGCTTGCCCAATTTGCAATCGAACTGTTGGCTTGCCCCTCATCCAGTGTCCTGTCCGAAAGGACATTCAGTGCAGCAAGGGGGATTGTGACCGATAAGCGTACTCGCCTAGCTCACGACAGTGTTAACTACCTCACATTTCTAAAAATGAATGAGGCATGGATCTTGGAGGAATTCAACACATGTGACCAGTAGACCATGTATATGTCTATAAACAATTTTTTTAATCGAGCACAGAGACCTTCTTTCTTCATTTGGCTCACTTCCTTGTCCAAAAAAAGCACACCGTACTATATGCCCGTACCCTCCTCTTTGAAGAGGTTGAACGGTGTCATATTTCTACTGGGGCTGCTTATTATGAGGGGCTCCCACCATCCCTGTGCTGTGCTGACATCCTCCTGGGGCTGTACCTCTGCTGTGCATATTTTGAGGTGCTCCCACCATCCCTGTGCTATGCTCATTATGAGGGGCTCCCACCATCCCTGTGCTGTGCTGACTTACTCCTGGGGCTGCTTATTATGAGGGGCTCCCACCATCCCTGTGCTATGCTGACATCCTCCTGGGGCTGCTTATTATGAGGGGCTCCCACCATCCCTGTGCTATTCTCATTATGAGGGGCTCCCACCATCCCTGTGCTGTGCTGACTTACTCCTGGGGCTGCTTATTATGAGGGGCTCCCACCATCCCTGTGCTATGCTGACATCCTCCTGGGGCTGCTTATTATGAGGGGCTCCCACCATCCCTGTGCTATGCTCATTATGAGGGGCTCCCACCATCCCTGTGCTATGCTCATTATGAGGGGCTCCCACCAGCCCTGTGCTATGCTGACTTCCTCCTGGGGCTGCTTACGGTGCAGGTGTCAGTGCTGTATATCACGGTGCTGATGTCAGTGCTCTCTGTCACGGTGCTGCTGTCAGTGCTGTATATCACGGTGCTGGTGTGAGTGCTTTATGTCACACTGCTGATGTCAGTGCTCTCTATCACGGTGCTGCTGTCAGTGCTGTATATCACGGTGCTGGTGTGAGTGCTTTATGTCAAGCTGCTGATGTCAGTGCTCTCTATCACGGTGCTGCTGTCAGTGCTGTATATCACGGTGCTGGTGTGAGTGCTTTATGTCACGCTGCTGATGTCAGTGCTCTCTATCACGGTGCTGTTGTCAGATCACTCTATCACGGTGCAGGTGTCATTGCTGTATGTCACGCTGCTGATGTCAGTGCTCTCTATCACGGTGCTGCTGTCAGATGACTCTATCACGGTGCAGGTGTCATTGCTGTATGTCACACTGCTGGTGATCATCTCCTGCACCCTCTTCTTTGCCTACCCTGGTCCCTGACCTTCCCTCTCCTCGATTGCCTTCATGCGCTCCACAGTCCTGAATTGTCACAACAATTTCCCATATAAAAAAAGAATGCTTGTAGTTGTCGATCCCAGATTCACCTCATACATGTGTTATGTCATTGGCCATGTGGTGGGACTATGTTTGCACAGCTATTAATTATTTTGTGGCTGCAAATTTGACCTGTAGGTTTGCAAAGTTCGCCTCCCATTGAAGTCAATGGGGCCCATCACGAACGTTCCGGTTCGTGAACTATTGGCCGCGTTCACGAAACGTCCCGTCGGAAGTTCATCACTAATTATAACAATATATGGCAAAGATTACCCTCTCATCTACAGTATACTTTGTTATCTTTGTCATTCTGTTTCACAGCCCTGATCAAAGTGGGCCACCGAAAAGCATTTCTGGTCTGCTGTTTTGAGAAATAAACATTTTTCTGGACTTACTTTAGATTTAGATACTTTTAGATTTGTGGCACCCAGGTGCATACATGCCAACGATCCTAGATTTGATGGGACAGTCCGGCATTTTGGCCCTCTGTAGTAGCAAAGTTGTCTCCTGGTCTATGTCCCAGGATCACATAATCAACCTTTTTGAATAATTGAACATTATTATTATACAGGTTTTATATAGCGCCAACAGTTTACATAACACTTTGAACATGTGCAGTAACTCAAAAAAGTGTTAATTGCTGGGATTGGGCCTGTAAGTAGGCAACCTCTTCATTTTAAAAAGTGGGGTCTGGAAAGGACCAATCTGATAAGCGGGTGCCCTTTGGGCACACCCACCGAGAAAGTGGGTCGACAAAATATGGACTGTGGGTAGAAACATGCTCTGGGGCCATAACTTTGGTACATATGTAGGTGCTAAACAGGATATGGGGGGTGGGGCCTCAAATCCAGGTTTTGCCTAAGGTCTCACAAAGCCTAGAGCCGCCTCTGTAGGGGGAAGATTTCCTTTATGGGGACACTGACAAATTTACAACAGAAGTTCTAACCCCACCCCGTTCTATCCAAACCGAAATAAAAAATTGGTTGGGATGGAGTTCGGCTTTAGGAGATGAATCACTTCACTGACTATGGCCGGCTGTTTCTGGAGCACCTACAAGGACTGTTTGACAAATTCTGAAAAGTTTCTCTGTACGGTCCAGTGGGCTGTAAAACTGCCTGACAGACTGTGACTTCAAGACAAGCAGACAGACGTGAACACCATTAATGTGCGATAAAAGATCTGAAAAATCCTATTTTCTGTTTAATTGAACAATATTTCATAGTTGCACCTATCATCGCACATTAGACTTCAATTAGGTCAGGAGGGGACATGCTGGTGGTTAAACATATGCGATTCATTTCCTTCCCAATCAAAACACTGACAACATTTTTGTTATTCGGAGATTCAGATGTATCCACATTTCCAAATTACAATAGTAACAAATTTAAACAAATCAGAAATAGCAAGAAAAAAAATGTCATCCAAAATTTGCATCGAAATTTGAAAACAAATTCAAAATATAAACATTTTGCTGACTATTGCTGATTTCCTTCAAAGAGTATGCGTACAAGTGTTATAATATAGCCATCTTCTAAAATTCGAATTTCGAAAAGAATAGAATAATACAGAATAGAATAGAAAATATTATAATAGAAAAGAATAGAATAAAAATAGAATAGATTTTAATAGAATAAAATAGAAAGAATATAGCCTTCCAAAATTTGAATTTTCTAAAGAATAGAATAGATTTGAATAGAATAAAATAGAAAGAATATAGCCATCTTCTGGAATTCAAATTTGCAAAAACATTATACTGTAATAGAATAGAAAAGAGTAAAACAGAATAGAATAGAACATATAATAATATAATAAAATAGAATAGAAAAGAATATAAAATAAAAGACTGGAATATAAAAAATAGAATAGAAAATAACTGGCTTCAAAAAAGAGTGTGACAAATTAATATTTTGCTATTGTCTTCCTGATTCTCCTCTCGGCCAATAAAGAAGCAGGTCCTGAGACCTATCACCTAATTGGCCAAGAGGAGAAGCGATCCTATTGGCCACCGAGGAGGAGGGAGGAGATGCAGGGGAAGCTGCCAAGCTGCCAAAGCCGAGGAGGAGGAGATGCAGGGTGAAACCGGAGCCCGCCGCCCGGAGAAAGTGCTGCCCGCTACCCAGATGGGGTAAGAGTGGGGGCCGGTGACCAACCGCCCGACAGCCACCACTGTCCATAAGGTTTTATCCCCTTCATGACCAGGACATTTTTTGCCATTCAACATTGTGCTACTTTAACTGGCAATTGCGTGGTTATGCAATGCTGTACACAAATGAGATTTATATCATTTTTTTCACGCAAATAGTGCTTTCTTTTGGTGGTATTTGATTACCACTGATTTTTTTATTGTGTAGCAAAGTACTGGGCCACTTTAGGTCTAATAATGACCTCCAGAGTTAGGGAGAGCTGACATCCTTCAGTGTAGAGTGGGTTACAAGGCATGGCGGGTGTAATGCAAGATGAACAGGTGGGCGCCAGACACTTTTGGAATGCAAAGAGATTTATTGCCTTAAACAGAACTGGGGGAAAGAGGGTTAGAGCCAGGACACTCTTAGTTAGATGCAATATTAATTGGCAGACTCAGAGACTTCTATAGGTAGACAGCTATACAGGTGAAGGCCTCCAGCTGGACACCACTCCTGTATAGGTAGGTCCGCTGTCTCCTATGGCAAAAATCTTGTAGTTGTTACTAACGGTAATGGTATTTAACTATTTGCAACACTAACAGTTCTCCTTTCCCCACATCACTCACTGTGGGTCTTCACTAATGAGCTCCTAGTCTCTCCCACTATACTTCAGATCCCATAGCCACTGGATCCCCTGAGCTCTTCCACTTTAGCACTCGGTATCTTTCTCAAGCTTCACCCCCACGGACATGTTAGGTCCCTGGCTAGGCACTCACTGATGCTCCACAAGCGTCACCTCTGCTGTTCCACTGGGTCCCCGACTTGGCACTTGCTGATACTTTCCCACTTCTTCACTGTCCCCGGCTGGCGAGAAGTCTGCTCTGGTACTGGCCTCAGCTTACTCACAGTGGTCTTCGGTAACAAGGTGGTTGGTCCCTTAGTGGCGACAGCTTCCCCTTCACCTTCGACCGCAACTGGTTCCCCAGCCGGCGGAACTGTTACTTCTGGTTGGACTACAAGCCCGCAGTCACAACCATACACTGATCTCCTGCTTCTGGATAGGCCCTCAGACAGCCTAGCAACCAGATGTCCCCAGGAGAGGCCTAAGGCTTACGGCCTAGCAGCCCGTAGCAAGATAACACACGTCCACCCAGACAGCCGTCCAATTGGCACAGAACCCTGATGACCTGACTCCACCCAGATAAATAGGCTCTCCCAGCAGGCCAAGGGACTCAAGAAACCCCATTCATTCATAATCTGTCCTTGCTATGCCTTTGTCTTATCCAATGTCACCAGATGGCCGGCCACCTAGTGACAGAAGAGAGAAGTGCAGCAATTCCAGAATTAGGGGGAAATCAATCTATCTCCTAAAAATTGGCCAAGGCAACTATCACCTGGCAACTAAATTTAATAACAACCCTGGCTAAACGTCAGGGTACTACATCATATGAATTAAAAAAGAACAAACATTTTGAAAAAGTCTGTTATAAAACATATCCAAGAAAATCCCATTTCTTCATAGATTTATGCCAAAATGTATTCTGCTACACGTCTCTGTTAAAAAAAATCTCAATTAGTGTATGTTAATTGGTTTGTGTTAAAGTTGTAGCGTCTACAAACTATGGTATATACACTGGAATAGATGCTGTACTGTAATGGCGGTGATCATCAACTTAAAGTGGTACAGTGATAGGGTGGTTGGCAATCTGTCGCAAACTGTCGCAAACAGACACTGAGAAGGCTGGGAAGGGGTTAACATCGAGGGGCAATCAAGAGGTTAACTATGTGAATAACAATGTGTAATGTGTGCTGCTTTTACTTTCTGATATGGTTGTTTTTTCTCCCTGCTTTTCATAGAGAAGAAACAGCCAAATCGCTGTTCCTATGTACACAGAGATCTGTGTGTTTGTAAATACAGAACTCTGTGTGTTATTGGACACAGCCGATTAGCAGGTTTCAGCCAAAACGATTGGCTGAATTCTGCTGCCAAACTTGTGCGGTGTCCAATCGCAGAATGGGTCAGCAGGGGGCATGTGCGCCCCAAACCCAGAACCAGGCCGGTCATGTACATGTACACGTCTGTACCTGCTGCACGCTCACAGTATATTTACTGTGAGCGGTTGACAGGTGGTTAAAGTTGCTTACTGAAAATACGCTACAGTTTACCTTCATAAAAAGATATGTCATTTACTGGCCCCTTCCTTTTCTGAATGGACAGAGTCAGTGATCGGTAACAATCTCTCACTGTGTCCATTTATAACTGAAGCATAGTAAACTATGCTTCAGTTTGTGAATGAATGGGAAACTCTGTACAAAGCAATTCCTGTCCATTCATTCTGTACAGCCAAGGCTGCAGAGGTGGAGATTGAGGGCTGTGTCCTCTAACTTCTTTCTATGTCTCCAAGGTGAAACTACTGACACCAATGTCAGAACTACCAGGGTCGCAAAGGTTGCACTTGCCACTGGGCCCTGGTGTGCCACTACTGGAAGGGCCCCGGGCTCGAAGGTCAGGGAGGCCCTTCATGTTTTTTTTGAAGGTTCTAGTCACACTTTTGGATGAATGAGTGAGTTTGTTTAAATAAAATGAATTGAATAGTGTTTTCAGGTTGTGGTGCTCAGATACAGTTTAGTTCCGTTTTAATTGGTGAGGTCTCCACGCTTGAATTCCTGTGTCTACACACCTGTTGTGGCCATAACGCTTTCTCTGTTGAATTTTTTTATGTACAGTATTTGATATTATGGAGAAAGCAAGAGGTAAAACTAGAACATGCAAAGCTGGGTGGGGACAAGACAATGAAAGATGCAACAGGAAGAAATGGAATATGCACACAAGAGTGGAAGCACCCACAACTCCCAGAAGGACATGCACAGAGCTTGGAATTTTAAAGCTAGAGGATCCACAAGGATCCAGAGGCTGACTCAGCTCACCAGGCTACATCTCTGATTAAAATATCACGTTTGGGTGGTCTGACTCTTCAACATGAGATTGGGATATAGCTGATGTTGTGAGTCAGGAATTACGGTAGGGAGATCTCTCTGTTGGAGTATTGAAAGTGGTTGTAAGGGCTGAATGTTTTTTACCTGCATGCATTCTATGCACCTTTAATACCCACCCGAGCCCCCTTTCAATTCAGTGATGTGCACGAGAGTCTTGTCTGCCCCAGGACTCCTTTTCCCAATTGACTCCCACTGCTGTCAATCACAGCCAGTGAGCCAATGAGGAGAGAGTGGGGGGTGGGCCGAACTGTGGCTGTATGCATCTTATGGATGCATAGAGCAGGGCTCAAGATCGAGCATGCACCAGTGATCCCATAGCAAGTGGCTTGCTATTGGGGGCACTAGTCATGGGGGAGGAGTCAGGAGCACTGGCAGGGGACCCAAGAAGAGGAGGATTGGGGCTGCTCTGTGCAAAACAATTACAAAGAGCAGATGTAGCACCCTGGAGTTTAGGCAGGGTTGCTTCTCATGAATTTACTTGCTAGGAGTAGTTATGGTTGATTGTTAGAGATCTATTGATTTCTCTGTAAGTTTGGCCTTTTTGCACTTTTCTCTTCTACCACTAGGTGGCCGGGTACTTGGTGGTACTAGATATGAGAAGGGCAACTCAAGGTCAGGTTATGGGTATGTGGGGTATCTTAGCCAATGGGCAGGGGTTTTCTTGAATTCCTTGGGCTGTTCGGAGAGCCTACATATTTGGGTGGAGTCAGGTGATCTGTAGTCTGTGCCACCTGAACAGCTGTCTGGGTGGACTTGTGTTGTATTGCCCGGGCTGCTAGGGCTGAGATTTGGCCTATCCTGAGCATATCTGGCTGCTAGGCTGTCTGACGTCCTATCTAGAAGCAAGAGAGCAGTGCAGGGTTGCTACTGCGGCTTGCAGTCCAACCAAAAGTGACGGTTCTGTGGGCCAGAGAACCTGTCGTGGTCGGAGGTAGAGGGGAAGCTGTCACCAGTAAGGTACTATCCTCCTAATTACCAGGGACCACAGTGAGTAACTGAAGCAAGTACCCGAGCAGCATTCTCACCACCGGGGATGGTGAAAAATGTGGAAACTTCAGCGGGTATCAAGCCAGGGACCCAGTCAGCGGAGGTGACACTTGCAGAGCAGCCTTGTGTGTCAAGCCAGGGACTGAGCAGTCCAACGGGGGTGAAGCTTGAGAGATATCTAGAGTGCCAAGCTAGGGACCCAGCAGAAAAGTGGGGGTGACGCTTGAGGAAGATACTATTGTGAAGATTGGAGGAGCTCAAGGGATTCAGTGGGAGTGAATCAGTGGGTCTATTGAGAGACCGGGAGCTCAGTGTGCTGAAGAACTACAAGGTGCGATTGTAGTGAAAGACCGTTGCCATAGGAGACAGCATTCCTACACATGCAGATGTGGCGTCTTGCTGGATGCCTTTCCCTGCATGGCTGTCCGCCTATTGAAGTCTCGGAGTCTGCCAATTAATTTTGTAACTACCTAACGGTGTCCTGGCCCTTACCCTCTTTCCCCCAAAAAGTTTGTTAAGAGAAATAAACTTTCTTTTGCATTCAAGAAGTGTCTGGTGCTCAATAACTTTAACTACCGTATTTGCCGGCGTATAAGACGACCCGGCATATAAGACGACCCCCTAAAAACCTGCACAGTTAAAATGTTTTGCCCGTACTCACCGGTTAAGACGACCCCCGATTCCGAGGCTTCCGACGCTTCATATCCCTCTTCTTCTTCGTTCTTGCTGGAGCCATTTCCTTCTTCCTTCTGGTGCTGGAGCCAATCACGGCGAGCAATGTATTCTATTAATGAATACAAAGCCTGCTGGGATTGGCGGAGGCTGTTACATCATCAGCCCGCGCCTCACTCTCAAAGCCAATCGGAGCAGGCTACTGTGTGTAGCCTGCTCGGATTGGCAGAGATTGCTGCTCCAATCCGAGCAGGCTCTGTATTCATTTGAATACATCGCTCACTGGGATTGGTTCAGTGGTATATACTGTATGTAGCCGAAGCTACATACAGTATTACCGGACAGCCAGAAGGCATCCCAGCAGCGGACCCGGCGTATAAGACGACCCCTCCTTTTTGCTCAGTTTTTTTAAGTGTAAAAGGTCGTCTTATACGCCGGCAAATACGGTACTCTACACCTACCATGCCTCACAACCCACTATATACAGAAGGATGTCAGCTTGACCTTGGAGGTTCTTATTGGATCGGAGGAGGCCTGGGACCTTGCTACACAGGTAAGTAGGCCTTTTTTTTGTTTTTAACACAAAACCATTAATACCACTTTAAGACATATAAGAAGCCAGGGGTTGAATCAACTAGGGTTGCACCGATACCACTTTTTTAAGACAGAATACAAGTACTGATGCCTTTAAATATTTATTTATTACAATTATTTCTTTTCTGTTGGGGGGTGGCTTTGGTGAGACAGGGAAAGGGACTGAGGACACAGATTCCCCAGTCCCTTTCTTAGCAGCCTCAGCTGTTCTAAAGACGAATGGACAGGAGTCAGAGGCTCCTTTTCATTGATAAACTGGAGCATCTTAAACACAGTTTACGATGTTCATTTATGAATGGACAGCCGGTGATCACTGACTCTGTTCATTCAGAAAAGGAAGGAGCTGGTAAATGACATATTTACTGGCTCCTTCATCTGCTCTCCATCCTGACAGATGTGGGACAATGGAGGGAACAGAGGAGGGCCCATAGAGCCGGAGATGCACAAGGAGGACCCAGGGAGCAGGAGGAGGACCCGGAGAAGGGCACTGGTAGCCAGAGGAGGACACTGGGAGCCAGAGGAGAACCCGGGGGGGGGGGGTTGGTGGAGGACCCGGGGAGCCAGAGGAGGACACGGGGGGAGTCAGGGATGGTTGGTGCGGCGGTGGGGGCAGTTATAAGCACCGATCTCCCTGTAAAGCTTAGAGGAGGAGAATCGGCTGTCAGCTGCTTTTTCGAAAGCTATGTGGGAAATTGGTGCTTATAACTGCCCCCACCACCGCACCAGTCATCTGTGAGGCTGCCCAGTCCCCCTGCTACTCTGAGGACGCTGGGCCCTTTACAACATCAGCAGCTCTGCCGGGAGGTACAAGACTAAGCATCAGAGCATTTGCATGTGTACAAGTACCCGTGCAAATGCCCGGCATCAGCACCGATATCGATACTAGTATCGGTGCAACCCTAAAATCCACCCCCCAGGTTTCATCTCTAACAAAAATATTACATCATGGCGTGCAGAGCAATCCGGAAGAACCAATCTATCCCAATATTTGACTGACCTGACTAGTGTAAACTAAACCAGAATGCTTGTGATCAGTTAATGCATGTTGTTTTTGCAGTCCCCGCATATAGACATTGTGATGGGACCCCTTTGTATTTTTATATTGAAATCTCTAATGCCGCGTGACAGGTTTTTCCATCACAATAAACTGAAACAGGCTTGCCTACACACGATCACACCAAAGTCAGATTGTTTAGAACGTGGTGACGTATAACACGTACGACGGGACTAGAAAAAGGAAGTTCAATAGCCAGTAGCCAATGGCTGCCTTTGCGTCGTTTTTGGTCCGTTGGAACAGCATTCAGATGAACGGTTTTCCCAATAGGAATTGATTCACTCAGAAAGATTTAAAACATGTTCTATTTCTAGGTCCATCAGAATTTGAAAAAAAAAAAAAAGTCAGCTGAAGCCCACACACGATCGGAATATCCGATGAAATTATTTGGTCTGACTTTTTCTGCCGGAAAGTCCAGCCGCGTGTACACGGCATAAGAGATGTCCCTTTCTACTCTGCTCTGCTCTTTTCCCTCTTTCTTTTCTCTTGGCCTCCTTGGCCTGTGAGGCCTTTATTAATATGTCTCTTGGCCATTCTCTATACAGCAGACCCAACCCTTACATTCAGTCCATGAGTGTCCCCCAGCTTACGCCTAACCAACCATTTAACCCCCCGTTAACACAACATAAATCTTTAATGTGCAATCAACACGTAACTTGCCATACTTATTGCTCTTTCTTTTAATCACCTTTATTATCTCTGATTACTTATGGATCCACTTTGGAATCTTTTATGTTGGCTATTTTTGTATATTTGTATGGGTTATGCTATGTTTTCTATAAAACTTCAATAAAAAAACTTATTGAAACCTTCAAGAGATATAAGTGCAAGGACTGGAAATATAGTAATAATTGTCTGCCTTGCCACATATGTTAGAATAATCATCTGGATTGCTCTAGTTTCTTAATGCTAGTCTCTGTTCAGACACTGCTGACCGGTGACGTTTTGTGAAACCATATACTGCTCTTAGACTGAGGGGGGTGTACGATCTACACTAAAGTCCAGCCAACTCGTTTTTTTTATCTTGCAGTTACAAATATAAGATGAAAAGGCAGGAACTTGAGGGGAAGCACAGAGGAAACAGAGGTAAAGTAGTGCGACTCATCACTGCTTTGTGGTCAGCAGCAACTGCACAAAAAGCAAATGCACAAAGGTCTCTGCAAGCATAAAAAAAGCAAATGTACAAAGGTCTCTGCAAGTACAAAAAGCAATATGAACAAAGCACTTTGCAAAATTGGATCAAGCAAAACAGTAAGGCCCTTGCACACGGGGGCGTCGGCGCCGCCATTTTTAACGGCGCTTTACTGACATTTTTGCAGGGGTTTCCAGTCACTAGCTGGGCGGTTTTAACCCCCTCTAGTGGCCGAAAAAGCGTTAAAACGACCCGCACAGCGCCGCTGCAGTGGCACTTTGCCAGTGGTTCGGCAGCGGTGTCCATTCAGTTCAATAGGCAAGAGTGGTGAAGGAGCGGCGTATACACCACTCCTTTTTTTAGCGTCCTGCCAGCAGCGGCTTTCACACTGGAGAGACAGGAGAGGCTCTTTACAGGCACCATGTAGGCACTATTTTTAGCGCTGTAGCGCCTGTAAAAAGTTTGCCTCAGTGTGAAAGGGGTCTAATGCCGGCCATACACGGTTCGAATTTTCGAAAGAATTTTCTTTCGAAAATCGTATCTAAGAATTTTTGTATGAATTTCGCACCATTAGTGGGCTGCAGCAACAGCCGATTTTCGTGCGGAAATAAAATTTGAGGAATCGGACATGTTGGAAATTTTTTGAAAAACGAACGATTTTCTAATCAATGATGGGAGAATCGTGCGAGAAACGTAATAAGAAAAGAAAATGTACGGAGATAAAAGAAAATGTACGGAGATAAAAGAATATTCCCAGCCAAGAAAATTCTTTTCTGTAGCAACATGAGGTGAAATTGAAGGCTTGGTCGGCCGAATTTTGAAAATCAATGGTGGCATCATCAGATCACAAAAAAAACGATTTTTTTTATTTTTGAAAAGAAAATTTGTTCGAAATTCGACCGTGTATGGCCTGCATAAGACACACACAGGGGGTGATTTACTAAAACTGGAGACTGCAAAATCTGATGCAGCTGTTCATGGTAGCTAATCAACTTCTAACGTCAGCTTGTTCAATTAGGCTTTGACAATAAAACCTGGAAGCTGATTGGTTTCTATGCTGAGCTGCACCAGATTTTGCACTCTCCAGTTTTAGTAATTCAACCTCTATATCACTAAAATTATTGGGATGCCTGCCTTTACACGCACATGAACTTTAATGACATCCCAGTCTTAGGCCCCTTTCACATGGACGATCCGTTCAGGTCCGCCTGAACGGACCTGAACGGATGCTCCATAGAGGTCTATGGAGCGTCAGATGTCAGCGGTGACATGTCCGCTGACATCCAAGCCGATCTGATCCAAAAAAGTGTGACGGAGGAAAAAGCTATTTTTCCATCCATCATCGGATCGGAAAGGGTGACGACGGATACTGCAGTCCGTCGTCACCCGATCTTCCATAGGGGAGAGCGGAGCTGTGATAGGTCCATCCCTGCGCAGTGTGCAGAGACGGACCTGTCACCTTCCTGCTGAGCAAGCGGATATCCACGGTTCGGATCAGCACTGATCCGCCCCGTGTGAAAGGACCCTTAGTCTGTAGGGTTCAATATTGAGTTTGCCCACACTTTGCAGAATTAACGAGTTTTTTTGAGTCCTTCTGTCCACAAGGTTTAGGAATGTGTTTAGGAATGTGTCTATGGGAATGTTAGACCATTCTTCCAGAAGTGCATATGTGAGGTCAGGCACTGATGTGGATGAGAAGGCCTGGCTTGCATTCTTTGCTCTAATTCATCCCAAAGGTATTCTATCGGTTTGAGGTCAGGACTCTGTGCAGGCCAGTCAATTTTCTGCACCCCAAACTCTCTCATCCATGTGCTTATGGACCTTGTTTTGTGCAGTCATGTCTTGGTATGCTGACGCCTTAGGAGTTCCCTTCACTGAAACTAAGGGGCCAAGCCCAACTCCTGAAAAACAACCCCACACCATAATCCCCCCTCCCCCAAATGATTTGAACCAGTGCATAAACCAAGGTTTATAAAGACATAGATGAGCGAGTTTGGGGTGGAAGAACTTGACTGGCCTGCACAGAGCCCTATTCTCAACCCGATAGAACACCTTTGGGATAAATTGGAGCGGAGACTGTGAGCCAGGCCTTTTTGCCCACATCAATGCCTGACCTCACAAATGCACTTCTAGAAGAATGGTCAAACATTCCCATAGACACACTCCTGAACCTTGTGGACAGCCTTCCCTGAAAGAGTTGAAGCTCTTATAGCTGCAAAGGATGTGCCAACTCAATTAGGGATGGCCTTGCGTTTCGCCCCGCGGTCGGTTCGCGGCGGATTTTGCATGTTCGCGTATCGCCAAACCGGCGGACTTCTGCCACTGTTCGCGCGGGGACATATGCGTTTATATTGTGAAAGAACTTTGACCCATGATGACATATCCATCATGGGGTACCGGACAGCCAATTGAGACATTTCAGCACATGGACAATTGGACATTCCCCCTACCTTTTAAATAGACCTGATCTGGCCATTTTACATTCTGTCTTTTGTCAGTGTAGGGAGAGGTTGCTGTGTGGAGCAGGGACAGACTGTAGTGACACAAATCACTAGCTATTAGGTCCACAAAATTCCTTTTAAGGACTGATATAGGTGTACAGTATATAGGGTTCTGGTGCACTGCTGCTGACTGCTGTGCTGGTGATTGCTGAGTGCACTGCTGACCGATTCTGCAGCTGTCTTTTGTCCTTTGTAGGGACAGGACACTGTGTGGGGCAGGGACAGTCAGTTTAATCACTAGCTATTACTATTAGGTCCACAAAGGTCCTTTTAAGGACTGGTATAGGTGTACAGTATATAGGGTTGTACACGTATAATATACTTTCTTTCAAATATAGAAAGCCTATTATACCTGACTGCTGAGCTGAGTGCTGACCGATACTGCAGCTGTCTTTTATCAGTGTAGGGACTGAGGGACAGTCTGCAAATCACTAGCTACTAGGTCCACAAAGGTCCTTTTAAGGCCTGGTATAGGTGTACTATTTGGTGTGCAGTATATAGGTGTGTAATACACATATAAAATACTTGCACATATAGAAAGCATAGTATAGTGCATTTCCACTGTGCAGCATTGTGACTGCTGAGAGGTTCTGCAGCGATACTACAAAGAGTGACAAACGCAATTAAAAAAAAGTATTATAACTGGTGTGATAGACCAGTGGCCCCCAAAAAACAACAGATTGAAGCGGGGTGTTATATACCTTCTTCCACATACATACTGCACTTCTCTAGAGACTTTTGTCACAGGATCATTTAAAAAATGACAGGCAGAGGAAGAGGCAAGCCCTTCCGCAGGGGTGGTAGGGGTAGGGCAAGAGCAACAGACTTGAGCCAAAGTGCAAATTGCAGAAGGTGCGTGCGATTACGTCAAAGGACACACCAGACTTGGTTGAGTGGCTGACTCAGCCTTACTCTTCTGCACCCTCCTTATCCTCTCGATCTGTTCCCTCTTCACCCTGTGCTGTGTGCACCCCCAAAGACAGTGCTCTCTATCTCGGTGCTGGTGTCAGTGTTCTCTATCACGGTGCTGGTGTCAGTGCTCTCTATCTCTGTGCTGGTGTCAGTGCTCTCTCTCTATCTCGGCGCTGGTGTGGTCTCAGTGCTCTCTATCTCGGGGCTGGTGTGGTCTCAGTGCTCTCTATCTCGGTGCTGGTGTGGCCTCAGTGCTCTCTATCACGGTGCTGGTGTCAGTGATCTCTATCACGGTGCTGGTGTGGTGTCAGTGCTCTCTATCTCACTGCTGGTGTCAGTGCTCTCTCTCTCTATCTCGGTGCTGGTGTGGTGTCAGTGCTCTCTATCTCGGTGCTGGTGTCAGTGCTCTCTATCTCAGTGCTGGTGTCAGTGCTCTCTATCACGGTGCTGGTGTCAGTGCTCTCTATCTCGGTGCTGATGTCAGTGCTCTCTATCACAGTGCTGGTGTCAGTGCTCTCTCTCTCGGTGCTGGTGTCAGTGCTCTCTTTCACAGTGCTGGTGTTAGTGCTCTCTATCTCGGTGCTGGTGTTAGTGCTCTCTATCTCAGTGCTGGTGTCAGTGCTCAGTCTCTATCATGGTGCTGGTTTCAGACAGCGAGGGAGATAGCAGCTGAGAAGCCAATCAGCAGGCAGTGGCAGCACCATGGCTGAGGATCAGCACTGGGCTGGCACCTCCGGACCACCGCAGTGGAGCCCTGCATAGGTGGGGGTAAGGGCCGGGCAGAGGAAGGGGCTCAAGCACAGGTTGGCACACTGGGACACTGGCACAGGACTGCGCTGCCCTGACTGTGGCACTGATCATCTCCTGCACCCCCTTCATAGCCTGCCCTGACCTTGCCTCTCATCCATGGCCTTCATGCGCTCCTGAATTTTCAAAATTTCACAGATAAAGAAAGAATGCTTGTCGTTGTCGATCCCAGATTCACTTAATACATTTGTTATGTCAGCGTCCATGTTGTGGGACTATGTGTGCACAGCTAGTAAGTATTTTGTGGCTGAAAATATGACCTGGAGGTTTTTAAGATTCGCCTGCCATTAAATCAATGGGGTCCACCGTGAACTTTGCGGTTCGCGAACCCGTCGGAAATTCAACCATCACTAAACTTAATATTGAACCCTACAGACTAAGACTGGGATGCCATTAAAGTTCATGTGTGTGTAAAGGCAGACGCCTTGGTAATATAGTGTATATCAGCTCAAGGCTCAAATGCAGCCAAGGGTTCAGTCACTTAGTAGCAAAGGATTAACCATCTGTTAAAGTCGAACTTAAAGCATATCTAAACCCAACAACAACACCCTTACAGGCTAGGAACTCTCAGTCCCTTAGACAGTAGCACAATGTGTTATGAACCACATCCTGGATTACCTCCAACTCCCCTGTAGACACTGGTCCCAACCTTACCACTGCAGGAAATGCTAGCCCACCTGGCTGCCCCTTCACCTTCCCACCTGGCTGCTTGAATAAGACTTAAGCACACTGCTGTGTTCAAGAGAGGCCTGCTACTTGTGGCAGTCTCTACCCTTGTAAATTCCTGCACTGTGCTGTAGTACTCACACTGTCCTCCTTGCTACAACTGCCTCTCAGGAAGGACTCCCTTCAAGCTTCTCCTGGTGTTAGGATCCTGCCAGGCTAGCACCCGAGCCCCGGCCCGAGGCGGAGCCCTCCCCAGAATAGGGGGTTTGCCTCAAGGGCCACGACAGCCTCCTCAACACTGCATCTCAATCTTCCACCCGACCCCCCTGACTCTTTCATATTTAAGGGCTCACTTAGTCCCCTGCCAGGCCCACCACCTGGGGATTGGCGAAGCTTCCCTAAATATGCAGAAAAATCCTCTGTCCTTTAGCTTCCAGAACATTCTCCAACATTCATGTATAAGTGATGCTGCCCTGAACTCTAATAACCCTGACCCAGATGCAAAGATTCACAGGGTTTAGACATGAATCAAAATATATTTGACCTACTCTGACACTAGTAGCACACTAGGGGGTGCTACACAAGGAAACCAACCAATGTGAAAAGAGACACATGAGCTCCTGACTTTACATAACGTCTTTTATCACGATCACCCCACTTGGACCTCTCTCCCAGCTTCACCCCCCCCCCCCAATGTAACTCGGTACAAAGGTGGAACCCAACAATCTAACTCACTGGGAACATGGCAGGAGACACCACAAACAAAAGGTCTGCAGAGGATATCAACCCCTCTTTACAATCGTGATGAGCCAGTGGGAATGTATGGCTGTTGGGAGGAAATGGGCAAGCTTTGGCACTACCAGGAAATGTTGGAGCCTTGCCTAGCTCATGTAATGGGGTGACAGTACTAGAATACAATAGAGAGACAAGTGCAGAACATGTTAACCTATAATAGGAAGTGTCTGAACAAAGGCCTTCATAGCAGGATCAGCAGGCATTTATTTTAATAAAAGCTTTGCTCACATACTGTACATCTTTATTGTTAAAGTTTTACAAGTTCAGTCTTAAAAATATTGATATGCATTAAACAATAACAAGATATAAAGGGGAAGGGAGAAGCAAGAGTAAGGGAGGTAGGAAGTAGGAGACTAGAGTTAAGAGGTAGGAAGGAGAACGTAACCATGAAAATGGTCAAGGTATGACAGACGTTGTATAAAGAACATGTACCCGAGTAGGATTGTAGGGGTGAGCGCGGTCATTAGGGTGTCCTAAAGGGGGGGAGGGGGGGTGGCAGAGGTTAAATGTATGACACAGAAAAAAATGTAAGTTCCTGTGGGCCCATCAGCAGGTTCAGAAGGACTGGGACTTCACTGGATCGTTACTGTTGGCTGCCACCAGGTGTTCCATAGTTTAAGGTAATGTATCCTCTAGTGGTAGCATCCCAGGGGTGTCAGAAAAACAATATGAGGTTGGGACCTCACTGGGTGTCACTTGTATTTGGTCACATCACTTATTGCTTTTCTTGCACACGCTTCTTGGAAAGGCCTTTTGGCTAGTCCACAGCAATTTTTATACTGGCTGGAAGGCCTGCTTTTTCACTTATTATGGCACGAGAACTTGCACTGCATGTATTTTGTTTTTTTCACTTACAGAGATTGAGGGTACAGATTTTTCAGAGTCTACCCTGATGACGGGCAGAGGTACTGTGTTTTTTTTGTTTTTTTTTTCTCATCGTTGGTGTCTCTTTGAAAAGCCCTTATTGGAGAAATAGCTTCTACAAGTCCCCAAGGAGTGGAGTTCACCTAGTTTTGCCCTAGTTGGACTAGAGTACCTTTGCCCTTTTAAGGAGCCTTGTGCCTTGGGGGGTTCAGGGGTCGAAGCCCTTCATCTTTAGAGGTTGGCTGTGATTTAACACTTCACTTTTTTTTGTTCACGGGTTCAATGGGTGAAGAAGAGGTCAATTTCCAATTACGAGATATAGTGACATGTTTCTCAAGATGCCTTAACAAGTGTACAATAGATAACCTCCAGCACGAACCCAAGTCTGCTAGACCATCCCTCCAACCCCAAACTATACAATAAAGGATACCACAATTTGAAGTAAATATCTCCATCACAACCTTTTATTAACAAATTAAATAACTTCAAATGAAATAACATAACATTTCTTAGAACAAAAACTGAGAAATTAAGCTTTGTGGTCTTTGAGGGCAACATAACACAACCTATTCACTGCGAAAACCTTTTCTTAATCTTAGGCCCCCAGCCGCAACACACCAGCTTGGAGACAATCCTCATTATCCACAGAGGCCTCCGTTTTACATATTCCGAGTTAACCCCTCCTTAACTGGAATGTACCCGAGAACCCCATACCACCAAGAGGTCCCTACCATTCTATTATCCAAAAGTTTTTCCTCATCCAAAGACCCACCGCTGCCAGGCTGCCATGACAACCACATAGCACGAACACATCAATGATGGGGAGGGCGGGTGGGAACTTTCTTCTTTTTTTTGTGCTACAAACGACTGCACCCTTGCAGCTCACCACTCTCCCCTAAATTCCTGGGACCCCCTCCCAGCTACAGTCCACTACCAATCAGGTAAGGCCACTCACTACAATGAACTAACGTTTAACCCTTTCCAAACTGCCCTCATGTTTGTCCCTATGCTTATTTTTATTTTTTTGTTTTGGTTCTCCCGAACTACCTTTCTTAATTTTGGATATGGACTCAGGAATCATCAACTATAAAGCTACTCTGGGAAAGGCCCAGATATACGCTTGATAATTGTAGTAAAAATGGCCTTTCATAAGGCAGTGATTAGGCGGCAGTCTCACCTAATGCTGGACATGTCCTCTGAGCATGTCCAGCATTAGCTTGGTGTTGATCGGTAAATGCAGTTTAGCTCTAAAGGAGTCTGGCACCATAGGGAGATGTTCTTGTAATAGTTACATTTGAAAGGTTTTTTTTAAAAGTTTAGCGAATTAGGTTTACATATCCTT
Source organism: Lithobates pipiens (assembly GCF_037356315.1). Taxonomy (NCBI): domain Eukaryota; kingdom Metazoa; phylum Chordata; class Amphibia; order Anura; family Ranidae; genus Lithobates; species Lithobates pipiens. The sequence goes on along the minus strand of NW_027507686.1, from coordinate 186,960,693 downwards.
GAAGTGTAGTTCTGAGCATCAAATCTGAACACATTTATCATGCCTGTTCCACATCTTGTTTTCTGAGATTTGCATCTCTCGAGCTGTGCAGTATAAAATACAGAAGTTTGATATGTCCACAAAACCACATCCTGCATCTCTGTGAAGAGGTGGGGGTGGGCAAGGAGACTCACGATTGTGACACAATACAGGAAAGAAGAAAGAGGAGTTGTACACCGTGACACGACTCATATCTATCGAGAGACAACCAGGAGAGAGAAATTGCAGAATAATACAATACGGTTCGAGCTGAGCCTAGCAAAGCCACAGAGACAGCACAGCAGACACACCCGCACTGTCATTCTCACACAGATCTGTGTTGGCTGCAATAGAATAAAAAGGAGAAAATCGAAAAAAAAAATTTGCAAACACCCATACAGAGCAGATATCTGGACCTCAGTACGACACATAATTCACACAGTCTGCCGCACCCTCACACACAGTCTGTTACATTGTGCCACACTGACAAGACAAGATGTCTGACAATGAGGAACCTCAGAGAGAGGAGGGGTGCGAGGAGCAGATGTTTCAAGAAAGACTCGAGGAGACCGAGAGGTGAGAAATCTTTACACTTTATGCATTTGCAGATTTGCCTAATATCGTTTATTGATTTTTTTTAGTAAAAGCAAGCAATCATTATGTGCAATAACCCAGACAATCCTGAAGTTAAATCAATGAAAATTGAAAGTGTATCTAAAGAAAAAACCTTTTTTTTTCTTTGTTTTGTTTTGAATGAAGTGAAGGTTTTTATTGCTTTCTGTGTCCACGTTGTGGTACTTCACCGCCTCTCTTTGTCCGTATGACCATTGTCACAGGATGGAAAGTGTGGGAAAATTTAACATTTTTACTAGTCACATGCAGAGAAATACAACGTGGGGGGGAGCAATCAATTTGCACCACCCCCACCTATGAGACCATGGCTGGCACAGGGGTAGATTTACCAAAACTGGTGCACCCAGAATCTGGTACAGCTGTGCATGGTAGCCAATCGGCTTCTGACCTCACCTTGCTCAATTAAGCTTTGGCAATAAAACCTGGAAGCTGATTGGCTTATATGCAGCATTGAGCAGGATTTTTCACACTCCAGCTTTATTATTATTATTATTCAGGATTTATATAGCGCCAACAGTTTGCGCAGCGCTTTATAATATGAGGGCAGACAATACACTTACAATACAAATCAATACAGGAGGGATCAGAGGGCCCTGCTCGTTAGAGCTTACAATCTTACTAAATAAACCCCACACACTGTTCTGGCTTCTGTTAGGGCACATAATTGGCATACTTACCTGTAATCTGCTTGAAGATTTGTCACATGTGGAGATAACGGTCCTGCATGAGCAGGTACCTATATAAAGAAAATAAATTACGCAGTTATAGAGGGATTTACTAAAACTGGTGCACACAGAATCTAGTACAGCTGTGCATAGTAAACAATTATTATAGTAAACAATCAGCATCTAGGTTTAAGCCTAGGTTCACACTGAATGCAGGTTTTAAATACTCGCGCGATTTCAAACCGGCATTTCATTACGACCTCGGGGGTGATTTGAGAGACACGTGTGCGGGTTCATGCACAGATGTCTATTAAAATTGCCCCCAAAGTTGGCAAAAAAAAAAGTGAAAGAACTACTTTTGGGAAACAGTGCTGTACCGCAAAGTTGGGATTCGGACGGTGCCGGTGCCGTTGTGGGAAATAGGCTTCAATTTGGCATGTGATTTGCAAGCTAAGGGTGGAAGCTGATTGTTACTGTGCACAGCTGCACCAGTTTTAGTAAATCTCATCCTTAGGACCCTTTCACATGGGATGTCTGATCAGGCCGTCTGCGAGTTTTTCAGACGGACCTGATCCGACCCTCCAGTCTCTTCTATAATATGTGATCCGGACACATGTCGGCTGACACCCACCGCCATCAAATCCGATCCTGTCTGACAAAAACAGACGGATTGCGGTCCTATTCCCCATCCGTCTGGCGGACTTGAACATGCGATCTGTTTCCATCCCATTCCCCCTAGAGGAGAGCGGGACTGCGAGAGATCCCTCGCTGAGCAAGCGGATTCCGCTTAGCAGAGGTGCTCTTGTGACATGGGCCTAAGTGTCAGTTCGGCGGTTGACAACACAAAAAAGGAATATTCCGCCCCCCCCCCCCCCCTCCCATTGTCGCAGGTCAAGTTATGTGGTTTTGACTCTCTTTGGAAAGGGGACATTATTTATTGTTAAGCTTATGTTAATTTGAGCTGTAATGGCTGAGTCATATATACATATATTTCCCTCTTTTTCTTTTTTTTAAAAAGTGACGGCAGAAAAAAACAGAGTAGTCCATTGAGTCTGCGATTTATTTATTTTTTTTACACTAGGCCACATACCCTCAATATTGATAGGGCACCCTGCAGGAAGGGGGAACGGGGGGGAGCACAAGGCCCACTCCCTTGCAAGATATGTTGTATCCACTTTGAATTATAAATCTTTATTATTATTATACAGTAAAAAGAGAAAAAAGAAACAAAAAAAAAACAAGGCAGTACATGTGACACTTTAACAATAAGCAATTTAGCAATAACCGTGTCCTTTAAAAGGCTCAACTATACCAGTCATAAATAAAGTTATAACACACCTTTTTTATCCTTGCATTTTTTATATATATATATATATATATATAGCAGCTACAGTTTTTTTTTATTTTTTAAAGGCTGAAACTCCGCTTTAAAAGTAGAACTATTACTTTTCTGGGGACAGCCCAAAATTTGGGATTTTCTTTTACTTTCACTTTCAATGATAATGGTAAACAGTACAAATAGAGAGGGTGAATCTCCTTAACCACTTCCCGACCAGTGCACGACGATGTACGTTGACAGAATGGCACGGGCAGGCATATTGGCGTACAGGTACGTCCAATATTCCATGCCGCCCTGCCATCGGGAGCACGCCGGCGGCGGCGCGCTCCCACGCTGGTCGGGACCCCCGTGAGTCCGGTCACGGGACCCGCGGACTCGATCGCCGCGGGCATCCCCGCGATCGTCTCACGGAGCGGCCGAATGGAGGAAATGCTGTGTAAACAACATTTCTCCATTCTGCCTAGCAACTAGTGACGCTGATCTCTGCTCCATGTGATTGGAGCAGAGATCAGTGTTCACTAAATGAAAGCCCAACCCCCCCACAGTTAGTAACACACCCCTAGGAACACTTAACCCCTACACTGCCACCCACTGGTTAGCCCTTTCACTGCCAGTGTCATTTACACAGGAATCACTGCATTTATATAGCAGTGATTACTGTATAAATGACAATGGTCCCAAAAATGTGTCAAAAATGTCCGATGGGTCCCCCACAATGTCGCAGTCACAATAAAAAACCATTACTAGTAAAAAAAAAAAATTAATAATAAAAATGCTATAAAACTATCCCTATTTTGTAAACGCTATAACTTTTGCGCAAACCAATCAATAATCGCTTATTGCGATTTTTTTTACCAAAAATATGTAGAAGAATACGTATCGGCCTAAACTGAGGGAAAAAAACTTTTTTTATATATTTTTGGGGGATATTTATTATAACAAAAAGTAAAAAATAATGCGTTTTTTTCAAAATTGTCGCTCTATTTTTGTTTATAGCGCAAAAAATAAAAACCGCAGGGGTGATCAAATACCACCAAAAGAAAGCTCTATTTGTGGGAAAAAAAGGACGTCAATTTTGTTTGGGAGCCACGTCGCACGACCGCGCAATTGTCAGTTAAAGCAACGCAGTGCCGAATCGCAAAAAGTGGTCTGGTCTTTGACCAGCAAAATGGTCCGGTCTGCAAGTGGTTAAATGGGCTGCAATAAAAACCTGACAGGGGATCCAATCCATCACCAAAGTTTTGCCTTTAGTTATACTTTTAAGGGTTATTTACTATTATGTAAGTGTTATTAAGTGTACTTATACATTTTTGGTGTTTGTTATACATTATCTATTTCTTATTATTATCAATAATAAAGGGCCGTGACCATTTTAATCCATTTTAAGCCAAATCTTTGGGTTTAGTGTTAACTACCGGTATTTAATTATTCTTATTAAACGATTCTGTCTATGGTCCCATGGAAAAGAAGTCTTTAAAGGTCACGCATGCTTAATAGAGGATTTCCCCCTGCTGGTGAGAGATCACTATCAGGAGGAGCTATATATAAATGCCCTATATACACCGCCCAACTTTTTCAGATGGGAATGAGGGACACCTATCAGCAAAAGTATGCAGGCGTAGGACACACCCCTTGCCACGCCCCCTTAAAGGAGAATTGTACAAAAAAACAAGATTGGTTAAACCCACAAGTCCTTTTTTACCACTACTTTTCCTTTATATTGGCTTTTGACATTTACAAATGCAGCAATTTAGAAATCAGATGAAAGGTTTAGCCCTGGAAAACACTTTTTGATAGATAAAAAGTGCATTTTATATACAGCTATATCAATCAGAACAAAATGAGGGACAAATGAGAAGGAATGGGGAACAGAGGGACATTGCTCCAAATCAGGGACAGTCCCTCGAAATCAGGGACAGTTGGGAGCTATGCCTATATAGAGCTGTAGATAGACCTCTTTTGAATACTGTATTTTTGAGACCACACTTAAAAAAAGATATTCATAAGATAGAATGAGCATAGAGACAGGCAACAAAAATTGCAAAAGGTCTGAAGGATAAAACATATTAGGAGAGACTTCAGGAACTTAAAGCAGAACTACGCTGCATCTGAGCCCCACACTGAAAATGCTCTGAAGAGTGGTTTGTGGTTCATTGCTTTTCAGAGGACGTTTGGATGACAGTGAATAGACATTGTGCCATTTCCTCACTGCCTGTTTTAACCCCTTAAAGATCGCACCACCACATCACAACTACATGCATTGCACAAGGTGCGGCGCGGCTCCTTCACTTGAATAGGTCATGTTGTGCAACTTAAAGGAGAAGCATTGCCAAAGCTCTTTTGGCTGTACTTCTCCTATGGATCACAGGAGTTTGTTCTGCACTCCTGTTACCAATTTTCAGCTGACGGTGGGCTAAAGTCCACCGTCAGCTGATGTCAGAGTTGGTCCATGCTCTGAAAAGATCCTGACCATATATATGGTCGGTATTCACCAGATACCTGGACTGGTAGCTGGCTCAGCCTTTCAGTGACCTGCTGAGAGCCTGAGCCAGCCACTCCTGCCCCCTCCAGTGAGCACTGGAGGGGCTGAGCAGAGAGCCGGTGACAGACAGTCACCAGTTCTCTGCATCCTGAAGGCCCAGAGCTGAGCGATCAGTGGTGTTTGATTGCTCAGTTTTCAGTCTTAGAACCAGTGGAGAAAAGATGCAGTATTGAACTGATGCTGAATCCATCTTTGTGAGTATAACCTATACCCATACTTCTCTTTTAATGCAACATGTCATCAAATGTACAGCCATAACCTTTTTTTTTCTTGGGACATGCATCCACCTTTCTCAAGGTGACATCGATGTCTATGCCCACCGGAGAGATTTCTCATCACTTCCTGTCCTGAAAGGAAGTGAGGGAAAATCCACCCAATAGGGATTCAGCAATAAAAACCCGGAAGATGCTCTAATCCTTTCCTACTCCCTCCAGAGTGAAGTAGAAAATTTTGACTGAAGTTTGGTGGTAAATAAACATGATAAGCTGACATGATACATTTTTTTTTAAATTATTTAATTAAGGCAAGCAACAAGACAATGTATTATGAAATGACAGCCTGTTCTCTATGATAACCATCAACAGTAATACTGTATATTATACATGTACAAACAATGGGTTAAAAGACAGCATTAATGCAATAGATATAAGATAATTTAAACACGTAAAGGGTAATATATTGTGTGCAATTAGCTGTAATGCCCTGTACACGCGGTTGGGCTTTCAGATGGAAAATATGTGATCGGACCGTGTTGTCGGAAAATCCGATCGTGTGGGGTGTCTATCAGACTTTTTCTGTCGGAATCTCCGACACACAAAGTTTTGAGAGCAGGATCTAAAATTTTCCGAGAACAAAATCCGATCAGTTAAATTCCGATCATGTGTAGACAATTCCGACAGACAAAGTGCCACCCATGCTCAGAATAAATTAAGAGACCACAGAGCTATTGGCTACTGGCCCATTTATAGTCCCGACGTACGTGTTGTACGTCACCTCGTTAAAAACGGATTTTCCGACAACTTTGTCTGACCGTGTGTATGCAAGACAAGTTTGGCACAAAATCCGTCGGAAAAAAAATCTGATGGATTTTGTTGTTGGAATGTCTGACCGCGTGTACAAGGCATAACAACCAATCAAAAACTATTTTCCATCGTTCTGATGCTGGAAATTGCTAAATGATGAAATGTGATACTTATTGAGGGCTATTTTATTCCATTCCTATGGGCACTGCCCTGCTAGACAACCCAGACAGATGTCCGCCATATCTAACACATTGTTAGGGCTGATAGTCTGGGACACACTTTGTTGAACTCCATCCAGAAAGCAGAATCTGTATGCCTTGGCTGTTGAATGACGAAGGAATGAAAGTAATTTGAAGCCGTCCTCTTGTAGGGCGCCACCACATATCTCCAAGAGGATTCAGCCACTTGCTTTGTAGACAGCTGAATACACTTCTATACATATGCGGGGTCATGGGGAGAGGTAAAGGAGACATTTCTGGCCTTGTAAAAACCCAAAACACTCATTCATTATTTATCCGATTGACGTACCTAGATGATTATAACCTAACATAAAATCATATAAAAAATGGGGTGCAGAAAATTTAAAACCACAGGATTTTACTGCAAGTCTGTCTTGTATCAACTACTGGGCTGCGAATTTATAATCGTACTGGCTAGTCCATTCTAGGACTTGAAGTAGAAGAAAAGCCTCAGTCTAACTACTCTTAAAGCGGTAATAAACACAAACCAAAAAATATAATATATTGCAGCTTACCAATCCTTAGAAGTGATGGCAGCATTAGTTTTCCTTTTTTAGTCTTTTTTCCCATTTTCACCTGGTGATCTGACCAGTAACCCACCTCCTGTATAATGGGCCGTACACACGATAGGATTTTCCAACAACAAATGCTGGATGCGAGCTTGTTGTCGGAAAGTTCGACCGTTTGTATGCTCCATAGAACATTTGTTGTTGGAATTTCCACCAACAAATGTTTGAGAGCAGGTTCTCAAATTTTCCGACAACAAGACTTGTCAGAAATTCTGAGCGTGTGTTTCGACGCACAAAAGTCCACGCATGCTCGGAATCAAGCAGAAGAGCCACACTGGTTATTGAACTTCATTTTTCTCGACTCGTCGTATGTGTTGTACGTCATCGCATTCTTGACATTCCGAATTTCGAGACAACATTTGCGTGACAGTGTGTAGGCAAGACAAGTTTGAGCCAACATCCGTCGGAAAAAAATCCACAGTTTTGTTGTTGGAATGTCCGAACGTGTGTACATAGCATTAGAGTGCCCCTCATTCTGGATGAACGTAGATATTTGGCAGCACACCGAGGATCGGCACAAAGTGGCGTCCAAACGGGTGGTTTATTGCATGATCACAACAAAAGAAAGGTGCAACGTTTCGGAGTCACGCAGGACCCCTTTGTCAGGCATGTGATCTTTATCACATGCCTGGCGAAGGGGTCCTGCGTGACTCCGAAACATTGCACATTTCTTGTGTTGGGATCATGCAATAAACCACCCGTTTGCATGGCACTTTGTGCCGATCCTTGGTGTTCTGGCAATTATCTACATTGTGACTTGAACCAGTATCCAGCTGGTTGTTGCTGCAGCACCCAGGCCTTGAGAGCTTATTTCAGGAATGTGTGTGATGGGAATATGAAGTACCACTCTAGATGAAGGCACAGATGGGTGCAGCAGCATTGTCAGTCTTGGGGGGAGGGGGGTTTTAGATGTTCTAGCAGGTTTAGATACACTAACAAATTGAAGCTGAACTCCAGCTAGCATGTGTTAAGCAGTTACACCAGTAGATTTTTTCCTGTTGGGATAAAGGTTTTACATAAATAAATAAAAACTGATCATTGTAAGCACTCCTGTCTGTAGTAAATTGTTTGTCTCAACCTTCTAACTAACACATCTGCAGGAGAGTTTGTCCTTTTTAAAAATAGACTTACTGGCAGGTCACCAGGTGAAACTAAGAGGAGGAAGCCTAAAAAAGAAAATGAAAGTACACATCTAAGAATCAGTAAGCTGCAGTATAGTAAATGCTTGCTTTTGGGTTTAATATTGCTTTAAAGGCATATTTATCTCTTAAAGGGGTTGTAAACTTAGTTACACCACTTTTACCTACAAGGAAGCCTATAATAACGCTTACCTGTAGTGATGTCATCGCAGCTCTGGCCAATCACAGCGCTGGAGCCCACAAACCTGGATAGAACTCCAGGAGACATGTCGCCAGTCACAGCGGTGTGCGGGGACTGCTACAACAGCGTCAATATAAGGTAAGTATTTCATAATGTGCTAGTATGCTATGCATGCTAGCTCATTAGCCCTTTGCATTGCAGGTTTTTTTATTTATTTATTTTTTAGTTCTTAATCACTTTAACTAGGGATTACTAATCACCCTTTCTAATCTACCTACCTTTTTTTAAAGGAAGAAAACATTACAAATATGTAAAGTATGTGAAATACAGTTATACAAATATGGAACAGCAAAAATATATAAGCACCCATTTAATTTCACAGGTGTGTTCCTTACATTAGCTTTGTCCAGTTAGTGCATTCCAGAACCACTGTCTCTAGGTGTAAACTGCATGCAATGCCAGTGTTCTGTCAAAGTCCAGTTAGAGCCGGTTCACACAGCGGGCGATGCGAGGCGACACGACTCGCCTCGCCTCGCTCTCGCAAGTCGCCCCCGTTCTGTACAATGGAACCGTTCTGAGAGGAGCGACTCGAGTCGCTCCAACTCAGAAAAAAGGTTCCTGTACTACTTTTGGGCGACCTCGGGGCGACTTGCATTGACTTCTATACAGAAGTCATTTGCAAGTCGCCGCTGAGGCCGCGGCAGGTCGCGGCGAGGCAAGTCGGAGTCGCCTCGCCTCGCCTGCTGTGTGAACCGGCCCTTACTGTAAACCATCGGTAATAGGAGATTTAGAAGAGTTGCTGTTTTGACACAACACCAGCAAGCATGTACACTCCCATACCTCCCAACTTTTTAAAATGGGAAAGAGGGACACCTATCAGCAAAAGTATGCAGGCATAGGACACACCCCTTGCCACAACCCTTAAAGGAGAATTGTAAAAAAAACAAGATTGGTTTAAACCTACAAGTGCGTTTTTTACCACTACTACTCCTTTATATTGGCTTTTGAAATTGACAAATACAGCAATTTAGGAATCAGATAAAAGGTTTAGCACTGGAAAACACTTTTTGATAGATAAAAGTGCATTTTATATACATCTATAGAGATCAGACCAAAATGAGGGACAAATTATTATTATTATTCAGGATTTATATGGCGCCGGCAATTTACGCAGCGCTTTACAATATAAAAAGGGATACAATACAGTTACAATACAATAAAATACAAGAGGATTAAGAGGGCCCTGCTCAGAAGAGCTTACAATCTAATAGGGTGGGGCAGGTGGTACAAAAGGTTATAACTGTGGGGAATGAGCTGATGGAAGTGGTAGGAGATTAGTTGGAGACATGATAGGCTTCCCCGAATAGATGAGTTTTCAGGGATCGCCTGAAGGTAACAAGAGTAGAGGATAGCCGGACCAGTGGAGGTAGCGAGTTCTAGAGGATTGGAGAGGCTCTGGAGAAATCCTGGAGACGAGCATGGGAGGAGGAGATGAGAGAGCTTTAGCCCACGTACACACGGTCGGAGATTCTGCCAACCAAATCCGTCGGATTTTGCCCGTCGGATTTAGTCAGACGGATTGTGTCCGAAACTGTTGCATACACACGGTCTGGCCAAGTTGGCGAAAAATCCGATCGTTCAGAACGTGATGACGTAATTTCGTTACGATGGGACTACATTCAGGCTAGTAGCCAATAGCTTTGATGTAGGAATTTGATCTGAGCATGCGTGGCACTTGGTCCGATCAAAATTCTCTACACATGATCGGAATATGTCCGACCGGCCCAGTTGGTCTGGAAATATTTCCAACATGTTGGAAAATTGGGTCCGACGGAGATTCGGACGGAATCAATCCGATGCATACCACACACAGTCGGATTATCTGACGACGCGGTCCGATAAGACGCATTCCGACAGATTATCCGACCGTGTGTACAAGGGCTTAGAGTAGGAGGTCTTGAGAAGAGTGGAGGGGACGATTTGGGTGATATTTGGAGACAAGATGTAGCTCGGGGCAGAGTTGTGAATGGCTTTGTATGTTGTGGTTAGTATTTTGAATTTAATTCGCTGGGTGACTGGGAGCCAGTGTAGGGATTGGAGGAGAAGGTTGGCAGACACTGAGCGGTTGGTAAGGTGGATAAGTCTGGCAGCAGCATTCATGATAGACTGAAGAGGGGATAGCCTATGGAGAGGCAGGCCAATGAGAAGGGAGTTGCAATAGTCAAGGCGAGATAAATGAGGAGGAATGAGGGACAGAGGGACATTGCTCCAAATCAGAGACAGCCCCTTTCGAAATCAGGAACAGTTGGGAAGTATGCACTCCATACATGATATTATAAGCAGACATTGTTAGTCCACACAATACGAACCAACAACATGGTAGGCAGAGACAACTTTTTCCTCCTTTGCCGCTGTTCTGTCAAAACAGAAAACTCTTCGTGTAGCGGAGTGTACATGCTTGTCGGTGTTGTGTGACAACTCATATAAATCTCCAATTACTGATACTTTACAATAACATAGTTGCCAACATTGTAAAAAAAAAATTGGGACACTTTTTTGGCAGTAGGCAGAGTCGTGATATAATTAGGGGGCGGGGCATGCGTTTATAGGCGTGGCAGAGGAAATGTAAAATGGACGTGATTTCCGTAAAATAGTGGGCGTGTCTTACATGGGGCGTGGCTCAAAGGGTGTGGTTAGAGTCTGAGATGAATGCGGGATGGAGAGGGAAAGGAGGGGGATGGAGCGAGGGAAAAGGGGGGGGAGAGGGAAAAGGAGGGGGAGAGAGGGAAAGGGGGGGGAAGAGAGAAAGGGGGGAGAGAGGGAAAGGGGGGGAGAGAGGGAAAGGGGGGAGAGAGGGAAAGGGGGGGAGAGAGGGAAAGGGGGGAGAGCGAAAGGGGGGGAGAGAGGGAAAGGGGGGGAGAGGGAAAGGGGGGGAGAGAGGGGGGGAGAGAGGGAAAGGGGGGAGAGGGAAAGGAGAGACAGCAGCCCCCCGATCCTACACCACAATAGCAATATGTGTTTTTCAGAGTTTGACAATCAGCAGATAAAGATACTCCAAATACCTGGTGTTAGCGCTTCAATCATCCCGGCGCCATGATTGTTATGGTGTCAGGATGATTGAAGCGCATTGTTTCTATTATTACATTGTAATATAAAATGAAATCATTCAACTCACCATAATGCAGAATCAGTGGGAGCCATGAGCGCGTCACTAGCCATGTTGCCTGCCACCAAATGCCATCAGGTGTCCCAAGCGGAGTCTGTCCTTACATCAGGTGCCCCATCAGAGGTACCTTCCTCACATCTGTGTCCATCAGCAGAGCCCCTCCTTACATCTGGTGCCCCTCTGACATCCACAGACCGCCCCCCCCCACATCCACAGACCGCCCCCCCCACATCCTGCACAGACCTGCCCCCACATACTCCACAGACTGGCCCCCACATCTCCAGACTGGCCCCCGACATACCACTGGCCCCTGACATCCACAGACTGGCCCCCGACATAAAACTGGCCCCCGACATCCACAGACTGGCCCCCCACATACACAGACTGGCCCCCCACATACACAGACTGGCCCCCCACATACACAGACTGGCCCCCGACATACCACTGGCCCCCGACATCCACAGACTAGCCCCCACATCCACAGACTGGCCCCCGACATCCACAGACTGGCCCCCCACATCCACAGACTGGCCCCCGACATACCACTGGCCCCCGACATCCACAGACTAGCCCCCACATCCACAGACTGGCCCCCGACATCCACAGACTGGCCCCCGACATCCACAGACTGGCCCCCGACATCCACAGACTGGCCCCCGACATCCACAGACTGGCCCCCACATTCACAGACTGGCCCCCGACATCCACAGACTGGCCCCCCACATCCACAGACTGGCCCCCGACATACCACTGGCCCCCGACATCCACAGACTAGCCCCCACATCCACAGACTGGCCCCCGACATCCACAGATTGGCCCCCGACATCCACAGACTGGCCCCCACATTCACAGACTGGCCCCCACATTCACAGACTGGCCCCCGACATTCACAGACTGGCCCCCGACATCCACAGACTGGCCCCCACATTCACAGACTGGCCCCCACATTCACAGACTGGCCCCCACATTCACAGACTGGCCCTCAACATTCACAGACTGGCGCCCGACATCCACAAACTGGCCCCCACATTCACAGACTGGCCCCCGATATACCACTGGCCCCCACATTCACAGACTGGCCCCCGACATCCACATACCATGACTGTCACTGGCCCCCGACATTCGACTGGCCCCCGCCCCGACATCCACATTGATAGACTGGCCCCCGACATGCCGCCGTTGCCGCGCGCAGACATTTAACTGTGGCGCCGCCCACTGCCCTTTACACTGACACAAACACACACTAGCAGCGGGGGTGGGCGGCGCCACAGGTGTAGACCAACTTCTGGTCTTCTTAAAAATGGTGGCCGGCAGAGACATTGTCTCGGCCGGCGGCAAAAAAACGGGAAATTCAATTTCCCGGGACAAACCGAATTTCCCGGGACATTTCCCGGGACAAAATTAATTCGGGACAAATGTCCTAATCCCGGGAATGTCCCGGGAAATTCGGGACAGTTGGCAACTATGCAATAACCGTAAGTGATGTGATTGGAGATCTCGATGAATTGGCTATTTTGACAGAACACCGGTCAGAAGCCCTATTTACATGTAAGCCCTGGTATGAACACTGGAATGAGGCAGCACCGGCTATTGATTTGCATGCTGTAAAACTGTGGCTGCGGCTGTTCACACACAAGGTGTACTTGGGGCTACTTTCTCTGCTGGCAAGAATCACAGATTCAAGCTGGTAGACTCCCATTTGAATGAGCCCTAAAACTGTGAGCACACATTCCCTTTTGATATTTAGTTACATGTCCCTTGTAACAGGACAGGTCAATATTTCAGAACGCAGAATTCTTCAATGTACAATCCTATCCACATGCATCATGATAATCCTTTAAAAAGTAGAAACACCTCCATAACTTAAACCTAAAAATGATTGCGATGTGGATACTGGACAGTTGTTGACGTCAGCCACCTTAAGCTTTTCCTGCTCAGGGCTGGACAGAACGCGGCGTCCAGCTGGGCGAGGTGTACTTTGTGCTGATACTGACATTTTTAGCCTAATTACTATGGCACACGGAGAAAGGACACCCTTCCTGGCTCTTTAAAATGTCACCCTGTGTCCTAAATTTGTCTGACATGGTCCTAAAGTTAAAGAGCACCTGTCTGTCAGTGTTGACGGGATGGGCTCTTTTTCTTATAAGCCTTAGCTGAACATTATAGGATATAAAGGGGCCTGGTCATGGTGGGGGTAAAATCTTCTGGAGCTGAAGTGGTTATTGGAGGTTTTTTAAAAATGACACAGGTCACAACCAATGACCATTCATATTCAAGTGTAGCAGAAATATGCACTAAAACCTGCTCTATGTGCGGCATTCTGGTGCCATTCACTGTGATTAGAGTGCAACACACAACACATCATAACACACTATCACGGACATGCTGTGCATTGTGGTGTGCTGCATTTTGAAAAAGGGGTCTGGTACATTTTTTTGTCTGTTAAAGTGGTTGTAAACCTTCTTTTTCTTTTTTTTTTATACAAATAACAAACATGTCTATACTGACTTGCTCTATGCAATGGTTTTAGAGCTGGGCGATTTTCTAAAAAAATAAATAAAAATCAGCGATTTAAAAAAAAAAAAACTTGATTTACGATTCGAATCAAGGTTTTTTTTTTTTTATGGACACCGCGCCGGTCCTGTGGAGCTGCGGGCAGGAGTTTTTAGGCAAGGCCGCGGCTTCAGCCTAGTCCGCAGCGTCCGGCCTCGCGGACTAGGCCGAAGCCGCGTCCTCGCCTAAAAACTCCAGCCTGCAGCATCAGGACCAGCGCGGTATCAGCATCGATCCTGGTGAAAAATAAAATAAAAAAATCGATTTGCTGAAATTTTGCATTGGTTTGACCACTCAACTCGATTCAAGATTTAAATAGATTTTCCCCCCAGCCCTAAATGGTTTTGCACAAAACAGCCAATTCTCTACTTCTGGGATCCCCAACTGGTGCTCTAGGCCCATTCTCTTCATTGGGTGAAAGATGCTTTCCCTGGGGGCACCCATGCGGGCTCGCTCCTGAATCCCGCTGCTGCGTCCATTGGCACAGACAGCGGAGCACGCCCCCCACTCCCATGTCACAGGCTTTGATTGACAGCAGCAAGAGCCAATGGCTCCTGCTGCTATAAATCTGTCCAATGATAAGAGAGACAGCAGCTGGAGCACATTGCTAGATCGGATCCAGCTTAGGTGTAAAAAAAGGGGGGGGGGGGAGTTCTGCACAGAAGGTTTTTCATCTTAATGCATAGAATGCATAAAGGTGAAAAACCCTAAGGCTTTAGAACCACTTTAACCCGTACACAAATGTGCATTAATGTGTGTGCCTTAAATCAAAAACATGTAATAACATGCACTAAGATGCACGTGTTAATAGCCCACAATGAGTATTTTTGTGTAGGAAGGATTGGGCAAGTTTCACTATTTTAAAAGCAAAGTCTGCTTTAAGTCACTAAGGGCTTGTTCACACCATGTCCACTGAACGCATCACACTACACAATACATACCAGCCTGCACACGGTAGAGCCTGGGGCTGCTGTGAACAAGCCCTTAAAAAATAAAAAAAATGGATCCTGTCCCTTTAAAGCGTGTTCTACAGCACAGTGCTTGTGCTGTGTAATTGGGCCCTTTCTATCACCTGAAATACCTGACTGATCCTACCTGGCTATACCCTCCCATCTGTAAACTGACCCTGGTATATCATGGCTACTGAGCCCTGACACTGTGGCTAGTTTACATGCCTCCATCATCTGCTGTCGATTCTGTCCTCCTTTTCCCCCTCCCTCACTGCCGCTGTCAGCTAGTGACAGTGCCCGCCCTTCCCCTCCTTCTGCTGGAATAACATTTATATCTTTATACTATCAGGGCTATCCCCCTGTGTGTGTGATTTATAAAAAAAATGCAGTGTATACCTGACGTCAGCGGGGGAATCTTGGCCCCACCTGCTGCAGCTGTCAGATGGGGAGAGGAGAGAGCTGGACGGTCACGTGAGTGCCAATCGGTACTCTGAAATCAGGTACTGAATATACTGCATTATTTTTATAAATCACACACACAGGGGGACACATCATTAGGAGACAGTGCTGATAGTATAAAGATGTTAGAGTGGCTTAACAACCACTTTAAGGATTATGGATATTTCCCATGATTCCAGAGCCCAGGTGCCTAGTCTGAATATAAGTCAGAGTAATATCTGTATAATATAAGACTTGACTTTTAAATTGGGGGGAATTATTTAATCCAAATGAGGGGAGACAGGAGTAGAAGAATATACTGTATATATTGCCATATAACACTCACTTTTTCACCCCGTGTTTTTTGCGTGGTATACGCCAATACTTCAATTTTAGCTGCCTTGGAGGGGACAGGGAGGGGGCGGGATGAGCGCTGTCAGATTACATACAGCGAAAATCTCCTGGACCGCCATTGAACCACTGTTCTGTCTATCATAGGAGATTCTCACTGTATGTAATCTGTCAGCGCTCATTCCGCCCCCCTCCCTGTCCCCTCTAGGCTGCAGATGGGCATCAATCAGACTGCACTGATGGAAATGATGAGCCTGCTGTATTTATGGTAATGGGGAGGCTGCTGCATTCATGGCAATAGTGAGGCTGCATTGATGTGGACTGATGAGGCTGCATTGATGGCACTTATGAGGCTGCAGATGGGCATTGATCAGGCTGCATTGATGGCAATGGTGAGGCTGCAGATGGACATTGATCAGGCTACATTGATGGTACTTATGAGGCTGCAGATGGGCATTGATCAGGCTGCATTGATGGCAATGGTGAGGCTGCAGATGGGCAGTGACCCTTATTTTGCTTCAAAGCTCTTTATTTAAAATTGAATTTTTTTCCTGAAACTTCCCTCTTAAAATTAATGTGCGTCTTATACGTCTGTGCATGTTATACACCAATAAATACGGTAAATAACAGGAAAACCATCATTATAATGTGATATAGTTATCTATTTATCGGGGCTATTTAGGTCACAATGGTTTCCTTTGGGCTCTTCTACAGCAATCTTTCAATGTTGTAACATAAAGTGGTTTTAGTTATATGTGATTACTGGGAACTGACCCTGAGAAAGGATTATTCATATTCTCATCACATACAGTATATTTCCTATCTCTGTACTGTAATCTTACTGAGTACTTGTAAATCCCTAATAGTGGAACTACAGCCATGGCCTTGCTACATTCACTAACCTGCCCTCCTGAAACTGGTCCAAGACTTAAATCACAGATTTATTTGGCATTTGAGTCAGTTTAAGCACAGTCAGAATTCCCAAGCCCTGATGAAGGAGGAATATGTGTGGCCTCCGAAACATGTTGTTTTTTGTGCTATGTATCAATTTTTTCATTAAAATCCCTGTCACAGAAATGTGTTGCATAGATGTGAATGGCAAACAAAGACAAAGAAAATTCCGAGCTCAACTTACCGACCAGCTTGCAATCAACCAAATTATCCTGTCTAACAGTATGCGTTAAAAACAGGGGTTTAGTTTGCACACATTTGCAAGTGCATGCGTAAGCTACAGAGCCACACAGAAACCCAAATTTACTGCAGTTCCAACTTTTACGATTTATTACCCGGTGGTCTGGCCAGTAACACACCTCCTGTATTAGAGCGCCCCTAATCTGGATGAAAGGGGGCACAGCAGACAGCAGCATTGTCAGTCTGGGGGTGTTATACGTATTAGCAGATTTAAATACAAAAATTGAAGCCAAACTCCAGCTCACACTAAGCAGCTACAGCATCATCCTTTTGGGATAAAGATTTTTCATCAATAAATTAAAGCTGATTATTGTAAGCACCGCCGTCAGCAGTAAATGGTTTATGTAATCTCTTTAACTGCTACATCTGCAGGAAAGCTTGTTCTGATGAAAAACAACAAACTTGCTAGTCAAATCACTGGGTGAAATGAAAGGAAATTAAAGGAAATAAAGCCTAAAAAGAAAAGTAATGCAGCCACCACGTTTAAGAATTGGTAAGCTGCAGAATAATAAATGTTTGCCTTTGTGTTTAATACTGCTTTAAAGCGGAGTTCCACTCACTTTTACAAGGTGGTCTTAAACTAAAGACCACCCCTCATTTTTGGATATCTATATATATTTTTTCCTCCTTTCCTACCTTTTTAGAAGTACAAAGTGTACTTCCGTCCTAGCCTGGCCACGTCCTCTTCTGTGGCGAGCTCTCCTCCTTCTCCCCCGCTGCCTTCTGGGACCTGTGTGTGTCCCAAAAGACGAGCTGGCCATTCACAAAGCGCAGTGCAACTCACGCATTTGCGCAGTAGGAAACCGGCTGTGATGCCTGAAGGCTCCAATGCCGGTTTCCCCTAGTTGTAATGGTGGCACCCAAGCCAGTGGATGAATCAGCTTCCGGGGGGGGGGGGGGGGGGGGATGGGGGCGACAGCACTTGTAGCTGCTGACTTTTTTGCGGCTGGAACTCTTTAAAGACAAGATTTATACAGTTGTGCTCAAAAGTTTGCATACCCTGGCACAAGTTGTGACATTTTGCCATTAATATTGAAAAGATGACTGATCATGCCAAAAAATGCTTTTATTTAAGGGTAGCAATCACATAAAGCCATTTATTATCACATAGTTTTTTGGATCCTTTTTAAATCATAATGATAACAGAAATCACCCAAATCGCCCTGATAAAAAGTTTACATACCCTGGAATGTTTGGCTTTGGGGACACTGATCTTTCTTGGTCTACCTGATCTTGGCTTGGTATCAAGAGATCCCCAAATTTTCCAATTCTTAAGGGATTGAACAGTACTGACTGGAATATTCAAGGCTTTGGATATCTTTTTATATACTTTTCCATCTTTGTTGCCTTGTTACACAGGTCTTTTGACTGTTCTTTTCTACCTCCTCATGGTTCAGTGTCTAGCCTGCTTAGTGTATCCATGTGAGAGCTAACAAACTCATTGACTATTTATACACACACTAATTGTGATTTAAAAAGCCACAAATGTGGGAAAATAACCTGCCATTTGAACCTGTGTGTGCCACCTTCTGTGTCTGTACCAAGGCCAAACATTCCAGGGTATGTAAACTTTTTATCAGGACCATTTGGGTGATTTCTGTTATCATTATGATTTAAAAAGCAGCCAAAAAACGATGTGATAATAAATGGCTTCATGTGATTGCTATCCTTAAACAAAAGGCAGTTGTTTGGCATGATCAGTCATATTTTCAATATTAATGCCAAAAAACACAATTTCAGCAGGGTATGCAAACTTATGAGCACAACTGTAATAACTTCAGCTGCCTTCATCTCTAGAGCCACTGACCATGTTAGCCTACAGTCATTAGTGTGTACAGCCTATTGCATTAGGATGTGCAACCTAAAGCGCAAAAACACGTCTGTGTGTCTACATATATATGGCCCCGGCACATTGATCTCCCTGCCTGCACAGTGAAAGAGAAGTGTGTATGGCAGTGCCAGTAAGAGTGAGATCTTTCCTATCTTCCCGCTGGCATACAGAGTGATAATGATAATGCGCATAGGGTGATTAGGGTGTGCCCGGGCACATCCAGCATACCCTGTGTACATGCCTCTGCATACAGTGTTCATCCAAAGTATCCTTTTGAAATTTTAAACATAGGCTCAATTTGAATTGCCTATACAGTGGATCCTTGGTTTACGAGTAACGCGGTTAACGAGCGTTTTGAAAGACGAGCAACTTTTTGTTTAGTTCTGACTCGGTTTGCGAGTGTTGTCTTGCAAAATGAGCAGAATTTAAACTAACAGGGCGTACAGTACCACATTTGGCCAGAGGTGCGGAGGCGCCGGTGACAGTGGAACGGTTCGGAGCCTTTCGTAAATACTCGTAATCACCCGGAAATACTCGTAAACACTTGGAAATACTACATTCACAAGTGTTTCTGAGCCTTTCCGAGGCTTTCCAAGTTCAGCCGAGCTGTCCCCATGTATTTCCGAGGCTCTCCGGCACCCCCCCACCTATGGCCACATGCGGTATTGCAGCAATAGAAGTCAATGCAGAATGAATTATCTTTGTTTCCATTGACTTCTATGGGGAAACTCTATTTGATATGCAAGTGCTTTTGGATTAAAAGTATTCTCCTGGAACGGATAATGCTCGTAATCCAAGGTACCACTGTATTTGTGGGATTACTTTAAAAACATCTTCTAGCAAAAAAAACAACATTTAATTAGTTTTGGATAGCATGGGGAATACTTGGATTGTCTGACAGGTCATTATGTCAGGTCTGACAGGTCTTTACTGCTGCCTTTATGCCCTTTGTTGGGGGATTCAACCTGCAAGCATCCACCTTTAACTGAAATAGTAGATTTCAGTTGACTGTTCCTTTAAGAAGAATGAAGCCGAAAAGCGATAGAGTATTAGAATGAAGTCTATTCTGGATGTGGTACATAGGAATTGTATGTGATACGCCTGGTAACCGGATAAAGCTAATCTTCCATACGCTGGATCAGCTGAATTGCTATATAACAGGCTCAGTAGTGGGTGGATGATTTGGGATGAACCCGCCACATGTTCACATCTGGATGCCTCCACCCTGCACTGAATGACTTCATCGATGACCTCACTGACTCAGCTGTTACATTAACATTGCATTAACTCTTTTATGGCCGTGGGCGTGTACCAATTGTCCACCCACTATGAATACAGCCTATCTCTGCCCTATTGTTGTTACTAATGGCTTTATATGAATGATCTGCTTGTGAAAAGTCATCCCTTTACACAGGATGTGATACCATTTCATTTATTTAAATAAACTGACAGATCTGAATGTGTACAGAAGCTATAATGATGACACCGCAACATACACACATAAAAAAATGGGGGGGGGGGGTCAATGCTTAACAAAAGAGCTTACACTCTAAAAGGTAAATGACTGTCTACAAACGTAAAGAGGATCCACCAGTAATATTTGTCTAATAGTGTGATGACGAGGAAAATTGCCAGGGCAGTCCTGAGCGTTGTACCTCTGATCTCTAATGTATTTTCTATTCTTCAATTAGATGTAAAGCCTTACTTTCATTTGCTAATACATTGAGTAAAACAAGTGACATTAAAAAATAAAATACTTGCTTGAACCACTTGACCTCTGGAAGATTTACCCCCCCTTTCATGACCAGGCCATTTTTTGCGATACGACACTGTGTTAGTTTAACTGACAATTGCACGGTCGTGCGACACTGTACCCAAATCAAATTTATGTCCTTTTTTTTCCCCCTACAAATAGAGTTTTCTTCTGGTGGTATTTGATCACCTCTGCAGTTTTTATTTATTTTTTTGCTAAATTTTATTTATTTTTTTGCACAAAAAAAAGGCCAACAATTTTGGGGAAAAAAAAAACAATATTTTTTACTTTCTGCTATAAAACATATCCAATAAAAAAAAAGTAAAAAATCGAATTTCTTTGTCAATTTAGGCCAATATGTATTCTGCTACATAATTTTGGTTAGAAAAATCCCAATAAGTGTATATTGATTGGTTTCTGCAAAAGTTATAGCATCTACAAACTATGGGATATCTTTATTTTTGTGAAGCAAATGTTCTGGATGGATGTATTAAGTACCTGAGTACTCACAAAGGAGTAATAAGGGGAACTGTATTGTTTTGTATTCTATAGACCAGTAGTCTCCAAACTGCAGGCTGGGGGGCAGATATGGCCCTTTGCTTGCCTTTATCTAGCCCTTGGGGCATTATTCCTGCCACTGACAGCAACAGTAGGGTACTATTCCTCCCACTGACACCAACAATGGCACATTATTCCTTCCATTGACAACAACAATCGAGAACTATTCTTCCAACTGACACCAACAGTAGAACATAATTCCTTCCATTGACACCAACGATCGGGCACTATTCCTCCCGCCGACACCAACAATAGGACATAATTCCTACTATTGGCACCAACAATCAGGAACTATTCCTCCCACTGACAACAACGACACATAGGGGGCTATTTACGAAAGGCAAATCCACTTTGCACTGCAAGTGCACTTGGAAGTGCAGTGGCTCTAAATCTAAGGGGTAGATCTGAAATGAGGAGAACCTCTGCTGATTTTATCATCCAATCATGTGCAAGCTAAAATGCTGTTTTTTTATTTTCTTTGCATGTCCCCCTCGGATCTACAGCGACTGCACTTCCAAGTGCACTTGCAGTGCAAAGTGGTTTTGCTTTTAGTAAATAACCCCCATAATTCCTTCCACTGACATCAGGCACTATTCCTTCCACTGACACCGGCAATGGGACATAATTCCTTCTACTGACACCAACAATCGGGCACTATTCCTTCCACTGACACCAACAATGGGACATAATTCCTTCCATTGTCACCACCAATCAGAAACTATTCCTCCCACTGACACCAACAATGACACATAATTCATTCCACTGACACCAACTGGGCACTGTTCCTTCCACTGACACCAACAATGGGGCATAATTCCTTCCACTTACACCAACAATGACATATAATTCCTTCCACTGACACCAACAATCAGGCACTATTCTTCCCACTGACATCAACAATGGGACAAAATTCCATCCACCAACACCAACAATCGGGCCCTAGTCCTTCCACTGATACCAAAAATTGGGCATTGTTTACTCCCGCTGGGCACAGTGCGGCCCCCCTAAAGTCTGATCTATAGCAATATGGCCCTTTATTTAGAAAGTTTGGAGACCCCTGCTATAGACAATGGGAAGAACTGTCAGGGTCTAGCAGAGAAGAGAAGAATTTGAGGAATGGCATACTATTCATAACAAATTCATGTAGAATTAGTCTATTTGGTGGAGAGCACTTTCAGCATGTGATGTGTTCTAGCAGGACATTCACCTCCTTAGCCCCGCGGCCACAAAGAGCCAGTTGGCCAGCAGATGACAAATGTTTATACAGGGACCAACATCCTCACAATAGTGAAGCCTCTGTGCCAGACAGAAGAAGAGTGGACAAAAGTGACCCGCTGCCACTCACAATGCTGTAGCCACCCCACAGGAAGAAGAAGAGGGGTCACATGGGGAAGGTTCAAAGAAGAAAATAAGAAGTGAACGCAATCACTTAGGAGAAGAACTGGGACGTGCGCAGTAAAGCGGCTGGTCAAAAAGAAATGAACAGATTTCCTCTTCCACACAAGTAAAGTACTCCCTGCTGTGATATTGTATTATGACAGTGGAACTCCTCCACTCTCAGGATACACTGATCAGCTGCTGCAACCCATTGGCTGCTACCACAGATCCGGAAAGTTTTTCCAACAGACATTTCAACAGAAGTAGATCCTTAGATCGACTTGTGTCTATGGCGAGTGGCCATACGTGGACCGAAATTTGGCCAGTCCCTGCTGAACTGGCTAAATTTGAATCCATTAATGGCCAACTTAAAACAAAACCTCACCCTAAGACCCCTTTCACACCGCGCCTCCTAGGGAGTCAGCGGTAAAGTGGTGCTATTTTTAGTGCCATTTTAGTAGTGCTATTCGGCTGCTAGCGGGGTGGTTTTAACCCCCCCCCCCCCCCCACACTAGCGGCCCCATTGATTTTAATGGGTGAGTTCACCGCTCCTTCACTGAGCCAAAGAAGCTGCTGGCAGGACTTTTTCTGATGCCCTGCCAGCACACCACTCCAGTGTGAAAGCCCTCAGCAGCTGTTTTAGGGCGTTTTTCAGGCGCTATTTTTACAGCTATAACACCTGCAAAACACCCTCAGTGTGAAAAGGGTCTAAAGGGTACCTTATACTTTATGCCCTCCTTCCCACTCCACTTCTGTTTTTGGCACCTTTTTGAGAGGGACAAGGGGGAATGGGTACCTGATTTAGACAGAAGTTGCACCAATACCCTTTTTTTTTGTCGGCGAGTATGAGTGTACTAACCACCGATACCTTTGCAATGAGATTTAAGGCCATACAAAATGAATGGGCTCAAATCGCACTGCAAAGAATCGCATTGCATTTTTTTAATGGGAAAGCAGTGCAATTCCTGTCCAAGTTACATGCGGTTTCTCACACCGCTTCTGTGTGAACCCAGATTGAAGTCGCATGTGATTCTTTGCAGGGCAATTTGCACATACTCATTTTGTATGGGCTCAAATCGCACTGGAAAGGTGTTGGTTTTACGTATCAGAGCATTTTCACAAGCACAAGTATTCATGCAAATGCTCAGTATCAGCACCAATACAGGTATCAGTGCAACCCTAGTACCTGCTCTCACTTCCGGTCGGATCACAGTGGCAGATCCACCAGAATTTCTCCATCCCCCCTCCCTGCCCGCAATGTCACAGATCCCAGAAGGCTGTGCAATCATTCATGTACAGCTCGCATGCGCAGTGGGCAGCCGGCTGTGAAGCTGCAAGGAATCAAAACCAAAATGCCCACAGTAAACATGCCAGCACCAGGGACCCAAAGACTGGTGAAGAACTGGTTCAGCTGAAGATGGCGCTGGACCCCAGGACAGATAGTTGTTATTTTATTAAAAATCAGCAGCTACATACATTTCTGGGTTTACTAAGACTTTAACTTACAAGGTGGATACTGATTGGTTGCAATAACCCGACAACATTTTATGTGATAGTTTATGCAAGTATGCATTTTTTCCCTAAAGCATACTATATATACAGTGTATTGTCAAAAGTATTGTGACACCTGTCTTTACATGCACATGAACTTTAATGGCATCCCAGTCTTAGGTCAGGCTCATGTATGTGCGGCCTGAATTCCCACCTGAACTGGACCCAAAGATGCAGAGAAAACTTCTACAATCCAGACCATGTCCACTCCAGAACTGTGTGAACTGGCTCCATTCACACCTTTGGGAAAGTTGTCCAAATGGTTTAGGAGTGTGTCTATAGGAATGTTTGATCATTGTTCCAGAAGTACATTTGTGAGGTCAGGCACTGATGTTGGACAAGAAGGCCTGGCTCGCAGTCTCCGCTCCAATTCATCCCAGAGGTGTTCTATCAAGTTGAGGTCAGGACTGTGCCAGCCAGTCAAGTTCCTCAAGTTCCTCCACCCCAAACTCACTCATTCATGTCTTTATTGCTTTGTGCACCAATCCAAATCATTTGGTGGATGGGGGATTAAGGTGTGGGGTTGTTTTTCAGGTGTTGGGCTTGGCCCCTTAGTTCCAGTGAAGGGAGGCATCAACATACCAAGACATGTTGGACAATTTCATGCTCCCAACTTTGTGGGAACAGTTTGGGGATGGCCTCTTCCTGTTCCAACATGACTGCACACCAGTGCACAAAGCAAGGTCCATAAAGACATGGATGAGCGAGCTTGTGGTGGAAGAACTTGACTGGCCTAGAGAGAGTCCCAACCTCAACCCAACAGAACACCTTGGGATGAATTAGAGTGGAGACTGTGAGCCACATCAGTGCCTGACCTCACAAATGTGCTTCTGGATGAATGATCAAACATTCCCATAGACACACTCCCAAACCTTGTGGACAGCCTTCCCAGAAGAGTTGAAGCCGTTATAGCTGCAAAGGGTGGGCCAACTCAATATTGAACCCTACGGACTAATGGCCCGTACACACGATCCGAATATCATACAACCGATCCTACGACCGTTTCCGCTTAATAGTTGCAAGCAGAAATTTAAAAGCTAAATAAAGTCGTGAAAATTCTCATACGGCAGAAAAAAAAAATCAGAAGTGATGTAATATATTTGTATTGCATTTTCGGAAACAACAACTATACTGACTAACCGAAAATCATACGATCTGGAATTGTAGGAGGAAAATTATCGTGCATGCCCGATCGAATAAGATTGAATGAACGGTCGTGATCGGCTGTCGAAAGTAGTGTACACACGATCAGAAAATGGTACGATCCTTCCTCGGACAACCATTTTCGTACGATATTCGGATCGTGTGTATGGGCCATAAGACTGGGATGCCATTAAAATTCATGTGTGTGTAAAGGCAGATGTTCCAATACTTTTGTTTGACAATAAAGTATATATATATATATATATATATATATATATATATATATATATATATATATATATATATATATATTTTTTTTTTATGTATATATTGGCTGAATTGCCTTTTTGTAGCCTATATACAGGACAAATTTGTTTACAAACAATAGCAGTAAATCGATGTACTTAAGATATGGATTCACCATTGCGGAGGAGAAGGCGATAATACAGGAATAGAAGTTAGGACTCCCAGCATGCTCCTCGACCACAAGCTCCCTCATGTTAAACTTAGTAACGTCTCTCCTAAGGCATGTGTGGAGTTTTTGGAAGGGGCAGTTTAAGGAGAAGCTGAGACATTGGGGACATATGCATCCGGCGGTGACGGACAGTGACACAAGGCTGGCCAGGCAGGGACATCTTGCCAGCTCTGCAGATCTTAGCTCCGTGGCCTTACAAGGAGATGGCAGTGAGGGGGGGTTGGGAGGAATGGTGGGTGATGTAGGATGAGAACACAGATACATGTTTGAGGTGATGGGTAACGTTCTAAAATTTCCTGCTGCTGTCAATATTTTACTGCTGTTGCACTTTTATTGCTACTACTAGCAAAAAGCATTAGATTGTAAGCTTTTCAGCTCATGTCTACCAAGGAATCAATGTATACTGGGGGCAAAAAAAAAGGATGGAATACCATGTATAAATTCTCCAATCCCACTTTATATTTTCAGCCTAAACGGGGTTAATAAAGCCTGGCCCGTCTCCTGTTCTAACAGATGGTAATGTTTAAAAAAGAATAAAGCAGTTCCTAATATATCACTTTCTACGAGCAGCTGTCCCAGCCTGGGGGTGACGGGATGATGATAACTTAGCGATCTTCAGTCTTGGCTGAAATAAAATGATTACTTTTTTTTTTTTGCCAGTCAGCACTGTACTTTTCCTAAACCACAAAAATGAAGACGTTTTTAAAGATCTAAAATGGCTGCAGTTGGCCGCCGTACAGAAAACCATGATATAAATTTATAGCAGGATTAGCATTAACTAATCTAAATAGGTAATTGTGCGCATTTTATAAGATTATTGTGTATGTAAACCCAAACAGATTATTTTTTGTTTTTTTTACATGTTTGAGGTCAAACTGTGTATGGTTGTTTTTGTGAATCTGTTGCAAAGCTTTATACCTGAAGATCCTGCCAGTAACAGTACTTCCTGTTGCAGGCTGACAACGCTAGGCCACTGCCTAATCAGCAGGGGTGTTATCAACCTGACATCTGTGCTAATTCACAGCTCCCAACTGTCCCTGATTTGGAAGAAGGGACTTTTTTAAGGCAGGGCAAAAGGGGCAGCTGCACTGGGCCCCGTCATTGTTGTGGGGCCCAAAGCAGCTGCCTCAAACTTGCCAACTATCCCAGTTTAAATTCCCTTGTCCCTTGAAGTTTTAGTCCTGTGCTGTGGCCCGATATCTCAGTGTGAAGTGCTGCTATTAATGCTGCCCAGCTCTGCCCTATTGTTGTGTACAGATGACTCACCTGTAGACCCTGTGTTCACATGTCAATTACCGGCATTCATATGTAAATAGCGACAGCATTCATATCTAAATAGTGGCGGCATTGATATGTATAGGGGTCATATCCACAGTAATCTCTAGCAACCAAACAACAAGCAGAAATTATGTGCTGTAACCACTAGCAACTAATCAGTGAGCCGTAATGTGTGCTGTAACCTCTAGCAACCAGTCAGTGAGCGGTAACGGTACACTGTAACCTCTGGCAACCAATTGCAATAGCTGCCTGATCTGAATCAATAAACTGATTTCTTCATCAATATTCTTTTATATATTTTTGGTAAAAAAAAAAAAAAATCACAATAAGTGTATATTGATTGATTTGCGCATAAGTTATAGCGTCTCCAAAATAGGGGATAGATTTATAGGATTTTTATTATAATTTTTTTTTTTTTTACGAGCATTAGCGGTAATCAGCGATTTTCAGCAGATTGCGACATTGCGATGGACAGATCGGACACTTTTGGCACTTTTTTGGGACCAGTGACATTTATACAGCAATCAGTGGTATAAAAATGCACTGATTTCTGTATAAATTACACTGGCAGGGAAGGGGTTAACACTAGGGGGCGATCAAGGGGTTAAAGCAGAAGTCCCACAAAAATTATTGTTTTAAAAATCAGCAGCTACAAATACTGCAGCTGCTGATTTTTCAAATAAGGAAACTTACCTGTCCCAGGGTCCAGCGATGTCGGCACCCGAGGCCGAACCGTCCCTCGGTCCTCGGATGCTGCCACCTTCTTCGGTAAGGGAATTAGGAAATGAAGCCTTGCGGCTTCGCTTCCCGGTTCCCTACTGCGCATGCGCAAGGCGCAGGTATCTGCACCCCCCCCCTGAAAGATGCCAAATGTGACACCGGAGGGGGGGGGGTTTGAAAAGCGGAGGTTCAATTTTTGTGTGAACCTCTGCTTTACGTGTTCCCTGGGAGGTGATTCTAACTGCAGGGGAGTGGACTGACTCACTAGGAACAGACGATCACTATGTTCTCCTGTGTCAGAACAGGGATCTGTTTGTTTACATTGACAGATCCCTGTTCTGGCTCTCTGTGGAGCGATTGTGGGTGGCCAGCGGACATCGCAGCTGCCGGCCACATGCATCAGCTCTCCTGCCATGCAGCGGGCACACGCGCATGCCTGCTATAGCTGTTAAAGGGACCGATGTACAACTACGGCAATTCGCGGGATCGAGCCAACCTGCCGCAGTATAAAGACGGCGGCTGGTCAGCTAATGGTTAACTAATCTTTTTTTTTTGTACAATTTTCCTTTAAGGGGGGGGGGGGGGGTACTTTTGCTAATAGGTGTCCCTTGTTTCCATCTCAAAAAGTTGCGAGGTATGCTAATTCAGTTGCCCATTCAGGGTGCCTATTTGATAGTGTTGATAGGCAACCCACTAGCTAACTTAAAGTGTTACTAAACCCAGGACCCTGCATTCACTATATCTGGTCTCCTACAGTACACAGAACTTAAAAATGAAAATATTTTAGTAAATAAAAACTGCTAAATACTTTTTCTCATCAGCAGTATGAAACAGTCTTGTGACTTCTACCAGTGTCTGGTTAAAGCTTGTAGGAGGAACTTTTATTCTACTCTTACTGTCCTATAAGACTGCAGGATCCCTGACCCTCGGTCAGGACAGTGCTGATTGGCCCTGTGCTGATCATATGCACTCTCCCAAGAAAAAAAAATCTCTCTAGCAATACACACCAAACTGAGCATGTGCAGAGTGCCCCCAAGGATCTGTACTATCAGGAGATGGATTGGGGACATTAGACGATGGGGTGGAACAAAGAAGACAGAATCAGCCTTATTTCACCAGAGGATTAACTGCTTAGGTTCCACAGTGAGTATAATAAGCATGCTTTACTGCATATACAGACTGATTTTACTGTTGTGGGTTTAGTAACACTTTAAGCACCACAAACAGCAGACTTTAGCTGGTCATACACTGTTCAAGTTTCAGTTGTCCATACTTTGCTTAATGGTTGGCCCCCTTGGCCCCCTCCTGAACAGTGGCTGCAGCCAATCACTTGCAGAATTATTTCTGACAGTAGGCACCAGCTGCTATCAGAAATAATTAGCTCCTTCAGAGGGAGTTTGTATAGGCTGCAGGCTGAATGAACAAAATCTATCAGTGTATGGCCAGGTTTACAAGACCCCAATTTCGAGGCGTTGACTTGGTGTCAACCTGCAACAGGAAGTGCTTTAAAATGGTAGGATCTCCAGATAAGAAACTATGCAACTGATTTACATTAAAAATACTTGCTTAGGAAAACTGTATACATTAATATGTGATGCCTAACCCATTAAAAATAGATTTTGGGTTTCCCTGTTTACATACTCTCTAAAACCCCTTTCACATTGGGGCATTTTTCAGGCGCTTTAGTGTTAAAAAAGCGCATGTAAAGCGCCTGAAAGAAGCCTCATCTGCAATCCAAATGTGAAAGCCCAAGTGCTTTGAGAACCCTTTCACAATGTCAGCGCCTGAAAAACGCTGGTAAAGCGCTGCTTAAACTAGCGGCGCTTAAACTAGCAGCGCTTTACCAGCGTTTTTTGAGCGCTAGCGGGGAGCTTTTAACCCCTGCTAGTGGCCAAATGAAGGGTTAAAAGTGCCCACAAAGCGCCGATGCCAAAAGTGCTTTGCAGGCGTTTTGCTGGCGCTTCCCATTGATTTCAATGGGAAGGGGCGCTTTAGGATCGGTGTATTCACTGCTCCAAAAGCGCTGCAAAGAAGCTGCTTGCAGGACTTTTTTTGATGCTGTGCCAGCATAGTGCATCAGTGTGAAAGCACTCGGGCTTTCACATTGGGATTGCAGATGAGGCTTCTTTCA
Organism: Lithobates pipiens; assembly: GCF_037356315.1. NCBI lineage: Eukaryota > Metazoa > Chordata > Amphibia > Anura > Ranidae > Lithobates > Lithobates pipiens. Next base: position 186,930,880 of record NW_027507686.1, on the reverse strand, counting down.
GGCGCTTTACATGCACTTTTTTAACGCTAAAGCGCCTGAAAAACGCCTGAAAAATGCCCCAGTGTGAAAGGGGTCTAAGACTGGACTCACACCTTTCTGTGTGCTGCCATTGGTATTAGTAGGCCCTATAACACATGTCTGCTTGGGTGTGAATGATCCCCTACATCCACATTGGTATATACAGTACATACATGATATGTTTGTGTTTTATTTAAAGGGCTTATTCATACTGATATGTTTATCGCACAATAACACGTTAAACATTGATTGAAATGGTGCCAGTCCACTACTGTATGGACGAAAAGCTGAATGCCCACTTTTTATTATGTTAACACACGTCAAAGGCAGTAGTGGCTAGTGCTCAATATTTTGGGGAGGGCGGCAAACAAACTTCACTCACATTAACGTCACCCCCGCCTGCGGGAGACAGACGGTGTTGATCAGCGGCCTCACCTTAGTAGACTGATGCTGCTCCTCGCTCCAGCTTCCCAAGGGAAGAGAGCCGGGACCATTGCTTCTCCTCCCGGCCGAACAGGAAGTCGGTCCTGAGACCCGATTGGCCAGGAGTCCTAAGACTCCCTGGCCAATCGGGTCTCAGGATCGGATTCCTGATTGGCCAGGAAAAAAAGCAGAAAGACATTAGCGAATATTAATTTGCTAAAGTCACACAACCGGGTGGACTCAGGGCGCAGTACTCTGTGCCCTGAGTCCACCATTTTTTTAAACCAATTTGAGTCTTCAGCTGTAATCGTGTGCTTAAAACAAAAAAACAAAAAAAACACTGAAATCCATGCGTCCGGTGCCCTACATGTAGATTAGGGGCCGGGCTTATGGATTAGAGGGGGGGGGGGGGCGGCGCCCCTGCAGCCCTAATGGAGCGGCCGCCACTGATCAAGGGGTCCATTTATGAAATTGGATATGCATGTACATGAAGTCTGTAGAGCCAAAAACGCACCTTGCTGCGTGTAAAAAAATAAAATCCCTGCACCTTTCCAAAAAAGGCACAAGTGAAAACTGCATAGTTGTGAATGTGACCCATAGGAATGTTAAATGGACTGTAGTGTGTTTCTGCAAATGCACTGCAAAATGCATAGGCGTGAGCCTAGCCTTAGCCCAATGTACAATTTAATGTATTGGGGTGAACTGGTCCCCTCTCTCTCGCTCTCTCTCACTCTCTCTTTCTATATATATAGATGTATAGCTGATCAACCCAAATTTTTTGTTAACACATCTACTTGTCTAGCGCATACTAGGACTAGGTAACACTCTATTTCTAAGGTGCAGTTACCAGCAGCAACCACAGGGTGGAACACTTTGTCAAGTTTTTCCACCTATTACCCACTACCCAGGTAAATCACTAATGGTAGGGTACAGTAGAGTCTATTCACTAAACTGTAACTGTAATAGTCATTATTTTTAGCAATAACAGCCAATGAGAGCTAAACCCAATATGCACATATTTTAAAATAATAATTGTTTATTCTAATAACACATGCAAAATAGCTTAGTGAATGCAGCCCCCAATGACAATAGATGAAATGCTCGCAGTCTGAACAGCTAGCTGGAATGAAAAGAATACCCAGATACAGCAATCAGCAATGTAAGGGTAAAGGACTCTAAATTCAGGAGCCTAATGGGGAACAGATGGTAAAAAGTGTCGCTGTTCAGATATGCATACAGACTTGTGTCTCAGCTGATCTGCACAGCCATTCCGTTGCATGCTTGTGAACTGATGGCGAGACTGCCTGAAGGCAAACATTACAGTAGCGAATAGTTGAAATAATCTGCCTTTTCAGATTCCTCCCCTTTAAATGGTTGTGTATTTCCACTTTTCTACCCAAACTGTGCATAATGTGCATACGCTGGCAAGCATTTTTAACCACTTTAAGACCAGGCCTATTTTTCAAACTTGTTATCAAGTTAAAATCAGTTTTCTTTGCTAGAAAATGACTTAGAACCCCCAAACATTATATATTTTTTTTCTAACACCCTGGAGAATAAAATGGCGGTTGTTGCAATACTTTTTGTGACACCGTATTTGCGCAGCGGCCTTACAAGCACACTTTTTATGGAAAAAAAACACTTTTTTTAAATAAAAAAATAAGGCCAGAGTTAGCTCAATTTTTTTTTAGATTCTGAAAGGTAAAGATAAATTTATACTCGACATGTCACGCTTCAAAGTTGCGCCCGCTTGTGGAATTGCGACAAACTTTTACCCTTAAAAATCTCCATATGTGATGTTTAAAAAATTCTACAGGTTGCATGTTTTGAGTTAAAGAGAAAGTCTAGGGCTGGAATTATTGCTCTCGCTCTAACGATCACGGCGATACCTCACATGTGTGGTTTAAACACCGTTTTGATATTATTATTATACGCAATTTATATAGCACCAACAGTTTACGCAGTGCTTTACAATGTATAGGGGGGACAACAGAATTACAGTACAGTTCAATACAAAAGGTACAGGGGGGTCCTGCTCGTAGAGCTTACATTCTAAAGGGAGGGGGTGGTACAAAAGGTACCGTAATAGCCGGAGCAGACAATGAGTTGATGGGCGCTACTCACATATGCGTTCGCTTCTGCGCGCGAGCCTGGTCGGACGAGGCACATTTTAAAAGAAAAAATGTTTTTCTTATTTATTTTACATTTTATTTATAAATTTTACACTGTTATATAATAAAAAATAAAATAAAAAAAGTGTCACTTTTATTCCTATTACAAGTAACGGAGAAGGAGCAAAAATACAGCAGAAAAAGCAGCAAAGATGCAACAAAAAGGGTGGGACTTTATATGAAGCTCATGGTTACAAAATGAATAGAGTGGTGGATAGTAAAATATTTAATACATAGATACATGTTTACATACATTGTATTTCACATACAAAGAAATGCACACTTCTATGGTGCCAAAAAACGGTAATAATTATCTGGTAGTAACATATTTATAAACATTAATCATATGATAGAAAAAAAAGCATGACAGGACCTCTTAAATATGAGATCTGGGGTCAAAAAGACCTCAGATCTCATATTTACACTAAAATGGAATAAAAAAAAATAATAAAAAATTAAATGTAATAAAAAAAAAATGTTGCTTTAAGAGCTATGGGAGGAAGTGACGTTTTGACGTTGCTTCCGCCCTGCAATGGTATGGAGACGGGTGGCAGCCAGCTTCCCCTCACTCATCTCCATACCTAACAAGAGACAGGACATGATCGTCTCCGCCGGTAAGCGGAGAAGAGCACCCGAGATCGGCGGGAGGGGGGCCCCTCTCACGTCATCGATAAAAGTAATCTCACGTCGAATCCGCCGCAGAGACCACTTTTATCTGAAAGCGGACCGCCCTCTGAAGAAAATTATTATGGTAGCTAGCTGCTGCCATAGCAACAATATCCTTCTTCGAACAGCCAATGTATAACGACGGCGGGTGGTCTGTAAAGGGTTAATGTGTGTCTCAGTGTATTTTCTATAGTTTTTTGTTTCTTTATTATATTATGATGTGCCGCGGAGTGTTGCAATGCCTTACAGTGCATTGCAACAGACTGTCCATCGCAAAATAAAACATGTCCAATTTTTTCCAACACACGCCAATGCATTTATGCAGAGGAGAAAAATAGTAAATAAGGCTATTTGCTTTTTCCTTGTGTTGGAACTATCTTGGGCTATGTAACCCAATACCGCTGATGTAAGCAAGCCCTAATCCGTAAATTTAGGATGTTAAAGTGATTGTAAATGATCACCTTGTAAAACAACCCAATCAGTTTAAAATAGAAATTAAAAGCAAAACATTTTGTATAGATATAAAAATAGATTATAAATACCTTGTCCCCCTTTTTTTTTATAAGTGATCGCATTCCCTCTGTTCTAAGCTGCATAAGAGCTGGGGGAAGGAGAAGCAGCAGTAGACTGAGCTTCCCAGTGAATGACTGTGTAGGGGGGTGTGTCAGAACAAGTCTGATCATTGGGGGAGAGCAGGCTGAGTTCCCAGCACAGCTAGAGAACTGACCATGGCGGGTCCTCCTGCTTAGTGTAGTCCGTTTTTAATAGGAAAGCAGAGGGACTGGCAGGAACACCAGCAATTTCACATAAAGGAAGCTACAAAAAGAACAGGAGCACTTTCTCATACAAGTGCATGCTACAGCAGGCACATAATAGGAATATGAAGTGTTGGGGTAACAAACGCTTTAAGTGATACCCTTTTTTTGGCAAATGTAAAAAGCAGAATTAAGTCCCTGCTTTTTATTGCAGAGGAGACCTGCAATGTTTCTTCTTCTTCCTCCCTGCCTGCAACTCACTTTACATTCTGACGGAGTGCCTGGGGTGACTGTACTTCTGCACATGCGCAGGAGTGATATCATCCCACGCTGGCCAATGAAGTCAAATGCAGCTTGGCACCCAATAGAAGCCAGGTAGAAGATGCTGGTGCCAGCAAGGAAGGTTGGATTAGGAAAAGGGAATGGTAAGTATCAGAACTTTGGATCCATTTTAAGGTATTAAAGAGGAAGTAAACTCTCCCACTCTGATGCTTCTTTTCATTTAGTCCATTCTAATAAGTAATTATCAAACTATAGCCAACTGTAATCCAGCCCAAATTGCATATTACTTACTGTTTAAAGAAACTTTAAAAAACTTGCTTCCAGGGGTTAGGCAGCGCCATCTTAAGTATTGTTTTCTGAGTCCACAGTGGAGTGTATTTCTGCTGTTACATTGAGCACTTCCTGTACTGTTAACCAAGCCTCCTTCTCAATCCAACGTTTCTATGGCAACCCTGCTTCCCTGTTCATAGCTGACTTGTTTTATTTCATAGTATTTACTTGTGCCGATTGTCTAATGTTTGCCTTTGTCAGTCTTATCAGCTTCAACTGATAAGACTGCAGTAATAGCCAGGTTTACACTGCATGTGATGTCACATGGTCACACAGTGTGTAGGAGGAAGCTCTGAATGATTCTGCAGCCTCCTGGGATATCAGTGGTGTGCCGTAGGAAGTCCTGATAACAGATAAACAAGCACATAGAGAGTGTACCGTAAATCAGGGGAGATCTGGGCATCCTCAGTGACGTTATTCTAAATAACAAAAAGGATTACAACAGTACAAGCAAGTAAGGAGACATCTACAAGCAGTGTTCATTAGGGTTTTTTTATGCTGATTTACATGGGACAAAGTTGTGGGGGAGAGTTTACAACCACTTTAAGGTAATAAAGGTGCAAGTATTTAGAACCCAATGGTTTCCTTTCTTGAGCATAATGCACAGCTCCATTTAAGTTTATTTCTTAAATAGTTGAAACTTAAACCTTTTTTATTCAGCCAGCAGATGGCTAAACTATCAGCCCACCTAACCATCTCCATCCACACAAATTAAATAGATGGTGGAATTTCACCCCTACTGTATTCTGCCAGCAGCTTTTACAGTAGTTAGAATATAGTACATATACAGTATAAAGAAAAAAAATTTCCTTCGTCAGGCATCGATCAAACAATTGACTGTTGAGCAGGGACAGCCACACACTGATCAAACTTTGGCTGGTCCCTGCTGAACCAGCCAAATTTTGATCAGTCTTTTGCCAGCTTTAGGGCCCTTTCACACGGGCTGTCTGATGAGGTTCACCTGTCAGTTTTTCAGGTGGACTTCCAGTCTCTTCTATGGAGCGGCAGATGTCAGCGGACACATTTCTGCTGACACCCACCGCCATCCAATCTGATCCTGCCCGCAAAAACCAGACGGAATGGTGGTCCTCTTTTCCATCCGTCTGGCGGATCGGACAGACGTGGACAGGCAGTCCTTTTTTATCTGATTTCCCAATAGGGAAGAGCGGGGCTGTGTCCGTATCCACTCTGCACAGCGGAGCAGACAGGACCTATCATCCACCAGATCAGCAGAGCAATCCCCCACTGAGCAAGCTGAATCCACTAGACGAAGGCATCTGGTTGTACCCAAATCAATCGATCTGCCCATAGATGGATCGAATATTGGCTGGTCCAAGATTTCAACCATCTATTGCCAGCTTAAGAGGGTAGCATGGCAATGGTTAGTATAAGATGTTTACTTTTTGCTTACTCTGCTACAAAGTCAACCTGTTACTTTCTCTACCATAGGTTTACTTCAAGCTCTTTTTCAGAAGTTTTTACAGAGCAGTCATTTTAATCTTGTACATTCATATATCATGCATTGTATATAATTACCACCGGTTTATAGTTAAGCATATTAGAGTATTAGATGCCACTTCTGCCACCTCTAATTCTCGCCTGCAGCTAATCTCTGGCAGCTAATCAGTCTTCTTCTGGCTCAATTTTACATAGTGTAGAGGTCTTACTAGAAGAGGGATGTCCAGGCTGTCACCACTCATGGAGTTTGTCCCACTACAACCCAGAAGATAGCTTAGCTCAGACAGATAAGGAATGGTCACAGTTTTACACAAATCTGCTGACAATATACCTGATAATGTGCTTTCATAAATCGCAATAGTCATTAATGCTAAGCATCAGTAAACCATGTTCCTAAGTGCCTCAAGTGTCTGACTGTCATTCTAAGGCCGCGTACACATGAGAGGATTGTCCGTCCAACTAAGTCCGTCAGACAATCCGACAGACAGTCCGTCCTACTTTTGAATGAACGGACTTGACCACACAAGATGAACAGACAGTCCATTGAAAGCTTGCGCGATGACGTGTACAGCACGTACGACGGGACTAGAAATACGACGTCCAATACACTGCAATGCAACCTTCGGCCGTGTAAATCCTTTCTGAGCATGCGCCATACTTAGTCCGTCCAACTAGCCTACTCACGAGCGGACTGTCCGCTGAAACCAAAGTTGGACGGACTGTATTACGGAAATTCCGAAAGACTTAGTCCGCCAGACTGTCCGCTGAAAAAGTCCGCTGAAGCCCACACACGAGCGGACTGTCCGCTGAAACACGTTTCAGCGGACTAAGTTGGACGGACAATCCTTATGGTGCAGGTTGTAGTGTCTAGTTCACATCACAACTGTTGATAACAATGGGACATATGTGTTTGGATGAAGCAACATCCCATACCAGCCAAGCAGGAAATCTACTGCCACCAGAATTAAAAATTGCATAGAAGGAATGCAGCCAATCTGGTTAGAACTACCATTTTTCATGAAGATGTAATACATCAGACCACTGACTTTTTGTGTAATGTGTGTAATGCAGGAGAGGTATTCCCACACACATGTGAAATAATGAATGTGGCGCTAACTCAGCAGGTACAAAAAAAGTGTGTAGTGCAAAAACATCAAATTACAAAATCAACAAGCAACAAATTCATAAATAGTCCAAAATTACATGTTCAAAAGTGAATAAGGATCCACAATCTTTAATATTATCTAGATATATGGAAGTAAAAGGTGCAGTGATCAAGTGCAGGAAAGTTCATCCAGTCCTAAAATTGTAATCACAATCTCTCCCACCTTCCGTGATCCACCATAGGTGTACCCCAGCCTCTCAGATAAAGACTCCAGTGGGTCTAATGACGCCTCCGGTAAATAATCCAAGGATCCTCTCCAGTCACGCAATCACACTAGGACACGGCATGACCCCAATCTGTGTAAAGAGCTGCGTCCGCGGCACTTTAACCATGTGATCGGCTGTGTCCAATCACAGCCAGTCACATGTAAACAAGAAGTGCTGGTAATCGGCTCTCCACACCTTACACTGACAGAGCGGCATCTCCTCACAGGGAATATGTAGGAATGTAATCAGGGCACTGATCATCAGTGCCCTGATTACAATAAATAAATATAGTGTCAGAAACAGTGCCCACCAATGCCAGCATACAGTGCCCACCGGTGGCAGCAATCAGTGCCCACCACTACCCACAAGTGCCACCAATCAGTGCCCATCAGCCATGCCAGTCAGTGCTGGCAATCAGTGCCGCCTATCAGCGCTGCCGATCAATGCCCATCACTTCCCAGTGTTGCCCATCAATGGTCAACAGTGCCCATATGTACTGCCTATCCGTTCCGCCTATCAGTGCCGCCTATACATGCCCACCAGTGCCGCCTATCAGTGCCCGCCACTGCCACCTATCAGTGCCGCCTATTATTGCCCATCAGTGCCACCTAACAGTGCCCATAAGTGCTGCCTATCAGTGCCCATAAGTGCGGCATATTAGTACCTCCTCATCAGTGCCCATAAGTTCTGCCTCATCAGTGCCCATAAGAGACACCTCATCAATGCCCACCAGTTCAGCCTATCATTGCCCATTGGTGCCACCTCATCAGCGCCCATCAGTGATGGCGAAAAATTACTTAGTTACAAAATTTACTGACAGGGAAAAAAGTAAAAAACATGTCTTTTTCAAAATTTATGGTCTTTTTTTTTTTTGGTAAAAAATAAAAAAAACATCAGTGATTAAATACCACCAAAATAAAGCTCTATTTGTGTGAAGAAAATGATAAAAAATGAGTGGGTACAGTGTAGCATGACCGCGTAATTGTCATTCAAAGTGCGACAGCGCTGAAAGCTGATAAATGGCCTGGGCATGAAGGGGGTGTAAGTGCCTGGTAGGCAAGTGATTAATTCAAAACCCCTGATCTAATGTAAACACAGCAGAGATGCAAAAAGCAGAGAGAGAAAGCAAAGTGCTGAGATTTAAATGGAATATTCTAGATTGTAAGCTCTAAGGAGCAGGGAACTCTGATCCCTCCTGTATTGATTTGTATTGTAACTGTACTGTCTGCCCCCATGTTGTAAAGCACTGCGCTATATAAATGCTCTATAATAATAATTTGAACCATATCCTGGCTGCAGTACAGTACTGCTTAAGGAAGAAGTCCTCCCTTGGAGGAGCTCATACTGCCAAACTGTCCCGATTTCAGCAGGGCTGTCCTGGGATCTAAACCAAAACCCCGTGGTCCCTGTGATCCCATGGACCCACCCCGTATCCCGATCCCGGGTGCTCTTTCCAGCAAGCAGTCCCGGTATTTGAATAACGCACATTTACCCTCCCTAAGTTCTTACAACTTCTGTTAGGCGGTGTGGAGGAGTTCTGGATGCAGTAAACTAAATCAATGAAGATCAATAAAAAATAGCCTGACTGTTTTCAGGATAGCAGTGGCAGTTCAGTGACTGATATTACTTTTTACCTGGAAATTCTAAGCTGATCATAGACTTTAAAGAGTACGGCGTTGTCAGAAAACACTAAGCCCTTGTACACACGGTCGGACATTCTGACAACCAAATCCGTTGGATTTTGTCCGACGGATTTTGTCCGAAACTGTTGCATACACACGGTCGGACAAAGTTGTCGGAAAATCCGATTGTACATAACGTGATGACGTTATTTCGTTATGACGGGACTACGTTCAGGCTAGTAGCCAATAGCTTTGGTCTAGGAATTTGATCTGAGCATGCGTGGCACGTTGTCCGTCGGAGTAGGCTACACATGATAGGAGTATGTCCGATCGGAGCATGTTGTCGGAAAATTTTATAGTTGGAAAACTTGGATTCATCGGATATTCCCGACGGAAACAGTCCGATGGAGACCACACACAGTCGGATTATCCGACAATACGGTCCGATCGGACACATTCCATTGGAATCTCCGACCGTGTGTACAAGGGCTATCATTTTGTAATAAAGGGATGACATCCTCACAGTTTACTAGGGTTACCTGCATACAGTAGGGATTAGTAGAGTGATTTAGCAACATTACCTTTACAGTTGGTGAAAATTCAACAAGGATCTTTTTATTTTTTCCTTTTTGGTGTTTTGGGGTGAAAAAAGTTTGAAATGGCTAGGTTAATCAATGATCAGGTTACCCACCACAAGGTCCAGGAGAGTTGAAAGGAACATATTTAACTCTCAGAAGTTATTTAAAGCCTGCTGCACACTTATCACCGAAAACCACCTTCATTTTGCCTTCCCCATGGGCCATTTCCTCAAAATGGGGACATTCTGCAGAAATCTTATTTTCAATAATGTTTCAGAAATTAAAACTTTCAGTTTCACTCATCCTTGATGAAAAGGAATGACGTACTTTGAGTTCAAAGGATTATCTGCACTCTAGTCTCATCCAGTGATGGGGTCGGCAGCGTATCTACATGGTTTGAGGTCTCAATCCCTACAGATAGCTGGAGCTGCCTGAAATAAATTATATGCCGTGAACGTTGCGTTATAAAGTCATAGGTACCATGGTAACCGATTGCAAATGTCTGTCAGTCTGAGCCAATGTTTGTCTGTCAATGTGTTTCAGGTGTATTGCAAAGAATGTTTAATCCATAATCATGGAATCGGAACATAAAAGGTCACCCCCTAGTCCCATGACCTGTATCTGGATTTGGCTCTTTGGCACACCGCAGCATTTGGCGTGTTTCGGGTGCAGTCCTTTTCAGCAAAATGCAACCTTCATAAAGATGAACTGACATGCACTTAAAATTCACTGCACTGAAACTGCACCACATGAAATGAATATATGAATATAGCACCCTAATGCTTTGAATTTCATACATGAGCTCTTCTTGTTGCCATAGCAGCTATTCGGTCTCTATATTACATTTCCACAGAAAAGTATGAGAGCAGAAAGCTTGCTAACTCTTGTAACTTCAAACCTCACACTAACCTTTCCTGTAATCCTAGAACTAGCCCCTCCACAACCCTACACCTAACCGTACCTGCAACCCCAAACCTTACACTAACCCTGGTTTAAATGTTATCCTAAAACTAACTCTACATTTAACCCCCAACCCTAACAATTACCCTCCTCATAAACCTCACATTAACCCTCTCTGTAACCCTAATACTGACCCACTAATCCTCCCTGTAACCTCTACACTAACCTTCCTTGTAACCCTCATACTAACCCTCTCTGTAAACCCAAGAACCCATCCAGTAACCCTCATACTAACCCTCTCTGTAACCTTAATACTGACCCACTAACCCTCTCTGTAACCTCTACACTAACCTTCCTTGTAACCCTCATACTAACCCTCTCTGTAACCCCAACACTAACCCATCCTGTAGCCCTCATACTAACTTTCTCTGTACCCCAACACTAACCCATCCTGTAACCCTTATACTATCCCTTTCTGTAACCCCAAACTAACCATCCTGTAACCCTCATACTAACTGTATCTGTACCCCAACACTAACCCATCCTGTAACCCTCATACTAACTCTCTCTGTACCCCAACACTAACCCATCCTGTAACCCTCATACTAACTCTCTCTGTACCCCAACACTAACCCATCCTGTAACCCTCATAATAACCGTTTATGTAACCCCAACACTAACCCATCCTGTAACCCTCATACTATCCCTCTGTGTAACCCCAAACTAACCCATCCTGTAACCCTCATATTAACTGTCTCTGTACCCCAACACTAACCCATCCTGTAACCCTCATAATAACCCTCTATGTAACCCCAACACTACCTCATCCTATAACCCTCATACTAACCCTCTCTGGACCCCAACACCAACCTATGCTGCAACACCCATACTAACCCTCTCTGTAATCCCAACACTATCCCTTACTGTAACTCTCACACTATTCCTCCTTGTACCCTTATCAGCAGCCCTCTTTGAAACCCTTATACTAATGCTCTTTGTAACCCCAACACTAACCCAATCCTGTAACCCTCCCATTATCCTTATCTGTAACCCTAACACCATCCCTCTTTTTAGCCCTCACACTAACCCTTCCTATAACCTCAACACCAACCCTCCTTGTAACCCTCATACTAAAACTCTCTGTAACCTTAACATTAACCCTCATTATAATCTTCACACTAACCCTCTTTGTAACCCCAACACTAACACACTAACTCTCCATGTAACCCTCACACTAACTCTCTCTGTAACCCCAACACTAACCATTGCAGGAACCCTTACACTATCCCTATATGCAACCCCAATATTAACCCACTAACCCTTCCAGTACTGCTTGTACTAACCCTCTCTGTAACCCCAAAGCTAACCGTCCCTGTAACCTTCACACTAACACCCCCTGTAATCCTAACCTACCCTCTCTGTACCCCCAAACCTTACACTAACCCCAGTGTAAACCTTATCCTAATACTACCTCTTCCTTTAACCCTGACCCTAACACCAACTTTTGCCACAACCTTCACACTACCCTTCCTGTAATCTTATCATTAAACCCTCCCCCCCATACTCATACCTAGTACCAGTGAAAAACATATTATAACGCTAATGCTCCCTTTAACCCCAACCCTAACACAAACCCTCAATGTAAATCTTAACAATCACCCTCACATTAGCCCTCTCTGTATCCCTAACCCTCACACTACTCATCCTTGTAACCCTAACACAAACCCTTCTTGTAACCCCAACCCTTATCCCTCTCTGAAAACCGCATCCAAACGTAGTATCCCCAACACTAGCCCTCCCTTTAACCCTCACGCAATCCCTCCCTGTACCACCTAAGCTGGGTATACATTAGTAGTTTTTTGAACGAACAGTGGTACAAAAATTTATACTAAATTTCTTAGTACATTTGATGACTTGACAAATGTCATTGGAAAGTACTTCAACGTTTCCTTTTTTTTAACATTCGATTTTGGAATGAATGTAACTTCCTGAACAAAAACCTCATGTACTGTTTGAAAATTTGTTAGTTCAAGAAACACTTTCAGTCCTGTTCCTTCAAATTTTTTTGCCACTGCGGTCAAAAATTGTGGTTGATATAACACTACTAACAATTAGATAATCAAATAAACATTTTTAAAACAAAACTTTTTAAATTAAATTTTACTAGTGTATGGTCAGCAAACTAGCTAGCCACAGACTGAACAGGAGAAAATCAATTGATTTCCCCTTTCATGCTAAAGGGTGAATTGAGCAATCTCCACTACTGGATATTGTGCCCAAGCACCCACGAATGCGGAATACCTGAATAGTGACTGTATCTGATAGGATACAGCCACTGTTCATCCAATAACTTTCCTCCTGGATCAATGCATTTTTAAAATTGTGCTTGCCAACTTTGCTTAAATTTTTGCCAATTTGGCAGTAATCGGCCAAAATTCAAGCAATGTATGGCCAGCCCAACCCTACATACTGTAAAGTTAACCTTGTGTTTGCATACACACCTCCCCTGCGCTGAAGATCTACCTTCCCTATGGAAAATTATAAATTCCAGTGAGAGAATCTACAGATTTACAATGTGTGAGGCTCCAAGTGATGATTATCAGCTCCAGATGTAAATAAACTATACTGTGACTGTGAGTTATGACCATGTGCCCATACCACCAGTTTACCTCTCCACTGCCTCAGAAAACCACATAGGCACAAATATAGATTGGCAGACTGTGCAATGTCAATATAACAATTGTTAACAAGACTTTATGAGGCTGTCTATGAACGGTTGTCTCACCACATTGGAATGGAAAAAGTCTCAGCTATAATCTTAAGTAAAATATATAGAATACTTGGCTGCATATACACTTAGTTAAACACATTACTGAGTGACAAATGTAAATACCTAGTAAAAAAAGACTTTTCCGCTCTTTTGAACACTGATTGTAACAGCAGATGAGAACCACGTGGTCTAGGCATATGGTCTTACAATGAGGCCAAAAAACTAATTTGAACTGATTGTACTTTATTTTGGTGGTAGGTACACCAATCCCTATGTTCGCAGCACATACAGTATATGCCATGGCAAGGCATCTATCTACCTCCTGTGGCCTGTTAGGGAGGGGGGTCCTATGCAAGGTGGCAGTAGGATCTGATCCTTTGAACTGCATATATTGTGTAAAACTGGCCATATACCAGTAGGCATTTGTCTGAAAATTTTCATTTTCAGAACATTTGATTATCTAATGCAGCCTTTCTCTGACTTTTCAACACAGAGGAACCCTTGAAATAACTTTCCAGCTTCAGGGAACCTCTGCTTAAAATGACTATATCTACAACTCATGATACATTAGTATGATGGACAGTGGGAAGAATGCTCCTAATAATTGTGGTCATTGAGATGAATTCCCCTTTACAGATAGCTAAAAATATCAATGGTGTCAATGGGAACTTATGTGAGAGGCAAAAATTGCTCATTGCTCAAGGAGCCACTAGCAACCTCTGGAGGAACCCTGGTTGAGAAACCTTGATCTAATGGTTAGTGGGGTCATACTGAAGTTTGTTTTTCACCGTAGTGGCAGGAAAATTCAAAGGAGCAGGATGAAAAGGATTTCTTATTTGCTCTTATTGCACTTAAAGCCCCACAGGGCCAATAGACCTCCATTCTACATGAGGACAGTGAGGGACCACCTATAAAATACATCTTAATCCTCATCCTCTACTGTTAAAGAGTATTTAAGCCTTGCAGTGCAGGGGGCCCCAGTACAAGGGTGTTTTTTTAGGTATTCCCAGAGTTGGACTTTAAGCCATACACGGCTTAAATTTCAGCCTATTCCTGCTAAATTGCTTAAAATTTGAGCCATGGGTGGCCTTATTGGCACCACCTGGCTTGACAAGATTAGATCTAAAAACCAATTGAGCTTGGTGGAAGAATATTGGCTGAACAGTGACTTTATCGTATCAGATATAGCCACTGTTTAGGTATTTAGGCAGCCATGGGTGTCACAGCTGCTTGAATACAATACTTGTCAGGGGAGATTCCTTCACCCATGCTGTATAGTACCAATCGAGGAGTCAATTGGTTTTCTCTCATTCAGCCCACAGGATTTACCAAGAGAAACCTAAAGCCCCTTTCACATGGGATGGGCTCGATCCCAATCAGCAAGGGATCCACTCACAGATCCCCTGCTGATCTGAGCAGAATGATGACAAATGATAAATCCTTGTCAGCTCTATGGGCCACCGGGAGTAAATTAATTTGGCTGTCCGTTTACACTTGGCAACCCTCCGATCTGCTCCACCTAAACAGAAGAGGACGGCTCACCTTTGTTTTTTTTTATTGGACCGGATTGGACCCGGAGGTAGGCGGGTGTAAACAGACACAAATCCGCTTACATACGCTTGCCTGTAGGGGTGAATGGGCCATCCAATCAGGTTCGCCTAAAAAAATTACAGGCGCACCTGATCTGACCCGCTGTGTGAAAGGGACCTATCCATGCAAGGCTAGCCTTAGGTGATACTGTAGGAAATCGCTGAGTAATAAAAAAAGTAGTCTTATGAGATAAACTAAATCAAATACTTTAAAATCTTTCTTGCATAAAATGTGACCACTGCAGGGAAGTCATCCTCTTAGCACAATTCTCCTCCAATATCATAGCCCCCCACTTTTCTGGGAGTGTCTAATTGCTTGCTCTGCTGGCCCAGCTCCTCGGCTCCTCCGCCCACCTTACTATATAACATTTTATGTAGTAGCCAGGGAAAAGCAAATGGGGAATACTACATAGAGAGTAGAGGTCTCCAAACTTTCTAAACAAAGGGCCACTTTACTGTCTTTCAGACTTTAGGAGGGATGGGCTGTGGTCAGTGGAAAAAGAGAATGCCTGGCATCACTGGGAGTATACAAGGTTTCAAGCTTAGTGGTCAAAATAAATAAATAAATAAATAAATCACATAGCACTTGTGGTCAGTAGGATGAGGATTGGTGCCCCATCATTGGTATCAATGGAAGGAATAGTTGATGCCAGTGGGAGTATTAATGCCCTATCGTTGGTGCCAGTGGTAAAAATGATTCCTTACTGTTGGTGTCAGTGAATGGAATAGTGCCCCATCTTTGGTGTCAGTGGAAGGAATACTGCCCCTTGATTGATGTCAGTGGAAGGTACAATGCCCCATTGTTGGCATCAGTGGGTAAAATGACGCTTTACTGTTGGTGTCAGTGGGAGGAATAGTGGCCCAAGAGCCAGATAAAGGCAAGCAAAGGGCCACTCCTGGCCCAAGGACAGCAGTTTGGAGACCACTGCTATAGAGTGTCACTAGAGTATCTACACAAGGGGGCTTTTACAGGTAAACATGCATAAAACACAAGAAATGCCCATATAATCTCTTGGGAAGACTGTTTTTGAAATAAAAGGCCTGGAGACAAGTTCTCTTTAACATGTGGACACGTATTAATTATTTTTAAAAAACTCTCCTGTGTTATAAATACCTGCACATGTATAATTTTATTTATGATTATTTTCTAATACTGTACATTTAAGCTTTACTGTAACAGGCGGAATTCCCCTCTGGGGTTCATCTTTCAGGGTGATTTTTTTCTGTTGCTGGAATTTATTAGTGAAACAAAGAGTGAAGGCACAGAAAAGAATATATACACTGGAGGCAAACAAAGCATTCTCATGTGAAATAACAATCATCATCTGATTTAATATGGCACAAAATCTGAAGAGCTAGGATTTAGGTTTGTTTTCATCTCATCCCTGCGCACACATACCATACCCCCAACTTTCTGAGATGGTAAAAAGAATCACCCTTTAGCACAAAGTATGTAAGCAACTGACGTATCCTTTCCATACTTACATTACATGGACCATGCAAAAGTAGTCTTTAAAAGCAATTGGCTAAACCCAGGGCTTTTTTTCAGCGGGTGACCGTAGTTCCGGCACCCCCAGGACTGAACGTATGTAATGGCAAGGGGTGTTGGGGTGTGCTCAGGGTCTGTTGACGCTGGATGCTGGAGATCTATTGTCACTGGAGGGGATCTATCTTCGCAGGGGCGGGTCTGTTGCTGCTGGTGTGGGTCTTATATTGCTGGGATGAATCTACTGTTAAGGGAGGGGTCTATTATTGCTGGCTGCTTAAAGATCTGTTGTTGCTGCCGGGGGGTCTATTGTTGCTGAAGGAGGGGTGGTATTTTCTTGTAGGTGGTTCATTGTTGCTGGGGTAAACTATTGTTGCTGGGTTCTATTGAGGCTGACTGCGGGGAAATCTGTTGTTGCTGCAGGGGGTCTATTGTTACTGGGGAGGGGGGTATTTTGTTGTGGTGGTCCTTTGTTGCTGAGGGGGGATCTATTGTTGTCTATTTGACTGCTTTTCTTGTTATCATTAACAAGTGCTCTACAAATTAGTTAGTATTTGTTAGTACAAATGTTACGGTATTCTTTAAGACCTCTTTCACACTGTGGGCGTTTTTCAGGCGCTACAACGCTAAAAATAACGCCTGAAAAAATGACTCCATTCACTCCAGTGTGAAAGCTCGAGGGCTTTCCCACTGGAGCAGTGCGCTGGCAGGGCGTCACAAAAAGTCCTGCCAGCAGCTTCTTTGGAGCGGGGAACTCACCGCTCCTCCACCGCTGCTCTCCATCGAAACAAATCGCGCAGCGCTGCGGTACCGCTAGCAAAATGACGCAAAAACGCTCAATAACAACTTTAGAAATACATTTACCTAGAAAACTGGTGACTAGTTCAATACTTATTTTACCCGCAGTGTATATATATATATATATATATATATATATATATATATATATATAATCAATGACTAACAGATATATTCACCTATAATAAAATATTAGTTTTGGGTGGACTGCCCCTTTAAAAATTTACTTTTTAGTGCCATAAACCTGTGTCCCAACCTCTGTGATAAAGTCAAACGATCTGTTATTAGACGGTGATAAGCCTTCTGGTCAACAGAAACATTCCAAATGGAATTTTGGTGACCAAATGCTTTTCCATGGAAAAGAAAACAAAGCTTTGTGCACATCTGAAGCTCCGTCCACATGGAGGATGTGTAGCAGGGAGGGGATTAGACAGGTCCAGGTGCTCTGATATAGGACAGGATAGACAGATGCCTTATCACCAGTCCTCACAATGAGACATCTGTTCGGACAAAGCCAAGCTTATGTTGCTCGTACGCTGTACAAATTTCAATTCTGATAATGCAAAACAACACAACACAACAAGGCAACCTACCAAGAACCTACCACCAACAACCTACCATCACCAGTATCGAAACGATGAAACAATCCTAACTGCTGGAAGTGAGTTGTTTTATTCTGTTCAATAATCTTTGTGATTAAGGCTCCATTCACAACTAGTGCTATAGTAAGTGCTATAGTGAGTATATAGTAAGTGCTATGTGTAAACATAATTTGACATACATATATTATCATACATCAAGAGACGATAATAAATGACCATAAATGGTTAAACAAGAAAAGTGATAAATATCCAAAGTGAAGGAAAAAATTGTAGAATAGGTTAAAAATGTAAAGAGAGCAACAGGGAAATATCCAATAGGTATATCACATATGTGCATAGGCGTGCGCACAGGGTGTGCCAGGTGTGCCTGGGCACACCCTAATTACCCCATGTGCATTAGCATTACCCAGGGTGGCACCAGGTGGGTGGTTGTGGTGTCAGGAACCAGTGTAAATGCCCCTCATCATATTAAAGGCTAGGTTCAACTGTAGGAACACATTACACCTATACTTAGGATGTACCGTAATATGTTCCCAATCAACTGTCTCCCACCATCAGAGCCTCCTCCCTGTGACAGCAGATGACGTTCATGTGTTTTTGAGCTTTGGGGTGCACATCCTAATGCAATAGGCTGCGCACGCCTATGCACGTGTGCATACATATGGACACATAGATGACAGTTATATTGGTGCTAAGAAAAATGTCCAATAATACTAAAGTGCGAAAGAGAAAATGTCCAATGGATTCATTGCTGAAATGGCAAAGACAAAAAGACAAAAACAATGTTCCTGTGAATAGTCCAAGGATGGGGAATGGAGTCCTAATCTCAGCAACAATGATCACATACGTGAAAAAGATCCACCACCAATGATGTCTCCTTTGGACGAAACGCGTTGGGTCCATCTCTGTCTGGGCCATTGCGTTATGCTGAGTGATATTTGAAACAAGCGCTTTTTTTTATCCTTGGACATGTGAGTGTTCTTGACCTTTTAAAATAAATGTTACATCTTGCTGATTTACACTATGTAAAGTTTCTCTGTCTCTTTTGGATACATCGCTTCTTTTCGAGAAATACAGCTTGCCTCTTTGGTGTATCATTGTTGAAACAATCGAGTCATCCCAAAACCGATCCGCAATAAAGATCAAGGGATCACCTTCCATTGTGGTTACACCCCCTGCCTGGTTGACTCATTGGGGATAAGCCTTATTGAGTTCACTAGTTCTGGTGAGCCTCTTCCATATTGGAGTACATGAGTATCTTCTCTATTTAGATCTTTAGAGAGCTTCTTTTGTTTCTTATTACATATTGGTAGTGGATCTTTTTCACGCATGTGATCGTTGTTCATGCAATGTCTGTGTGTTGCAAATTCAGCCATACAGATTGTATGGCTGAATTTGCATCGCACACGCACCAAAATGGTGCCGGACCCTTTTTTTTGGCCTGCACTGGAATCGGATTGCATGGGTGTTCATCCGATTCCTGCAGCATTTGACAGTTTGCACTGCGATCTGCGAACTGATCTATCATTAACATTGTATTGACATCCGCAGTGGTTTGCATAGGGCAGTGTGAACTGCCAGTGAGTCCTATGCATTGTGGGAACCGGCACTGGAATCGCCCTGGTTCCTGCATCGCTCTATTTTGAACCGGCACTATAGCTGACAACCCATTTGACCGATATGCCATACATGGGGAAGTGGATTGCAAACAGTAGTTAAATACGATTGTAACTTTTTAATCTTATGATCTGACCGAAATACCGTCATAGTAATGAACATTTTTCAGTGCTGCCGATGGAGGCAAAATAATCAATAAATGTCTGCTCTGGCCGATCGACTCAATTTGATTTAATCCAATGTAGATCAATCTAAATCAATCAAAAAAGAAGTTATGACTATATATCACCATAAGCTCACCATACATGTCATAATCTGATTGTACAATCTTCTTTAGAACTGCTAATGGAATAAACTGCTTAGGTCTGTCCTCAAATTACATACTGTAGTTTTAATAACTCCAAAAAAAAAACAATTGTACAGATTGAATGGTGTATGGCCAGCTTCTACCTCCAGATGATGCGGAAGCTTTGTTTCATGTTTTTTTAGCGTTTTTGCACATTCATGCAAAAAGGTTTTGTTTTCAGGGAAGAGAGGAGGAGGAGAAGCTGTTCAGGTATAAGCCCTTGTACACACAGTCGGACATTCCGACAAAAAAGATTTTGTCCGAAACTTGTGTTGCATACACACGGTCGGACGAAGTTGTCGGAAAATCCGATCGTACGTAACGTGATGACGTTATTTCATTACGACGGCACTAGGTTCAGGCTAGTAGCCAATAGCTTTGGTCTAGGAATTTGATCTGAGCATGCGTGGCACTTTGTCCGATCGGAATTCTCTACACACAATCGGACAAAGTCTGATCGGATCATGTTGTCGGAAAGTTTTATAGCCCAGCTCTAAAACTTTGTCCGTCGGATATTCCGACAGAAACAGTCCGATGGAGCCCACACACAGTCGGATTATCCAAAAACACGGTCCGATCAGACATTTTCCGTCGGAATGTCCAACCGCGTGTACAAGGGCTAAAAGTACATTAAAACAAAGTGTATTCAATCACAATCACTACGGCTATTCATCCTCGCTATGTGAACAGTGCATGAATAGCAGCAGCCACCAACAGCCTATCATGACATGTATCCGCCATGTGATCCACATACAGCTGTCAATCTCAGCAGCAGGAATCAGATTGCTGTTTCTGAAATTTGCAGCATGGCAAAATGCCTGTGTGAACGCTACCTTACAGGCTCTTCCCTAAGGTTTATGTAGGTATATGCAGCCTTAAAGCAGAACTAAAGGGAACTATACCCACCTTTCCTCCAATAGTCTCTCCCTCGCCGACACCTTCTTCTTTGTGCTGGTTTTTGGACATGTTCATTGGTCAGAGCGGCATGACGTCACTTCTGTGCATGCGCAGGAGCCAGTCTTCCCTGCACACAGGGATCGGGCTAGCTCTGTAAGTTGAGCTGTGCATGCGCAGCTCAGTTTACATGCTGGGGAATGCTGTAGGCACGCAGGTACTTTCATCTTATTGCAGAAGAAATGTATGTCTCCTCTGCAATAAAGAGCCCGCAAGCTCACAGTGAACAGTAGTTCCACTTTAAAGAGGAAGTAAACCCTGATGGGTTTACTTCCTCTTTTTTTCCCTGCAAAGGTAAAGCATAATGGACTACTATGCATCGCATAGTAGCTCATTATGTGTCACTTACCTGACACAGGAGCCAGCGAAGTCGCCGCTGTCACCTGTAGTCCGCCGCATCCATGTTGCTGGTGGCGTCTCGCAGCTCCGACGAATCACAGCGGCGCAGCCGCGATGACGTCACTCCCGCGCATGCGCACGGGAGTCGCGTCTCGCAGCTCTGCCGCTGCCATACGGCGAAGCCGCGATGACGTCACTCCCGCGCATGCGCACGGGAGTCGACAAATTAGGCAAATCCATTCTTGGATTTGCCGCATTTAGTGCGCCTGCGCGCCGCTGTCTACGGCGCATGCGCCGTAGACAGCGGTGCCCATTTTCGGGCAAATATCTCCTAAACCATATAGGTTTAGGAGATATTGCTTGGACCTACAGGTAAGCCTTAATCTAGGCTTACCTATAGGTCCAAGTTGTTTGGAAGGGTTTACTTCCTCTTTAAGGCCTCATTCACACAGGCATAAAAAACTCATATATAAGTGCTCTTTAATTACGGATCTGAATTCGCATTCAAATCAATTAGATTTTCTGAATTCGGAAAATTTGAATCGATTTGAATCAAATTTCATTCTGAATTGAATTTATTCTATTTTATTTCTACTCATTTCTTTTGTATTCGAATTTGAATTTATTCTATTTTTTCTTCTATTCTATTCCATTCATTTCCTATTCTATTTTATTCTGTTATTTTATTTTCTATTCTATTTTGTTTTGAATTTCGCAAGAAGGTTATGTTCTATTTTATTCTATTCTAAAAAATATTCTTTCTATTTTGTTACATTTTTTATTTTAGTCTAGTCCATTCTTTTTCTTTGTTTTCTATTTTATTTTGGTCTATTTTGCTTTATTATATTCTATTCTTTTATTTTATTTTCTATTCTATTCCTTTATTTTCTATTCTATTTTATTCTCTTCAGTAATTAGATTCAAAAACAATTTGAATTCAAAAACAATTTGAATTCAAAAACAATTTGAATTCAAAAACAATTTGAATTCAAAAACAATTCGAAAAACTTTTCAAAAATTCTAATTTCGTCAGAAATTTTGTTTAGTTATTTCGGATTTGTTTAAATTTGTTACTATTGTAATTCACACACCAGAAACATTTTACTGATGTTGTTACACATGTGTTTTGTAGAGGAAAAGTTCCTGCTTAAGGATCAGTAAAATACATGCATATAGATGCGTTTAAATGCATAAAGACACATGTGTGTATTAAACATATGCGGTTCGCTTTGTTCCAAATTGAAATTCAGACACATTTTCCGTTATTCGGAAATTTAGATGTATACAAATTTCCAAATTACAATAGTAACAAAGTTAAATTAATTTGAAATAATGACACAATATTTCTGACAAAATTTGAATAGTTTTGTTTTGTTATTTCCGAATTTAAATGTGGACAAATTTTTCGTTATTTGGACATTTGGAATATATTCGGATGTTTTTACGCATTCAGACACATCTACACGCATGCATTTTACTGATCCTTGCGCAGGAACATTTCTCCTAGAAAACACATGTGTAATAACATTAGTAAAATGTTTGAGGCGTGTGAATTCTGATCAAATGCAGGCAATGTTTTGGTATTCTGACAAGATATATGGACTGTGACATTGCGGTGGACAGATCAGACACTTTTGGCACTTTTTTGGGATCGGTGACATTTATACATCGATCAGAGCTAAAAAATAGCCACTGTTTACTGTATAAATGTCACTGGCAGGGAAGGGGTTAACACTAGGGGGCGATCAAGTGGTTAACTGTGTTCCCTAAGAAGATGTTTCTAACTGTGGGGGGGGCAGTGTAGTGACTGGAGGAGGAGACAGATCCCTGTTCCTAATCACCAGGAACAGCAGATCTGTCTATTCTCCCCTGACAGATTTGTATTGAGTTTACATTGACAGATCCCCGTCCTGTCTCTCTCAGGAGCGATCGCGGATGGCCGGTGGAACTGCGCCGGGCGGTACTTAACTGATTAAATCCCCTTTGGCTTAACTAAAACAGCATTATTTCAAAATGGTACTCTAATAACACACGTAGAGGGTTTTTTACGAAAGGCAAATCCACTTTCACTACAAGTGCAAAGTGAACTTGAAATTGCACTGAAAGTGCACTTGGAAGTAAAGTCGCTGTAGATCCGAGGAGGACGTGCAAGGAAAATAAAAAACAGCATTTTAGCTTGCACATGATTGGATGATAAAATCAGCAGAGCTTCCCGTTTCAGATCTTTCAGTGCAATTTCAAGTGCACTTTGCAATTGTAGTGCAAAGTGGATTTGCCTTTCGTAAATAACCCCCATAGTCTTTGATTTTAGAAACATGTTTACAGTTTCGAATTTCAATTAGAATTTCGGAAATTCAAGCCAATTTGGTTTTGTTATTCGGAGCATTCGTTAAACTTTGTAATTTGGGTATTCGGATATATCCGAATCTCTGAGTAATGAAAAATGAATCCGAATATTTATTCAAAACAAAACTAACCGCACATGTCTATCGTGCACAGATGTCTATACAAATCGCACCTGAAATCGCCAAAGGTAGTGCAGGAACTACTTTTTCAAGTCGGTGCGGCACCGCAAAGTTGGTGTTGCACCGATCTGAACAGTTCCATAGGGTGTGACTTGTCATGCGATTTGCTTTAACTTGTCAAATCGCATGACAAGTCGCACCGCTGTGAACGTGGGCTCACTGTCGCTCAAAGTGTCTGAAAGTGGTTCAATTAACTAATTTGCCACAATATATAAATGCTTTTTTTTTAATGAAATGATTATTTACAAACAAAAACAAAAGAGATCCTCTTCTGTAGATAAAAAGACTGGACAGTAGATATCTTTATGGGATGAAAATGTGGAAGCAGATGGAACAAAAGGCTGAATAATGCAGCAGGATAATAAGTCTTTGTGGCATAAAACTCTAATGGAAATGACACGCTGTCTGGAAAGCACACAATACAGTGTGATAGGAGGACACGGTGTGCAAAACAAAGCAACACTGATTTAGAAAAAGAGGATACATTTAAAAAAAATCAATAGAGGAGTGAGAAAATCCTTCTCAGCTGTGATTAGAGCATCAGGGAAAATATGTTTGCTGTGATAAAGGGGACTCCCCCAGAGAATGTGTAAGGGGAAGGAGGGAGGGGGGAGTCAGACAGTGACATATTGTCACCCCCTCCCCTTCCCCAAACACAGGGCCAGGGAGGGTCCAGCTTCCTCTTACCTCATATCATCTCCCCCTGACTTCCCAACACAGGAGGAGGGGGAGAGGGAGCTGGAAACAAAAGGGGGGGAAGGCATCTGCTCAAACTTCCTGAAAAAAAAAAAAAAAGAGAGAGAGAGGAGAGAAGCAATACAGAGAGGAGAGGAGATCCACTTATGATCCCTGGGAACTGACAAAGACAGGACACATTGGGAACAACTGATCGATTGATCAGAGCTGATAAAGGGAAGGTGTGGTGTGGGAGGACTGGGGAGGCAGTTCTGCATACAAAGACTAGGGGGAGGACGAAGAGGCATAGGTGAAGACAAAGCTTCGCTAAGAGGATGTCTACTGCAATTGTGAGAAAAGACAGCAAGAAGAGCCTACAGAATCTACTAAGGTGAGAAAGGATGGAAATCAAAGATCATCAATTCCCATATCTGATAGACGATTAGGACTTTTGGGGACAACGCCAGGGTATGCCTGCGATTATTTCACCACCAGATTCCTGGTCATCATGATCTTATCAAAGAAGCTATGATCGTATCATTTATGATGATGATGATCATCATGATCTTATCAATCATGATGACCATCATCATAATCTTATCAATCATGATCTTATCAATCATGATGATGACCATCATAATCTTATCAAGTCTTGATCTTATCAATCATGATGACCATCATCATAATCTTATCAGGTCTTGATCTTATCATTCATGATGACCATCATCATAATCTTATCAAGTCATGATCTTATCAATCATGATGACCATCATCATAATCTTATCAGGTCTTGATCTTATCATTCATGATGACCATCATCATAATCTTATCAAGTTATGATCTTATCAATCATGATGACCATCATCATAATCTTATCAGGTCTTGATCTTACCATTCATGATGATGACCATCATCATCGTGATCATATCAAGTCATAAACATATCAATCATGATCTTTAACTTTTATCAAATCTCTTCACTAACTTCAGAGTGTATCTACTAACATTTTCATGATTATTGATTAACATTTATTGAAGAACAGCATGCCTGGGATGTATGGACGATCCTCTCGGATTGTATGAGGATGAGTGACATATCAACCAATGGTCCCCAAAGTTATTTTAGAACGATGGTAACTCTGAAGTCAAAGGCGACGATGGAGCCCATCTAAAACAAAGTAAAGTTGAAGAGATTGGCATAGCGATACGATGGACTTGTATTTCGTGAATGACTCGCGATTGATGGGAATGAATGGGCTGGGAGGGCTGTAGCAATGGTGGGAAACAACATGCATGTTGATGAGGAGGAAGGAAGAATCCATGTGGGGGAATGTGGAGAGGATGTGATGGAATGTCAGGCACAAGAGGTGCCAGTATGGAGGAGGACGTATAGCCAGGTACCAATGTATGACCTTCACTGGGGCTGGAAAGATTATTTTAGATTTGAGTAAAAAATAAAGAAAGCTGGAGACACACTGCCATAGTATTTCTAGGGACAGTTTGCTTGCTGGTGTAAGACTGGCCATATACTAATAGATTCTCGACAAACGTTTGTAAAAAAATTCTCAATACATCCGTTGACTTGACGAATGATGTTGAAAGTGCTTTGAAATTTAGTTTGCTTTTTATATTTGATTTTGGAATCAATTTTATTTTCCCAAATTTGTTTGTACGAGAAAAAATTTCCACCTTTCCCCAAATATTCTCATTCCTTGGGTCAAAAACCAACATTGATTTGATCTCACTAAAGGTTACAAAGTGAATGAACGTTCTTAAAGTGAACATGTTTGAATGAAATTCTACTAGTGTATAGCCAGCTAAAGTCAGTCTTTGGTGTTGGTAGCCTGATGTAGTTGCTTTTGCTGCCACAAATGTAAAAACTAAAAATGAGGTCAGATCAAAAGTAAAACCAATCGATGTCCCGTGAGCTCTGCTTAACTCTTAACCCTCCAGTAATCTGCACCATAACACAAAAGCTGGCCATGCACTGTAAGATTGTTTTCGTTCAGCCTTGCAGCTAAACCGGAGAAATCTATTGATTCCCCCTTTCTAGCTGTTGTATTGCATGGGGACGAAGGTGTTGACTGTCAGAATACCTGTACAGTGGCTGCATCTGATTGGATGCCGCTGCTGTTTGGCCGACGATTCTCTGCCCAGCTCCTTTGATTTTTTCAGATTAAAGGGTGTTGAGTGGGAGGGGATCAAAAAGAGCCACCCAGTGCTCCAATTTCATCTTAAGATTAGGGTTGGCTTTAATCCAACGGTAAGAATTAAGAATTAATACCTTAGTATATACATTATGGTGGTAATGGTACTTGACAGAACTTTCTGTGTATGTATACCAGAATACGTACATGATTGTGGCAAATGGTAATGGTACTTGTTACAATTTGCTGTGTACGTATATCAGAGTACATACAGTACATGATGGTGATAATGGTACTTGTCACAATTTGCTGTGTACATATACCAGGGTACATACGTGTTGGTGGCAAAGGTACTTGTCACAATTTGCTGTGTACGTATACCAGGGTACATACGTGTTGGTGGCAATGGTACTTGTCACAATTTGCTGTGTACGTATACCAGGGTACATACGTGTTGGTGGCAATGGTACTTGTCACAATTTGCTGTGTATGTATACCAGGGTACACACATGATGGTGGTAATGGTACTTGTCACAGTTTGCTGTGTATGTATACCAGGGTACACACATGATGGTGGTAATGGTACTTGACACAATTTGCTATGTTTGTATACCAGGGTACCCACATGATGGTGGTAATGGCACTTGTCACAATTTGCTATGTACGTATACCAGGGTACACATATGATGGTGGTAATGGTACTTGTCACAATTTGCTGTGTAAGTATACCAGGGTACATACATGGTGGTGGTAATGGTACTTGTCACAATTTGCTGTATACGTATATCAGGGTACACACATGATGGCGGTAATGGTACTTGTCACAATTTGCTGTATACGTATATCAGGGTACACACATGATGGTGGTAATAGTACTTGTCACAATTTGCTGTGCCGCATTATTAATAATGTGTGATGATGCATTAGAGATGATCAAATCTGGAATAAGTCAGTGGAGGAAAGCAGGGATGTCTGGCGCAGTGCCTGTGATTCAGCAGCCAGTAAACTCAATTTCTGGAGTGAAGTAAAGTGACACTGTGAGGTCTGTTTATATATCTTTAATCTTTTTGTAAACCCCCTAAAGATACAGCCGGTGATAAATGCTTTGGCTGCATTCCAGTGATCCTCAGACACTCGGGGTATGAACGTATACTGTGTGTCATTGCATGTTTGTACGGCTATGTCATAGCAATGCAGCCATATGTGTACGTTTGGCATGCTTTGTGGGTTTTTGTGGTATCATTTATAAGACTTTAATTTATGGCATAATATAAATAATTAGAGCAAACTAAACCTAAAATCTGACTTAGGGTGAACAATGGCCATGGGTGGTGTAATCTGTTGATTGCAGCATGCAGCTCATTTGAAGTAGAACTAAATCCAATGATCTTAATAAAACCGTTACATTCAAGACTGTTATGCCACGTACACACGACTGGACTTTCCGGCAGACTAGGTCCGACGGGATCAGTCCGTCGGACAATCCGATCGCGTGTGGTCAAGTCTGACCATTTTTTATAAAAAGAATCCGACGGACCTAGAAATAGAACATGTTTCAAATCTATCCAACGGACTCGAAATCGGAAAAAAAACATTCATCTGTATGCTGGTCCGACGGACCAAATACGACGCAAGGGCAGCTATTGGCTACTGGCTATTGAACTTCCTTGTTTAGTCCCATTTACGTCATCACGTTCAAAACGAATGGACTTTCGAACGGACTCAGCCCATTCGTGTGTGACCAAGTCCGTTCGTTTTGAAAGTCCCTCTGAACTCCGCCGAAAGTCCGTTGAGAAGACCGTTGGACCTAGTCCGTCGAAAAGTCCGGTCGTGTGTACGTGGCATTACTGTACAGCCAAGATGGCAACTTCCTTGGCTGTAAAGGATTGGAGGGTTTTGATACACTTTAAGAGGGTGGGGGGCTTGTTATCACAAAGCCACAAATTGAAAAATGTGACAATTCATCTAATCTAGGAGAGACTAAAGCCTGATACACATAATGAGATTATTGGACAAATGATCCGTTTTCCTTTTTTGCATGCTAGTTTTCGTATAAAAAAAGAAGAGGTTACTGAAGTACGAGAAGGCTCTTAGGACAGATTAAAAATTCGGAATTGATGTAATGTATTGTATTGCATTTGTATTGTATTTTCAGACGAAAACTGTACTGATTAAATGATAATCGTACAATCTGGTATCGTAAATGAAAAATTTTAGGGTTTGTCCCTTCGGATAATTTTAGACAAAAGCTGTGTACTAATGATCATATTATCGTACGATCGATTCAAAAGCGGTATTTTTGTCCGATATTCTGATTG
This sequence comes from Lithobates pipiens, assembly GCF_037356315.1. Lineage (NCBI taxonomy): Eukaryota > Metazoa > Chordata > Amphibia > Anura > Ranidae > Lithobates > Lithobates pipiens. Next base: position 186,902,141 of record NW_027507686.1, on the reverse strand, counting down.
TGTGTACCGGCCTTAATGCTAAAATGGAAAATTATCGGCCAACTAGTGACTGCATCCAATCAGATGCAGCTACTGTTCAGCAGCACCAACACCCAAGGATGCCACAGCTGTCTGAACACAATGGAGATTCCTCCATCCATGCTTGGTGTTGCCCAGTTTTACTGTTCAATTCCTTTTCTTTATAAAAAATCTAAGTTGAACTTTTTCCTATAACAGGCTTCACCAGAAGAATGTCTGCAAAATCAGAGTTCCTTGTGCTACACATTTTGACCAAGTATAGACAGAGTTCTTACCAGTTCCAGAGGGCAAACAAATACATAGGCTTGATCAGAGTTCTCAGATACCCATTCAGGTGCCAGGTGCATCAACATGACAGCTTGGTTTACCTAAAGCAGGGATCTCAAACTGGCGGCCCTCCAGCTGTTGCAAAACTACAAGTCCCATGAGGCATAGCAAGGCTGACAGTTACAAGCATGACTCCCACAGGCAAAAGCATGATGGGACTTGTAGTTTTGCAACAGCTGGAGGGCCGCACGTTTAAGACCCCTGACCTAAAGCCTGTCATACACAGCTTGAATTTTGGCCAATTTCTGCAGAATCATCCAATATTCAAGCCATGGTTGAAACCACCCGGCCCAACAATCTTGACCAGAGAAATCTAAGGGGCTAAGTGGAAAATTTGTCTGAATTTACTGCATTTAATCAGCAACAGTTGCTGTTCAGGTATTCAGACAGTGTCAGCTGTCAGACAGTGACAGCTGACAGCGCAGCTGGCAAAATAAATTCCTCCATACACATTGCTTAGCATGAAAATTCACCCATCCATCCCTGTCTCCATGTTTTATTTTGTTGATTGAAAAACACCCCCTAGCACTTCTATCTCTGGCTATCTTGACTAAGGGCAGAGAGTAAATGTAGCATTTACTTCCTGGAATCCATCTACCCTTCGGTTAGGCATGCAGGCAGGAGGGTGTGTTTAGATGGGAAGGCCACTCCTCCAGAAGAAAGAAAAACAAAATGCCCAAGACTTAAAAAAAAACAAGTCTAATATGGGTGAATAGAATATACCTTCCTATCTATTTACTAATGCTAGCAGCATAAAGATTAATAGTAACTTATATTGATTGAGAGAGTTTAGCTCCGCTTTAATCTGTATAGACAAATGGAAGTCATCTGGGGTTATTTTAATCAATCAATGACTGGGCTCCTGGTGTTGCTCCTATGTGATTGTTTTCTCTCCATACATAAGCACATTGTAGTGTGATCCAAATGTTGTGATCATAAGAACTGTCCCCTGGGGACAACCTCCTGGGGCCCCTACAGCTCTCACTGGCTCCCCCCTCTGCAGAAAACAGTGGTGGCATGAGGTCTAAGGGAGGAGCCAGTGAGAGATGCAGAGGAACTTGTGAGGTCAACACTCCCTGAAGTTCAGATCTAGCAATTAGAGAAACGTTTGGCGACATGGCGACTGGGAAAGGTGAGTATCTTATGTCAAAGGTAAGAGGGGCTTTAACAAACAGTATATGGCGTGGAGCTGAGTGAAACCAATCAAAGCTCATCACAGCATCAGACAGTTTTCTCCCACCCTCCCTCCTTTGTTTTGGTTTGGGGGAGCATCCTACTTTCTCAAGGTGCTGGGGTATTTAAAGTAGGTTTTCGGGTTTTATGTTGTTAGCTTGCCATTCAGTTTCTTGGTCCTTTTATTTTTTTGTCAGTCATAGCAGCAGGTAGGAGGTCTGTTGGGTCTTTGAAGGTGGTGCTGGTTAAATAATTGTGGAAAATTGTGGGTTGGGCCCATCTAAGGTATGGGTGTCCCTTATTAACAATACGGTGGTAACATCGGGGTATTCATTGGGTTTTATCTGGTCGTACATAAGTAGTTAATTGCCCCTGAGGCGGTGTAGTTGCAGCTGGGGGCCTTTTATTGGGTGGCAGATACAACCGGTTAATCGTGAGTATATAGGCCTTCAAAGACCTTAGACCGGGCATAAGCTGAGGTTTGTTTATTTGTTATGCATTGACTGTATTATATGCATTAAACTTGTTTTTTTTGTGAATGTTGTATTTAATGGCTTGTAATAAAGGGCTGCTATGGCCATTCGACTCCAAATAAAATATGTCATCTGGTCATTTTTTTGGAAGGGGGGATTGGTCAAGTGTTTTATAGATAATCAGAGCCTCTGCCTTCTGCCCTCAGGCAAGCTTTTTAATAAAAGTAGAAACAACCAGGCACACAACATATGGACAATTACACCACAGTGGCAGAAAGAGTGTGTGGATATAGTCCTTGTAATAGGTGGCTAAGTTCCAAAATCCAGCAGAAAAGTCATAAATGAAAGATTAAAAGTAATTTTAGGTGGTAGCAAGCCATCCCTACAGTGTGTCCAAGACTCTGTAAAAAAGGACAGAAAAGGAAGGGAGAGGGAGGCGCATCCTCAAAGGCTGACACAATCCAGTGTGTCTCCCGAGGTCCAGATGCCTGTAGAGGAGAGAGCTGGGACACAGGAAGTGAAACAGGAGGAAGTGATGTCATCCAGATGGTGGAGAGGACAGGAGGATGGCTAGCTTTGCGCTCAGAGAAGGAGCTGTGAGCTACGAGCACGTAGCCAGCCATCCTCCTGTCCTCTCCAGGATCTGGATGATATGACTTCCTCCTGTGTGGTACATGAGGAGCAGCACGGACTTCCTGTCACTTCCTGTGTCCCAGCTCTCTCCTCCACAGCCATCAGGACCCCGGCAGCCTTTGAGGATGACGATTTCTTAACATAATGTGTGTGTTCTGCATACATTTTGTAAGTGCAATGTATCTTGTGCAATAAACTGTGTTACTAATACTACTTTTAGGTGTGCTTCCCCCTCCCCTCCTTTTCTAACAAATAGCTTTTTGCAAAAGCATCTCTTTAAAGCCCATTACACCTTTTAAATACTGCCTTAAATTGGAGTTCCACCGTTTTTTGTTTATTAAAAGTCAGCAGCTACAAAAGGTCTAGCTGCTGACCTTTAATAAACCGATACTTACCTGCCCTCATGGTCCAGTGATGTGGCCACCCGGAGGCTCGCTCCTCTCCCCCTCCTTTCCTCGGCGCCATCATAACTGTGGGCGCCAAGTCGTGACAGTTTACGGCTTCATGGCCAGGCACGAGACGCTCTGCGTTCTCCTATTGGCCAACCGATCTTCTGGGACCTGAGTTGTATCCCTGAAGATTGCTGGCAGGAGGGGCCGCATAGGGCGAGAGGAGGAGTCGCCTAGGCGGCCGAAAATAGGAAGCAAGAAGTGGGACAGGAAGTTCCATGAAAAAAAGGGCACACATACCCCCCCCAAAAAAAATGACATGCCAAATGTGGAATGTCAGGGGGAGAGGAGTGCTTAAGATGGAAGTTCCACTTTTGGGTGGTAATCCGCTTTAATCACTTTCCTGCTAACTCCAAAATGGCACAATTTTGGCAAAATCTTTGGCTGTGCAGCCGCTGCGCCTCCATATACTTGAGTGGGCTACCTGTATGCAGCAGCTGGTGGCTCAAGCCACATAAACACATGGCCCATTCACAGACTATATGACTGTGTGAATGAGGCCTAAAGAGCAAAAATATGTTAAGCCATGCCAGTACATCTGTAATTGTTATTACTGGATTCTTTATATGGAGCAGCTTTGGGTTTAGGTTTGGTACCCATTTTATAAAAGCACATTTATTGTATTGTATTACAGCCAATATACTTGCAGCAAAATACGTCCTAGAGGGGTTATATGGTTACGTGTCAGTTTTTCTGTTTTTAATTCATGCCAATTATCAACAGAGGATGAATCAGCCTGCTGAATCTGCAGAGTATTACACCCTCATCTGCTCTGCGCACAGCTCAGAGCAACGCTCATTTCTTCACAGCTTTGGATTATTCCGCTTTATCTCTCAACAAGCCACTGTTAAGTATTACATCCTTTACAAACACCGTGCCAAGTTTTGACAGCATGCATGAAAGGTCAGCTGCTGGCACGTGTCCACCAGTTCTCCGGACGGGGATGTTAAATTGAGCAGCTAGACCTGAATCTTAAAAAAACTGAAAAATGCTAGCTAAAGAGTATTCACATGCAAGAACAGAAAGTTAAATATTGCAGCATACCAGTGCTTCGATGTGGGGACTTCATTATTATTATTATTTTTTCAATCGTGGCTTTATTTCCTTATTTTTACCTGGTAATCCTACCAATAACACACTTCCTGTTCTGGGGTGACAACACTCTCTTTCTGTACTATATTTAAGTAGGCTCACCCTAGGACACCCAGGGCCGGTGCCAAGATAAAGCAGACCTTCAGCCTCCCAGGCACAATCCCACCTCTCCATCCCTCCTCCTGTCCTCTGCAGGAATAGGGCTTTTTTTTCCCTCTCTTTTGTTTACCTCTTTTTTTAATATCCCAGGAGGCATAGCTTTTCATTGGGGAAAGGAGGAGGGGCAGGCCTGTTAGCATATCAGGAGGTGTGCTGGCTGGTAGACAAGCAATGACATCACAAGAAAACATGGCGGCGCGGGACTGAGAACAGAAGAAGCTCTCAGCTGGACAGCACTGGATCCATTGGGTGCATCCAACACAAAGATACACCGCTCCGAACTGAGAAAACCGGATACTGAAGTAGATGGTAGCACACCTAGTCCCGGTGCTCTGGCTCAGCATGTCCTTCCCATATCCCAAATCGAAACATACATAAACACTGAAGAGTCTGCATTCTTGGAAGTTCAGTCTTGTATCTTTATTTCAAAAGACCATGTTAAAAAGAACACACAGACGCGTTTCGGCACGAGCATTGTTCACAGCACACATACATACATACATACATACATATACATATATATATATATATATATATATATATATATATATATATATATATATATATATATATAATATATCACACACACATATAATATATACACACACACACACACACACATATAATATATACACACACATATACATATTTTAGATTGTAAGCTCTTCTGAGCAGGGTCCTCTTAATCCTTTTGTATTTAATTGTATTGTAACTGTATTGTCTCCCTCTTATATTGTAAAGCGCTGCGTAAATTGCTGGCGCTATATAAATCCTGAATAATAATAATATACATATTATAAAATATATAAAAATATAAATCACACTGTGCAGCACTGATATATATATATGGAAACAGTACTAATATAAATACAGGAATCCAATAAACACCATATATAACATAAATGTCTTAAGCATAACAACATATAAATAAAGTGCTTGTGCTCCATGATATTGCACTCAGTCCTCAATGAGGTTGTTAAAGTAAACAGCAACAGTCCATATATATGAAAATAAAGTGCTCGTGCTCCGTAACTTTCAAATAATCCTTCATAAGTGTTTAAACTAAACAGCAAAGTCCATATTAACATCAACCATGTGATAATTGTGTCTGGCTTTTGGCTTCCATTTTCTCCTCTCTCACCAGCATCTGCAGGCACACAGGGGGATCTTCAGGATGGAGAGCAGGGGATGGGGCAGGTAAATATGTAATTTACCAGCCCCTTCCTTTCCTTCGGGGCCAATCGCTGCTGTATTTACTAGGCTTCACTTTGTGACTGAACAGGGAGCCACTCAACACAGAGCCCTTCCCATTCATTCACTGTCAAGTGTGGCTGAGACTGCAGAGAAAAGGACTGGGAAATCTCTGTCCTTAGTCCCTTTCTCTGTCTCATAATACACCTTCGCCTGTGTAGGTAGAAATCCTTGCACGTGCTCTGGCACTAAGATTTCAGAAAACCTCCCCTGCTTCTGATCACCATAATTAAAGGGGGGGGGGTGTTCTGTAGAACACACAGAGAATTGGGAACTGTGCTAATTAGCAGTGCCGAAGACTCACATGACATCACTAGATTTCTGGCAGGATCAACACTTTTTTTTGGCTTTTGCAAACGGATAGAACAAAAGACTTTCAGTGGTATATTTAACAGACCAAAAGGAAGCACATGCAAGTTCACCGTTAGGATTTACATGACATTCAATTATCATTTCAATTAAAAATTAGTCGGTAAATTATTCCTTATCTGTACAACATCTTCTACAACTGTGTAGCATTATGGCCTACCTAAATAATCCATTTACTTTGCATTCAGTCTTTACATATTGTAGATCTAAAGGTCATTGTCCATTCAAATTGTAATGTATATGGCCTATTCCTACAAGATATATCACATCTGGTATAGATTGAACTCTCCAGGGCTATCCAGTGGGAGGGAAGCTAACAATTGCGTTCGACCATTATTATCACTCATTATGGGACACAATGTTTGGAAAATCTCTGTACAACAGGCAGGTCTTTCCTCTTTCTAACTGAACAGAGGGAAGAAAGTAATTGACCATACCTAACCCTCCTCTGTCTGTCGGCCAAGTCACATAGGGGTAGACTTATTAAAACTGGAGCATTCCGAATCTGGTGCAGCTGTGCATGATAGCCAATCAGCTTCTTCTTTTTGCTTATGTAATTAATCTTTGGCAATAAAACTTGGAAGCTGATTGGTTTCTATGCAGAGTCGCACCAGATTTTGCACTGTCCAATTTTAGTAAATAACCCCCATAGTCGTGTGTTTGGGCAAATTAATCTATTGTTCTCAAGGAGATCCCATATCTGTCTAATTTTTATACTTTTAATTTACCATTTCTATGAAATTAATGTTTTATATTGTTCATTTAATAATTCCAGTTATGTTTAACCACTTGCCAACCTACTCACGCAGATATACTGCGGCAGGTCGGCTTTCCTGACTGAATCGCCGTACCTGTACTGTAATCGATGTCCACCGGCGACCCGCGATCACCTATTACAGAGGCAGAACCAGGAACTGTCTTTGTAAACAAGATGATTCCCTGTTCTGACAGGGGACACGTCAAAGATCTACTGTTCCCAGTGATCGGGGAGGGAACACAGTTAACTCCTCGATCACCCCCTATTGTTAACCCCTTCTGTGCCAGTGTCATTTGTACATTGATCAGTGCATTTTTATAACACTTATCAATGTAATAATAATGTCACTGGTCCCAAAAAAGCGTAATTTGGGGTCAAATTTGTTCTAGTAAAAACAATAAAAGTCCTTAAATCTATCCCGTAGTTTGTAGACGCTATAACTTTTGCACAAACCAATCAATATACGCCTATTGCGATTTTTACCAAAAATATGTCGAAAGAATATATGTTGGCCTAAACTGATAAATCATTTTTTTTTATTTTGTATAGCAAAAAGTAAAAAAAAAATTAAAATTGTCGCTCTTTGTTTATAGCGCAAAAAATAAAAACCGCAGAGCTGATCAAATACCACCAAAAGAAAGCTGGGAAAAAAAGGACATCAATTTTGTTTGGGTACAGAATTGCACGACCGCGCAATTGGCAGTTAAAGCAATGCAGTGTCGCAAAAAAATGGCCTGGTTATTAAGGGGGCAAATCATTCCGGGGCTGAAGTGGATATAGCACCGATATATCACACATCGCAGTACAAACTAATTACAAAGCAAGTGAGAAGTACAAGATTATGCTGAAAGAGCACGGTATCTTAGTTGTAAACTCCCTTTACAAAGTTGTTGGGTAAATAGTAGAACATGACTGTGAGAAGGATTTGAGTACGCAGTAAGCTGTGTAGGTATAAACTCAAAGGGCATATTGTTTCTATTAGAAGCTAATGGTTACATGTGTGTACTGTATCATTACGGAATACTGTTCACCCACTGGATGTGATGGTCAGAGGTCAGCAGGATGCAGATGCGTGAGAACACGCATGTGTACAATGCCAGAAGACACAGATTCCTGGGAGTGGACAGGGTGTGCCAGGGACAGCTAATGGCTCACTGCTGCTCAGCTGCCAGTCTTATTTCCCTGGCAACACACCCTTCTGGGGTATTAAAAAGGCCAGAAGCAAAAGTCGAGGGGGAGTTCACTTTGGGTTTCCTTCTACAGGATACAACAGCAATATAAATGAGTTATACAAAAGTGACCCTTTGTATGAGAATAAATTTGAGAGTTTTTAGCCACGGTTTTTTTTTGTTAGGTATTAATATAGCACCGACAACTTATGCAGCTCTTTACATACTGCACATTCACCTCAGTTGCTGTCCTCAAGGAGCTTACAATCTAAACTCATGCTCTTAGTTAATTGGAGAACTCCAGCTTTGTGGACTTACCTGTTGGCCGTTTTTTATTGAACGAGCCAATGTCACCTGACATTCAGCCCCATTGTACTAGGCTTAAAGCATCGCATACTAAGACATTACATGAAAATTACCTTAAAACAAAGCCCTCTCGCAACAGGGCTTCCATCTTCACCAGGTCTTCCTTCCGGGTTAGCTTCCTCCATCATGCACACAGTAGCTGCCATTTACAGAACAGGACTGTGGAGGAACGGCATGGGCATGCCGTTTCGTCAGAGCGTATGTGCCGGGGACGTCACTGGTCCATTCAGAAATAAATATCTCCCAAACATGTTCATGTGCAGATAGTTGAATAGTTGATACAGTAAGTATCTATACATAAGTCTTATTATAGGCTTACCTGTAGGTAACTATCAACCATGGGAGTTTACTCTCACTTTAAGACACTGCATACCTTTTGTTTTGATACAACTGTGATCTAACTGAATTAAACTGAAATTTTTACTTTCTTGTGTATGACAGATTGACCACTCAGTGGAGTGTGGAAGATGAGGAGGAAACAGCACGGGAGCGTCGTAGAAGAGAGAGACAGCAGCAGCTGGGAAGTGAAGGACAGTCTCCAGACGACCTGGATGAGGAGAACTCCACACAGACAGATAACCAGTAAGAGTGGGCACAAAATTCACCCTCTGGTCCCTATAGTCCCCTGAACCCATGCATAATCCCCCCGATAATACTTTCTGCATTGGGCGCACATAATAAAGAACTTACCATATTTATATGATGGGTGCTCCTCGCTATGATGTCAGGTGCAGACTAAGCTCCCATACACACCGTCTATCCGACAACACAGTCCGATCGGACTTTTTCTGTCGGAATGTCCGAACCTGTGTACAGGGGCTAAGGCTTATGCAAGAGGAAATTCAGAAATGGGGAGGAGGCGTATGTATGTCTTCATAGGTTAACACAGGGGGTCAAAGTATGAAGGTGGCAATGCCAATCAGTCGCAAATTAAAGTGGGAATTTAGTCAGAAAAATAGGTCCTGTTAGATCACTTCAGGCTGGGCCCCTTTTGTAGGTATAGCTATGTAAAACATTAAAAATAAGTGCCTATACCCCGGGGACACGAAGATCGGCAAAAAACTGGCCCATGTGAACCTGGTGCTGGATCCCTAAACAGGCTGGACAGGTAAGTGCCTGTTTATTAAAAGCCAGCAGCTACAGTTTTTGTAGCTGCTGACTTTTTTCATTTTTTTGGAACCTGGCAGAAGCTATTGTTTAATCAGAAGATATAGTTAGTCAATCCAAAATTATGCTTGAGGTTGGTATTAATGGATCCAAACTATTACATGATACAGGTTTTTGGACCTACCGTGTGGCGCTTGCCTTTTTAAAACATATGTCAAGGCAAAATAAAAACACATAGGAAGCACTTGCCTGCCATATACCCACATTCACCCATGTTTTATCACTTTAACAACCCTGCAAATACAGAAAAAGACCTGTTGATCTGCCAGAAAATGCACTCAGCTCTTAATTGCCTATTGTATTTCCAGCTCAGTGGGCTCGCAAACTTTGTGGGGTAGAAGAAATCGGGTGGGGAAATAACTATCTGTCAAGCTGGAAAACTTTGTTGTTATTTTCTGCCCTGAGATATGACAGCACCAGGGTTACCTACATGGTCTTTTTTACTGGCTAAGCATGACCGCTGAACTGAGCCAAATTCTATGCATTATGATAAAAAACCTTCTGTGTGCAACAGCCCCCCTAATACTTACTTGAGCCCCCTCCGATCCAGTGATTTTGCCTGAGAGCCTTGGCTATCCAGGACTCTCTCTTCTCAATGGCTGAGACACAGCATCAGACACCATTGGCTCCCACTGCTGTCAATCAAAGTCAGTGAGCCAAAGAGAAGAGAGAAGATGGACACACAGAGCAGCTGCTCGGCTTGGGTGTCCCCATAACAAGCTGCTTGCTGTGGGGGCACTCGGCAGGAGGGAGGGGCCAGGAGTGCCAGCGAGGGACATTGCAAAACCATTACACAGAGCAGGTAAGTATGACATGTTTGTTATTTTTAAACAAAAAATAAAAACAAGACTATAATATCACTTTAAGTTGACCGTACACCAGTAAAATTTTGTATGAAGATTTTAGCTTTCAAAACGTTTATTTGATTTTCTTATGGTTAGTGGGGTCAAGTCAATTTGTTTTCGCCTGTAGTGACAAGAACATTCAAAAGGAGCAGAATAGGAAAAATAAATTCTAATTGTGAATGTGGTTTTCATTTGGGAAAAATGGCACATATTCTAATAAAATCTGTTAAAGCATTCTAGATAGGGCTTAATAGGGCTATATATATATATATATATATATATATATATATATATATATATATATAAATATAAATTTAAAACAGGCAGGCTTTTTAAACATGCAGACTTACCTGCCTGTTAGCCAATTGAAATGGAAAACACTGGGGAGAAGATGCCAGTGCTGGTAAGAGATCGGCATCAACCTGTTAGAACTAAGTTAAGTAATAGTAAGTATGGGGGACATTTAGTAAGACTGGCGCACACAGAATCTAGTGCAGCTGTGCATGGTAGCCAATCAACTTCTCACTTCGCTTTGACACTAAAACGTGGAAGCTGATTGGTTTCTATGCAGAGCTGCACCAGATTTTGCAGTCTCCATTTTGCTAAAGGTGGAGTTAGACTTTAATATGTTTGAGATTCCTTTCAAATAGCAAGTCTGGATGAAATTTTAAGGGCTTTTTAAATTAGTTGACTCAATGATGGCAAGAAAGAAAGTTCTGACAACTGATTTTTCTATGACTGTTCAAACATAAATCTAACCACCTATGGCCAGCTTTACAGTGATCTAGCGTAAAAGAAATCAGAAGTCCATCAGATCCTGCCTGCCTTGGTGAAGTAACAATCATCTGACATCCTATGGTCAGATGCCTGTTGCTGAACAATTGTTTGGAGATACCAGGTCATTTGTTGAGTCTTAAAAAAAGATTTGCTCATGTTTGGCCAGCTTATCTCAGCCTTGCGGACTTCCAGGAATTGGAAACCTGCAGCTTTTTGTGGTCTTTGAATGCTAATCTCTTGTTTGTATTTGTTCAAGTTAAAATGAGATTGCGGAATCATCCTTCCCAGTTTGGGGAATTCTTCTCCCATGTGTTGTCAAGCTGGGAAATGGCTTGTTTGCCATGATTGCATTCGTGATTGCTTAATCCGCAGCTGCAGTTCCAGGAGGTTTGTCTCCAGAAGTTTTCCACGACTTTCTTTCCTTATGTACCAACATACTTTTTAAAGCGTGTTTACACTTTTGCAGCCTACTTCATATTTGTTACATGTTCTTGTTAACATAAAAAATGCTATGTAATGTTTATAAGGGGGCTGTGGATTAATGTTTGACATAATTAACCCTGTCTGTACTTGTGTTCACAGTTCTAAATCATCAGGTGTAAACTAGACTTGACTAGACTTGTCTGTTCCAACAAAGGGTTAAAAATTAAAAATTAAAAAAAAGATGCCCTCCTGCATTGTATGTTAATGAGATATAGCCTGTGTAGGGACAAAGACACTGTGGGATTGATTTACTAAAACTCGAGTGCAAAATCTGGTGCAGCTGTGTATTGTAGCCAATCAGCTTCTTACTTGTTCAATTAAGCTTTGACAAAAAAAAACAAAAAAAAAACTGGAAGCTGATTGGTTTCAATGCAGAGCCGCACCAGATTTGAAAGTTTTAGTAAATAAACCTCTGTGAGACTGTTGAGAAATTCTTAAGCCAGCCATAGATGAAAAGCTTAAAGAGGAAGTAAACCCTGATGAGTTTACTTCCTCTTTCATTCCCTGCAAAGGCAAAGCATAATGGACTACTATGCATCGCATAGTAGTCCTTTATGTGTCACTTACCTGACACAGGAGCCAGCGAAGTCACCGGTGTACCCTGTAGTCTGCCGCATCCATCTTCTTGGTGGGGTCTCGCAGCTCCGCCGCTGTCATTCGGCGAAGCCGCAATGACGTCACTCTCGCGCATGCGCACGGGAGCCGACACGCGCGGCAGCTCCGTCTTTGAGAATGCCGCGCTCAGTGCGCCTGCGCGCCGCTGTCTACGGCGCATGCGCCGTAGACAGCGGTGCCTGTTTTCGGGCAAATATCTCCTAAACCATATAGGTTTAGGAGATATTTCTTGGACCTACAGGTAAGCCTTAATCTAGCCTTAATCTAGGCTTACCTGTAGGTCAAAGTGGTTTGTAAGGGTTTACAACCACTTTAAAAAAAGAAAATAAGTACACCAAAACTGTGATTATTCTTAGGTTTAGATATATCTTTTAAGGGTCTCCAAACTTTCTAAACAAAGGGCCAGTTTACTGTCTTTTAGGGCTTTTCACACGGGGCGGATCAGTGATGAACCAACCCGTGGATATCCGCTTGCTCAGTGGGGATCGCTCCGTTGATCCCCGCTGAGCAGGAAGATGAAAGGTCCGTCTCTGTACACTGCGCACGGACCTGTCAGAGCGCCGCTCTCCCCTATGGAAGATCGGATGAGGACGGACCGCAGAGTCCATTGTCACCCGATCCGTCACACTTTTTTAGGATTGGAGTTGGTTTGGATGGCAGCGGACATGTCACCACTGACATCCGACGCTCCATAGACCTCTATGGAGCATCCGTTCAGGTCCGCCTGAAAAACTGACAGGCGGACCTGAACGGATCGGCCGTGTGAAAGAGGCCTAAAGCCCCATACACACATTCAGACTTTGTACAAATTTTCCCGTGGACTTTTGTACAAAGGACGTTGGCCGTAAGTTTGTATTGCATACACACGATCTGACTTTTTAGGCAACAAACACGAATGTAGTAACGTTTCAATGTACTGACGACACTTCAAAAGAGGACGTTCAATTACTCCAGCGCCACCTTTGGTCAACTTCTGTATTGCTGTCTGATCTTTTGCATTGGTTCTGAGCATGAGTGTTTGTACTTTGTACAAAAGTCCGATTGTTTTGTGTACACACGATCGGACTTTGCTCCATCGGACTTATGTTGTTATAAAGTTTGTCTGTTCGCACAGCCAACAAAAGTCAGATGAAAACCGAAAAACTTTGTCCGATGGAGCGTACACATGGTCAGATGTTGCTCCAAAACAGCTAATTTGCATGTTTGTTGTCAAAAAGTCAGATCGTGTGTACGAGCCTTAAGGCTTTAGGAGGGCTGGACTGTGCCCAGTCAAATTAGAAAATGCCCCATTATCAGTGAGAATAAACAATGCCTATCATTGCTTTTAGTGGGAGGAATAGTGCCCCATCACAAAAATCAAAAGCTAAAAGAATTAATTAAGAAGAAAGATAGATCTTTCTGTTTTTCTGCAGATGGTCTATTCTAGAAGTGCAGATGTGAATAGTTTTGTATGAAGTCATATTTATGATGTGTGATTTTCAGTGTGGGGCTGAAGCCAGCTGGTCCCTGGGAGACGGAGGAAGATGAGGGATTCAGCGACTGGTCTCAGAAACTGGTGCAGAGGAAGCTAAGAGGAGCTGCGCAGGCTGCAGAGGAGCAAGAAGAGCCCAGATTTACAGACCAAGAACAGACAGAGCAGACCAGAGCCACCGAGGAGCTCCATACATACAACACAGAAGCCCGGGTGGAGGAAGAAGATGAAGGAACAACCCGCAATGAAGAAGTAGAGGTACTGGGACAATGGAGAACAACTCTGATGAGGTTTTATTGCTGTAGGATGATACATTTCATTGAGAGTAGTCAGAAATAAAAAAGACAATGTAACTTCTCTAAACTGGCCAAACATGTGGCAATTTATTGGAGTGATTGAACTTTTAATTCCATTTTTGTCAAAATCACAAAGCAATGGAAGACATAAAGTGGTGGTTGTGATTTACTACAAGGAGATGAGATTGAAGCTCCCCTGTTCACACTGAGCAGAGAAATCTTATCACGGTCAGTAAAACTGCCATAGCTTTTTTTTAATTTTTACCCGATTTCAACTTCACAACCAATCAAATTCTGGTGGACGAGTTAACGCTTGCCTGACAGAAGGCTGGTTTTGCAGAAATTGCTCATATTTGTGAGTCCCAGTAGACGAAAATGGTTGATATTGACTGAAAATGATCACATGCATGGCCAACTTTAAGTTAAAGTGTATGCAAAATCTATGCACAACACCGAGCAGGAGGATGTAGGATGGTGCCAGATGTCACTCAACTTTGAGTAGAAAGGTATTCAAACCTGTCTGATCAAGCCTGGTACACACTATCAGTAGGGATGAGCTCCGGCGTGTTCGCATACGCCACATGCAGAGCCTGCCAGGAAGTCAGCGCGGCGCTGCGCTAATCACAGGCAGTGAGACATTGCCCGATCTCCGCAGCCGCGTATCAGGGGAAATGTCTCACTGCCTGTAATTAGCACAGCAATGCGCCGACTTCCTGGTGGGCTCAGCACATAGAGCATGCAAACACGCCTGAGCTCATCCCTAACTATCAGTTCTTTTTGGTTCAACCCAGCAGGCTGAATGAAAAAAAAAACTGAAGATCTTAAGAGGAGATCCTGTACTAACAATCCAATGTTAGTACAGAAAACTCCCCGCTGAGCTATTGTGTTTTGACAGGGGGGCGTCCCCCCAAATCGCACCAAACTGCATGGTACTGCGGTACTACGTGGCTTGGTGGCTGAAAATGTGCTTTGTTTGCAAGATGCATTTGGGGTGCCATTAACAATTAATCAGCACCCCTGTTTGTCTTGCAGTGCTTCCCATATGGTAGGGGAAATGCACACAGAAGAGAAAAGAATGAGAAACCCAAAATGTTATTTTGTACACAGTATAAAAAAAAGGTATATTTTGAAGGTCTTGTGAAGTACAATGTTACTAGTATTTATAGTAAACATTGTAACTGTTAAAGGAACTGTGTTATGAAACAAAACACCTTTGAATTAGGCTGTAATGAAAGCTGTAATGAAAGCATGGCTCCCATGCCTCGTGTTTATTTTGTGTTTGTAGTCAAGATTTACAATTCACAGTCAAGAGTCAGAGTATAAATAAAAATAGATGCAATCTGGTGCTTTATGGACAAGAATTTGGGTATATATTTAACAATACAGCGCCTTGAAAAAGTATTCATACCCCTTAGAATTTTCCACATTTGGTCATGTTACAACCAAAAATATAAATGTATTTTATTTGGATTTTATGTGATAGACCAACACAAAGTGGCACATAATTGTGAAGTGGAAGGAAAATGATAAATGGTTTTAAATTTTTTTTTTACAAATAAATATCTGAAAAGTGTGGCGTGCATTTGTATTCAGCCCCCTAAATCAATACTTTGTAGAACCGCCTTTCACTGCAATTACAGCTGCGAGTCTTTTTGGGGATGTCTCTTTTCTTTGAAAGAAGCATTGCACAAGAGTCACAAGTGTCAACAATAAGGCAGTCCTTCTGGGGCTCCTGCTTGGCAGGTACCTGGGCCCCCCCTTTTGAACTGATGAGGCCTGGGCCTAGTATGGGGGGGCTTGTACTGCCTTATCAGCGGCCCTGAATACTAGCAGCATAAGGATTTAAAATGGGTAATTGAGAGTTTAGTTCCACTTTGGCAGATGTCTTCCTGTTCTTGGGGAAGCATTTGTCTGTCTATGAAAAGGTTTTGCTATGTCTACCATTGCATTTCCAGTGTTCCTCTGTTTAAATCAGTACAATGCTTTCTAAATAAAGAAACAGAACAGTTATTGTTTCTAGCAAAGTCTTTTTATGTGTCCTCTCTACACATTGTTATAAGGACAGTCAGACAATCAGATAATACTGAAGGCCGGCTAAAGATGAAGCGAATTGCGGGTTTCAGGAAAGAAATTAGCTCGCTTCCCCCATCAACACAGACAATGTTGACAGGGGAATCCCTCCCACCGAGCCATTGTGTTCTCCCGGTGGGGGGGTGGGGGGGGGTGGCATGGAAGCGGCCCCTGCCGGGAGAACACAGTGATTATTGCTAGTGGCTATAACAGCCGCTAGTGATAATTGCATGTAAAATCCAGCATTCTGATTCTACCCTGATCGACCAGCTTGGGTATATTCAGCATGCCCATACATAGTTCAAATCTCTGCCCTGCTGAAGCTTGAGATTCGAACTGTCTATGGCCGGCTTAAGGTAGAACTATAGGAAAAATGTCATTTTGGATAGAGCGATGGTGGGTTGTAACCCCTGTCAGATTTTTTTTTCTGTGATTTCCCTTTACTTATTGTCCCATAGCCAAACAGGAAGTGAGAGGAAATAACTGAAAATTCAAGGAATTACTTGGGGACTCCCAGGTCACCAGAACTCCCCATTGAAAGATTTCCCCTCTATTACTTTTCTGGGGACAACCCAAAATGTGGTATTTTCTCTTACTTTCACTTTCAATGATAATGGCAAACAGGACAAATAGAGAGGTTGAATCTCCTTAATGGGGGGGGGGGGGGGGGGGTCAGATAGCAGAAAAAACTGACTGGGGTTCTAATCCCTCCCCACTCTATCCAAAACAGAACAAAAAAAAAAAGTTTTGCCATTAGTTATACTTTAACCCCTTCCCTACCGCCACACGACGATACACGTTGGCAGAATGGCATGGGTGGGCAAAAGGGTGCACAAGTACGTCCCCTTGAACATGCGGCATTGTGGGCGCACGTGTGCCCGCTGCGTGCTACGTGACCGTGAGTCCCACGGACTCGATGTCCGCCGGGTCCCCGCGATCATATCACGGAGCAGAAGAAAGGGGAGATGCCTTTGTAAACAAGGCATTTCCCCGTTCTGCCTAGTGATATGACAGAGATCACTGCTCCCTGTCATCTAGAGCAGTGATCGCTGTCACGCGAGTAGTAGCCCACCACCCCTCACAGTTAGAATCACTCCCTAACACACACTTAACCCCTTAATCACCCCCTAGTGGTTAACCCCTTCCCTGCCAGTGTCATTTACACAGTAATTAGTGCATTTTTATAGCACTGATCGCTGTATAAATGACAATGGTCCCAAAATAGTGTCAAAAGTGTCCGATGTGTCCGCCATAATGTCGTATGTCACGCTAAAAATCGCAGATCGCCGCCATTACTAGTAAAAAACAATTAGTAATAAAATTGCCATAAAACTATCCCCTATTTTGTAGATGCTATAACTTTTGCGCAAACAAATCAATATACACTTATTGTGATTTTTTTAACCAAAAATATGTAGAAGAATACATATCGTCCTGAACCGAGGAAAATGTATATATATATATATATATATATATATATATATATATATTTGGGGGATATTTATTATAACAAAAAGTTAAAAATATTGCGATTTCTTTTCAAAATTGTCACAATTTTTTTGTTTATAACGCTAAAAATAAAAACCGCAGAGGTGATCAAATATCACCAAAAGAAAGCTTTACTTGTGGGGAAAAAGGATGCCAATTTTGTTTTGGTGCAGCGCCACACGACCGCACAATTGTCAGTTAAAACAACAAAGTGGCGAATCGTAAAAAGTGCTCTGGTCATGAAGGGGGTAAATCCTTCTTTGCTTGTGTGCTGCAAATACATGCAAGCACACAACGCAGACGAAAACACACACAACACTCACATGGCCTGTGCTCTGTGCTCCAGTTCTGATGCTCACATGTCCATTGTAGGGTGTTTTGGCTGTGGACATGGGTCAGCACCCTAACCAGCCTGCGGCTACACAGCCCTATACACAACAAACTGTGATATATAGTAGCTCTCTTATTGCTCTCCTGTTGGTTTAGACTACATTTCGATCCCCATGTGCATCAATAAACCTTGGCCGCCCATGACCCAGTTGCCAGTTTTCCTTCTTTGGACTGCTTTTGGTAGCTCCTGACCACTGAAGACCGGTAACATCACACAAGAGCTGCAGTTTTGGAGTTGCTCTGACCCAGTCGTCTAACCATTGCAATTTAGCCCTGGTCAAAGTCGCTCAAATCCTTACGCTTGCCCATTTTTTTGTGCTTTTACCACATTCATTTCAGGGACAACATGTTCACTAATATAACCCACCGACTTTTATGTCATTGCAACAAGACAATCAGTGTTATTCACTACCTGTCAGTGATCAGAATGTTATGACTGATTGAATTATTTATTTCACGTACTTACATAGTGCCACCAATTTAAATTCATACTGTACATTACCATCAGCCCCAGTCTTCAAGGCGCTTACAAACCAAGGTCCCTAACTCACATCCATATACATACCACGGCCAGTTTAGACAGGAGCCAATTAACCTACCAGCATGTCTTTGGAGTGTGGAAGCAAACCAGAGCACCCGGAGGAAACCCACACAGGCACAGGGAGAACATGGAAACTCCAGGCAGGTAGTGCCGTGGCTGAGATTTAAACCAACAACCCCGGTGCTGCTAGGCAGGAGTACTAACCTCTTAGTCACAGTGATACCCATTTACATTCATCTGTTTTTTTTATCTTTAACAGGCAAATGATGAACCAGAACTCTGCACAGAACAGACAGAAATCATCTCTTCCAGCCAATGGGAAACAAGGTACAATTATTATATTAGATATCATTATAAATGAAGAACACAAGAATTGGATCCATGCTATGCAACCAATCATGACTTACATTTCAGTATAAAACTGATATTAGGATCAAAAAGATCAAAAACACAGCATAGCCTTCTAAAACAGATCCTTCCATCACAGATAAAAATAAAAAAATCCCCCCTCATTTTAGGGTAGTAGGTAGAACCCCGTAAATCATTCCTTTTAGCCCGTCTCGCTATAACTTGTTTGGAATATACTTAGTTTCTAGGGCAGTAGGATGATAAATCTGCCCTGATACAGGGGGTATGGTGTAGCTCTGCCATATTGTGTAGCTAGAAACTGGCTCTTGCTTTTGATGTGGTTTTCCATTCTACGGAGCAGGTACCATAGGAACAGCTAGCCGTCCGAATATGAAAAACTGATTCATAAAAATTTGCTTTGTATTATTCCAGAGAAATAAATGAGGATTACAGACCACCAAGTCCAAGAGTTCCCGAAAAAGAGTCTGAAGAACAAGAGGAAGAGGAAGAGAGATATGTGCATGCTAGACATCAGGTAAATTTGTAGGTACTTGTTCACATGTGCCGCTATTATTGCCACCCCTCTGGAAAGTGATCAGAAGGTGGGTTGCTTTTCAGAGGGTATTTGACAATAGCTTGCCTCCTCACTGACTGTTTAAACCAGTGATTCTCAACCAGGGTTCTGTGGAACCCTTGGGTTCCTCCAGCGGATGCTAGGGGTTTCTTCCGCACTGGGCCATTTCTGCCTCTCACATAAGTTCCCAATGACACCATTGATCTTTTTAGCTATCTGTAAGGAGGTAATTCTTCCCAATGACCACAAGCGTAAGAACCATTCTTCTCATTGACCATCACATTAATGTATCATGAGTTGTAGATTTCTAATTTTTAGCAGGGGTTCCCTGAGACTGGAGAACTATTTCAAGGGTTCCTCTGTGTTGAAAATATTGAGAAACGCTGGTTTAAACCCGCAAAATGTTGACCTACCGCACCGCAAAGGCGGTACAGATTTATGTGCTACAGTTTAGCTTGTTGTTAAAGGTAGTCTATAAAGACCCATTCACATCTACACGTGTATATTACCACACATGCTGCAGTGCACACACTTAAGTGTGAATGGTCCTCAGTGGTACTATATATTTATTGGACAGGAAACTTGGAAAGAATTGCCGCAAGAGTTATACAAAGAACAAAAAAGATTGTTGTAGTATACATGTGAATATTTACTATCCTGTTTTCTTTTTTTCTGGCACCAGGTACAGGTAGAAGAGTACCAGGACCGGTGCGTAACACATGAAGTGGAAACCCGGAGGCGGTCAGTGAGCAGTGATGGAGAGGAAGGAGATGGCACCATCACAGTGAAGGTGATTTTATAAAGCTATAGCACTCCTACATTTTCCTAGTAGGAACTTTTTTGCCTCTGATTGGTTTCAGAGAAAATGTCCCCCTTATCAAAACCTGTTTTGGCTCAGAGAAATCTGATGGATCTACCAGAAACAATTATGGGATTGTTTTAATTTGTTGATGCCTCCACTGAGAAACGTTGGTCCTCCTTAAGCCTGATACACACTGTGGGGGTTATTTATTAAAGGCAAATCCACTTTGCACTACAAGTGTACTGCAAGTGCAACTTGGAAGTGCAGTCACTGTAGATCCAAGGGGGACATGCAAGGAAAATAAAAAACAGCATTTTAGCTTGCACATGATTGGATGATAAAATCAGCAGAGCTTCCACTCATTTCAGATCTTCCCCTCAGATTTACAGCGGCGACTGCACTTCCAAGTGCACTTGTAGTGCTAAGTGGATTTGCCTTTCGTAAATAACCCCCTATGAGTTTCTTTTCGCTGGGTTGAATGAAAAAAAAAACCTGTCAGCTCCGGTCGGGGCTGCTGTTCTGACGTTAGTACAGTGATCTCCCCTGCTGAGCTATTGTGTCTGGTATATGTACTGGATTTTTTTTTTTTACACTAGTAATGGCAGCCATTACTCGGCGAGTTATAGTGAGACTGAGATAGTATGGTGGAAATCTGACACTAACTGAGACTTTTGCCACTTTGTGGGAACCAGTGACACTAATACAGTGATCAGTGCTAAAAATATACACTGTCACTGTACTAATGACACTGGCTGGTAAGAGGTTAAACATCTAGGTCGATCAAAGGGTTAAATGTAGGCCTAACCAGTGTTTATGTGTGTACTGCTTTCACTAAGGGATGTACCGGTTTCTATTCTCTTCTTTGCAGGGAAACAAAAACCGGCACATTCCTGCTGACAGAACAGAGCTCTGTATTGTTTACAGTAGCAGAACTCTGTCCTGTCTTTCTCCTCGCCGATCAGCAGGTGATGGCGGTCATCCATTGGTTGGCACCCACTGTTTGGCTGGAGTGCCCCCTACCCAGAAAAGCAGAAGCACATATATATATATATATATATATATATATATACAGTATCTCACAAAAGTGAGTATACCCCTCACCTTTTTTAAATATTTTATTATATCTTTTCATGTGACAACACTGAAGAAATGACACTTTGCTACAATGTAAAGTAGTGAGTGTACGGGCCGATTCACACAGGGGGCAACACGAGGCGACACGACTTGCCGTGCCGCGATCTGACAAGTCGCCCCCGTTCTGTACAATGGAACCGTTCTAAGAGGAGCGACTCGAGTCGCTCCGTCTTAGAAAAAAGGTTCCTGTACTACTTTTGGGCGACCTCGGGCGACTTGCATTGACTTCTATACAGAAGTCATTTGCAAGTCGCCGCTGAGGTCGCAGCAGGTCGCGGCGAGGCAAGTCGTGTCGCCTCGCATCGCCCCCAGTGTGAACCGGCCCTACAGCTTGTATAACAGTATAAATGTGCTGTCCCCTCAAAATAACTCAACACACAGCCATTCATGTCTAAGCTGCTGTTAACAAAAGTGAGTACACCCCTAAGTGAAAATGTCCAAATTGGGACCAATTAGCTTTTTATCCTCCCTGGTGTCATGTGACTTGTTAGTGTTACAAGGTCTCAGGTGTGAATGGGGAGCAGGTGTGTTAAATTTGGTGTTATCACTCTCAATCTCTCATACTGGTCACTGGAAGTTCAACATGGCACCTCATGGCAAAGAACTCTCTGAGGATCTGAAAAAAGGAATTGTTGCTCTACATAAAGATGGCCTAGGATATAAGAAGATTGGCAAGACCCTGAAACTGAGTTGCAGCACGGTGGCCAAGACCATACAGCGGTTTAGCTGGACTCAGAACAGGCCTCCCTATGGTCAACCAAAGAAGTTTAGTGCACGTGCTCAGCGCCATATCCGGAGGTTGTCTTTGGGAAATAGACGTATGAGTGCTGCCAGCATTGTTGCAGAGGGGTGAGGGGTCAGCCTGTCAGTGCTCAGACCATACAGCACACGCTGCATCAAATTGGTCTGCATGGCTGTCGTCCCAGAAGGAAGCCTCTTCTAAAGATGCACAAGAAAGGATGTATGAAAAGACATAATAAAATATTTATGAAAATATGAGGGGTGTACTCACTTTTGTGGAATAATATATATATATAATATAATATATGTGATTCTGCGCAGACGGCCGGCACTGTAAAAACTGCAATGCGTGGTCGGCAAGTGGTTTTAATCAAAATATGTGAAAAAACTGTCTTTATGGCTCTTCAGCACCAAATCCGTCAATCATAATTACATTTTTGTATTTCAGATGCAGGTTACAATTTGAGTGATGACTAAAACGCTGGATTCACACCTATGCATTTTTAGTGCTTTTTGCATTTTGCAGATTTGCACTACAGAACGTGTTCCATAGGAAACCATGGTACATGGACTGTAGTGCAAATCTGCAAAAAGCACTAAAAATGCATAGGTGTGAATCCAGCCTAAGGCCTCATTCACAAAGGCATACCAATACATACACTCATGTCAGGGACTGTCCTCACCCACAAGGGATGCACAGATGTCCAGTGGAACTACATGCAGGCAGCCTGTTCAGACAGACAGCCTTCTGATCCATGCATCGGAGATTAGCTTAGAGGTCCATGCAGCCAGCCGCCTGTCATTGCTTTGAACAGGCTGCTTGCACAGCTGCATTAAGCTGGCCCTCCGCCCGGTCGTACTGATTGCTACACCTATGTGAATAAGGCTAAAGCCTCATACACACGATAGGACTTTGTACAAACTTTCCCTTGGATTTTTGTACAAAGGGCGTCGGCCCTTAACTTGTATTGCATACACACAGCAGGACTTTTTCAGCCAACTTTCACCAAATCACGTGGTTTTTCTGCTCTTTACCGCCACCTTTGGTCAACTTCTGTATTTTTTTTTTTTTTTTTTAATTGTCGGTCTTTTTTTTTTGTTTATGGTGCAAAAAAAAACACAGAGGTGAACAAATACTACCAAAAGAAAGAGCTATTTGTGGGGAAAAAAGGGCAAAAAATTTATTTGGGTACAGCATCACACGACCGTGCAATTGTCAGTTAAAGTAAGGAAGTGCCATATCGCAAAAAATGGCCTGGTCAGGAAGGGGGGTGAATACTCTGGAGCTGAAGAGGTTAAGCAGAGAGCACACATACACACACACACACAGTCTTTTTTTTTTTTCAATCAGCAGGTTGAATGGATCCTTGCATCCATGACCCAACCCCCCCCCCCCCCCCCGTCAGATAGCACTACACACTCCCATTGAACTTGCCAGATCTCTGTGTGTATGCCCAGCTATAGTGGGCTGTCATAGGAACAGGTGTCCGAAATGGTCGATTGTTCAGCCAGTGTGTGTTGTGAATGCTGTCTACCCCCCTGTGGGCAGAACCTTTCGGTGAGTGCGGTAAAAGAATGTAAGCACAATCTTATGAAAATATACACAGTTGTTGTAGCACTATTATTTGGACTTATATGCAGCACCAGTCACTTTATTATGTCCAACAAATCCATTATTGACTTATTATATTACTAAGTTTATAGCAACTCATCACTTTGGATTTATATTTCAGCACATGTCACTTTTTTCATTAAATTAATTATTCATTTATGAATTTACTTGTTGTTGTGTTTATATTAACTGCCAATACATGTATATTTTTATTTTATTTTTTGGAGGATACTTTTGCAGGGTTTGAATTTTAACATTAAATTTATAGTTAGAAGCACTTTTCACTTTTTTAGTTTACTCAACTTTTTAATTGATGTGCTTCTATAAAGCTAGACACAATCACTTTATTTTTTATTTTTTCCACATATATTAATTTTTGTGACCACATGATCAATTAATTGGATCAATAGGCTCCAATTAAAAAAAGTTCTTTCCCTAATCACAACTTACCTTTATAAAGCAGCGCCACACCCACTGTTCCCTTTCCTATTAAACCAGTAGTTGCTCAAGGGGAGGAAGCAGATTTTCTGCACATATGTACTGGAACCTAACAATTCAACCAAAGCGTGGAACCATTCTTTTTTTTTTTTTTTTTTTTTTTATTTGTGATGTCTGAAATGGAGGATTTTACCTCTCTTCCTGCTCAGGTGACGACTTCAAAATTTCCCGTCACTTTTTGTCTAAGGCTGGAATCACACCTATGCATTTTTTTGTGCTTTTCGCATTTTGCAGATTTGCACTACAGTCCATTTATCATGGTTTCCTATGGAATATGTTCTGTAGTGCAAATCTGCAAAAGGCACAAAAAAATGCATAGGTGTGAATCCAGCCTTAGTGACCATGCTCACCAATACAAATAGAAGGAGTTACCCCTTCATTTGGCCAATGAGTACACAGTGAGCGATGAAAATTTGGCAGAGGGTGTAACCCTTTCCTAGTCTATCCCAAACGAAACAAATGCGGCCTTTACCTTTTGCTTTAAAAGAAATTTATAATATAGAACAGAAGCAGCTGGGTAAATCCACGATGAAAGAGGGTCTGCCAGTGGTTTTAGAACATATGTTCAGTATCAACAAGTGTGTTTCGTATTTGAGTATTACTGTAGAAGAGCCCATTTAGGTACATTTTGCTGCAGCAATCATCCCTTGTGACCCCTAACCGTTTGCAATCACTACCAGAAGCAATGAATTGATAATGGTAGCACAATACTGCAACCTTGTGTGATTGATCCATAAGGCTCCATTCATACCTATGCAGTTTGCTTTTGAGCATTTCTGCAGTGAATTTTGCATTATTTTATTTATTTTCCTACAGCAATTTATTTATTTTTCGTGTGTGGGGGGGGGGGGGGGGTGGGTTTTTTATTTATTCTTTTCTGATAAAAAAAAACCGCAAATCGTGGCAAAAATCACAGTAAAAACGCACTACATACTTTTCTGGAGCATCTCCATTGAAGTCTATTGAGCCAAAAAAACAACAAAAGCACTGTTTTGCATTTACTTAAGTCCCTGACCCAGTCCAAAATATGCAGAGGCACAAAAATGCATTGATGTGAACTCGTACCATAGGAACCCATGTTTAAAAAAAATAAATTAAAAATAATTAAAATAAAGTTATGCATTTCTGCAAAAAGCATGTAAAAAATGCATTGCTATGACTGTAGCCTTATACATGCAATTGCCAGGGTAGTGACGGTTTGGGGACAGTGAAGGGAGATGATTGCGCTAGTTACGATTTCCTTTGTATGCTCAGCCTTTACATAGGGACTGGGAAGGGTGGAGAACAAAGTGATTTCTACTAAAGGCATGAAGGACTTCAGTTATGGCCGCCCATCCTTTCTGGCTGCTCTCAGCAACATCACGGGGCAGGCAGACTTGTATAGGCGGTGGAGGGAGGGGGATGATGCACTGCGGACATTGCCAAAGTCTGCATATTGGCAAGGAAAACAATAGCTTCTGGACTCCCCAACCCCCCCCCAACCTAGCATTGCCTGACAGTGCCTGATGCATCTAGACTTCTAAGCGCTAGTGCTTTAGGATTCCTTTTAAACTTGCTTTTGAGGGTGGTAAAAACAGGTGGTTGAGCTGTGGGTTTACCACCCCCTGATTGCCCTCTTCCTTAAAATACAGCAGCTGGAGGGCAATGTACACAATCTATGGTCGTGGCAAGAATTTTAACCCCTCCAATAATGTAATAGGTAGGGCTGCTTTTAAGTGTACCAATGCTCTTAAAGGGCCACAACTATAGCCGGCAGAAGAACATCTCCCATAATAAAGTCCCCTTTGTTTCCCTGCCCCCTTCTCAACCATTCTCCTTTTCTTTTCTTTTTTTGGACAATGCATACCTAGTTGGTCTATAATTAGAATCGCCGCCCTAAATGCACTTTGGCAGTATAGTTCCAGCACTCGGTGGATTAAGCTTTACTACTGCCCACTGCTGCACTTGAGCTGGCCTTGGTACTTGCTGACCTGGATAGCAAATGTCATCTTATGTCTGGTTCTTACTGTTAGTCACTTTGTATACTAAATTGTGTTATTACCATTGTTAATATTATGCTTGTTTAATTTCCAAACATTTTTGGTGACAATATATTAAGTTTGTCATTACTACCTGTTTTGGTGCCCATTTTCTTTGATATAGTGCTACTACTGGGTACTAGGTATTACTTTCAGTGATTTCCTGTGATATTGCATGCTTTGTACCAGTGGTACAAATGTAATATAAAGGAGCACTAACTATTTGAAAAAAAGGGTTTCTAAAACGTTGACTGAGGCCGCGTACACACGCGCGGACTGTTCGCCCAACTTTGTCCGTCCAACAGTTTCGGCAAACAGTCCGCTCAAAATTAGCATGGACGGACATGGCCACACACGACGAACGAACAGTCCGCTGAAACCGTGCGCGATGACGTGAACGTGCCGTACGTCGGGACGAAAAATACGACGTCCTATACACTGCATTATAACTTTCGGCGTGTAAATCCTTTCTGAGCATGCGCGGAACTTAGTTTGTCGAACAAGCCTACACACGGGCGGACTGTTCGCTCAAACAAGGTTTCAGCGGACAGTTTTTCGGAATTTCCGAAAAACCTTGTCCGTCCAACTGTCCGCTGAAACTGTCCACTGAAAGCCCACACACGAGCGGACTGTCCGCCCAAACACTGTTCAGCGGACAAGGTTGGGCGAACAGTCCGCCCGTGTGTACGCGGCCTGATGGTTCACACTGAATGTGGCATTAAAATTGCGCTACGTCTGTGCAATTTCAAAGCTGACGGTCAGTACAACTTTTTCAAGTCGGTGTAAGTCAGAGGCACTTGCCGTGTTTTTTTTTTTTTTTGTCAAATCGCAGCGGGACTAAAATGATGAGTCCTTACAACCCCAAAACAGCTATATACAAGTTGTAATAAGTAGCTTAATTATCAGCTGCACCTGTGCTGTTACCCAACAGGATTGCATAGTTAGCAGAGGATTATAAGGATTGATTCCAATGCCTCCATCAACTACCAAATAAGAAAAACGTTTTATGTTTGGGAATTTTGGTGACTAGTGATGAGCTTGGTGTGTTCGGATGAGGCATTCCCCCCTGTGTATATGTGTATATGTATATATATATATATATATATATATATATTTATTTTGTGTATGGCTGAGGGCTAGGAAAAGCTAGATGATGCTTGATGACACCTGTGCTCATCACTATAATGACATGTAGCTCAGAATATTTTAGAGGAGAGCTTTAAATAGCTCATATTTAAAATTCAAACCAACTGTTGGACATAAATCGGGCCTTTGGGAGAAAAAAACAGTAATAAAAGCTG
This sequence comes from Lithobates pipiens, assembly GCF_037356315.1. Lineage (NCBI taxonomy): Eukaryota > Metazoa > Chordata > Amphibia > Anura > Ranidae > Lithobates > Lithobates pipiens. The sequence goes on along the minus strand of NW_027507686.1, from coordinate 186,874,734 downwards.
AAGCAGGTAATATAAGAGGACGGAACACGTATTTTATATCACAATGGGGGCTGATTTACTAAAATTTGAAGAGTTCAAAATCTGGTGGAGCTCTGCATAGACACCAATCAGCTTCCAGGTTTTATTGAACAAGTTGAAGTTAGAAGCCGATTGGCTACCAGGCACAGCTGCACCAGATTTTTTGCACTCCAGTTTTAATAAATCAACCCCAATCAGCTTAAGTCGTTGTTCACATTGATGCGACTTTGAAATTTCAAAGTAACAAGGCCAACGTGGTTTCAGGTGCTACTTGATAGACCTCTGTGTGGCTTCATGCACAGATGTCTATTAAAGTCGCACCTGAAATCGTCAAAAGTAGTGCAGGAATTACTTTTGCAAATTGGTGCTGCACCGCAAAATTGGTGTCGCACGGATTGGAACAGTGCCATTGCCGCCAATAGGCTGCGACTTGTCATGCGATTTGATCTCGCAAATCGCATGACAAATCGCTTCAATGTCAACCTAGGCTGAAGCCCTCTTAGAGAGGGTATGTAAATGCCAGCTTTCTGATGGTTACTGTTTGTATTTAGATCAATTTTCAGCCATAGGTATGCAAAGTGTGAAAGTATTGCAGAGCTGTGGCATTATGGAATACATTTTACATGACACTGTAGAGTAGACACATTTACAAATGAGCAGATGTTTTTCCTAAAACATATTGTTTGTTATGGATTTATGGTATAGTGACACACAAGTATGTTGTTTAAATGATTACTCTGCTTGCTGTTGGGGTCAGAGAGTGTGTGTGGTTTTTATTTTTTTATTTTTTATTTTTTTTAGCAATTTGGCATGTATTTTAAAATGGTCAGTAGGGTGAGTTTTTTTTTTATTTTTTATTTTTTTTTCCTTTTAACAAAGCCGATCATGTGTTTAACTATACAATCTGTGTAATCTGAATAATATAAACTAGAGTGTTCCAGTAAAGAAATATATTTATATCCTTTTTAGGTAACTGAGAGAACAGAGATTCTGAATCGTTCCATCCAGAAGAGGTATGTCTCATCTTAAAGTGTTTAAATTATATTGATTTAACAGTTAAAAAAACAAAAACAAAAAACAGTTATATTCCTGGTATTTCAGGAACTGTCAGTTGTTTGTGCTCTCAAGCAAACTGTCAAACCATCAAATGACTGATCACATGTGCAGAAGCAAAAATGGCTTCCTTAGCTGAATAGGACAGGAGGGTTTAATTCTGCTTTAAAGGGTTCAGCTAGCTCATATGTTTGGGGTGCCAAGTCTCCAGATGGCATATTAGATTTCTTTGGGACTTAAGTGATCAAATATTCTAAAGCAAATCCATAGCTCTGCTCGTGACACACTCCTCTTATCATAGCTGGACAATCCAGGTGCTGGCTACTAAAGCCCGTCTCCACTAAGGTTTTTTTTTTTTTTTTTTTCTTCCACAAAAAAAATTATTGAAATTAAACAGGTAAAGAAGGAAAAAAAGACCCAATGGGCCATAGCAAAAACAATCGTAAAGGAGGGGTTGACTGGATGAGTCCAGATGTGGTGGGGGCCTAGCATCTGGGGAAAAATATTTTTGGGTAGAAAGTTCCTGCAGCAGGCATCAGTCTGGTGTGATGTGCAAGGGAAGGGGGATGGGCGAATAGGTTGGCCGTCAAACTTCACAAGAGGGGCACGACTAGCCAAGAGGGTGAATTCCAGCAAGAGAGGGTTGAGAAGGCTTGGGAGACAAGAGTAGGGGAAAAGGCGTGGGCAAGATGGTAAGAGGAAAGGAAGTGGCGAAGGGAACAGGGGGAGGGGGAAACGGGGAGCTGCATAGGATGGGGCTGTAGAGCATGAAAGAGGGGGTAGAGGGCCCTGAGAGCAGGGTGCCAGTCCAGGCATGTGGGTGAATCCCGACTTCTTTGTTGCGATCTGGACCGGTTCGGTGACGTCAGCGGGCTTAAGCCCACCGCCTGCTGAAAAAGGGTCTCAGAAGTGCAGAACGAACTTCACTCCTGTCATTCACAGAAGTACAGCCAAACGCGGTTTGGTTGTAATTCTCCTCCTTTAAATTACTAGCCATTGTCCGGGAGAAAGAGAAACGCAAGGCGAAAAGAGATTTTTCTTTCGCTTGATGCCCTGTACATACAACAGGAAGGAAACTTCACTGAAATAAGGTAAGGTCCCCTCTTGGACAGTTCTCAACAAGTGCCCCCACTGAAAGATATTGACCTGGTGACAACTTTGGATTTTACGACACTTTTATAGTCCTGGTGCTAATGGTCACAGGTCAATTCATGGGACTGAATCTTCCCAGCAAAACCTGACTGGTTAACCCTTTCACACTTTTTAAAAAACTATAAAAAGTTTTGGATTTAGAAACGCTTAAACTACATAATATAGTTTAGATACAAATGGAGTTAAAATAATCAATATTCAATGACCATTTGACATGATCTACAAATGGAATGGAGAAGCACATTTTACGGCTGGTCCTTGTCCAGAACACAGTAGGAGGAATTGTTCATGTCTTTGGACCTCTTCCCGATGCCTCTGGCAGGAAGAGTGTGATTGACCAAAGGGCTTTAGACACATAGCTTGGCTTTACATCATGCTGTGCAATATTTGTCTCGCCAACAACTACGAGGGACAGGGCTCAATACAAGAACATAGTGCACCAAAGCTGAGACTAAGGAGTCTTTTATGACCTGAATGTATATATTAATAGGAAGAGGGCCTGTCCGCTTACCGAGAGCTGCTTACATCACTTCAACACAAATGTTTGTAGGCCATGAGCCGATGTTTTCTTATTTCCTATTTCTCTTTCTATCTTGTCCAGTCTATGGTATTGGAATCACTATATTCTCTTTTACCTACAGTAACAGTATAAAGAGGAGTGAACCACCCCTTCCAATACACAAGATCGATGACCGCCTGGAACTGTACACACATGCTATAGAGGTAAATAACTGCCAGCTTATAACAAATGACAACATATCCACAATCTCTAATGCCACGTACACACGACCGGACTTTTTGACAGCAAAGGTCTGACGAAACGAGTCCATCTGACAATTCGATCTTGTGTGGGCTCCATCGGACCTTTGCTTGCCAAAAATCTGGCGGACTTTAGAAATAGAACATGTTTTAAAATTTTCCACCGGACCCAGTTCCTACCGAGAAATCCGCTCGTGTGTATGCTAGTCCGGCGGACAAAAACTGACGAGAAGGCAGCTATTGGCTACTGGCTATGAACTTCCTTATTCTAGTTCGGTCGTACGTCATCACGTTCCAATCCGGCGGACTTTGGTGTGATTGTGTGTGGCCAAGTCTGTTCATTCGGAAAGTCCATCAGAACTCCGCCGACAGTCCGTCGGACCTAGTCCCTCAAAGTCCGGTCGTGTGTACGTGGCATTAGTGATTCAAGCAGGCCCGAGCAATCAAGCTGGTAGTGTATTTCTCCATTTGTGGCTCAATCTTTCCTTCCTCTAAAGCTGCATGCACATAGGCCTAATGCACTGGAACTTGATGCCCAATCAAACTTGCTGGGCGCTCCACATAATGGTACTTCTGTCTGGAGCAGTTTGCACTCAGGGATGAAGGCCCAGAATGCAGACTGCTTGCGATCTGGCTATTCACCCCTGGGAACATACTACCCTAAATTTACATACCAGGTGCGCCGTCCAGTTGCAGAAGCTGTCACACTCAGACAGCAGGACTGGATGATGCAAATGTGTCCTTCAGCTGCAGCTAAGTGCAGGAGCCTCAGTATGCATGAGGCCTAAGGGCTTTTGTATGCACTTGTGGTTGCACTCGGAGGAATGATCTGTGATGGATCACTTTACAGAGAGCATTTGACAGGTGGTGCAGAAGCGATGTATCGCCCCCTCACCACCTGCTCTAACCCCTGCACCACCGCAACTGTGTGCATTGCAAGTGTTTAAGGCATGAGTTGCATTTGGTGCCCGCTAAACATAGAGCGGATCATCATTGCTGCACCATGATTAAAAGCATCACAGCCGCAACAAATGTGATCATTGTATTCTGTCGGCAGGGAAAGCTTCCATGGTCAGAACGCCATAGCATAGCGTCGGGCAGATGTGCCACTAGAACCTTCAGGGCCCAGCTGCTTGAAACTATGGAGGGGACCGCTTGGCCCTCAACTGGGGCTCATCCCACTGATTCCAGAGTCCTTTACTCCCTTTGTGGGACCCTTTATTACGATCTTGCAGCAGGCCACCTTCCAGCCATCTTGGGGCAAAATGTCAGAACTCAGTCACAAGTGTGACTATGCGACCCTGGTAGTTCCACCACTGGTGTCAGTGTGGCGTGTGTGTGTGTTTTCTATTTATTTTCCTCTTTGGGGAGGCTTTGGTGAAATATCAGGTGTCTAAATAGACCCCTGATGTCTCATTTTAAAGACAGAGCCAGGGACTGAGGACAGACTCATCAGTCTTTCTCTGCAGCCTCAGCTGCACAGAATGAATAGGAATAGCTCTGTACAGAGCTTCCTGTCCCTCCCATAAACTGAGACATAGTAAACATGGTTTAATTGAACAAGCTGAATTTAGAAGCTGGTTACTGTGGGAGGAGGATGGGGGGGGGGGGGGTGTTGAAGCACACAGGAGCCCTGGGTGGCAGGAGCGGCATGTGGAGAAACCAATGCCCTCCATGTCTGTCCTGCTGCCTGCGGGAGGGAGAGGAGAAGCAGGTAGTTAGCAGCTACATGGTACTGCCCTCCTGTCAAGGGGTACGGGGGGGGGGGGTCCCCTGGAGCATTGAGCTTGATTGCAATGGCGACCCCTGTACATACACCCCTGGCGGGAGGGCTTCCACCAACACAGACTGTGCTGATGGGGAAATCAAGCAATTTTTCTTCAGGCAAGCCATAGATTATGCAGTTTTCTTTCCTTCCACACTATGTGGAAGGGAGGAAAATAGCTTGGTTCCCCCATCAACACAATCAGTGTTGACAGGGAAATCCCTCCCACTGACAGAACACAATGTTTAGTGTTGCAGGCTATAGCTAGCTGCACCTAATTGTTTGGAAAAAAAAACAGCAGGCTGGTTGTACACAAGTCGAACAAAAAATCAACTTGTATGTAAAACCACCCTACCCATACATGGATTGAAATTCTGCCAGTTCTTGCTGAACCAGCCAAATTTCAATATATGTGGGGCCAGCTTGGGGCTAAAGGGTTAAAACAGCTGGCGACATCACCTCCCCACCATTTGTCGAACACCCCACTGAAAGCAATCGCTCTCCAGAGGACAACGTTTGTGTAAATGAGCCCCCACAGTGCTACGTTCTGCACACCACATCTGTTACTACAGCATGGGATAGAGTTGCCCTTTTACCATCAATTTTAGTATTCTGCTTTTTGCACAAGATATTGGATGGGTTTTATTTGTTTTTTGTCCCATAGACGTCCGCTAAGCCAGGCCGCTTGGTTCGGCAGCCATCTTTAGAGATGCTAAGCCCTACAGATCCTGTTGCAAACATAAAGAACCGATGGGAGGCTGGAGATATCACTGCAGCCTCCAAGGCATCCCCTTGTAAGGTATGACTTCTATGTACAGTATATGCATGTACTATGTGCTTCAGTTATAGTTCATATTTCATTCTTCTTCATGCTTCTCTGTTTTTTTTTTTTTTTTTTTGTTTTGTTTTTTGCACAATGCATAGTAAAGTGCAGTGCGTTGTGCTTCTGTTCATTTTCAATGTGTTGTGGTGCACAGGCAGCCTATTGATGAACGGACTGCCTAATGCAATGCATGTTAAAATGCACAAATATTATATGGTGCACGTGGGACACACAGTAAACAGGCCCTACACTTGTTCTGGGAGAAGTATGGAAGCTTGTTGGCCTCTCCAGTTAAAAATACTAGTTGCCTGACTCCTCACGCATATCCAGTGGCTTCAATGCTTTGAGTCACTGACCTATAGCAAATACCGTGTGCACTTGCGGAGTTCCATCTCCACTCACTTTACTTGTTTTATGCTTGTTCTGGGTTATTGACCCAGAATGTATAGAAGCCATTGGATAAATATGACAGCCAGGCAATTTGCAGTTTTGAAATGGGGTCAGCTATGGCAACTGAAAACTAGCTGCGGGTTAAAATGGGTAATTTTGTAAATGGCGTTTAAATGATAAAATATCTAGTGTGCCAGTCATATGAATTATTTGGTAGTTCCTTGAAGGAGAAACCATGTCTCCAGGCTATTCATTTCAGTAGCAATATGCTCATAAGATTATATGTGCATTTTAAAATGTAATGCATGTTTACTTGTACAGCCCCCCGTGCAGATATCCAAATACCCCGAGACTGCCGCTGAGTCCCACCATCATGGATGTGATGTCAGCAGACTGCTGTCACTCAAGTGACACTATACCAGGGTTCTCCAAACTACGCCCTCCAGCTGTTTTGTGGAACTACACATCCCATGAAGCATTAAAAAAACTGACATTCACAGACATGACGGGAATTGTAGTTCCTAAACTGGAGCCTGGAGGGCCATAGTTTGGAGACCCCTGCTCTATACTATTGCCCTTCTGCCCTATCCTATGTAGGGTGGAGGAGTTGGGCCAGCACAGGCAGTAACTGGACACTCCCGAAGAGTTGAGGGCATTTAGCATAGGGCCCAAATGCAAGTTCCACTCAGTACAGTGTTCATCCCCAGCCAGTTGCAGCCTGCCATAGACTGACAGGCGGCTCAAACCACCAGGATGGGATGTACAGGTGCTAAATGCCCCTTTTGCAAGGGAGCCTTAAAGTATCCATACACACTCCTAAACACCTGATATATCTGATTACTGTGCTTTTTCTATGACTAAACTCCTTAAAAATAAGGTAATAAGGCTTCTATGTCGCCTCTATACCATGTACATATATCAAAGCACTGTGCAAACTGTCGGCGCTTTATAAATCCTGTATAATATAGGGGAAGACTTGCTAAAACTGGAGCACACAATCTGATGCAGCTGTGCATGGTAGCCAATCGGCTTCTAACTAGCTTGTTCAGTTTAGCTTTGCCAATAAAACGTAGAAGCTGTTTGGTTACTATGCAGAGCTGCGCCAGATTCTGTGCGCCCCAGCTTTAGTAAATTCCCCCGCCTTCCATTATGTATATTTTAAAAATTTGGCTGCTCATTTTATTTACTAAAATGGAAAAAATGGGGGAGACAGCCTAGGGGCAGCAGATTAAAACAAAGATTCATTAATAAAAAGTCAAATGGCTACCTCAGGTCTATTGGACGTCGCCTCTGGCCCAGCTTCCATGCGTTCCTTGCTGGTTGTGGCTCACCCGGCTGACCGATCCCAGTCCAGTACAGATATACCTGGCTCCGCGTGCCAGGACCTCTCCATCTGGCTCAGACGATATTTGATATGCCTATTTAAATACTACTTTGTGAGTAGCCATTTGTCTTGTCTTTTTATGAATAAATCCTTATTTTAATCTGCTGCGCCTAGGCTGGCGCCCCCATTTGTAGCCTTTTTGTTTCTGCAGAAATTTACGTCGCTCTATGGGGAGCTGCCGCTAGCATGGTGTACCTCCACATATGGACTCTATTGATTTTTATAATCGTGGACGCCTCTTAGCGACTCTTGAATTTTAGTGTGTGTTTTCTGCGCCATTCTCCCTTTTTGTCATTTAATTTACTGTTGGCTTCTTGTACATTGTATTTTATTGTTAAAACAGGATACAGAGGGCATCAACATTGGTGTTTCAGACATGATCAACCAGTGGGGTAAAGGAAAGCCAGAACCAGATGGGCAGACATCCCCTCCAAAACTCACAGTAAGCTAATATACTCCCTGCAAATATGTTTCGCCATGTGGACTAAGTGACATCATCATAAGTTGTGATTTCTGTTTGCAGGAAGTGAAGCCAGGAGACGTACTGAGCAAGAAGAGCTTGTGGGAACAGGGCTCCAAGCCAGGACAAATGGATAAGGTGACATTAAAATATCTGTGCAATCGAAAAGCCTTTTATGCTTTGTTGATTCCAATAAGTCTTGTAAAAGCGAACCTGTGCTCTGCCCATGTGTTTTATTTAGCAATCCCCAGCATATGGTTACTTTTCTTTTGCTCCCCAATTGCCAGCATTGCCATATGGGCCGCATGCTGCTCTATGTATGGGATTTTCATTGCTCCTAATGGCTAAACAAAGCAGCAGAGAATGAAAACGGGGTATGTGTATTTGTCAGAACAGGCTTTGAGGCCAACCTGTTGCTTTGCACTGTATGGTTAAGGCATAGGTTCGCTTTAAATAAACTTTTCCTATTTTTATTCTAGCAGAAATGTTTTGCTGGAAGAAAAGTGCTACTGACAATTTGAATGCTTCTCATGGCTCCTGAATGTTCCTAATTTTGGGGGACTGTCCATCTTTTAGAACCAGGTCCCTGGGTTTCTCCCCAATTGTTCCTTTCTGGCCTGATGTGTAGACTTCTATGACAAAATACACTATTTAAAGTGGGAGTAAACTCTTGTGCATGAATAAGGCTTACCTATAGGTAGTGTAAATATCTCCTAAACTTGCACAGTTTAGGAGATTTACTGTAAATGCAGCCGGAGACATCACCAGCGCATGCGCTGTAAATGGCGGCTCCTGCGTGCATGGATGGGAGTGACGTTGTGGCTCCGCCCACTCACATCCGGAGTCCGCACACCCGGAAGGTTGGGTGAAGATGGAAGTGCCTTCAGGGGTGACAGCGTGCCACTGGAGTGCTTCTTTCTAACGTAAGTTTGACATAATGTGCTAGTATGCGATGCATACTAGCACATTATGACATTGCCTCGCAGGCCAAAAAAAGCCAGCGGTTTACTACTGCTTTAAGCTGAACTCCAGGAATTTATTTGTAATTCCTACTTGCATTGGTCCAGCTTGGCACAATGTAAGTATGCATATCTCTTACCTGAAAAAAACTAGTGAAGCTGTAAATCACTGTAGAAGTTGGCATTATTATAGTGATGGCCATAATCTTTTGGATCCTGCTTGGGTTCTATGCAAGTGGCTGTTTGACTGCAGGAGGTTGCTTGCTTGGCACCGCTGCCATTCATAGAGCGCTATGCATTTTTTTTTCAGTAAATACGCAACATTCTCTGCCACTGCCCATCCTCTCCATTTCGTCCAGTCAGAGAACACCTTGTATTAGATGGAAAAAAATAAAATGCAAGTTATTCTATGAATGCAAGGCAAATACTGGTGATGTGCTTTCAGCTTACCTAATCAAAGTGACATTTGCAATAAACAGAAAATCTAGAAATGCATCAATACACTAAAACAATGTGATCTATAAATCATACGAATGTATATTAAATCATACATGATGTACACTGAATGCCTGCACAAAAATAAATGTGTAGTCTATGTAATAGTCCCATACACATACAATCTCTGTGCAGTCAATGCATAATATCTGAGAAATTTCCTTAGATCCATGTTATCTCTTCACATATGAAAACACACTGCTGTGCCCTTCACCGCCTCTTGTGGGTATCCTCTCATCTGGCACTGTGGACCCCAGTAGAATAAATGGGGTCGTGTGCAGCCTTTTTTTTTTTTTTTAAATGATTGCTTATTTGTTCATCTTCTCCTTGCGCTGAATCTCAGATAATGATCCCTCAGGAACAGATGCAGGCCAACCAAAAACGGGGAAGCACAGGAATCCAATAGTGCAGACCATTTCATATAGGTTTACTAATAAAATTTAGGTATTGCACTACTGGAGTTGAACTTTAATTGCCAAAAATGTAATTTTGCATTGATCCAGTTGCTAAATTATTGCAATTGTTTTAAAAATTAAGTGTATTGGAAATGCAGTACTAAAAAAAAAAGATTTAACCAATCATTTTTTGTATTGAGGGGCTGTGCCATCAAAATATTTTGCCCCAATTTCTCAGCTCAGAAAGTTAAGAGGTATGTGTTGAATGTCACTTATCTGATTCATTCTCTTGTGTGTAAAGTTTGCCTTGAGGTACTGAGCTCTTTTAACAACCGGTTGTAAGAAAAAAACAAACCTGCAAACCATGCATAAAGTGCCACCTGCTGGCGGCATATAAAATTCAAACTATTAAAAAATGTTATTTAATTTCTACATTTTAATTTACTAGACTTGCAGGCTCAAATGTATTTTTGCACATTTTACAAACGGATATAAAAAAACATTTTTAAATGTATAACAATTAGACAAAAAAAGAACAAGTAAGAAAAGTCAAGTGTTTGGTTTAAATACATTTTATTCAAAAAATGAAAATAAAAAATAAAGTACAACTTTTTTTTTTTCTTTGTCAGCTGCACTTACATAGTTTACATAGTAGGTGAGGTTGAAAAAAGACAAGTCCAACCTATGTGTGATTATATGTCAGTATTACTTTGTATATCCCTGTATGTTGCAGTCATTCAGGTGCTTATCTAATAGTTTCTTGAAACTGTCAATGCCCCCCGCTGAGACCGCAGCCTGTGGAAGGGACTTCCACATCCTTGCAGCTCTTACAGTAAAGAACCCTCTACATAGTTTAAGGTTAATCCTCTTTTCTTCTAATTTTAATGAGTGGCCATGAGTCTTGTTAAACTCCCTTTTGCGAATACGTTTTTTTTTTTTTTTAGCCCTTTTGTGGGGTCACCAGTATGGTATTTGTATATTGAAATCATATCCCCTCTCAAGTGTCTCTTCTCCAGAGTGAATAAGTTCAGTGCTTGTAACCTTTCCTCATAACTAATGTCCTCCAGACCATTTATTAGCTTTGTTGGCCTTCTTTGTACTCACTCCTTTTCCAGAACATCCTTCCTGAGGACTGGTGCCCAGAAATGGACGGCATACTCCAGGTATGATCTCTGGAGTTGATCCCTTTTTATTGCATGCCAATATTCTGTAGTTGCCCACCCCATTAATTTGTTCAGATCTTTTTGCAAGGTTTCCACATCCTGCGGAGAATTTATTGCCCTGCTTAGCTTAGTATCATCTGCAAATACGGAGATTGAACTGTTTACCCCATCCTCCAGGTCGTTTATGAACAAATTAAAGCAGATTTGAGGAGTGTGTAAATGTTCCTCCTGGAAAATCTCTTAAGCACTCTAGATACTGTTAGTAGCTAAATGCTGCCAGCCACAGCCAAAAATACACTTCTATTCATAAACTAAAAAATGCTCCCTACCCTGGAGATGTTTCAGGTAATGGGTTTCCTACAGCTGCTGACTAGGCGCTCACTAGACTAAGCCAAGTATAATTTATGATGATATTCGCTTTCAATAAAAAGGAAGTGGAACGCTTTTGGCTCTCCCAGTTCTTGCAAAATGAAATACAGTTCTGAGAATGCTGGAGACGCACCGGGCTTGGGAGTTGTAAGTTGTGAAGTAAAATCACACAAGCTTTATCATGTTAATTTTAAACTGTATTCTAATTTTAAATCTGCAGCTTTCATTAATATAATACCTCATGATCCTGCCATAAAGGTACTTGTTCAGGCATTTCCTGTTTTTAAGGTGGCGACACTCTCTCTATCTTCCAATTGGGTTTAATGTTGTCACCCTGTCAGGCTGAATGGAAACAATGCATCATCAGTATACAACGCAGCTAGATCTCCCGCTGTGGTTGGTTTTTTGGGGGGGAATTTTTTTTAATTTTATTTGTTTGTGTAATAAGAACTAAAAATAAGAAATTTTGAATGGCTCCATGTTTTAGTCAGTCAAGGTTGGGTTGAGGGTGTTGCTTTTTGTAAAATGAGTGGCCTTGATAACATAGGCATTACCAGGGCGTGGCTATTGAGGCTGTAGCCACAAGTCTCTTGCCGCAGGGTCCCTGTCTAACCAGTGGGTCGTGGCAGCGGCAGGTGGGCTGCATTAGAGGTGGAGGAGAGGGATGGGCGGATGAGCAGACATGACATCTCTCTCCACCCGCTCCATGTCACCACTCTACCGCCCTCACAGCCGGGCCACTTCAGTGTGGGAGCGATGTGTGGTGGGGAGCAGAGAGATGACATCTCACTGCCCGCCATACATCAGTGCTCTTCCACCCTCAGTGCGGGCCTCTACAATGTCTGAGGTGTGGCGGGGAGCAGAGTTATAACATAATCTTACTGCCTGCACCGCATCTCCTCCCCTCACTATATAGACCAGTGCTGCCAGCCTGCCACCAGTGCAGAGATAATGCACAATTGGTGGCACTGGCTGGCATGGCAAGTGACAATTCACATTAGTTGCCAAGTGACAATCTGCATCTGGTGGTAGGTGACATGGCAAGTGACAATCTCCAACATGGATGGGGGGGGGGGGGGGGAGAGGAGAAGAAAAACTAAAAGGAAATATGAGGGAGAGGGATATAGGCAAATATGAGGGAGAGGGATATAGGTAGTCTCTGACTTCCCTCCACAGTGGCTAATAAGTGTAGGTGACTCCAACTGGCATTCTTGTTGGAGGGGGACAGCCCTTGAAAGGGTGGGGAGTGTAAAGCGAAAGCTTGGGTACTGGAGGAGAGGTACTACCGGGTTTGGGGAACTGAATGTGTAATAATATTAGATGTGTCCTTATGAGTGTAGATTGTGTAAGCCTGTGGTTATTGTATTTTGACAGTCCTAGTCTGCGGCTGTCAGAATACTAAAGGAGCAGCTGAATCACATTGTATTCAGCCGTTGTTTGACTATTTTTCACCCAGAAACTTCCTTGTGGGGGGGGGGGTGGTCTACAGAGCCACCCACATAGCAAATTCCATCTGCTTTCAAGCTTCAAATAGTGTGCATACTGCAGTCATGGCCTACTATCATCAGTATTGGGGAAACCCACCCAGACAAACAAACAATACATTTTTATTTTATTTTATTTTTTACTCTGTTTTAGGCTGGGTTCACACTGCTGCGGGGGGAGATCCGGATGTGATTCGCACCGCAAATCACATCCGATCTCCGTAGAGATGCGAGTTCAGCCATACAGATAGTATGGCTGAATTCGCATCGCTCCCGCAGCAAACTCGCACGGGACCCTTTTTTTGGTCCGCAACAGAATCGGATCGCATGGGGGTTCACACCATGCGATCCGATTCCTGTGCGAGTCTGCAGATCGCACTGCGATATGCGGACGGATCTGGGGGTGTCATTAACATATCATTGACACTCCCAGCCGTCCGCATAGGGCAGTGTGAACTGCCGGCGGGAGGTGTGTGATGCGGGAAAACGCTGCGGATTCGCGGCGTTCCCGCATCGCAGCGGTGTGAACCCGGCCTTAAATAAGAAAGTACTTGGGGGGGAAAAAATATGGATTATGCTGCTATCCTTTTGGAAATGCAAATTCCCTGGCTTCACCACTTTCTGAGATGCTGACCTAGAACAAGCATCCAGATCAGAAAGTCGCAACTCCTCATCTGCATTTTTGTTCCAGGTCAGTCTTCTCAGAGTAGTGAAGCTATTGGACCATCATGGTAGCCAGGGATTTGGTATTTTCGGAAAGAGGAGGGCAGCAGGGGCCACTTCTATACTACCTCAATACAGGTTTCCCTCCAGGTTAAGTGAAATGGGCTGATGCTGGTCTGTCTAATTATCCCTCTGTTGCTTAAAAGTATCACTGGATCAATACAATACAAGGCCTGGACCACCTATAGGATGTGTATTTGTTATAGGGGGTAAAAAAGGTACAGATACAAAGCTCAGTTAATGCTTCTTATAGTCTATCCTGACCTAACAGTGCTTCTATGGTAACTAACAATGTTTCAATAATCCTCTGGAGTTGGTGATTGTAAACGATCACCTTGTAAAACAACCCATTCAGTTTAAAATTAAAATGAAAGGCATAATGTGTGGTATTGATATAAAAATGCATTAGAAATACAATTTTTTTTTTTCTCTTTTTATAAGTGATTACATTCCCTCTGTTCTCAACTGCATAAGAGCTGGGGGTAGGAGAAGCAGCAGCACACTGAACTTTCCAGTGAATGGCTGTGCATTGTGCTCTGATCATTGGAGGATAGACGATATTTCGTCAGATTAGGTGACCCGTCAGAAGGTGTAATGGAAGTGACGTTTCGTCGCCACCATCTTGCTGCACCCCGCACTTGCCCATAGTAAGGATAGAGTGGGAAGGGGGCAAGCAGACATCTTGTTACACCCACCGGAGTTTAGCATTTTACACTTATTTTTAACAGTAAACTGAGTTGATATAATGAATACAGTACTTAGAACTCTGTTTTAGATGTTAGATTTTAAAAGCAGCCAACTTCTTTCAAATTAGCAAACCTATGAGATCAGCAGGCTTGCCTCTGCTTTTAAAATTCAACATCTAAACAGTCAAACAGATTTCTAAGTATTGTATTTCACTATATAACCTCAGTTTGCTGTTAAAAATAAGTGTAAAATGCTAAACTACGGTGTATGTTACAGGATGCCTGCTTGCCCCCTTACTGTGGGCTAGTGCGGAAACGTCACTTCCGTTACACATTCTGACGGGTGGCCTAATTTGATGTAAGGCTTATTTTTGGCATCTTTGTCCCATTGTGGAGATTTACCTTCACTTCCTGTCCCCATAGCCAAAGCAGGAAGTGAGGAAATCCCTACAAATTAAGGGAATTTCTTGGGACTACTGTCCCCTTTGGAAGATTTCCCCTCTTTTACTGTTCTGGGGACAACCCAAAAGTTGGGTCAAAGAGAGGGTGAATTCTATTTCCCTTCTAAATGTTTTTTTTCTTTGTCTGAATTTCTCACTTCCTGTTCTCCTCTGTAAACTTCACACCATCATCCGAGCGGTGTTTAGTCAGCCAGAACAGCTTACTGAGGAGGAACAGGAAATGAGAAATTCAGACAAAGAAAAAAAACATTTTTAGAAGGGAAATCTAAGGAGAAGGTAAGTGAACCAACAATGCACTAACTTAAAGGAACCAATTTTAGAAAATAAAAAAAACCTTTACAAGCCCTTTAACCAGCCGCCACCATTATATAGCGACAGGTCGGCACGTTCCAACAAATCACTGTAGCTGTACATCAGTCTGTTAAACTGCTCTAGCGGGTGCGCCCACTGCACAGGTGGGGGACACAATGGGTGTGGCCTGCGGGCGAGATGTTTGCCGGCCATGAGAGCCAGAAAGGGGATATGTGTGTAAACGCATACCCCCATTCTGTCAGGAGAAGTAGGAACACACAATATGGCTTCTCTAGTAAGTCGCATCCCCATGCAGTTGAACACGCGTCGCAGGGAATACTTTTAACCCTTCCCTTGTTTTATTTTTTGGGGGGATATTTATTATAGTAAAAGGAGAGTGTATGTATGTGTGTGTATATGTATATATATTTATTTTATAGCGAAAAAAATGCAGGGGTGATCAAATTACCACCAAAAGAAAGCTTTGTGGCAAAATTGTTAGTGATGCAGGGCAGTATTGCAAAAAATGGCCTAGTCATTAAGGGAGAAAGTCTTCCGGTCTTTAAGGTTGTGGGTTTATTTATTTTTTTGTTTTGGACAGAGTGGAGATGGATTGGAACCCGTTAGGCTCCTATTATCTGTGCCTCTGTTAGGGAGATTCCCCCTCTCTATCTGTCCTGTTTTATTGTTCTCGTCAAAAGTAAGAGAACCCTAAAATTTGGGTTGTCCCCAGAACAGTGTGAGGGGAACTCTTCCAATGATGACCCTAGTTCTGGTGACCTGGGGGACCCCAAGGGATTTCTTTTATTCGCAGGGATTTCCTCTTACTTCCTGGTTTGGCTATGGGACAGGAAGTGGAGGTAAATAAACACAATGGGACAAATGGCAAAAAGGAAAAATAACTGACTGGTTATAAACCTCCGGTACTCTATCCAAAATAAAAAAATAGTTTTGGCTATAGTTTAATTATTTTAATTTGTTGTTGTGGCAGAGCTGACGAAAGTTGAACGCAGTCTAGAAAGACTTTGTAAATAATGAGCAAGCTGAGGAAGGCCACTCCAAATTGCTATTACAAGAGAGCCAGCTCTAAAGCAGAGTACCCGAGTGATACCTGTAGCTGCTGGCATTGTCCTGGTACAACCACTTATAATCAAACAACTGTACTACCAATAATGAGGCTGGCTTCACATCCATGCTGTAATATGCAGTAAACTGATCAAATCTATCAGATGTGCCTACGCTGCCCAATACTATTGGTACAACATCCCAGGATGAAACAGACAGCAAAACTAGGGGAGGGATTTGTAGGGCACCAATGAAAATGAATGATCTAGTAAAACAAAAGATTATTATAGTCAATTAAAAAAAACAATTTGTAGATGTATACATATTGGTTTGTAACGGACTAGTCTTTTTGTATTGTAGCACTGTACCCGTAGGGCTTGCTGTGTGACGACTTAGGCCTCCCTCTGATTATCTGCAGCCAGTTTCTAGGGGTTTTCCTTTATTTCCCCAGTTTACTCCCACTTGCTTGTTACTCAAAGTACAGTCCGGGGTATTTGTGGTTTTGATATTTATTGTAGAACTTGGATGGAAGAAGGAATAGTGGGATACTCCAACTTAAACGATTCAATGGATAAGGACAAACGCTCACTTAGACTCACTAGAAGATTTGTGAAAGCAGACCTTTTTTTTTTTTTTTTTTTTTTTTTTTTTTAACCATACTGCCACTTGTATGGAAGAATTAAGTCTTCTTGCTCTCTAGATGCAGACTTGATGCAACTACATTATCTTCAGGACACTCTCTATAGCAGGGATATGCAATTAGCGGACCTCCAGCTGTTGCAAAACTACAAGTCCCATCATGCCTCTAACTTGGGGGTCATGCTTGTGGCTGTCAGTCTTGCTATGCCTCATGGGAATTGCAGTTCTGCAAAAGCTGGAGGTCCACTAATTGCATATCCTGGCTCTATAGCATCCCCTTGACTGACACCCATCCACTGACTCTTCTAGCTGAAGGGTTTGGCCCTCACAGGACAGGCCTAATGACACAGATCTGTACTTGCTGTAGGCAGATTCAGATCTTTGCTGGTGTCCCCCTTCCAGTCAGCTCTGCAGGACCTCTGGGCTCTAGGCTCTTAGATTGACTACCCAAGGCCGACAACTTCTACAGAGGGGGCAGTCCTCTGGGACACTCCAGCTGAAAGACTCAAAGTACATGTGCCCTTGGCCTTTATACAGTATCCCAGCATGCATTGAGGCATTTTCCTCTGCCAATAGCCAGGGCTAATGATGCATATGCCCTCACTTGCCAGGTCCCCTCCCTATTGGACCAGTGTGGGACATTCAGACAAGCTGAGCTGCACCATGAGCAGACCTTACCAATAGATCCTGCTCCCTGGTAGGCAGAGAGCACTCTTAATTTGCCTGACCATCTTCCCTCCTGATAGTTTTGCTGTTTAAATGCAGTAAACTGTTTTATTTTTACCGCATAGTAAATTGTGTTGTACCATGTTACACAATTAGTGGTGTGCTGCTAAATGAAGAGGCAATATACCTACCTTTCTGGTGTTAAGAGTGCCGCTTCACTGCTCCCTACAATTTTTCGACCAGTTGAATACCTGTCTCTTCCATCACACACAGGATTTCTCACAACAGATACTTGTAATAGCTGAGAAATTGGGGAGCAGCAAAGTGGCAATATTTAAGACCTGTGCTGATGCAAAGCTAAGGGTTTCCTCTTTTAGCAGGTATGGTTTTGGCTACAGATAACCCTGCACTAACTGGGTCCTGTTAATGCAACACACGTGTGGCATACTGCATGTTGACATGGTATGTGCCACAGACTGGAACTTGCCGAACAAATTTGAATAGGCCTCAACTTACCATTCTGCTGAGTGACTTTACCTCCGAATATTCTTAGAATACAAACAAAGGCATTTGTCAGCCAAAAATTTTATTAAGCACATGTATGCATGTCCTAAGCTATATATATATATATATATATATATATATATATATATATATATATATATATATATATATATATATATATATATATATATATATATATATATATATTATATTTATTTATATTCTTACAGGAGTAATCATAATGTACACTCAGACTTGCATTAAAATACTTGATATGAAATCATGGAAAATGGAACATTCATTCCTGAATTGACCTCTCTCTCTCTCCCACAGAATGCGACTCCCACTAAAAAGTACAAGTTTGTTCCAACTGGACATGGAAAATATGAGAAGGTCTTAGTGGATGAGCCTTGATGAGGTAATTAAAGATGTCCAGTGGCATTACATTCTTGTCTTTCTGTACTTCCTTCCTTCTTACATATATTCAGATCATATAATTCACTTTCTTTGCTTCCTCTCAAGTTCCATTTAATTTTTGTCCTTTCAGTCCGTGCAGAAAGGGGTAACTTTTTTTCATTCCGACTGTTCCTTGTGAGCATCTAACCTATCTACCAGCTGAGCAACATGGGAGGTGTACAATTATCTGGTGTGTGTTCATGTCATTAAAATGAAGGCAAACTCTGGGAAACTGGACAATGCATTGAGAAGCAGTCCACTCAAAACTGATGTACTATTTTAGGTATAGTGGAAAGTGGTTGTCCCTGCTGCCTTTGTGTACCCAAACAATGAGGTCTCCTTTCTAGAATTGCTGACTGTTCCGGTCTACTTTTGAGTTCCTGAGTTTTGACCGACCTTTGCACTTTGGCATCCCATTTTTTTTTTCCCTTTATAATCTAAAATTAAAAAAAAACCTAATGGCCACCTCTGGTGTAAAGACTGAGCACAAAAATCATATTGGTAGAAATTAGGAGTTGGTTCAAACGCCAGCTCCTGGTGCAGCCCTCATGCCAGCATAACCTTTTAGCTATCTTCAGGCACCCTAGGTGGACCTCGGATGGCATTGATGTAGTGATGTCAGTGCTGATATCTAACTTTACACTGAGTGCAGGGCACTGTGGTGACAGACCCTTAGGGGATGGGTCCATGACACCTTGCACTCGCATGCAAATCTCTCTGGTGTGCATCATTCAACCCAGAGGACTGAAGACATCTTGTAGCAGAAAAGATGAACTGGAGGACAGCTTCAGATTGAATATAGGATGCTGATAGGGCAGTACTGCTGGTCCTGTTGTACTGGGCCCAGGCCCCTTGATTATTCAGGGAGAGCCCAGAGTGTGGCTTTAATTCTTGCAAATGCTGACATATCAGATTTGGGTGGACTAACCTTTCTAAATGTGTGCACACAGTTCCTTAATTGTACATATGAGCATTAGATCTTCATTGAACATGGTCAAACAAGGCAGATCATTGTCAATGAGCAATAGTTGAACCCTTGAACTGTCTACTTTTCACTCCACGTGTTCATCTACCATGTAGCACATGTTGGGTAACCTCCAAATGAATGCTTATTGGGCAGTACAGCACAGTGCTAACCTATCTCTACTGCATTAACAGACCTCTAAACCAAAGGGTGAATCTTTCAGTCTCCAAAACCTCTTTAGTCCAGCTTTTTGCAGATATTTTTACGTTTGCACAAAAATCATCAAATATATGACCACACAAACTCAGCCTTCATGGAGCCCTTCATTTCAACATCAAATAAGATTTGATGCAATATTTTAGAGTAGTATGCAAGCAGTGCTTGGCTGGCCATCAATGTGAGTTAGGACCTTGAGTACAAGATACTGTGTTGCATCACCTGCTTGCACAGGTACATTGGGGCCTGAAACACATTGTGCACAAGTCAGTACCGTGAGTTTTGAAAATTTTTGACATGAATGTTTTTGCTGGCAAGTCAACTGTTTTCAGGAGATAGGTACAGTTTAGCTCAACTAGCAAAAATATATTTTTTTGCACTAAAGAGCAAATTGTCAATGCACCTGCATTTTGATGTATTGACCTGTCTCCATCCCTAATACTTTTTTTTTCTTCCCACTCATTTGGTATTTGTCCATTGTCCTTAGTAGAACCTGCAGTGCACAGAAAAAGCAGAGAGCAGATTTAGTGGGAAATGAGAAGACCTGAAAACATAAAACGAACAAGTTATATTAAACTCCTAATTTTCACAAGTGTAAGAAAAGGCTGTACTACAATTGAGAGTTGACATTTACCTAATTTTGTTGTGTAGCCTCCTATCCTACGTTAGCTGCCATCTTAGACTAAAGAAGGCATAAAATGATTGACTTTATCAGTAACTGGACAGGAAAACAAATGAGTATTGAATATCCCTCCTCACAATAATACTAGGTATTTCTGTTCTGATTATTAAAAGCCAAACTTCAGACAGATACAAAAACACTAAATAATGCAGTCATATATTCATTAAAAAATTAAACGCAAAAATAATTACATTTGTATGGATATGCAAGAGAGGGACTTTCATAGCTACTCCACGCAATCAAAAATGCCTTTTAGCGAGACTTAAAATTACATATGCAAATCCTAAAATCTCTCCTCATTTTAATATGCAAATACTATAACAATTGCTATACTTCCACACTACCAAGCCTCCATATTACCCCGCATAATTCAGTGTTTCCGCCAAATAATGATCATTCTGTTAGTTGTCTCATCATTAAATTGGGGATATGCAGGTGTACATTCCTCTACGCAATTCTTAGACCAACGGTCTACTTTCCCAGGAGAAGCATAGGAGATGAATATTGGTATAGTATAGTTGCTATGATTAAAATTTTAACTTCACTCTTCCAATCAACATTGATTATTTTTAATCCTTATGCTGCCAGTATTAGTAAACAGATAGGAAAGTATATCATATTTACTTGTTACACTTTTTTTAAATTTTTTTTTTATTTCTTTACTTGTTTCTGGCCTAGGCAAATTATGGCATACCTCTCTTGTCAGGGGGAGAGGAGTAGATTTTCTGAGTTAGGCTGAGTTCACACTGGTACAACAGGACTGTTGTAAGACTGTCATCCTACTTTGTCCTGTGACTTCAGTCCTACTTCGTCCGACTTGAATGAACAGTATACGATTTTGCTCCGACTTTGAGATCGTCTGACTTGTCCTTTGACCAATCAAAGCAATCCCAGTATGACATTCCTTTTACTGCTGCCGTAATCACCATGTCAGATGTCAAAGTCGAATGGTTAGCACAAGGATCTGACTTCAATGATATTCAATGGGCTGAAGTAGGACCAAAGTAGTGCAGAAACATTTTTCAAAGTCCAACTGACTTGTGTTGGACCAATTAAAATGACTCTCATAGGGAATCATTGATTTACACACAACATGCGAAATGTGCTCCCAAAGATTGAGCATATGTCATACCAGTGTGAACCCAGCCTAAAGCACACTCTACTGCCTGCATGCTTCAGCTAAGGGGAGATGGATTTGAGGAAGTAAATGCTATATGAACAATCTGCCCTTAATCAAGAGGGTGATGGCCAGAAATGCTAGGGGTGGGGGTGGGGGGTGCACGCCTAAGCGCATTAGCTCTTTTATGTCACTATTATGTAGCCAATAAAAATTGCAACACATATCAGAGTTGCCGGCTCCTTTTTCTTTTTATGCTACCTGCAGTGTGGAAGAACACTTAAAGCCTGAGCACCTGTATGTGGATTCCATGTCTGGACGTATAAGTTCAACGTTGTGAGTGCTGTATCTTCGTTCTTTTTTTTTTTTACCATAGTATAGTTGCTATTCTTAAAACCTCCAGTAGTATTCCCACGTTTGGCCATCTGAGTAACCCAGGCAGGGAACCTGCAGAGGACCATATGGGAGTCTAGTTCTTATTAACCCTGTAAACGTCACCTCTTATCCAATAATGGCATATCATGTGGATCTCTTCCTTCCTTCTGTAAACACCAGTCAGATACCATCTTAAAATATTCCAATTCTATCTGTAGCCTTTCATTTTATTGATGGTCACAGGGAGAATTGTCAGATTATAGATGGAATTTATATTGGTCATATATTTTGCTATTGATCTTGCTCAGCCCCCTAAACCTCTTGATTTAACACTCATCCTTAGCCATTGGGATTGTGTGAAGTACCTATGAAACTAAACACAACAGTCTGCTGTCGCATCTTCAGTCTAGCCATAGGCTTGGAGGCAGGGAGGTGACCAAGGTATGTTACTGCAGTAAGAAAGTGAGGTCACCAACCAAACTCTGGACTGGATTGACAGCATTGAAAACTCTTTAGCTTTTAAAATGCAGCATTTATTTTAATTGCACATTTAGTTGCCTGGAGTTTGGCTGAGAACATGTTTGTTCTTGAGCATTTTTAAAGAACTATATTGCATAAAAAACTTGTTACTGATGTTCAGCGACCCTTTAATATTTGGACACAGCACATCAATACATGATTAGATATGTTCTTTATAGGTATAAAATGCCATGTAGGGTGTCAACTGCACAAATGGAACACTACACGCCTACAGAACATGTGTATTAATGAATTGGATGGATGATTTTCTTTATTCATTTTTTCCTTCTGCTGCATCTCCTATTTTTTCCTGCTCAACATCCTCTGCTTTAAGGCTCCAGCCTGATGCTGTCCTGTTGAATGTACTGGTTGATTTGTCTGTGATTCGCCGGTGGAAGAAGGCAGTGACTTTACGCAGTGGTCGGGCTGCTGCCTCCTTTAGTTTTCTTGCATCAAATCGAGGCCGATGCAAAAGGAGAGGTAAACGAAAGCGCAGAAAAGGAAACTGAGATTGAGTTGGTGCTGATGCTGCATCAGGTGGTGTTGATCCTTCTGCTGATGCGGGCTTCTCTTGCCCCTTGCTGGATGCGGCCATGTGATACAATAGCGCATCCCACATCTTGTTGGCGCGAAGCCCTTTGCTTTGTTGTGTAGTCTCGGTATCAGCTGCTTTGGCTTCTTCTGTTTTCTCTTTTTTCCCCTCTATCTTTTGTGGTTCAGGAAATTTTGGCTCATCAGGCTCAACTACAAGATGTTTCATAAGCCGTGCCCATCCTCCAGGCTTCTTCCGAGGTGGTTTTGGCCGTTCTGGGGATTTTAACATGTTCCCTTTCTCTGAGTTGGGAAGTTTTGCAGAGGTGGTTGCATCGGTTTCTGAGATTGCTGGTTTCGTTTTAACAAGTTTTGGTACACTTTTAACTTCAGGAGGAGATCTTGTGGTTTTGACTTCTGCAAATAATGGAAGGCCTCCATCTGTGCTATGGACTGCAGTGATTGTCTGATTCACTTCAGTTGGCCTTAAAGGAAGAGTTGATGAGTTTGAGCTAGTTTCTGCAACTGTCAAACATAACTCTGTTTTATTTATTTCTACTAAGGTTGCAGATGCAACCTGCAGCCTTACTGGGTTGTCCTCTAAACTAACTGTACTACAACTGGATGTGTTTATAAGCCTCTGCTGATCAGGCAGTGGACTATTGAGTGTGGCGTTACCACTTTCTGTATTTGGGACATTTATGTTGTCCTGATTTTCTCTTATGGTTTCAGCTTTATTTGGAAAATCAAGTCTAGGTTCTGTTTCAGCTACAATAGGGAGATCAGAAACTATGATGAGGGGTGCTACTGACTGTGTATTGTGTGTTGGATTAAAAGTAACATGTCTTGGTGTGCAAGGTCGTGGACTGGCATTGGCTCTTAGTGAGCCATGGTCAGAGGTGCAACCTCCTGAAGGAAATAGAAAAGGACTGTCATGGGTACTAGATCCAGAAGGCCGAGGAGAAGGTGTGTCTGGAGTTGGACTAGGGCTGAGATATTGGTTCAAACTCTGTTGCTCAGGCACAGTGAAGGTGAAGCTATGTTTTGGGTAAGGAGATGGTACCCGGTGGGTGACTCCACGGATCTGAAAACGAGGAGGTAGAATAATAGGAGGAGGCAGGTTTTTCTGTGCAGCAGCAGGTTCAAGGCTTTCTATATCCCCTTCTGTGACTGGAGAAAGAGTTGAACGGAAGGTCTTGGGAGACTGTGTTGGAAGGGGCTGTGCTCCATTTTTCTTTGCAGATTTCCGCAGGAGGCGTTGTAGGCGTGCATTGTTTTTGCCTGGCTTAGGAGCTATTGGAGGCGGCACAGGAGAAGGAGGTCCTGGATTTTCCAGGGGGGTCACTGTCAGCAGCATCGTGTCTCCTGGTAGAATGAAATACAAAAAAGTGTGTATTAGAAAAAAAGTTTGGTCGCATAAAAAACATGAGCTAGTGATTTTGTTCAATGGTTGCCTTTCACTCCCTGCCTGGCCTTTTTTAATTCTAACAATTGATATTAACTTTGCCATATTACAGGGATATGCCATTAGCGGACCTCCAGCTGTTGCAGAACTAAAAGTCCCATGAGGCATAGCAAGACTGACAGCTACAAGCATGACACCCAGAGGCAGAGGCATGATGGGATTTGTAGTTTTGCAACATCTGGAGGTCCACTAATTGCATATCCCTGCCATATAAGATAGTAGCTCTTCCAGTATATTGGGCACAAACCCTAAAATTATATGTCACCAGTTTGATTACGGTTTTGGGAAATCCTATATCTGACAGTCATGTAAACTTCAGACGCCTCTAAACCTATTCTGGTAACAGGATTTCAAGACTGGGATGGATGTTCCTGCCAGACTTGTGGTGGTCACTGTGGTTCAGCAAAGGTTATGCAGTGTGTATATGCCACAATCTTTCAGGAAACCAATTGTTTGGTATTTGGGTCTTCTGATTAGTCCCTCTTGTCATAGGGTACCTTTTACATGATTTCCTGAATGCCCAGCCAAGGTGCGAGGTAAATGGATTTTTTGGACAAAAATCACCACCCTGGCTGATAGTTTTGAGGTATTGTGTGAACTGGGAAAATCATTTGTTTGTTATACACCCCAATTGCAGTCTAAACTTGCATTCAGCAATACACATTGGGGGTTATTTACTAAAGGAAAATCCACTTTGCACTGCAAGTGCACTTGGAAGTAAAGTTGCTGTAGATCTGAGGGGGGACATGCAAGGAAAATAAAAAACAGCATTTTAGCTTGCACATGATTGGATGATAAAATCAGCAGAGCTTCCCCTCATTTCAGATCTACCCCTTAGATTTAGAGTGAATGCACTTCCAAGTGCACTTGCAGTGCAAAGTGGATTTGCCTTTCGTAAATAACCCCCATTAAGTCTACAGCACTGGTCAATGAATACTATTATCTGAATCTTTTGTGCAGATTCATATTCAGGCCTTTACAAACAATATTCGGTATATCAGTCTTTCACATTGATTCTGCAGACTTTCCTGTAACACACGGTACGCTACACTATGACCATCCCTGTAACAGTTATAACCCACCGCTGGTTAAATGGTTCTAATTTTCCACTTGCAATGTAAAGTGTCAAGGCTGTAAGAAAGGTCTTTATTCTTTATTTTTATTTTCCAAGCATTTTATTAGAAGTTTCTCAATTTTTTTATTATATTAACCTTCTACGTCCTTCCTATAACATTTTTTTAACAAGCATTTTCTTTTTTCCAAGTTATATATTGTTTGTGGCTTTTGAACCAGTTTCTTGCTGTTTGTAAAATGCGGTGAAATGTTGCAATGTTAATACCTATTACTCATGGAAATTAAGTGGTATGGTATTTATGGATACCTTTGTTTAATAATGAATTTTGTAGGGCACTGCCTATTGGCAGTCCTTGCTGCAGCTTTTACTTACCATTCGCTGCCCTCCTCTTTTACTTGGCCCCTGGGAGGGAAGAGAAATACCGGTGACTTGTGCCACTTCCTTCCATGTGACAGCACTGGTGCTTGGTGATTGGCAGCTTAGGTGACTAGCACTGTCTCATGGGGATGTGGTGAGGGTCCTCAGCCCCGTGTAGCCTCTTAAATGCAACTAGGAACTTGCACAGGGTTACATTTTTTGCTCCTGGAAGCAGAGGATAGGGGAGCAAAGGGAGGGCAAGTACAGATTTCTGCAGAGGAACGGGAGTTGATGGCTAGGGACATGAAAGTGAACTTGTTGGTTTTCTCTGCATGGTCAAATTGCAGTGTTCACATCAAGACCTTTGTTCTTTTAATGGCTAAATGTGCTGAAGTGCCATGAAATGGTGCCCAGTTTAACAAAGGGTCCTATCGTCTTACATTGCCAGGTTTTTTTTTTTTTTTATGCACACTTAACACTTGCAAGAAGTATCTCGCTATAGTGAAGACCAATGCCTGATTATTGTAGATGCTTTTCGAAAGTCATTTTGTGGAGATAGAAATCTTAATTCTGAATGCCACTCTAAACCACCCTTGGCGTTTATTAGGCTACCCATAAATGGATCCCCCCCCTCCCAAAAAAAAAAAAAAAAAAAGAGAATAACAGTGAAACTTGTAAGCAGTTGCATGCTTATAGACAAAATGCATCATCTGCAGCACCCCCTTCGCCTACCAGAGTATAAAGAAAAACTGACAGTTGAGAATAGATTTTCCTGAATGATCATGCTGTCCCAGATTGACAGAAGAGATTTCTGAAAATAGGTCAGCATTCGGCAATTCAGTCCAGATCTGATGATGCCCAGATCTCCATTATAGGAGTAAATATACATAGTACTTCCTTCAGTATTGTGTTCTAAGATGCTGTGGCTGAAGACCAGAACCAGCAATTGTATGGATTAAAAAAACAATCCCAAAATATATACTAACTCTAATAAACCAATAGTGGAGCCTGCATTCCCTCTCTTGCTGTCTGAATACAGCCGTACCAGTGCCTTATGCTCAAATACCCTGGGTCATCTGCTCTCCAAAAATGTAACTTTGTGGGTGTTTCTACAATCCTGGCACTTCAGGGCCTTCAGAAATGTGACGGTTAGGAAACCAAATATTTACATTTTGCTTGAAAACCTGAATGAAGGCTCTTTTAGATATATCTCAAATGTGTGGTATCTTCATAATTAGGAGTGAGAAAAATGTGTTTTGGGATGCAATTGTAAGGATTTCCATACTGTGTAAGAAATTGCTTGTTAAAATTACAACCGTGTGAAGAAAATCAAATTTCACTTCAATGCTGTCCTACCATTCTAGAGCCTCCAAGAAATGTCATCAGAACATCAGGTTTTCAAATAGATTTGTACATTTATATTTAAATGAAAAAAAGTGTGTGCCCTCTAACATTCACACAGTATATGCACTTTTTTTTTTTTTTACCAAGTGAATACATTTTAGATGAAAATTATTTATTGGATATGTTTTTATGACCGTAAAACTTTTTTTTTTTTTTATGTTCAGTGTTTTTTATTTTTTTCCCCTTGTATAGTAAAAACAAAAAACTGGTTGATAATGCCACCAAAGGAAAGCCAGGTGTGAAGAACCATGATGGTTTCTACCCCTCCTGCCCCCCCAATCCTGTGAGATTTTAACTATGCAAATTTACACTTTAAGTCACTTTACATTCATTAGAATTTTTCAAACATTGGATATACTATATATGCCTATAAGATCTCAGTAACCTTTTTTCCTACTGTTCTTCTTCTTTTACAGAATTCTGATATTTGTTACGAGAATCTGCTCAAAATTTCCATGCAATTCTGAAAACTTGCAGTAAAAAAATGGTGATGCCAAGTTGCCTTATCTTACCTCAGCCCCATTAGTCCAACTTTTTCTGTCCTCTCATCTCCTAAACATCGAAAGCTATGTACTAAAGTGATGCAGTCAGAATAATAGCTGCACAATGAAAAGGTCGCTTTGTGACGAGTTTCTGGAGAATTTCATCTCTACAAAAGAACGTGTGACAGCTATGTTTCAATGCCGAGAAATCGATGCACGGCCACCGTTCATAGTGCGCATTCACTAACACATTGCTGATTGTAACTTCAGGCTCATGCCATAGGATGCAATAGCTTCTGATGGCAGTATTGCTAACTCTTTCTATGCAGCTTCAATGTTCTTTCTTACAGATGCAGCAGCTTCATAAAAAAATAAAAATAAAAAAATAAAAATAAAAAATTGCTACAAATCTCAGATGAAAACTGGAAATTGTCATATTGAATGTCACGATGGGGCAAATGGGACCAATGACAACTGCAGCAGGGTTGTCAAGCCTGCACATTTTAGTACATAGTACACTCACAGGCCCAGTGAGGATAATGTAGAAATGATACTGCAGGTCATATGCCATCCAAACTCCTTTACTGCACTGGGTCTTTTTTTTTTTTAATTACTTTTTATGCTTTATAAATAAAATTATTAAAACAAACACAGCTTGCTGTTTTTATGAATGTGTACATGGTTAGTATCTATGTTCTAATCATAATACCTGAACCCACTTAATGGCAATGTTATACACCGGAATGTACTGACACTTAAGCTTATGCAGCTTAGCAGATGACATTGGCATAGGTCACACGAAAGGGTTGGAAATCCCCATCAAGCTGTAATTGGGAACCCCCTTGCCAGTGGCACATTATCTTGTGGCTCAGAAAGCTAGGATCACTATCCTCAAGGGTATGACTGTAAAATAAGAAATTGGCTTGGGATTACACTACAACTTTCTATCAGACACTGCATTAAGATGGAGAAGTTTTGTGACCAAATACATTAACGTAACGTATATTTAGACACTACTTACTACGATCATTATAGGCCTTTAAGCTCTTTCACCACATCCTGTGATACTTACGGTATTCAGTCTTGTGCTAAGTGACTGTCCTGCTGCAGGGGGTCACTTGCTTGAAACGAGTGGTATTCAGAGCTTTTTTTTTTTTTCCTTTGCCCCCCCCTCCCCCCAACACAAATCCTTCTCTAATGTAAAAGGGAGGGGCAGTGGCGTGACAATCTGCACCTTGTCCAATCAAACACCTTGGGGTTGATTTACTAAAACTGGAGAGTGCAAAATCTGGTGCAGCACTGCATAGAAATGTAAAAAGCTGAAGTTGGAAGCTGATTGGCTACCATGCAGAGCTGCACCAGAATTTGTACTCTCCAGTTTTAGTAAATCAACCCCCTTATATTGAGAAAAATACAAGGCGTTCTCTGAATGGCACCTGTGCCAAAGAGGTCACCTTTGTTCACTATGCAGCAGGGCAGCTGCTTACCGCGGAATGTGGAAGATGGTGAAAATCACTGTAAGTAGTGGCAGCTACAGTTATTCAATTTAGTGGTCCCACAGGCATAGAATATGGTCTAAGCTGGATGAATGTTTAAAAAAAAAAAAAAAAAACTTGCCTGGTATTCAGCTTTAAAGGGTAAGAATTTTAGTGCCCCTATCCATTTTTGTGCCTCCCTCCCCCAGCACTTTAGACCAGGTTATGCTTGCCACAAGGCTGCTATTCGGGGTTATTTTGAAGCCTGCCCAGCATCACGTAGCCTCTGCCTCGATGGAAAGACCATCTGTCAGGCTGTATACAGACATCCCACTAAAGTGAATGGGGGGGGACATGCTGTATCACTCTTGTTTTGAACAAGAATATATGCAGTAATATCTAAGCTCAATAACGGACAGTTTGGGGTTACAGGTATTGGGTGAGGGGGGCAGTAAAATACTGCAGTATATTTAGGTTCATAGCAGTCAAACGGGCTCCTGAAATTTTCAGTATACACAATTTTATCACAGATTTTATCAAAAATAACTTGCCAAATACTGGACAGTATAACGAGACAGGTTATAGTGAAATGGACCCTAAATGAGCCATAAAACAGCCTACATAGTCAGCGCAAAATACAAGCGGGTCATCTTTACAATGATTCTTTCACTAAAAATTGTAATTTTAGTTTCCCACGTCACTGTTCCATGGTACTGATGCAAAATCACATTCTATGGAACCTTCAGAATCCAACATTGTCAGATTCCTGGTCCCCCATTGCCCTCTGTGGTTCCTCCAGCCAGTGCAGTGGGGTCCAGGAATCCAACCCTTCCATAAGTGTTGGAATTTTCAGGTTCTGTAGGTGGTGATTTCTTTCTAGAGCCTAACTCGGCGATAACAAAAACTACCCTTGTAGTGGGGCCCCCACACTACTAAGGTTAGATGCTTGTTGAGCCTAGTGGTCAAGGAATAGGGCGTATTACTTACCCTATTCCTCAGCTAGGCAGACTACAGCCATCTGTGCAACTGACACCCAGAGCCCCTACTCTATGATGCTCCAGCTGGCTGTCAAAAAATGTCATGAAGTACAACATAGGACAATAGCCCTGCATTGTAAGTGAGGATGACAAGGGACCACCCACAATCTGTATTGGGGGGGGCGTGTAAGGTAAGTATTGCATCTTATTCCTCATACCCTAGATTTAACGATCATTTAACCCTTGCAGTGCTGGGGGGGCACTACAAGAGTAGTTTTATTTGTAAATCCCATAGTTGGACTTTAATATGGCAACCACGTGGGTAACGGGGAAGGTTAGTATCAACTATCTTCTTAACAAGGGGCACATAAACAAGGTATCTGCATGTGCCACTTCAGTAACAAATCCCAAAAATAAAAGGTCTATTCCTCAATTCCTGCCCAGCTGTGCATACAGAACTGCAGCACAGATAAAGCATATTTGACCTTCTGTTTTAAGAACACTCTACAGTGCTTTGTCACATACTATTGGATAAATAATTGTACAGGCATACAGTTCTTTGCCCTATTACCTCTGTATGCTCCACTACGGCTGGAATACCACCCCTGTTAAAACTGGTCTTAAAGGATGACTTGGTATGAATGCAACATAAGGGCACATATGTAGCAATTACTCAATTAACAGAAGCCTCTAATGTTCTGGAATTACTGGGTCGGCATTACAATCGGGCAATCTGTATTTTCAGGTTGGAATGTTGCCAACTGCAGTCTCCCTGCTTCCCCAATGCAGATCAGTGAAAATCTATGTATTGCATTTGCTGCAAAAAATTACAGCGTGAAAATTTAGGGAAGGGCAACACAAAGAAACAATGTATTATTTAAATAACATGCACACTAGGAGTTTAGTCTGTCTGCGGCCAATCCTGGTGTTTTTGTGAGGCTGCAAGGCGAAGGTTCACAGGTTAACCCTGCTGCCAGCAGCCTGTAAAAGTGTATGTAATGCCATCCCACAGGAACCACTTGGTAATTTGGGTTCTCTGTTCTGCGCCTCAACTCCATGAACACCCTCAGGCCCTCTACCACACCTGATTGAGTGAAAGTTAATGCAAGTACTTATAAGAGCATGAGTGTAGATACCCTTTAACTCCGCTGTGATTTAGCAAGAGTAAATCGATACAAGATTGTTTGGTGGTAAATTAACTCAATGTGCAGGCAGTCCCCAAGATACAAACGACTCCTACTTACGAACGGCCTCAATTCTGGCCGCTTGTGCTCGATGCTGGTCCTGGATACCTCTGAGCAGCTATCTTGTGCTGGACACATCCCACACTGTAGTACTTCATGTACTGCATTGCCAGAAGAGCCCCAGATAACATAACTGCATGCCCAGAAGCGCCCGGCACATCCCACATTCCTGCACAGGCAGAAGTTACACTTAAAAATGCACTGTACCGACTTACACACAAATTCAACTTAAGAGCAAACCTACAGTCCCTATTATGTTTGTAACTCGGGGACTGCCTGTATTGGTATGGATTAGAATGATGATTTGAGCATAAATGAGTATACAGAAGGTAGGTCCAGACACAGTCTGCTAGACCGTACAATCACTATTCCAAGGTAATTTAGAATAGAGTTCTGTACAGCTAGACTAGGATTAATCATGAATCGGCCAAGTCTGCAATAAACAGGGCATATAAGCATTAACTGCAATTTGAATTCTAATATTATAACTAGTCTAGAGTGCACTTTAGGAGAATGGCTAGGGCAGTGATGTTGAACATTGGCACCCCAGATGTTTTGGAACTACATTTCCCATGATGCTCATGTACTCTGCAGTGTAGTTAAGCATCATGTGAAATGTAGTTCCAAAACATCTGGGGTTCCAGGGTTCACCATCACTGGGCTAGGGTATATTGCACTGTTTTCCAAGAGGTACCACATAGCACAAGCAATAGGTGAAATTCTCTGTGTAGCAGCTGTAAAAGGACAGTCTTTAGTCCTAACTCTTCAGCTGGCTCGTGTTGGGACCCAGTTGTACCGTTGATGCACGTGAAAGCAGTCCCAGTCAAGCCTGCAGGCAGCAATAACGGTATAAGATGGTTGTATGGTCAGTTCCTAAAGGGCTCAGTCTCTCAAGCAGCGATTGGCAAATTCCCACAGCAGCAGCTCACCATTCCAAGTGATACTGCAGTTCACCATCTGGTCACACACAGCAATTGATCCACTCTCTGCTATGCACCCAGGTGACTCTGGCTGATATGCAGAAGTGATGATGCACACTGGACAGCAATGTGCACTCTATGGTCTCCCTCAAGGCAAGAGGAAGCTGTGCCCTATACAGCTTGAGGAAAATGCAGCTTCCCCTCCTGGCAATCTCACTCTGGGAAATGCGGTTCAAACTCTCATGACAACAGTAGAGTCTCCCTCCTCTGGACAACAGACCCCACAGTACCTTCCTGCCCATCAGCTCCTCTTCCTGCGGATACAGCTGCCAACCAGTTCAGCAGCCACAGAGAGCAGATGCAGCCAGCCCCCTTTGACTCTCCATTCCCAGTCAAGCACCTGGCTACATATATGAGAGGCTGAAAGCTGCTACGGTTGGACGCTGTACCAAATGGTACTAACGCTTAGGGCCATATGCACCCAAGAACGAAATTCATTGTCAGTGTGTGCAGCTATAAACCCCCAGCATTTGGGTACAGCTATAAAACCCCCAGTACTAGTGTCAGTCACTGCAGCAATAACCCCCCAGCATTGATGTTAGTGGATTCAGCAATAAACCCCAAGCATTGATGTTAGCGAATTCAGCATCATAACCCCAGCATTGGTGTCAGTGGGTGCAAGCAGAAACCCCCAACATTTCTGTCAGTGGTGCAGCAATAAACCCCCAGCATTAGTGCTATTTGGTGCACACAGTAAACCTCCAATACTGGTGTCAGTGGGTGCAGCACGTAACCCAAATCATATGTGTCTGCGGGTTAAGCAATAAAACCACAGCATTAGTGTTAGTGGTTGCAGCAATAACCCCCAGCTTTGGTGTCAGTGGGTGCAGCAATAACCCCCAGCTATGGTGTCAGTGGGTGCAGCAATATACCCCAGGTTTTGTGTCAGTGAGTGCAGCAATAACCCCCAGCTTTGGTGTCAGTGGGCGCAGCAATAAACCCCAGGTATGGTGTCAGTGAGTGCAGCAATAACCCCCAGCTTTGGTGTCAGTGGGTGCAGCAATAACCCCCAGCTATGGTGTCAGTGGGTGCACCAATAAGCCCCAGGTTTTGTGTTAGTGAGTGCAGCAATAACCCCCAGCTTTGGTGTCAGTGGGTGCAGCAATAACCCCCAGCTTTGGTGTCAGTGGGCGCAGCAATAACCCCCAGGTATGGTGTCAGTGAGTGCAGCAATAACCCCCAGCTTTGGTGTCAGTGGGTGCAGCAATAACCCCCAGCTATGGTGTCAGTGGGTGCAGCAATAAGCCCCAGGTTTTGTGTTAGTGAGTGCAGCAATAACCCCCAGCTTTGGTGTCAGTGGGCGCAGCAATAACCCCCAGGTATGGTGTCAGTGAGTGCAACAATAACCCCCAGCTTTGATGTTAGTGGGTGCAGCAATAACCCCCAGGTTTGGTGTCAGTGAGTGCAGCAATAACCCCCAGCTTTGATCTCAGTGGGTGCAACAATAACCCCCAGCTTTGATGTCAGTGGGTGCAACAATAACCCCCAGCTTTGGTGTCAGTGGGTGCAGCAATAACCCCCAGCTTTGGTGTCAGTGGGTGCAGCAATAAACCCCAGCTTGGGTGTCAATGGGTGCAGCAATAACCCCCAGGTTTGGTGTCAGTGAGTGCAGCAATAACCCCCAGGTTTGGTGTCAGTGGGTGCAGCAATAACCCCCAGGTTTGGTGTCAGTGGGTGCAGCAATAAACCCGCAGCACTGGTGTCAGTGAGTGCAGCAATAAACCCCCAGCTTTGGTGTCAGTGAGTACAGCTATAAATCCCCAACATTAACGTCAGTGGGTACAACAATAAACCATGTGCTTTTCACAGTTAGTGCAGAGCATTCCCTGACTGGGCAAGATGGGAAGAAGGGGTGGTGACATCACAATCTCCACCTTATACAATCAGACAACACTCAATTGCTCATTGAGAAAAATGCAAGGCGTTCCATGAATGGCTCCTGTGCAGTGCAGGTGATCTTCTGAGGTTACCATGCAGAATGGCAGCCGCTTGGCATGGCATCCAGAAGACAGCAAGGATTATTGTAGTAGCGGTAGCTACAACAGTGATTGTCCGCTTCCACATGGATCAGTCAGGTATAGAATAAGTATAAGCATATATATATATATATACTGTAAGTACATTTGTCCAAGCTAAGCCAATGTAACTATGCAACAAAAACAAAAAATCCATACCCGGAATTCAGCTTTATTAAAGAGTAAAGCAGGAACTTCATTCACACTTCAGCGAGTGTGTTTTCAGGCAATTATGGAGGGTATCTTTTGCATGTTTCTACATGTGTTTTTCAGGCGTTTGCAGTCTTGAACCCTGCTAATAATGTTGTTATCTACAGTTCACAGTACATTGGTGTGATGGTCAGTGGGAAGAGGGCTCCTTACATTTGAAGTCATTAAGAAGAATCCCCCTCCTACAGACAGCTCAAAAGATCATTGTTTTTAGTGGATATGTAGGCAGCTGTAGTCTATATTCTCTACTGCAGGTGGTACGTGTCTGCAGCCGCAATGCAGATGGGGTTGGAAGTTGAGAGGAACTGAGTTCCTTTATGGTTTCCTCAATCACAGGCAGGCAGATACCCACCTGAATGCTAGCAGCCCATGTGACTTTGGTGGCCATCTTGGGTCAGGTAGAGTCTATTTAGGACCCTGGCTCCTGGGTTTGAGTGCGCATTTTTGCGAATAGCAGTGTAGGGACAGGATGTCCATCTGTCTGGGACAGTGCTTAGCATCAGGGAAAGGTTCCAGATGAGAAGGTAAATGGAGGGGCAAGCCATCCTTCCTGTAAGCCTCCCTATTTGGGTACAGACCAGCCAGGCCGCATTCCGCCTTAGAGACAAAAACTATAAGCACCTCTGAATTTTGAATGTACCGTTCCATTGCTGTGCAACTCGTGAGTGTTTCCAGACAGGTAGCCTTCCCACCGGGTCTGCTGTGTGTTGCTGGACTTCTGTTACAATATATTCCTGTTACCTCACTTGGCCACTTAGCAACCTCTATAGGAACCCTAGGGCTCCATGGAACTCTAGTTGAGAATGGCTGCTCTACTACTCAATGCAAACTTTTGATTGGCTAGTGGTACAGACCAATCAGCAGGTAGCATTCAGCAGCCACATGCACTGCATAGAAATCTATGAAATGAACTGGGTGGGGGGAGATTATGAAATCGCCACCTGCCACATTTAACATTTTGACAGATCATGGCTCCCTCATTCTTTCAGCCTTGGACAAGTATCGTGAGGATCATTTTCCTGCAGGGGCCCAAGCACTATCAAGCCAACCTAAAGCCACTCCTCGAATACAAATTTTAAATAAATCCAAAATGTCTAGAATATAACCGCAGCCATGCATTTAAAAAGGAACCCATAAATATTCCTTATTCTGTGTACATGCACACAGTGACACATAGCTATGCAGTGAAACCTAAGGCAGTGCATCCCATAGGGCATTAACCAGATTATCACACCGTAACTTGACACGTCTCTACTATGTTGAGAGAATTGAAAATAGCAGCTAGCCATATGGTCACGTGACCTGTCAACTCCTGATTGGGTGAGAATTGTTTTTCACCTGAAAAGTAATAGACATTGGCCAACCAGATAGCATAATACGGCCACATCCAACTGGTCCCAGAGTCATCTAATTACAATTGTGTCCCTTAGAGTATTTAGGAGATATTTGAAAGACAAAAGGTATTTCATAACTGAGGGGTGATAATCTTCATAAAGCCCTGTAAAGCACTAATACCCCATCACAGATCTGGAGAGCACCGCTGACCAAAGCCTAGCGTACAGAAACTGCACCGACTATAGAAAAAGCAGATTCAGCATCAAGCACTGCAACAATTTTAATACAAAATACTTAAAAAAAACATTTTAATTAGACATTTTGGAAGCTTGTACAAAAAAAAAATTCTAACTACTTTCACAAAGCGAGTGCCAATAATAATTATTACATCACATTTTTCTTTAAATATAATCATTAAATCATCATTACACAATTTGGCTACGTGTTTGTGTGAAAGCCAATACAGTTTACAGTTACAGTGTATGTGCGTTACACAGTAAAAAAAAAAATTCATCCCATATAAATACATAGTTAAGCATATTACCAAACTAATCTCTATATTAAAGCAATGATATATAAGGTAAGATTAATGTAATATTAATTTTCCTTTCTCTTGAAGATTATTTTATCCTGGATGGAACTCAATCTACATTTTTCTTTTATTATTATTATTCTTTTATTATTATTAATATTATTAATATTATTATACAGGATTTATATAGTGCCAAGGGTTTGGGTAGTGCTTTAGAAAACAGAACATTTGCTAGCATTATTTATTTGCATCTTTCTTTATGATCAGGGCCAATATACTACCTAAATTACAGCGTGCAGGAATTCGACTTTGTCCATTTGATGTTGTTTTTTTAATAATTTTTTTTAGCATGCATTGGGGCAGATTTACTAAAATTGGTGCACTCGGAATCTGGTGCAGCTTTGCATGATAACCAATCAGCTTCTAACTTCAGCTTGCTCATTTAAGCTTTGACAATAAAACCTAGAAGCTGATTGGTTACTATGCACAGCTGCACTGGGTTCTGTATGCACCAGTTTTAGTAAATCTTCCCCATTGTAAACATGCATTTTCACTATGATTAATCTCCCCGTTCACAATTTGTCACACGTTACCGGAAATTGATAATAAGATTTGCATTTTATTCCGCGAGCCCCATTCACAGCGATGAGTGATGTGATGACGCTTGTCACGCCAAAAAAGTACAGAAGCCTTTTTTTGGGGCAGGATCAAAATGTTTTTGGCTTAGTCTTCAATGGGAATGCCAGAAAAATTAATACAACATGCTTCTTTTTTTTTACACATCTTCACACCTAACACCAATTCTCCTCCTTCTAGTAACCTTCTTTTCACTGGAACAACAAAAACACTTACACCGGAAAACATGCAAAAAACAAAACAAAAAAACATGCAGAATAAAAAAGCTTGAAGAAGAAGGTGGCGCTCAAGCATGAGCCTAGCCTTAAGTGGCATTTTGCTTCATTTTTGTGGGATTTTGGGGCCACATTTAAACCTATGCATTTTAACGCACATGTTTTTTTAATGCACATCAGCGCGTATACACAGGTTAGTCATTAAATGATTATAGTTCACATTGGGGGTTATTTACTAAAGGCAAATCCACTTTAAAAGTGCAAACTACAAGTGGAAAAGGCACTTGAAATTGCACTGCAAGTGCACTTGGAAGTGCAGTCGCTGTAGATCCGAGGGGGACACGCAAGGAAAATAAAAAACAGCATTTTAGCTTGCACATGATTGGATAATAAAATCAGCAGAGCTTCCACTCATTTTCAGATCTAGCCCTGAGAATTACAGCGACTGCACTACCAAGTGCAATTTCAAGTGCACTTTGCACTTGTAGTGCAAAGTGGATTTGCCTTTAGTAAATAACCCCCATTGCGCGGTGCTTTGACTTGCATTCTCAATTTTTTGATGCATCAAAGCTTTTTATAGGGTCTATTGTTTGCAATCTCAGTGCATGAAAATGATTGAACGTCAACAGCACACGTAAAATGTGAAAACGCACAGAAAGGTGCCACTTCAGTCTACAAGCCACACACATGCATTAAAATGCATGCAATCACATTAAAATGCATGCAGTGCAAGGAAGAGAACATATTAAACACGTGCTGCATTTGTTTTTAAAGGCTACAGTGTACATTGAGGGAACATCACACTTACTAAAACTGGAGGGTGCAAAATCTGGCGCAGCTCTGCATAGAAACCAATCAGCTTCCAGGTTTTACTGTAAAAGCTTAATTGAACAAGTTGAAGTTAGAAGCTGATTGGCTACCATGCGCAGCTGCACCAGATTCTGAGTTCTCTAGTTTGAGTAAATCCCCCAAAATGTGAGATAATCCGATGCAGGTAATTTAACCATTTCATGTCACAGTGTTTCATACATAGATAATCCTTTGTATTATCATTGCAGAAAGATTAACCCCGTCCTATAATAATATTTAATACACAGATAGATTAACCTTTGCAGAGTAGTTGCTGTTAATTTATAGCATTTCATGCATAGATTGTTAACCCTTAGCAAGTTGAACCCCTATATCTCAAGTGCATTGTATGCATATATTGATCGCCCTTTGCAGTCTTGCAGCAGGTAATCCACTCCTTCAACGCCAATGTACTTCACGCATAAAATGTTAAGCCTTTGTAAACTGCAGCTCTTCCCAGTCACCATAGTGTTATTAACCCTTTCCTTGTTACCTGCCCCAGTGCTAAGGATTAAGGAGCAGTCTGCAGTAACATTTGAATAAATACTTTGGAGCTGTATAAATAACATGCTGATCAATCTAAAGAAGTTCCGATTGGCTGTAACCCTCCTATTTTTATTTTTTTATGGTTACCTGCTGAAAGCTGCCAGTTGCCAGCTCCTGTGCCCAGCTCCCTTCTTCCACTTGCAACTGGAAGAAAACGACCCCCACACCTGGGGCAGCAAAACTGAGAACCTGGGGGGAAGAAGGGGGGCTGTGGAAAGGTCAGGGGGAGGGGGGAACACCCACTCTTATGCTGGATTCTGGCCTCCCCTACTGTCCAGAAACAGCATAGACATTGCTACAAAACTACAGGCGGGCATTCCACAGGCATCTATGCCAGAGAGCTTTTATTAGCTGCAATTATGTTTATAATAAATGCATCACATTATAATCAAAGTACATAAATAAATTGATGTAAATTAGACATCAGATGTCATCCTACAGTATTTATTAATTTTTTTAACAATATACAACCCTCCTTATAGCCTATATCAGACTTATTTTTCGTTATATAATTATACAGTTAATTCAGAGCATTTTTGCCCTTTCAGCAATAAAAAATTACTTTCTTTCAAAATTCAGAAATATTGTTCGTCAGTGCATTCGATCTTCCCATCATTGAGTTAACTCATTTCATTCAAAAGCCCTTAAAATTTCATTCAGACCTGCTATTTAAATGGAATCCCAGATATATGAACCGGGTTTCTTTAGCGCGCATTACAATGTGTAAGATTTTTACCAAACGGAGATCACATTCACGGTTGTTCGTTCAGATAAGAAACGAGAAACATTCAATCCTGTTCCTTCAAATTTTCTCATCACTATGTTCGAAAACGATTTTTGATTTGACCCCCCACTAATCATTCAGAGCAAATGCTCCAAAAACAATCATTTTCAAACGAAATTCTATTGGTGTATGTCCAGCTAGCTTTAAAGTTGGTCACACATGAGTAGCGATTCTTTACGTTAGGCAGGCCCTAGATGGTGCGATTTTCTTTCCTGCAACCACAGGTTGCTGGAAAGGAAATCGCTGGATTTGCCTCCTGTAGAGCCATTGTGTTCTCCCGGTGGAGGGGTGGGTGGCTGTAAGAGAATACAGTGGTTATTGCTAGTGGCTACAGCAGCTGGCAATAATCGCAGGTAAAAATCCAAAAGGCTGATTGTACCCATGTCAATTGATAGATTGACTTGAGTACATTCAGCCTGCCCATAGATGGTTTGAATCTCAGCTGGTCCCTGCTGAACAGGCTGAGATTCAAACCATCTATGACCAAGCTTTAAGCCGACCATAAACGGTACGAATATTGGCCAGTTCAGCAAGGACCGGCCAAGATTCAAACCATCTATGGGCAGGCTGAATATACCCCAGTTGATCCCTCCACTTGGGCACAACCAGCCTGTCAGATTTTTATGCAATTATTGCTAGTGGGTACAATAGTCACTAGCAGTAAACTAATAACTGCATTCTCCTGGTGGGGACAGCTTTCTGAACCATACCCCCCCTCCCCCGCCGCCAGGAGAACGCAAAAACTCAGTGGGGCGATGTGTCGATGGGGGAATCAAGCGATTCTATGGCTGGCTTTAGAAGTGACACTGGTGTACCCCGACATGACATATGATAAAACCTGTAAGAAAGTACTTCACAGTCTAGCAATGCTATGTAAAAAGATAGTTCGCAAACTTACAGAATGTCCCCTCTTGTTCTTTATCAGCTGACTACAGATAAGCCAGCCCAACACTTTACATTATAGCAAAGTTCACCCTTCTGGTACTTAAGATCTAATCAGATCAGAGTGCTTTGTTTACTCTTTACAACCACTTTTGACTACAAGAAAGCCTATAATAAGGCTCACCTGTAGCTACCCCTGCATGGTTTAGGAGAGATCCCTTGTATCAGAATATGCCGACGTCACCTGCACATGCATACCGAAGCAATGGCAAGCCCGTGCCGTTACTTCAGCTAGTATGCCGTTACCGGGAGTGAGGTCCTCGCGGCTCCGGCCAATCACAGCGCCGGAGCCCGAGATACCTGCAAGTAACTCCAGGATCGATGTCGCAGACTAGGGCGGTGTACAAGAACCCCCGCTGTGGAGGATTCGATCTAAGGTAAGTA
Source organism: Lithobates pipiens (assembly GCF_037356315.1). Lineage (NCBI taxonomy): Eukaryota > Metazoa > Chordata > Amphibia > Anura > Ranidae > Lithobates > Lithobates pipiens. Next base: position 186,834,263 of record NW_027507686.1, on the reverse strand, counting down.
ATTCATAATAAACTAGTCTGCTATGCATACTAGATCATTATGCCTTTGTCTTGCAGGTTTTTTTTTTTTTTTTGGGGGGGGGGGGGGGGGGGGGTTACTACCATGTATAACAACAGATGTCTGAGCAATCAACAACAGGTAATTAGAGAATATAGAATATAATTAAAACATGGCCAGTAAGGTATTTCAGTAGATTGGAGATGGGATAAATGTACGTAATTAAACTGTCTAATTATCTGTCTTAGGCTGGGTTTAAACGACTACAATGCCAGACATCGCATGTGTTTCACACCGCATTGCTAGGCATATCACAAGCAATGTGTATGCAATGCAAAATTGCATCGCATTCAGACCAAAATGCTGCAGGATCCTTTTTTGCATTGGAATTGGATGGGTGTTTAGACCCATGCAATCCGTTTCTTATCCGATTTCACAGTTTGCACTGCGTTCGGCGAACCGATCTGGGGTGTCATTAACTTTACATTGACACCCCCAGCGGTTTGCAGAGAGCAGTGTGAACTGCCTGTAAGTCAGGTGAGATGCGGGTACCCGCACAGCAATCACAGTGGTTCCCGCATCGCATCAGTGTGAACCCAGCCTTAAAGGAGTTGTAAATTCTCACCTTTTGTCCTGCAGCTCCAACTCAGAACTCCCTTTTTCTTACCTGAGCCGATCGTTCCAGAGACAGGGACGAGCACAGCAGCTCCAGCCACTGTCTCGGGTCCTCATTCTGTAGATTGTTAGCAGCAGGAGCCATTGTCAAATCCAGTGACACAGGAGCGGGGGGCAGGGTCCAGTCCTGCTATCTGTATCAATGGATGCAGCAGCAGGAATTGGGAGCGTGCCCACACGCGTGCTCTCTGAGGGGGCACCCGAGAAGAGGAGGAGTCCGGAGCACTGCCAGGGGACCCCAGAAAAGGAGGATCGGGCCACGCTGTGCAAAAAACTTGCACAGAGCAGATAAGTATAACATGTTTGTTATTTTTTTAAACAAACCTTTACATTCACTTTAAGGTCCCCATACACCTTACAATCTGACTATACAATCTTTGTACAATATCCTTTAGATTTACTAGAACTATGGCCAATGCTTAGATAAAAAACAGTAGGATGACAATAACAGGCACTTCTGTCTCACATGAAAAACTGTGTGAGTCGGTGCTGATTGTTCCCATTTTTTTTTTTGAGAAAAGAAAACCCATATTTCGCGATGTGCTGGCCTTATTCACTCATTGGCCAGGTAGAAGACTATGTCAGATCTGAGCATCACAGAGATATGATAATGGTCTGGCAGATTAATACCACCCATCATTCTTGACGAGACATTTACCTGTAAATGACCAGTCTCAGGGTACAAAGAATTCCCAGTTTTCATCTTTTTTCTCCAAAATTTGTGTGATGAAGATACAATTATCCAATGTCTATGGGCGTATAAAAGTGTGCAAAGAATATTGTTACACAGGGAAGGATATATCAACAGAAGATAAAAGATATTTGTCATAAGGTTTCTGATAGACGTTTAACAATGGTTGGACATGCATGTGTGATGGCAACCAGATCATTCATCAGGCAAACAAACATGACAGCTTAGCTCTTGTATATGGAGAAGAAAGGGAGAAGATCGTAGCTAAATCTGGTGAAAACCAGCAAATCAGATTTATCAGACTTATCTCATGTCTATGGGTATTAGGCTGGTCGAGATACACTAGAGTGCGGAAGGAGAGACAAGCATGACCTGACTACGTTTTAGGCACAAACACCAGCCAACGCATCCAGCCAATGGTGGCATCAGATGTTTCATGTGTAGGCCTATAAAACAGGACAGGGAGGTGCAACAGGCACACCTCCAGTTGTGCTGTATCAGAAGTAAATCACTATCCACTGGTCATAATGTTCTCCCTTGGCCAATTGCTATTGCCCTTGGTGAGCCTTAACCATCAGTATGGTGGGTGCCTCATCCAACCAACAACAACTGTCATATAATTACTATAAGCACCATATTCCTGGGCTGTACATCGCAATTTAGCAGTACAGATTCTAATCAGATCAACACTGTGATTGGATTGCATGTCACCGATATAATGGTTTGTGCCTCATGGCATTCTTTTTCTACTGCTGGAATGTGACTGAAAAAAAGAAGGGTTTTGTGCACACCCCCTACCATGAAGGTGGTCTTCTTAATTTAACAGCTCCACACACACACACACACACACACATATATACACTCACAAGGGAACATCTCCAAATTCTGCTGTCCTGCTCGGTCTATAATTAGTGAGTAAGTTGAGCTTCAACCCTAGTGAGCCCCCTCCCTGGTAACCTGTGTTAAGCAGCTGTTCATACACTTGTCCTGCCCCTCCTGTGTGCCACTCCTCACCCCCCTGACAGCCTGTCCAATCCTGGTGGGGTGCAGATCACATTTCGGTATAATTGCAAGACATAACCAGGCCAGTGGGCGATTGAAAAGTCTCACAACTGCTCCGACCCCCAGTGCTGCTCTCTGCTCTCGGGCCTCAGGTAAGAGAAGGGTGAGGGGGGCCTGAAAAGATACCCCTTCAACAAGTGGCAGCATCACTTGTGTGAAGGGAAGGGAGACAGCACCTACGAAAAACATTAACTTGTCAGGAGGTCCTTTAATACTGAACATCCCTCTAACAGTAATAAGAGTGGATCTTTAAATTCGTATGCAGAATATATTTGTCATTCTATAGATTTATAACATTAGAACAATTCTACCAAAAGACATGATAGAATGGCTCGCTAATTGGGCTGTCATTTAAATAGAAGGTGACAATACCACTGCACCTCCCTTGTTTCCAAAGATCAAAAGGATTCTCGAAAAAGCAACCTGCTAATACTTTACTTTATTAGTAAGATCCCTAATTTAATCCTCATATGAGATCCGTACACAACTGCTCAACAATGCAATCCAGGCTAAGCTTTGGAATGGCAAGACCGGTGTCATTAATGTGACCCTGGCTGCAGTCCAGCAATGTCATGTGCTGTGTGCCACCTGAATGCATTGTCTGAACGGAACTATCTGAACCATCTATCTATCTACAATCTACTTTGTTGGCTCCTTTTTTCTAATCTTGACATCACATCGGGCTCTTCCTATTTAAAACTGGAGAATAAACCTATTTCATGATGTCACTGTTTCTCCTGCTAGAACCACCCACCCCATTTATAGGGTTTTAACTTACCTAAAATAACTCAGAACAAAATAAGACTTGATGTCCATGGTGACCAATAAGTTATCATATTTTATTCTCTGTGAAATTCAAAGATATCTGATTGATCACTGCGGTCAACAAATCCTCTAGTTTATTTTCTTTTTTACAAGTAGCCTCTCCTTTACGCGAGTCTAGTACTAGGAAAAATGAAATGCCTTTTTTTTTTTTTTTTTTTACAGATTATGTGTATTGTAAAGGTGTAGCTGTTGTCATGTGTTTCATATATGTAGAGACATCATTGTATCTAGGTTGCATGTTACCAAAATTATTGTATTTAGGGGACATGTTACCAAAAAGGCATTATTTATAGGGAGTATGTTACCAAAAATTCTTTTATTTCAGTGGTATGTTACCAAAAAGTCATTATTTCTACAGAGCATGTTACCAGAAATGTATTGTATCTAGAGAGCATGTTACCAAAAAGGCATTATTTCTAGGGATCATGTTACCAAAAAAATCTTGTATTTCAGTGGTATGTTACCAAAAAGTCATTATTTCTAGGGAGCATGTTACCAAAAATGTATTGTATCTAGATGGCATGTTACCAAAATGTATTTATATCTAGAGAGCATATCACCAAAAAGTAATTATATCTAGGAGACATGCTACCAAAAATGAATTGTATCGAGATGGCATGTTAGCAAAAGGTTATTATATCTAGGTGGCATCTTACCCAAAACATATTTGCATCTAGGAGCACGTTATCAAATATTTATTGTATCTGAGGGGCATATTATCAATTACTCCTTGTATCTAGGATGCATGTTACCAATTACTTATTTATCCAGAGGCATGCACAATACTGGAAATTTGAATTGCCATGTTTTGGTGGTATAACAAAAACATAAGCCCTTTGCTGCATGGCCATGATTAAGGAACAAGGACTTGTGTATCCCAAATTCTAGGACCATAAAGATGCTCTATATTTAAATTAGTGACTGTGTTGCTTTGTAATCTATATTAATAATCTGTTATCTTTGTTGAGGCATTTGTGAATTGTCTTTTAGCTGTTTAAATTGTCCCAGATTCCTGAGTGGGTGACATTTATAGAACAAGTTGTGTGTAGGTTGTTAGGACCAGCTGTTAGTTCTGCAGAGATGGGGGTGGTAGCACATGTCATATTAAAGGACTATATGGCAGACAGGAGGTATGGTATGGCCTTCAGTCCCCTTCACAGACTTTCACTGACGTTTTGCTTTTTTTCCTTCAGACCCTTAACTGGGAGGTGTAAACTGTGATTACATGCAGCAAAATGAGATGTACATTCCTATGATGCTCACCTTTGAAGTATTGGAAGTGTGCAATAGGAAAAAAGGCGTTGACTCTTGTAAACTGTCCACAAACATGGGGCAGATAAGATGCTAAGTTTCATAAACAACTTGAAGTCATGGCACTTATCTTATGTCATGGGACTTTTTTCGAATGTCTTGGATACACACCTCACAAATGGATTAGACACCCCATAACCCAAATGTTAAAAGATTATCCTGCCATCATATTGTCTCTCTCCCAGGTCCAGATCACCTTTAAAGGACATTCCCCAGGGGTCCCAAAATAGACAAGAATGCCCAGTTGTCCATCTCTTATACCAGCCCACCCCCCCTTTGCTATCTCATGTAACATCTGAGTCATGCAAACTGCAGCCATAGGCTCCCAAGTTTTCCTTACAGGGTGGGAGACCTAAATTAAGCCATTGGGTGACATTGGCCTTGTGTCTGGTACTGCGTTAGTAGAGTTCTCCTGCTTCAGGGATATTGCTAAGTCGTATTATAAATTAATGTAGAATAGATCTCCTAAAAATAAGATATATGCATTAAATGAATACTTTAAATTAATACCTTAATACTTTACAGTACAAAGATTCAGGTCACAGCGAGGCTGTATAAAAGGAATTGAAAAGGCCACCTACTTTGCTATATGGTTATTTGCTCCTTGTCTGGGATTCTTGTTAGATTATTCTATGCATTTTTACTGCTAGTGCTTAGGTAATGACAGTGTAGAGCATAGAAGACCTTAGAGGGTCCAGTACTGTCCCATCTGAGATATACATTTGGTCTTGGCTTAGAAACATCACAAAGAATTCAGACAATGCAACGCTTAAAGGGTCAACCCTTGCAAATTTGAGTAGATTTTGGTGTGCTGGACATCCACCACCGTCTTCTCTCTCTTTAGAATCCAAATTATGAGAGCTATTTAGATTAAAAAAAACAAGTATGTCACCAGGTACACTTCAGTTCTCAGATCTCCCCACTGCCACAACCCTCATCATTGGGGTTCTTACCGCTTAGATCTTCATTAACAATGCATACCAGATAATGCAGCAGGAGGAGTAAGACTCAGTGACAGGGAGGTAAAGCTAGGGATTTTGGTGAGATGATGTTGATATTTGGATTTCCAGCTTTGACAAGGCAATGGTTGTTCTAGCCTATCGCTATAGAGACATTGCTGAAATATCAGCTTTGGGTAAATACATTGTTTATGGGATAATAATGATTGATCAATCATCATCATCAGTGTATGATTTACACACATAGTACTGAACCAAAGTTATGTACCCACCACATATTGCCTAGCTGATCTGAGAGAAAAACAAGTGAAACCATTATTACTTTTACAGTCTCCTATAAGGAATATAGTTACTTTTTCATGATATTATCCTTCATCTTCCCTTGCTATCATTGCAATTTGGCCTAACAGTTTAAATGATAATAAAACCGGTGTATCTAGTCTTCCCCTTTTTATGGCTTTGCTGCATTGCATTAATGCACGTGTGTGTGCAGTGGAGCTGTTGTCTTAATGTATCGGTCCCGCCATTTTCTATCGCACATACAGTAACATGCATTGTGATAGCGCAGCACAACGCAGTGGGAAAGCGTGTTTTGGCCTTTAGAACTCCCGTCAGGGTTTTACTGATATCTGGGGCTCAGTTAGAGTGATTGTCCCTTACTTCCCTTTTCACTAGTGAGGAAGTGAAGGAACTCTTCAAGAAAAACACAGAAGTAAAAAGTCTTATTTTAAAATAAGCAGGGGAAGGCTAGAACCCCTGTCAGATTTTTATTGATGTCTGTTTTACTGTTGTAGATTTTCCCTCACTTCCTGCCAGGTAAAACATGGTCCCCAAAACAGGAAGTGAGGGTAAATCTCCTTACACCCCAGATCACACTATCACTTGCATGTGAATCGCACAGGAACTGCACCGCATTCACATGCAATTCAGTCATTATGAATGGGCTCAAATCACACTGCATCACACTTTTTTAGAGCAGCACTGCAACCGCATTGCATTGGTCATTTTGTACCATGCGATCCAGTGTAGGAAAACCGCAATCCTTTTGGGGTGTTGTTAACTTTGTATTGACACAGCAGATCGCAAACACAGTGCAATTGCAATATGGTGCACATATGTGTGAACCTAGGCTAATGGTGTCCCGAATAAAAGTACAAATTGACAGTGGTGCTAACCTTTCCACATTCTATCCAAAACTGCTTTGCCTTTACATACACTTGAATGTGTCAGTCCAACCAAAGCTGATAGGTCAAACTTCTGACAATCTCAGGGACCTTTATTGGTGAGATCTCTGTGCTTGAGTTCCCATGTCTGCACACTTGCTGTGGATAATATGGGGGTATCCTATTCTCCTTGCTAGAATATTTATTTAATATCATGGATTATGGGAATTAAAATAATTTTTATGCCAAAGCGAACCCTTACCAAAACAAATTTATCAGCGTTCATTAGGAAAAATGCCCATTATGTTGGTGGTCAGTAGGAAGACTGCAACCTAAAGCCGGTCATAGACGGTTTGAATCTTGACCAGTTCAGCAGAAACCGGCTGAGATTCGAACCATGTATGGGCAGGCTGAATGTACCCAAGTTGATCAATCTATCAACTTGGGTACAACCAGCATGTTGTTGGATTTTGCATGCGATTGTTTCTAGCAGCTTCCCCTGCCCCCCTGTCAGGAAAGCACAATGGCTTAGAAGGGAATCTGGCAAATTTCTTTCCTGCAACCTGTAGGAAAGAAATCCGCTCTTGTCCATGGTTGGCCTTACAATGATGGTCAGAATGCCAACCTTACAGACAGCTAAAAAGATAATTGGTCTCATACTGCTGGCATTGCCAGGGAACTATGCAGGCAATATGAAGTCAATCAGCCACAGCTCAAGGAACCCCTAGGAACCACTGGAGAAGCCCTAAGATTCCACAGAACCCAGCTTGAAAATGGCTGCCTAAGTGTGTTCTTAGATCTTCTGTAAAGATTTGTGTAACACACCTGTGCAAAAAGATCTTGGCAAGGCCATATGCTTTGTTTTATTTTTAGTCTATTGCAGCTGGTGCTGCAGAAATAGCAATACACTGCAACTCTAGCACTATATATAAGCCTCAGTTTGAGGGAAAACTTAGCCACGCACGTAGGTAGACTGAGGTTGTCACTATACAAACTATATGTATTCGAAAATTATAATCCAGCATTTTTAAATAGCAGTTGTGTTTGGAGGGTTGCCAACCAAGATGTTTGGTTTACAATGTGTTCTCAAGTTTCTCTTCCTTTTTGTTTCTTTCCAGCCGACCAAAAGCCAACATGTCTGACACAGAGGAAGTGTAAGTATATAAAACAGCATGCGTTGCTAAGTAAACAGCTGTCAACACAAGCATTTTTGTATACACATATGTAAAATATGCAAACCTCCACCATACACCCACATATTGACAATTTGGACAAAGAGGAATTAGCTACAACAGTGGCTCTCAAACTGTGAGATTAGTCTACTGTCTAAGCTAGTGAGGCATGATAGTCTTTAGATGATAAAACATATCCAATATTTGTACTTTTATCTATTGATTTATTATTTCGTTTTTATACAATTTTTATGTAAAATGTGTGTATAATATGTACAACAGATCGATTTTAGTCCATGTCTTGAATCAGGTTTAGTTTTCACTGATAACCTATAGGATAGGTAAAGTCTGGGCGTCATCTAAGACAAGGCAGGCAGACAAGTAAAAATAATTCTGACTGGTCATCATTTGCCACGTTTTAGTTGCATGCTTAATAATGTGTCTTGTTATTGCTTATTTATAGGCTTATTTATTAAGAGACAAGGCAAAGAGCAATGATGAGGCACATAGCTAAGTCATAGCTCTTGTCTCTGTTTTTTTGGAGGGACTGTCCTTCTTTTGGAAAAAAATCTCCAATTTTTGGTCTGGTGCTTAGACCTTAATATTAATAATTTATTATTTTACCAAGAGTTTTATACTACATTAAACCTTTCATCCAATCTCATTTGCTATAAGTGGTGAACATAAGGACTTGGGGTTTCGACCAGTCATTTTTTGCTTATCGGTTCTTCATGGTCCAGGCATGTATTCTTTGCCTACATACAGTACTATGGGATTGATTTACTAAAGGCATATAAGGCTGTTCACTTTGCAAGAGGATTTTAACTCAATTTAGTGAATGAGATGAAAATTCACATTGCAAAGTCTACCCAATCATATGTTTAAAAACAAAACACATGATTGGATGATGGAAGTCAGGAGAGCTTTACCCCATTCCCTAAGATTTGCTTGCAGAGTAAAAATTTACCTTGCAATGTAAGCAGCCCATTTGCTTTTAGTAAATCAACCCCTTTGTGTTAAAAGGTGTCCCTCTGTCTCATTAACAAAGTTTGGAGGTAGGGTGTAGTATCTAATTAAATTTCATATCACAGAAAAATGCATTCTTAAGCCTCGTACACACCACTAGTCTTTTCGCTGGGTTGAAAGAAAAAAACCTGACAGCTCAGGTTGGAGCCGCTGTATTAACACTCCGAGGTTAGTACAGTGATCTATCATGCTGAGCTATTGTGTTCTGACAGGGGGAAAGCCCCCCGCCAGAGCACTCTGGTCAGTAGTAGCTGGTCGGCAGACCTATTTTGGTCATGAGCCTTCAACAGAAACCGGTTGCCATAGATACGGGCCGAATGTCGGCCGGTTTCTATTGAAGAGCTTCATGCCGGCCAACATACTGGCTAGTGGTTCAACACTTTCTACACTGGCCTCATCAAATAAGTCCAATGGTAGTCACATCTAAAAAATAAAAATACATTTTGATTTTGATACTTAAATGGAAGGTTTTTTATTCTTTTTTTTTTCAACCATTTATTAACGGTCTCTTCTGTTTCTTCTCTCTTTTTTTTTTGTTCTGTCTGTTTTGTTTATTTCTGGCATCAGTGATCAGGTGGAGGGTGAGTAGGGAGCTGTACAACCTATGCACTTATGATATTGCATTTTGCTAGTTAATATTATGAATTTTATGAGTTTGTACTCAGGGCAAGGGATTTGTGGCTTTCCAACTGTTGTTGGAATGCAATACCAAGCATGAACTTTACCCAGCATGCACTATTGCCAATCCGTAGTCAAAGATAGTCACAGATTAAATGAAGTCATGTAATGATTAACAACCAAAAACTGTTTTATTTTTATTTTATAATTAAATGCATGTCACTGGGCATTTCCCTGCACATAAACTGATATTTCAATACATTTTCATTGGCCGTGATTTATTTGATATTGCATTTGGCTACAACCACAAGTCTATGCTTTGTCTTAGATATGAAGTAAAGCAATCATATGGAAATATTTGAAATATGTTTTTATAATGCACTTTAATGGGACTGCCGCTAGACTTAGATGCTGTGAATGATGATCGTTTCATATACACTGTATTCATATTTTTTATTTGCTACGTTTAGTAATGTTTCCCTTAGATACCTCATCTATATTTAACTCTCCTTTTCCCTTTCTGATGTCCTCCTTCTCTATAACCCAGCACTACAGTGTGAATAGCCTCAAGCCACCTAACAGTAGCACATATTTTATGGTTATCCTAAAATGAGCACAGACGCAGCACATCCTTTTTTTAACCTGATGCTGAACTCAGTCATCTAGGCAATCGGCTATTTTGGATCCACACTAAAATCTGTCTGCGTAGAGATAGTGTATCACTTCCAGTGCCATAAGAAAATTGAAATAGAACCCTGCGTATTAATAGCCGAACGAAGGAAAAATGAATTGCCGTGAAATAAATGTCAGCTGGACTGAGACAGCGATAGGGGTTCAACAATAGTCACTCAAATTATAATTTCTCCTATGATAGATAGATAGATAGATAGATAGATAGATAGACAAAAAAATCTATATTTTATTTATTACAGGTGTTTATACTGTGACGATTTATGCAGCGCTTTAAATAAAGCAGGCTTTATTTAAAGGGTCATTAATCATAAAAACTATATTTGACATATAAGAATATGAATTCAGCCCCTGGAATGTCTTAAACAGTGAAACAGTAAGTTCTCTCTTGCATAATAGCTGACCGTTTCTGTGCACCTAATGCCGTGTACACACGACCGGACTTTTCGACAGCAAAGTTCAGATGGAACGAATGCGTCAGATAATTTGTTCATGTGTGAGTTTCACTGGACCTTTTCTGTCGAAAAATCTGATGGACTTTAGAAATAAAACAGGTTTCAAATCTTTCTACCCGAACTCCGCCAGAACCAGTTACTATTGAGAAAACCACTGGTCTGTATGTAGGTCCGATGGACCAACAACGATGCAAGGGCAGCTATTGGCTACTGGCTATTGAACTTCATTTTTCTAGTCTCGTTGTACATCATCGCCTTAAACAATCAGACTTTGGTGTGAAGGCAAGCCCGTTTCAGCGGAACTCCGTCGAAAAGTCAGTTGGAAAGTCTGCCAGAGTTCCTTCCGATGGAAAGTCCGGTCGTGTGTGCATGGCATTAGATTTTGAGTGTTCCAGCAAATCCTGTTGCATACTCCGTAATATAAAATAAATATTAAAAAAATCTAGTAGAAAACATGGGAACCCCCCTTATAATGGCCATAGCAGGTGTGTTGATCTAGGATCTGAAGCTCAGAGACCTCCCCAATAGAATAGATATATAAAAAAAACATCAGTTGGTTTAACTCTCTAGCATTTTGCAAAAACTGAAATGTTGGTTTGATTGTACTGACCCTTTAAAGGGTCTGGTAATGAGACTTGTCTGCTAATTCGCATGTGCAGCGTTAAGGATAACCCTAAAACCTGTCCTGATAGTTGTGTACTCACTCTTCAAACTTTCTTTGATACATATTCCTTTTTTTTTTTTTTTACCTATTCTTACATCTATTCCTGCTTTGATACCATTTTTTTCTACTTCTTCCTATATAATGCATTTATCTTATCCTCAGCTGCATTCCTTTTGTGCACGGTCCATATTAAACAGTGACTGCTCCTCTTTCATCTTACTAACAGGGTCCACTCCCATCTGCTGACCACTTTATGAAATTGGTTCATTTTGAATGACATTGACTTTTCTCTAGGACTCTACTGCAGATGCAGACTCCTCTTGTATGGTGTATATGTTTTAAACTTGTTACACTGTCAGAGACTTCTGTGATGTTGTTCTGAGTATTATACATGTCTCTTGTTTGTACGTGTTGTACCATTTTTGTGGAACTGTAAGAGGAATTAAAGTGAACATTCTAAGTCCAATCAATTGCCTTTAAAAATGAATATAACATTTTTAATTTCTCTTATGAACCAATAGCTTTTGTTCTTTTGAATTTTTTTGTAGATCAGTGTGATGCATATCAATGTGATGTAGGTTGTCTTCATGTTTTTTTCTGCTATCAAAGACTGAGGCTTATCTCTTTAGCCACTTAAACCCAGACAGGTCCCATACAGTAAATGCACTTTGTGAGAATGCAGGTGTTATATACCGAGGGACATATGATAATGACACCTTGGGGCATAATCCATCAGCCATACTTTTTGGTCATGTCTGGATTTAACGTGGACATTTTGGGAATCGCAGTCTGTTTGTTGTCCTTTTGTCCTTGTTGACGTTGCTGTTTTATTTTCTTTTATGTCTACTCAACAGAAGAATACGAAGAAGGTAAAATGGGTCAACTTACTAAATTCTTCATAGCGGACCATCAGTCCTTAACTCCATAACACTGCAGGATCGAATGGATCAGCGGGGTCTCACTAATGTTTATCATGTCCCCTAACCCTTTCTCTACCAGACAAGTCCATCATAGTGCAAATTTGATGTTTCTATACACCGGATAGGTTATGGTGCCTTCTTTTTTAGAAAAGCAGTGCAAAGGGTGATGTGTGTACCATACAAAAGCCAATCAGACTTTATCTTTTATGAGTTTAGGTGGGCAGAAGCACTAAGAGATGAATACTGATTGGTTGATATGGGTTTTTGCATACAAGGACCATCAAATATCAATGGGCTGTGTCACTAAATATACCGTGTGCATATTTCTGCAGTGAAAAGAGTTCATTCTTTCATATATCTCAGTTTTTTTTAACTTATAACTGTTGACCCTGTTGTAGACTTCACATTTTTAGTTCTCTTTTTACCTCACCTTATTTTATCCTCATTCCCATTCATGGCGATAATGGAGAATACTTTTATATTCATTGCTGATACTGATAGATCCTAGAAAAAGTTTGGGCTTAACTTAAAAAAAAAATCTGGCTAATGATTTCTGATTTTGATCTGAAACTATATTATTGGCTTTAGAGAAAATCTCAATTTAACGCTAACTAAAATACTCCATAAACTATCAAATGTAACGACAGAACAACAAACCTAGTGCTTAATGCACGGTGTAATCCCTCAGGATTTTAATAGGCAGACCAGGGGAGTGGGTAAAAATAGTAGTAAACTTTATTACACGCGAACATTCAATAAATAGAAAAAGATAACATTATAAACCACAGCAAGATACAATATACTGAAATACACCCATCGGTATGGAAACAAGCTGCCCTTAGGAAAGTTGGTTTTGGACCTATGTAGTCCTTCTTCAGAGGTTTATGTCATTTGGGTCATGAAAGTTCTATTCTAATGTAGACCCAAATGGCATAAACCTCTGAAGAAGGACTTAAACAAGGTCTTGAAGAAGGTTCGAAACAGGTCAGGTGTCACTGCCAGCATGCACATATGCTAGCCCACCAACTTTCCTAAGGGTAGCTTGTTTCCATACCGATGCGTGTATTTGGGTATATTGTATCTTGCTGTGTTTTATAATGTTATCTTTTTCTATTTATTGAATGTTCACATGTAATAAAGTTTACTACTATTTTTACCTACTCACCTGGTCTGCCTATTAAAATACTGAGGGGTTACACCGTGCCTTGAGCACTAGGTTATTTTTTCTGTCGTTCCATTATAGATTGGACAGATCAGGTTTTTGAACATACACCTACCAATTCCTCCTCTGCTTTTTATCAAATATAGGTTCTCAATTCATGAGGTACCAGTAGTAAGAGTAAGTCATAAAGTACAATTACCGGTCCTCTGTAGTTCGATGATGAGTCAACATCTGAAACAAAATTTATGCTGATGAGTGGGAATGAGGATTTATATAGCATGACTTTTTATTCCAATCGCACTTTTCACTTTAACACCATCAAGTGTTCCACAACTTTTAAATGTAGCTGAGTAGTTGTAGGAATACCCGCATGTCACTTGTTGTTTGTATCCCAGTCCAATGAATGAAAGTATCTGAAAGGGTTGTCTCTGTTGCCAAAACAATTGGTTTCTCCATTTTTGGTTTCCATGAAACATGAAGGAGAGAATGAGATTGGTTGGTAACAGACACATGTGATTTTAGAAAAAATTCATTCATGAGGACCACTGTCTCTTGTGATCATTTTTTATGTTTTTGATTGTAGTGATTGTAGAGCAGCTGCTTTGGGGTAATCTGTTACAGGTTGTGCTTATTTATTTCTAAGGTACCGTGTGATTTCAGCAATCTTGTGCTCTGTAGGTCTCTGTTGATGGCTAACCTGTTTTGTTTGTCTATTTTCTTGCTTCTCTGCCCTGCTCTTGCTACAATGTCAAAATGTATGAACAGAGGAGGCACAAGAAGGTATGTACTGCTCTCTTGGACTAGTTTATTAGCAGGGTCAATGTTTGGTTGGTGGGATATGTTGATATCTACTGTTATCGAAGGAACAAAAAATGATTTGTGGTGGTCTCCAAACTGAGTTAGCTATCTATATGAAGTGTCCCAATCATACATAGAATGAAGTGATATTTACAAGTTGGTAAGATATCACGTCTCCCCTTAGGCTGGCCATACATTATACAATTTTCCAGTACAATATTCCTTCAGATTTACCAAAACCGTATAATATGAGGTCAGACCTATTTGTATGCAGTCAGGCAGGCACGTGCACTACATTGTTGAAGGTGCATCTATTGGAAATTTAATAAGAAAATTGTATAATGTATGGCCAGCTTTAGTGAGGGCAACGGGCCATACTTATCAAAGTTCCTGAAGAAAGAACTGCCTACAGCAACTAATCTGTCTTTCCATTTGTGGTTGGTATGGAACATCTAGACAGTCTGGTTGCAATGCCAAAAGAGGCAGGTTTGCAGGGGTGGAAAGCTGCTTATTTTGGCAGATTAGTATTAAGTCCTGATTCACACCTATGCAGGTTGCATATTGCAAGTGCATTTTGCGTTTTTCAATAAAAGCTTTTGATCCACTAAAGTATATGGAACCAAAAAACTGAAAATTAGTCTCTGGCCCGTTCCATGAAATGCACAGATGTGAACTACATCCATAGCAAACCATGTTAAATGGACTGTAGTGTGTTTCTGGAAAACTGAAAACGCACTAAAAAATGCATAGGTGTGAACCAGGCTTGATTTCATACCGTTACCTACACTAAAATTAAAAGAATTATGAATACTGAACAGATAGAGTAGTAACAGTTTCAAAAGTGTTTTTTATTGTGCACTTAAAAAAGTAGTGTTATACATATATACATTTTACAACTGTGCTTTTATTTGGACCATCATTTGTGCATATGGTACGAATGGTTCATTGCCCATTTTGTACACATCGTTCATTGCCCATTACCACAACACACTTCAATGTGTGGTATATGTACACAGTAGTGTTTAGCTATTCATTCTGAATGGCACCCTTAGTCATATATTAATTGTACACTTAGACCCACAACACACGGATGTGAATGCGCTGCAGTACTCTACATTGTTAAGATGTAATGCAGATCCATTATTTTCATGCATTGTGGCTCAATAAAGCAACTATTTGATAGAATAACACGCTCTCTTGAAGCGCTACAGTGGCAGTGGAATCTTCAGCATTTGATACACTTCAAGGAGGTTTAGGTGCCTGTATGCCCTGCTGGACACTGCAGTTTTTTTCGCCAGCCCCTTCATTGCTACTGTGTCCTCTATTGACATAGTGGCCAGTGGATGAAAGCACAGTGTACAGAGGGGAACTGAGCATCCAACCCTGAAGTATTGGATAGTGAAGGTTCTTACCTGTTGCAGGTCAGATGAGTTCATTCTTTACAGGGA
This sequence comes from Lithobates pipiens, assembly GCF_037356315.1. NCBI lineage: Eukaryota > Metazoa > Chordata > Amphibia > Anura > Ranidae > Lithobates > Lithobates pipiens. The sequence goes on along the minus strand of NW_027507686.1, from coordinate 186,818,627 downwards.
GACTTTTTTTTTTTTAAAGTAGAACTATAGGCAAAACATTTCTTTTCATTTTGGATAGAGTAAGGGGGGGTTATAACCCATGTCATTTTTGACATCTGTGTCCCACTGGGGAGATTTACCTTCACTTCCTGTCCCATAGCCAAAACAGGAAGTCAGAGGAAATCCGGCAAATTAAGGGAACCCCTTGGAGACCCCCAGGCCATAAAGACTAGTGTCTCCATTGGAAGATTTCCCCTCTATTACTTTTCTGGGGAAAACCCAAAATTCTGGATTTTCTTTTACTTCTAAACAAGACAAATAGAGAAACGTAATCTCCCTAACGGAGGCACAGACAGCAATACAAACTTACTAGGTGTTCTAATCCATCTACACTCTAACCAAAACTAAAAGCAATTGAGTTTTAAAGTGAATAGGCTTAACACATTATCAAGGTATAAAACAAATAATGTGCAAATAAGCATGATTAGAGACTTAAATAAAGAGGAATTGTTTTTGTGTCCATAGGATTTATAGGTGTTGGTAACAATATTTTCCAGGGTACAGGTGGTGAACAACTAAATGTGGTCAATGTTGGTTATAAATAGTTTAGTAGTTGTCCAACCCTAGATAGAATATCAGACATAACACTCCATATTACACTTTGTGCTATGTGCTTGTGTGTCAGTTAATGCTGTGTGTAGCAGGGGATAAACCTTGCATCGTATCTGGTGCTTCTCTTTCCTCTCTAATTCCTATTCTTCTCCTCCCTCATTTTTAACCTGCGCAGTAGAAGAAGTCCATGAGGAAGGTATGTGGTCTGTTCATCATCCCCATTTCCCATAATCTAGGGTGACTCACCCAGGAATCTGAGTGTCCTTATAGTCCAAATTCCCTAAGTATATTTGTAACCAGAGGGGACCAAATGCAGGGTAACCAAATGCTTAATTCCATAACCCACCGACTCATTATACAATGTCAGGTCACCCTAGTGCTTGATGCCTGCATTGATGACCTATTTCCTAGGGTCATAAGTCATTAGATAATTTGACAGTTGAGTTGTGCTTGTTGGCATCCATATGAAAGTAGACGCATGAGGCACGCTATGGCCTTGACACCAAGTCATGGACATGAATTTTGCATCTTGTAGCCACTGCTGAAACAGGACAGTAAAATTGACTATTGTTAAGCATCCACAATGCTTCTATGCTCTGTGGCTCAGTCGGGGGATGTTTACTACAGAATTCCGTGCCAGATACTTCTCTGGTACAACATATAATTGCTACTATTCTATAACCCTCCTTTGTTAGGTACAGCATGAACATATACAATCTGCATCATAGGCTATGCTTTATTGTTAAAAGCGTTGTTCTTGCAAAGTTGTGTTTCTACAAAGTTTGGTCAGTTGTATAGCACTGTTGCTTTGCTAACTATTGTGGCAGTAACTGGATGGTCATGGCTAAAATGTGTCCAAAAATGTCACAATCCTTGCTGCTTCTCTGCATGTTCATTACTCGCCCCCCCCCCCCCTTAATTTTCATCCCCCAATGGCCAATACACTAGCTGTCAAAAGATGTCCAATAAGGTTGTTGCTCTCACCATAACTTTCCTGGAAGACAAGGAAACAGAGTGATCCAGTCCACTGGTTAAAACCAAATTCTCTATTCCCGAATAAAAGCATTACTAGAAATGTTAACTACTGTTAACACGCATTGGAGTTGCCATGTAAATCACCTTAAATGTCTCTTTACAACAAGCCTCACTTGATGCTATGTAGAGAGCCATAATGTTTTTGCTGCTGGTCTTGGGTACACAACTGCAGAGTCAAGGCATAAGCAGTGTTGGGAGTCCAGCTGTGCTGTACACAATAGTGCTCTGCTTTTGAGAAGCCACCAGGTTTACACATAAACAGCTCACAGACTGTCAAAGTGGCACCAGCAGAACATTTCTTAAAGCAGTATTAAACCCAAAAGAAAACCTTTATTTTATTACGGCTTACCAGTTATTGGATGTGATGCTTGTATTAGTTTCCTTTTTTAGGCTTTCTTTCTTCTAAGTTCATCTGGTGATCTGGCCAGTAAATCTGTTGTTTTTCAACAGAAAATCTCTCTTGCAGTTACAGGGATGAGATAGACCATTTAACACTGACAGGTGTGCTCAAAAAGATCAGCTTTCATTTATTTATGTAAAACCTTTATCACAAAAGGAAAAAAAAAATGTTTGCTGTAACTGATTATAAAGTATTAGTTGGAGGTCAGCTGCAATTTGTTAGTGTATTTAAATCTGCTAGTACTTCTAACACTCCCCCCCCCCAGACCGACAATGCTGCAGTCCAGACCTGCCCTTGTTCTCATTCATCCAGAGTGGTGTCTGTACAGTATAACGCAGCAGGTGAGTTACTGGCCAGATCACAAGGGGAAAACAAAGGGCTAAAAGCCTGAAAAAAGAAAACTGATATAGCTACTACATCTAATGATAAGTAATCTGCAGTATTTTACATTTTTGGTTATGGGTTTATTACCATTTTAACTATAAAGGAGGAATCCAGATGGACTTGACCTTTCTTTCCAAAAATTTAAAAAGCCTGGACTTAAGATTTAAATCAGTAGACTACCCACCTACCAATGTAATCTAACGCTAGAGCAAATATTTTCACAAATCATTCCATTAAATCCAGATTTTTGCCATGTACCATCTAGAGTAAAGATTGGATATGTAAGCAACCCCCAGTGGCTCATGTCCCACACTTTGGGAAACACTGCAGTAAAGAATTGACTGTGCATCCTCTTACTATGTACTCTTATGCTTTGCTTTCATGTCCTACTTCTCTCTTCTTTGCCTGCTGCTAATATTTCCTTCTGCCCTACCCCTATCTCACTCTGCCTATTGTGTGACTGCTTGAATTATAATCGCCATGCCTCTGCAATTTGCTTCTAAAGAAGAAGAGCCTGCACAAGTTGAGGAGTTGACAGTTGAAGAGGAGCAAGGATATGAGGGGGCCGAGGAGGAAGGTAAGATTGTTAACCAACCTTCCTCAAAGGTCGATATTATATATCTGGCCTCCAATTATGGCTCTACTTCCCAATCTATCTAGCTATCTGAATGTGTGGATGATGCACAAAAGAGAAATTCCTGATGGTACCTTTAATCCCCTTAATACAAGCAAATCTAAAGTATTGGGTAAAAGGTACATCCTGATTGCACTGCCATAGCAACTATGAGTCCAAGTACAACTTCAAGATTGACATTGATACAATTTGCCTCTGCTTGCTTGAATGTTGTTTTTGCATGGCAACTGCATTTGTCACACTGAAACAATGGGACAGACTAGTATTGTTTTACAGATCTGAAACAGAACCTCATAATAGTAGGCTTTATTTCATTGTGCAAGGAGATGTAGTGTTTCGTGAGTTCCTAGTAAACAATCAGAAATTTCATTCGAGTAATCTAAGCTACTAAAAATTAATTTCTGATCGGTTGGTATGGGCCGCTAAACATCCCTGCTCTTCGCAATACATTACTAAATAAAGCCTAATAACTGACCATAATCTAGCCTAGCAAACATAGGAAATAGGTCCTATAATCAGCTCACAACATGCTTAGTTTTGCTCTTTAATTAGGAGGTTTGCAGAGTTCAATGAAATTGTAAGATGGATCATTTTATTACAGTTAAGTGATTGTGAATCAAAACATAACAAAAAAAAATCCTTACCCTCAGGAACAGTGTGATCGGATCAGGAGTTCTGTGCATGAGATGCCTGTTGTTCTGAAATATCTGATTGGTTGATTGGGTCATACCATCAACCTGTTTTCTTCTAGGAAAGAAGCGGTGAGCTAACAATCTCTTTTCATTTACAGAACACGGTGAAGAATACGACGGTATTTCCTTTCCAAATTTTTTTTTTGCCCTCTCAATGGTTTTGATCTTCTTCCCATTCCCTAGTTTGTTGGTCAGGCTGGGCCAAAAACCATATCACCAAGAGTAGGAAAAAGAAAACATTTTTTTAATGGCCTCATTAAAAAATGTTACCTTTACAGATAGCCATCTTATAACTTCATAAATAAGAAGTCCAGGCACATGTACAAGATACACACAATCTGTCTCTGCTAAACTTACATTGATTGGCTTTTTTAAGAAGAGAAAAATAATTGAAACTACTGCAAGGTACCAAGTCTAGTATGGCTATAAAGTTACTGGACCCTCTTCTGAAAATTTAGATCTTGTTTTAAGCTTCTGAAAAATACCAAAATATATTTGAAATATTGATAAGCTATATTTAGGATGTATTATTTTTACTGATAAAGGCAGTTCATATAAATTAGCATTGTGTATGCGCATCCACACTGTATAATAGAGGTGATTAAATTTGGCTCAGCCTGCTTTCCTTTTCACCTTATTTACTAAATACTTTTTCCCTATTTCCCTTCCTATGTGTGAATGGATTACTGGAGAGATCTGCACATCACTGCCTTGTTTTTTCCTTTATCCCCTTGAAAACAGAATGACTACCCTTGTCTTTACCTACAGCCTAATTTCCTGCACTTCTTGGACCTGATGCCTAATCTAATATCCTGAATTTTCCTTATCTACATTATGTCCCTATTATACCCCCTTCCCTCCCCAGTCTTCATCATATTCCATATTTTTCTGTTTCTATATGTTATACCTGCATTCTCTACCCCTGCATGATCTAGATAAGGATAGTTATACACCAATAAGAGCCAGAACCATACAGAAAGGGCAAGTTTTTACAGAACTATATGCTAAACCAGGACCCAGCATAGCTTTGGAAAATACGTACAATTATTTTCAATATATGGATAGCCAAAACCGATTTGCCTTGTAAAGCGCCATTGCATATTGTGTTATAATGTATTTTGCACTGTAGAACCACCAACTACCCTCCATTTTCGTTCATGACTTATTTCCCTATAAATGTTTATGAGTTACCTATTTACATTCTCTGAAGCCATGTTCTAAACATCCAGCTTTCCGTGTTTGGATATTATTTTTTCTTTTATCTGGCTGCCTATCATTTTACAGCTTCACAACTTATGCTAGCTGAACTTTTACCACCCTCCATTTCTACAGGTTTACTTTTTAATTCATCTATATCTTCAATGTACTAAATTCTATACCAGGGATATGCAATTAGCGGACCTCCAGCTGTTGCAGAACTACAAGTCCCATAAGACATAGTGAGACTCTGACAGCCACAAGCATCACACCCAGAGGCAGAAGCATGATGGGCCTTGTAGTTTGGCAACAGCTGGAGGTCCGCTAATTGCATATCCCTGTTCTATACCATGCTTTCTTAAACTTTTTACCGCCGAAGAACCCTTGAAATAATTTTTGCTCTCAGAAAACCTTGGCTAAAGTCAATTCATTGGGGGACAAAGGAAAGAATGCCCCTCACACTGGTGGTCAGAAAGAAGAAAGCAACCTTTACATTGGTGATCAGACCACCCTTATCAACAACTAAAAAGATCACTAGTCTCATGTTTCTGGATCTGCCAAGTGGCATCGGACACAGAACTATAAACATACCATCAGATGGGAGGTTACAAAGAATCCCTAGCACCCTCTGAAGAAACCCTAGGGTTTCACAGAATCCTGGTTGAGAATTGCTGTTATATAGCTTTGATAATGCATCTAGCTATCGTTTTACTTTCTCATCTGTCTGTTGTTTTACTTTCCACTCTACTTGGATCTTCACTTTTTCGACTACTTTTTTTTTCATTATTTGTAGTTTCCCTTTATCCTCGCTTTCCAGCTATACTTTCACTTCTATCGTTATTTTCACTTTCCTGACTAGCTGTATCGCCACTTTTCTATCTACATCTGTGCTTGGTTTCACATTTTCTTCTGTCTGCAGCTTCACTTTCCTTTCTGTCATAGGTGATCAGACCACCCTTACCGACAGCTAAAAAGATCACTAGTCTCATGTTTCCAGATCTGCCAAGTGGCATCAGACACAGAAATATAAACGTACCATCAGATGGGAGGTTACTTAGATAAAGCTATGAAGAAACCCTAAGCCCACGTACACACGGTCGGAGATTTTGCCAACCAAATCCGTCGGATTTTGCCCGTCGGATTTAGTCCGACGGATTGTGCCGGAAACTGTTGCATACACACGGTCGGGCCAAGTTGGCGAAAAATCCGATCTTTCAGAACGTGATGACGTAATTTCGTTACGATGGGACTACATTCAGGCTAGTAGCCAATAGCTTTGATGTAGGAATTTGATCTGAGCATGCGTGGCACTTGGTCCGATGAAAATGCTCTACACATGATCGGATTAGGTCCGTCCGGCCCAGTTGGTCGGGAAATATTTCCAACATGTTGGAAAATTGGGTCAGACGGAGATTCGGACGGAATCAGTCCGATGGATACCACACACAGTCGGATTATCTGACGACACGGTCCGATAAGACTCATTCCGACAGATTCTCCGACCGTGTGTACAAGGGCTAAGATTTCACAGAATCCTGGTTGAAAATTGCTGTTCTATACCTTTGATAACCCATCTACCTATATTTTTACTCTCCGCAGATTTACTTTGCACTCTACCTTGATCTTCCCTTTATTCGTCTACTTTTTTTAATTATTTGTAGTTTCACTTTATCCTCGCTTTCCAGCTATACGTTCACTTCTATCGTTATTTTCACTTTCCTGACTAGCTGCATCGCCACTTTTTATCTATCTGTCTGCAGCTTTACTTTCATTTCTGTCATTTTCTTTCACTTTCCTCTCTACCTGTAGCTTCACTTTCACTTCAGTCTACAGCTTTTCTTTCTCACCTGTTGACACTATGCACTGTCCCCTTTACAGCTTTATTTTACCATTACGTTGCACCTCCCATCTTCATCTTAAGAGCCCATTCACACCTGAGCGTTATGTAGCTTGAAGCCTATTATTCTCAATGGAGATGGTTCACATCTCAACTAAAAGTCGCCTGAAGCCAAACGGCTGAAGCTCAAACAAGTTCTGGACCCTTTTTTGACGCTCGAATCGGGCAGATTTGTGTGTTTTTCTTCTTTTTACATTGGTGACCTTTTGTCCTGCACAAAATCGTGGCAAACAACACCGCAAAATCACAGTAAAAACACTGCAAAAAGCCGCAAAATCGCTGTAAAATCACGCGATTTTCTGCCTGAAAACGCTATGCTCAGGTGTGAATGGGGCCTCACTCTACATTTACATGTTCCCTTCAGTCTACACCTTTCCATCCCTTCTATCTCCAGCATGACCGCCTCATATCTCTTATCCATAGCTTTATCTTCCCATATGTTGAAATGTATTTTCCCATCTTTCTTCAGATTCATTCTCAGTGTTCTGTAACGCTTTCTTTTCTGTCTTCACTGACTCATTTGTCTGCAACTTCACTTTTCTATCTACTATAGCCATTTTTAACATCTTTCTACCTCTATATTCTTCTTATATCCAATCTAATCTTCCCCTTTAGTTACTACTTCACCTTTCCTCCTACCAACTGCTTTGCTCTCTGATCTATCTTCACTTTCCTTTCTACCTAAAGTTTCACCTTCCCATCTGTATTTATCATTGGTGCACAATTTACCTGCATCCGCCTACTACATTTTTTGGCTGCCTGCAGATTCACTTTACAATCTCTTAGTATTCTCTGTGCATGTTCTACCTGCATATGCCTACAGGTGCCATTTCCTGGCCAGCCTACAGGCTCACCTTACCATTTGTTATTGTCCTCTGTGCGTGATCTGCTTGCACCTGACTACAAATACCATTTTCTGGCTACTGACAGTTCTACTTTCCCATCATGCCTATAGCTATTTTTTCATCTTTTCACCTCTTTATTTTCTTTATATCCAGTTTCACATTCTCAGCTAGCTACTACCTCCCCTGTCCTCCTACTTACAGATTTTCTTATTTACCTACTGTTTCACTTTCCTTTCTACCTAAAGCTTTGCCTCCCCATCTTCTGTGTGCAACTGCCTGCATCTGTCTACAGATACCATTTCCTGGCCAACTTAAAGCTTTACTTTACCATCTGGTATTATCCTCTGTGCACGAGCTACCTGCATCTATCTACAAATCCCATTTACTGGCCAACGTACAGCATACCTGTCCTCCTACCTACTGCTAACTGCTCTACCTATGGTTTCACTTTTCTTTCCTAACACTTCACCTTTCCACCTGTATTCATTTTCTGTATGCAGTTTACTTGCATCCATCTACAGATACCATTTTCTGGCCACCTACAACTTCACTTTCCTATCTATTTTAATACTCCGTGCAAAATCTACCTGCATCCGCTTACAAATACCATTTCCTGGCCAACAATTCCACTTTTTCATGTGTTATTAACCTCTGTGCATCTGCCTACAGATACCATTTTCTGGCCACTAACAGTTTCAACAACAGCTTCGCTGTCCCATCTATTTCCTAAAGCTAGCTACAGCTTTTCTTCAGCACTTACCAACAAGTTTACTTTCCTATCCATCCATCGCTTGGCTTTAACATCTACCTATAATTACCTCATGATTTAATATACTCTGCCTCTTTGATCTACAATGTGTCTACATAGCGTATTCACAGCTGTCATGTCCTTCGCAACAGCACTTTGTCATCGGTCTACAGTTTTACTTGCATGTCCCTAACTGCACTTTATCATCTTCCACAAATACATATTCCCATCTATCTGCAGCTTCACTTTTACTCCCCTGTTTAACTTGTCTGAAACTTCCTCTCAACTATATAGCACTTTATTTCTCTATGTCTTTACAGCTTTTACTTACCTGTCTATAGCCTATTCTCCCATCTATCTACATTTTCAAAGTCCCTTCTCTATAAATATCACAGTACTTACTCACTATCAACGTCACCTTTCCTGTTCCTGTCTTATTGCCCTGTCTAAAAAATATCCCCTCTTATCTGCTGATGTTATCACTCATGGGAGGCAAACCTTTCTTAATTGCCTATAGTCTTAATCTATCTATCTAGATCTAACATTGTCATCTGCTGATATATTTCTAGATAGTATGTTTATTATCCTTTGCATGTAGCTTCATTAACTATATTGTATATCCAACACTACTGCATATATACCATCCTATCTTTCCATATACTTTACTTATCTATTCCTTTGCCTTGCCCTTCTCTGCCCTCTTTAAATATGCTGACATGACTTTTTATGACCTTGCTGCTTCCATCGGCTAACAAAATGTTACTTTAATTAATTTCTGTCCTTAATATCTATCTAGATGTTTCCTACGCTGTGTTCTATCTCTGCTTCCACTGCCTTCTCAAGCCTCTCTAATTGGCCAATAGTTTTGGTGTATTTGTCATCTACCCAGAGCTCTGCTCAGCTGGACTGTCCTTAGAAATAATTTCCAGTCTAATATTCTGTTGAACTTGTCCATCACCTAACAGCATTTCAGCTCTATCTATATCTTTATTGTCTTTTTAATCAAGAAAATGTCCTCTCTGGTCTGCCACCTCATTTGCTATCAATTGTATTGATCTATAAATCTAACCTCCTACATCATTGGTCCTTTATACCATGGGCCCTCTAACTTGAATATTCCCTCTCCCTATCATGTAGCTACAACTTTCTCACTACCATTGCTGTCACTTGCATCTATGCAAAGCTTATCGCTCATTTTGCATGTTTTGCATATTCACCTTATTATTCATCTCATCTGCCTGTGTTTGGTATATCTTATTCATCTCATCTGCCTGTGTTTGGTATATCTTATTCATTTCATCTGCCTGTGTTTGGTATATCATATTCATTTCAATTGCCTGTGTTTGGTACATCTTATTCATCTCATCTGCCTATGTTTCCTGTTCTTATCTGCTTATTTTATCCAGCTCTCATCTTCCTATCTTTCTTACACCTCTCATTTGCTTGTCTGTCCAGTAACTCTCATCTTCATTTCTTTCATACTGATCTCATCCTCATTTCTTTATTCTTCCCTTGATTTGTGTGCCATTCCTCTCACTGTTGTCTGTCTAGCTTTTCTATTCACTTCAGCTACATATCCTTTCAAAAGCTTGCCATACACTAAAATTCATTCAAAAACGTTTGTTTCACAAATGTTAGTTTAATTTTGGAATCATTAGTGGAGTTATACCATAGTGATGAGAACGTTCGTAGGAGCAGGATGGGAATTTTTTTGAAGAAACGTTCTAACAGTGAACGTGGTTTTCTTTTGGAAATTACATTTGTTCCAAAATTGAATGTTAAAAGCATACAAATTATTGAAGAACTTTTGAAACTTTTGAAACTAATTTATTGTACTGATGGAAACTTTTGTACGAACGTTTGAAAATCTACTAGTGCTTAACTCCTATCCTTTTCACCTCTCATCAGTATGCTTTCTTTGGAATGCTTTGTTTATCATCTTAGCGGTTTCCTCACTTTTCTGACTTCCCTCTACATCGTATCCATATGCCTTGCCCCTTCTTTACTTGTCGCTATCCTTACTTTGCTACCTTTCCTTTACCTCTCAATGCTCATAAGTATGCTTTCTTCCTTTTTTTATCACTGTCTCATTTCTCTCCTCCTCACCTTCCCAACTTTCCTGTACCTCTGATCAATATAAAAAGGAAAAATTTGTGTAGCGCTTCAATAGTAATAAGTGTAATCAACATAAATTGAAAAGAATAATCAAATAACAAAAATCATATAGTTAATATAAATAATTCAAGGAAAAAGTCCATAAGATGGGCACCAATTTCACAATAAAGCTGGTATGGAAATGACTGGACCGTCATAAGGCAAAAACAGATCGCGCTAAGCAGATGTGTTCATGTAAGTCAGCTTGTCTGTAAACGTCAAAGAGGGTAGATAAATACTTCTTACCAACTCTGTTGGACTCACACAGTCGTATGACAGTTGAGTCTGGAAAGGCTTGAGGTCACAATCTGGGACCAAGGAGTATATGGAGGGAGGTCCGTTGGACTGGTGGAGGAACTTCAAACGGCTGTATGCTCAATGGTGTGTTTCACAGATGGAACATCGAGGTAGTTTGAAATCCAGCTCAGACGCGGCCCATTACACCGATACTCCAATCACCCCAAATGGGGAGGAAAATGTTTGGGGGTTTAGACCAAAAAGAAGAGAAAAAAGAAAAAAGAGCTCCACATGGTGCGGGTCAGACGGTATAAAATGTGAATTTATTGAAGTCAAAAAGTTATTAATGACTTGGTGATCACAAAAATAGAATAAAATAAAGTTAAAAGCAATGTAGGGTGCCAACAGCTCGCCCAACGCGTTTCGACATAAATGTCTTCCTTTTTTTCTATTACATCCTCACCTTTCCTATACTTCTCTTAATTTTGTGTTTCCATTCCTTCTAATGTGTCTCTTGTTGTCTTATCATTCAAGCTTTCTTATTCCTCATGTCCTTCTGACCTTGCTTTCATGTACTGCATATAGAGCTCTCTTTTTATGTAACCAGCATTCCCCTCTACCGCTGCTATCCTCTACCAAATTGGCATACCAATCTATTCTATTCATACCAACACTGCCCTGGCAGCCATCAAAATTTCCATTGTCTTCTAACATAGCTCCTGTCCCTGTAGATCTTGAAATTACTTTTTAATTCTTGCCTTTTATCTAGAACATCTCCTGAACTTTCACTGTTATCTACTTTAAATTCTACTGCCCCGTTTATCTTTCAGGAAGTATAGTATCTGTATAGCGTCATCATCCCCTGCATCTAGATTTCATATATCCCGCCTTTAACTCCAACATAATGTACATTTAATCTAGGTAGAAATTACTTCTGCTCTTCTAAGTGCAGTATAATCTAACTATTTTATTCTGCCCTTTTCTTTATTCTGTATTATCTACATTGGCATCAGTTTAAATATAAGCTAATTGATCAACTATCTAGAATATCATACTTGTAGATCAATGTCCATATAATAATCTGGAAAGCTTAATAGTTGTTATGTGCGAGCAGCTCCTGACTTTTACATGCAGTTCCCTAAAGACATTGGCCCTGCCCTATACCAGTGATGGCAAACCTTGGCACCCCAGATGTTTTGGAACTACATTTCCCATGATGATTAACTACATTGCAGAGTGCACGAGCATCATGGGAAATGTAGTTCCAAAACATCTGGAGTGCCAAGGTTCACCCTCACTGCCCTATACTATCCCTATATGACTGCACTACAAGGTTATAACCCAGAAATTATACATAAACATACTACCTTTTATCTCTCTGTTTCAACAACCTAATGATAGAGTATTTATGTCACCCTACTACCAAATCATTAAACTTATCCATGAATGGCTCAAGTTTGTTTTATCCACCTAACTGTATATCTTATCTACCTATATATTCATTGCCCTGCTAATATACTTATACTAATATACTTATAGCAATATTTTATATGCCATATATCTATACATTGTTCTGATTATGTACCTACTGCCCCATTCTGCAACTCATCTGCCTACAGCTTCCTTTCCCTTTTTTCTACTTATAGCCTCTGTTTATTCTACTCATAGCTCCATGGTTCCTTATTGCAATGTATTGACCTATAGCTTCCATGTGCTTAATCACATATAGCTTTACTCAAACTTATCTGCCTATAGCTTCATTATCCCTCTTAGTGATTTATAGTTGTAACATTTAATCTAACTACCTACAGTTGAATCAATCATTCTATCAACTCACATTTTACTTTATATCACATCTGCTTCTAGGCTTATTGTACATTTAATGTATAGATGACCTACCTGCCCTATCCATATACCTATTCCTCTGTTCATTTCCTTTTATTTTACCTAGGTCTGTAATTGGATGTTCTTTCCTTTATCCGTAACCCTTTCCCTTTTCACCTTCGGAATTCACACTTTACCACATTCCATTGTGTCTCTGGATGAAGAAATAACATCTGTTTTTATCACTCATTAACAAACCCTTTGATTGACTGTAGATTGAGTTTTTTTTCCCTCTAACTTTTTGCATTCCGTTTTTTTAAGAAAACCATGGCATGGAGGTCATGAGGGAATATTTATGTCCAGCTATTTATGATCTCTATATAATATGCATATCAACTGAAACTAATAAATAAATAAATACTTGCCTTATATGTATAGACATAGTATCTCAGAATGAAATTAAAATATTTATTACCTTCTCTATAAAATGAAAGTGTAATTAAAGGGCAGCTCAAAGGAACTTCAGCAAGTGGTGATTTGTGAAGTTAGGGGTAGAGGCATTTAGTGAAATTAATTAATTACTCTATCCTCTGCCTATTTTTTCAGATTTTCCTCTTAAAAGCAATAGTTAAAGAGCCATTTGGGGTCAAGTCTATCTGTAGCCCTATTATTAGGTCCATAGCGCTTTTGAGGGAAATCTCTGTAGGGCAGGGGTTCTAGTCCTGATTAAAATTTTCATGCATTAAAGGTATTGGGACAGTAAGGTAAGCACCTTTTACAAAAGAGCTCAAAAGTCCTTCACCTATACACAGATCCACAGGTGGAGGAGCTGCACTGAGTTGTCCTTCAAGGAACATAGTTTTCTGAATGAGTAATACTGTGCCAGATTATCTCAGGATGCCTGTATTAAACATGGTTTAGCGTAGAGATACTTCTCTTCTGACAGTTCTGACCATAGTACAATTGTACTGCTATCCATGGGGATTTAGTATTAACAAAAGCTGGTTTCACGTATAAGACAAAAGAATAAACTGTGGGACAATTTTACGTGAACTCTCTGTCTAGGATTTTCTCCAGATTGGTTAATTTTTACTATGCTCTTCCCCTTAATACCCCCTTTTTTAAATCTTAAATTCTCAAATTATCTTTTCTCATTTCTCCTTGTTCAATGTATGATTGAAGAAGAGAAGCCAAAACCCAAGTAAGTAGCATTTCTTGAATCCACTGTGTGCTCGCATATTCACACACTCTCTGGTGTTTCCAGCATGTTTCACATTGCACAAAACATTCTTATTCTGTGCAGTATATAATTAACAAATGTTCTGTGAATGCAGAGACTGATGGCTGCCTTATGTCACATTCAGGATTCTCTGCATAGTATTGTATACAGCGGCGGCAACTGTTCCCTGTAGGAGGCAGTGATCAGACATCTAACAAGTCTCCAAACTGACCCCCATCTCTCCAATAAGATATATGAGCACTATGTGTCAGCAACCCCCCCCCCCCCCAAAAAAGAGCAGTAATCTGCATGCTTAAGCAAAAATCCCCCCTTCTCCCAGTACAATTACTCCCCCAAAATTCCCTTTCCTATCACAATTCCCCCCCCACCCAGAAACAATATTCCCCTCCTAGCACAAATCGCCTCCCTTCTCCCAAATCACACCTCTTCTAGCACAACCCCCCACCCCCCCTAATTGCAAAGATTTGGTTTGTCACTTCCCATGCTAAGCGGACATGAGTAGTGATGCCGCTGTCATTATTGCTGTCAGATTGCAACTTTAGGAACTCTCCTTGTGGGCCCCCCCCCCCACCTCACATAATACCAGCACCCAGGGCAGCCGTCCCTCCTGCCACCCCATTGTCCCGACCCAGGCAGTGATGTATATAGGTACACAATCCACTATCATTCACTATCCACTATCATTGAAGAGGAAAATCACTATGCACAAGGGTGGGCTCTTGCTTTGGTAAATGAGGCGACACTCTGCTGGCTTCCATCATCCAATCATGTGCAAGCAAAAATTTTGTTTTTCTTTTTTAATTTCCTTGCACATGCTTGAGCATTCTTTGAAAAGTGAGTGTTTGCCACATTCACTAAACTAAGAGAAAATACCCTAGCAAAGTGACAGCCTATCTGTCTTTCGTAAATCAACCCCTCTCTCTATTCAAAGTCTAGAAAATTGTATTTTAAAAACGCTTGCTTTTCACGCTTCAATATTTGCTAACTAAAGAAAGACAGAATTTCCAGGTACACTCAGTGGCTAAATTATATCTTAAGTAATAGATAATTACAATTGTATAAAAGCTCCATAAAAAAGGTTGTATTAGTACAGTGCAGTAGATCAGTATTAGGACAATAAAAAGGCAGGGGATGGATTTTATCAGCCTGGGAAAGCCCCCAGCAACCAGAAAGACTGGACATCTATGTATGTGTAAGGAATTGGGCTGGCCATACACCTCACAATTTGATTATACAACCTCTATACAAATTATTTTAGGCTGGATTCACATATGATCTGCATCCGGCTCACAGCAGGGGTTCGGTGTGACCTGATTCATAGTTTCAGGTCCGATTTCAGCCCGAATTTTGGGCTTAATTCGGTCCTGGAACGGACCAAAAGACGCACAGTGTTTTTGTGCAAAATGCACCGGACCTGCTCCGGAGATGTGGGAACCAGCTCCATAGAGAGCCAGTCAAAATCTCCGACTATTGCAAACTGGATGTGGGGGAAAGCACATCCAATTTGTGATGGTGTGAACCCAGACTTAGAGTTCTCAAACTTGTGTAATATGAGGGATCAAAAGGCAAACATTCCATTAAATTTTTATAGAATCGGGTAGGTCCTTGTTCTAAATAGTTGTTCTAAGAAAAAGATTGTACAATCAGATTTTAATTTGTATTTCCAGCATAAATTAAGCTGTGCTCCACACAGATTCTTGTTCAGCAACAAAGTTTGTACGTGTAAGGTTTCTAAACAATATATAAGTATATTTCTGAGTTATGTTACTTTAATAAACCATGGAAGAGTAAACATAATATGCAAAGAGCAGAAACATTTAGCAGCCAACCAAACTTCATATTGCTGTAGTCAAAATGGTAAACAATAGTTTTAATTGGTTGTAATGATAAAAAAAACAAAAACAAAAACACTTAGTGCATTATTAAATAAGGCAGTTTGACTTACACCTCAGCCCAAGCTGTAGTCACCTACCTTTGCCCGTCACTTCAAGCTTTGGGTAGATATGCATCTCTTTATACCCGGACACCTCACCACAAATGGTAGCCCCAAATGTATAAAACAATAATTTACTCTTGCACCATATCGTTTTACTCTTCACCATACGTGCACAGTTCTCTCAGATCGATAATGCTCTGTATTTTTGTTGCAGACTCACAGCACCTAAAATCCCAGATGGAGAGAAAGTAGACTTTGATGTAAGTATACTAATAAAATAAAAGGGAGAATACCAAAATCATAGATACCATACATTTCCCGATAAAGGCAGATTGTCATTGCTTCAAAATTGCCAAAACGTTATTTGTAAAATAAATCCACATAAACTCGATGGAGCAGTCCATGTCATCTTGGTAAAAGGTGGGACTAGAAGAAGAAGAAAATAGGCTGCTCAGCTCAGAAGGGATTTTCGTGCCCTGGATAGGGAACACAGAACAGTGTTAATAGTATTTTCACCTATTTTTGTTTTTTGGTTGCAGGATATCCAGAAGAAAAGACAGAACAAGGACTTGATTGAGCTGCAGTCATTGATTGATCAGCACTTTGAGGCGCGTAAGAAGGAAGAGGAAGAGCTTATTGGATTGAAGGAGAGAATTGTAAGTTATATGCTTGTGACTGAACTTCTGCAATATTACCAAAGGCCTTAATTCTATCACCTGTTTAACATTGTAGTTAGTCCATCATTAGGCCGGGTTCACACTGCTCCAACATAGAAGTCGGATGACTTCCGATCTGACTTTGTCCCTCAAGTTCGATTATAATGCGACTTCAATGAATGGGATCTGGCTTTGATCAGATAATACCAGACCCTTTGACTCAGATATGAATCTTGAGGGGGGAACCCCATGCTAAAATTAAAAAAAAAGATGTCTTGGGCCCCCCAAGGCCATACCAGACCCTTTGGTCTGGTATAGATTTTAAGGGGAACCGCCATGACAAAATAAAAAAATAATGGCATGGGGTCCCCCCAAAATCCAAACCAGCCCCTTATATGAGCATGCACATGTGGATCTGCGGGCAGGGGGCTTATCAGAACGTGGAAGCCCCTTTAACACTGTAACCCTACTCATTCACCCAAAAAAAGTGTCAAAAATAACTAAAAACAGTACACAGGTTTTTGACAAAGTCCTTTATTAAAAATAAAGAATGCCCCCCATCGTAGCTCCAACATGTTTTCTTCACCCGGGTCTTCTCCCTCCACTGGCTCCTGCTGTTGTGTTGGAGGCTGCTCTCTGTCAGCTCTTATATAGCCATGGGGCATGGCCATCCAAGGACGTCACCAGGAGACCCGCCCCCTTTTGACATCACCGCCCCATCATACCCCGGGCAGTGACATCACAAGGAGGTAGGGGTCTCCGGATGAGGTCATCAGATGGCCATGCCCAATGGGTATATAAGAAATGTCAGAGAGCAGAAGCGGACACAACAGCGGGAGAAAACATCAGTGGAGGGAAAAGACCCGGAAGGAGAAGACCGTAGGGAGAAGAACCAGTGGGAGAAGACATCAACGGAGAAAGGAGACATGTTGGAACTATGACGTTTTTTCAAGGGACTTTTAAAAGAAGGTTTTTCACCTTGCATGCATCTGGAGACTTTACAAACCCTTCAAGACGGCTCTCATAGGGAACCATTGATTTATACACATCATGCGGCATGTGCTCCCAAAGTCGGAGCATATGTTGCACCAGTTTGAACCGGGCCTTATTAGTCTAACATATGTCTTACAAGAGTTAAAATGGTTGTATAGTCAAATTGGGGACTTTTACCTACAGAAAAGCCTATAATAGTGCACAGGGGATTCCCGGCTGGAAGCCTGGCAGACGGCGGACCCTGCCGGAGAGAAATCTCCCACGCATGCGTGGGAGTGACGATATTGCGTTTCCGGCCACTCACAGCGCCGGAGCCGCGATACCCGGGAAGAAACACTGAGGGAACATGTCAGCTCCCTCGGCGTGGATCGGGACAGATGTTGGGGCCTCGTACTAAAGTAAGTAATTCATAATGAGCTAGTATGCGGTGCATACTAGCTCATTATGCCTTTTGCTTTGCAGGTGAGCAAAAAAATAAAAAATTCTGCGGGCATACAACCACTTTAATGCAACATATGTATACTCTAATTTGTCCACAAGATGGCAGAGCTTTCATACGTTTCTGTAAATAGAATAATTCCACTTTTGTTGAAAAAAAAAAAAAAAAGCATTCCCCTCTGGGTGATCCATATATATTGTAGGAATTTTAACCAACTTTGTTTCTTTTTTCTTCTGCCTCTAAATGCCTGTGTGCATGGACACATAGGCTAACAGGCAGGGAAAATAAAAATGCCTTATGCCCCTGGAAGCAGCAGAAAAATTTCCAGTGTGCATGAGGCCTTAAATTGCAGTGTAAAAAAAGTTAAAGCGTTTGTTACCCCAACACTTTATATTTCTGATATGTGCCTGCTGTACCATGTACTTGTGTGAGAACATATCCTGTTCTCTTTGTATTGTTTCCTTTATGTATAATATATTTTATTGAGATTTTCATTGTATAAATATAACACAAAGATACGGACCCTTATTTAAGCCAATGCGACTGTCCCTTTCAAATCTCATTGGACTCTGAAAATACCCCCCCCCCCCCCAAAAAAAAGAAGAAAAAAAGGGAATTGTATCCTGGTATTGTGGCTGATCTCCCCATTTTCTTACGATTTTCAGGAGAAACGTAGAACTGAGAGAGCAGATCAGCAGAGGATCAGAGCAGAGAAGGAGAAGGAGCGTCAGAACAGACTTGCTGTGAGTATTCTCAGAAACACACAATCACAATGTTATATCTTATATGTACCACATTCTCACCTATTCAAATTCATAATCATTCAGTGGGCAAATCACATAGTTAATCAGGTTGAAAAAAGACACAAGTCCATCTAGTTCAACCATAAAAATAAATAAATAAAAAATAATATACAATTCTATACCCACAGTTGATCCATAGGAAGATGAGGGTGGTCATCGTTTAGCACCTTTTATTGTGCATTGCATGTATGTTACACTGCACAACACATTGGTACTTTATAAAATAAGGACTAATATTAAGAAATTTTTATTATCATTATTATATGTATGTATAAAGAGTAAAAATAATAATTGTTTTACATCATTTAAAATATCACCAAATATGTTGCATTTTTGGCATGCATATTCTTGAACACTTCCGAATCGTATAAACACTATTGGTTTTCGAGTTAATTATAAATGACTTACAGTATATCCCAATTCAATATTATGATGCTGCTACAGGAGGAGAAGGCAAGAAGAGAGGAACAGGATGCCCTGAGACGTGCTGAGGATGACATGAAGAAGAAGAAGGCTCTGTCTTCCATGGGAGCCACATACAGCAGCTACCTGGCCAAGGTGAGCAGCTCCACCATGTAAAGACAAAGCAAGATATTGGGCTTGATTTACAAAAGTGTAAAAATATGTTTATTCCAATGCTTTCAACCAACCATTTTCAAACTCATACACTTGTTAAAAGTTATGCCTTAAAATCACAGATTCTTGTTTAGCATATATTGTGATAGAGTAATATTCTATTGCAATACATGTTCAAGCTGGCAAACTGTATCAACATAATCCTTCAATGGCTATCTCCTAATCTACCAGTAAACGAGAATTACCTACATTACATGCACATAATGTGCTTAACTGAACATACAATGTCAATATCCACTTCAAACATGGATGTTTGGAGAATACCTAGCATTGCACTTTGGTAAATGAGTCCCAGTTTCACATCACACTTTGAGGCTCAGAATGACTTTACATTTTAGTAAATCATTCCATTGTGTAATGAAAAATATTACCTACCATGCTCTATATCAAGCATATAAAACAAAAAAGCTGACAGAGTATTACTATAATGGAGGCCTATCATGTGCAGTCATAACTAATCTTAAAAACACTCCCTCCCCCTCCTAACACCTATTGCTCACATGTGTAAGAAAGTTCCATATACTTACCTATTTTTAGGCTGCTCCAGTCCAGTCACATGATCTGGCTCTCTGGTGTCAGCTATCACCACTGCAGGGGAGAAGAGGGACTGCCAACAATAAGATGGACCATTGAAACCTACGGGTGATGTCATCACTCAAGGCATGACCTGTCATTGTTGACTGCTCTCTCCTCTTGCCTGTAGCTGGCCGCTGGCTGACATAGGGGAGACCATGTGACCCAACTAGAGCAACCTGAAAATAGGTAAGTATATACATACATCTTTTTTATACAGCTTAGCAAGCATAGGCATTAGGAGGGAGTATTTTTAGGTTAGTTAGGGTTATCCCGGAATTCTACATTACCTGTTTGAAAACTGTAAAAACCTCCAACCTCCAAAGTATTTTCATTTGTGGTTTTGAAATCTTTTCAGTGAAGGTTTTGAAACTTGAGTTGTATCCTGAACATTGAGTATGGAATCCTTGCTGAAAAGGTTGTGTACATAGAGAACGGAAGCGATAAATAATAAAGGGTAATATCTCTCTATTTATATCATAGTGGTAAAGTGGGACCAGACCAATTTTATTTGCTATATTGTTAACTAAGGACTGGCTCTACAAAATATAGATAGGATAGGATAGGATTTTTTTTGCTTGATGTAAATATGAACACTTTATAGATTAGTGCCTGTCACTGGGACCAAAATCTGCTGCTGTTTAATGAACATTATCAATAAGACCCCCCCCCCCATCAGCCTCCAAAACATAACATATGGGGGACCAGCTGATAAAATGTTGAAAAGCACTGATTTGGTAATGATTCCTATGTAGGCTGACCAGAAGAGAGGCAAGAAGCAAACAGCCCGTGAGCAGAAAAAGAAGATTCTGGCAGATCGTCGCAAGCCCCTGAACGTTGACCACATGAGTGACGACAAACTCAGGTAAACATTGATGTTTAGGTGTCTTTGGGATGTCAATTAATGCTGTACTACAGTAAAAAAAACAGCTAAAATGTATACAGTATATGAAAGATGTTGTACTTGCCAAAGAATTGTATTTCATTCATCCTGAGATTTACACAGCTCTGCCATACAGCACAACCCTTTATGGTAGGGCAGTAGACCTCCTTTTATTCTGATGACAACAGGTCTTGCCCCCCTTTTATTGCTCCAGAAATCCAGTGATAAGACTTTTAAATCTGACTTTTCAAATTCACACACTGTGACGGGTCTCATTCTGTTTGATCCTTCGGTCATTTTATAAGACAAAATTCACAGCAGATGTTTTTGATACTACAGTTGAAAGATCTCTATACCAGAGTCTGCCAAAGGTCCAAGTTTTTATCATGCTCTACTATTTCCAACAAAAACAACCATCACCTTTTATTTACTTTTGATTGGATACTGGGCGCTCCTTTTACCTATCCTGCCAAGATTATCCAGAAACAACCTTGAGGCCATACCCAGAGGTAGCAGCCCAAGCCCTCAAAAGGGGCCCACTGCCACCTTTCTGCCAAGCTGGGCTGGAATCACCAGGAGAAAACTTCCCCAACACACCCCCACCATCACTCACTCACAGAGCAAGTCCCCATCATCACCCCTCAACCGAGCAAGTCAGTCCATCGCGGTCTTGGACCTCTAAAAGCTAGTTGGATTAGTAATTTTTGCCTGAATCTGCAGCAGTTCAGTATGTAAACTTACCTGACCCATTGACTTTTCTGTAACAGGGACAAGGCTAAGGAGCTGTGGGAATGGCTGTACCAGCTGGAATCCGAGAAGTTTGAGATGGGAGAGAAGCTCAAGAAACAGAAATACGAGGTGAGCCCACTACACACAATAATTAGGTCTAAGGGTACTTTCACACTGGGGCCATGCCACGTTAGTGGTAATGCGCCGCTAGTATTAACTTTTTGCACCCCTACTAGCGGCTGAAGAAAGGTTTAAAACCGCCTGTGTTGCGGTGCTACCAAAAGTGCTTTTCAGGCACTTCGGAGGCGTGGCCATGCATTCCAATGGGCAGGGGTGGTTTAGGAGCGGTGTATACACCGCTCCCAAACCGCACCAAAGATGCTGTTGCAGGACTTTCTGTAAGGTCCCGCAAGCGCAACTCCCCAGAGTGAAATAGATAAATTAGTTCAATTCTAGTGGGGTGTAGGAGGCATTGCTCACATCCCTAATATAAGACACAAAAAACAACAGAATCCCTCTGGCGGGACCTTAAAGGGCAATGAATCCAGAAAAAACATATGCAAAAATATATAGATAAAAAGTTACAAATTTAATAATGCAAAATCTAAAAATATACACAACTTTTGCTGTATCGACCATTTACAAAATTACAATTGATATAACATGTTGTTCACAATGAGATTTTAAAAAAAACACTCATTTACATCACTGGTGTATAAATGGACAAAGTGATACTCAGCGCGTTTCAAGGTCATGCCCTATTCCTCTTCACCAGGAGCAAGTGGTATGAAAATGATATAATATCTACAATTCATAAATAAAAACAATAAGTAAAGAATATATGCATACATATAAATAGACAAAAGTTTTGTCTTTAGACAAGCAATATATATTGTCTATTGACTATATAGAAGCAGATTCCTTGGTATGTCACATCAAGAATTTTTGTATGGATAAAGGAGGGAGAAAGAGAGAAACAAGAAAATATGGCTGTGCTAGCCCCACAGCGCCCAGGGAGGATGGAGACGGGCACAGCCAACCCAAGGACGGCTAAAAGGGGGGGCAACAAAGGGGAAGGCCCCGACCAGATATATAGACAAATTAGTGGATGGTAATATATGCACATATAAATGACATGCATATACGGGATGTGTACAAAACTCCAAGGCCACTCAAAGAGAAGGAAAAAAAAGAGAAGGGGGGGAAGAGGAAGGGAAAAGAAGGGGGGAACAAAAAAAAGGGGGGGGGGGGAACGGCAGGGGGTTGTTTCTCTAATGCAGTACCTAAACCCACCTCACTTAATAGATATACAGTGTAAGAACTGGAAAAATTCCCAAAAATGGGGAACCAGGAGGCCAAAGGATAAGGACCTGATGCTAGTCTGTCTGGTCTACAAATAAAGACAGGGAAATATTAGTATCTAAAATACAATGAACATTAATGATCCATAGTATCAAAATTGAACACGAGAGAATAAAACAGATAAAGGAATGTATAAATCAGCTTACTTCAGAGTTGATATTACAGAGAAACAGTCTCCGCTGAAAAGGGGGTGCCTGAAGAATCGCCTTTGAGAGTATCTCTCTATATCTTTAATCGAGTTATATCTATAATGGGCGGTGGAAGACGGTAAGTTGCTATCAGCACTCGGTCTTTCACACTGGGGACTCATGGCAAGCGGGTTTCAGGCGCTTTACAGGCGATATTTCTAGCGCTAAAACGCCTGAAAACTGCCTTCAGTGTGAAAAGGGTCTAAAAGTCAACGCACTGCTCCAGGCAGATTTTTCTTCTGTACATACCTTTTTACAAGGATGATGTTATAGTATTATTATTATTATAATAATGGTAAAATTTTGATATTATGGTAGCCATCGTAGGGTCCTTTGATTGTTCTAGAATGCAAAGCATCTGTCCATACAATATCATTTTTTTTTATATAAGCAATACCTATATGCAAGTTCTCAAACTACAACACAAAAATTACACTTTAGTTTAACGATCCTTTGTTGATAAAACTTGCAGGACTAAATCTGGACATTTTCTTCATTTTGCCAAAAACAAGCATGCTTTGCTGTTACTATTATGTATCTCACAAAATAGAAATTGAAAACACACTACTGTGAAATATCAATAATAAGCACATTGGAAAAAAATGATATACATAATGTAAAACATATTTGCAATGTCTAGTTTTCAGTCTGTCCTAGCTTTATCCATTAATGGAAATGCATAGTGTATATCAAGGAGCACATATTTTGAATTGTTTTTGTAGTATTTAGTATTATGTGATGTTCACATTTTTACAGGTTTGCTTTTCCAAATTTTTAAGGCCTGGTTCATACCTATGCATTTCTTTGGTGCTTTTTGCAGAAATGCACTATAGTTCATTCAACGTGGTCTCCTATCCTATGGGACACGTTCACATCTACGCCTTGGCCAAAAAAAAAGCATAAAAAATGCAAATTGGGGCAAAATAGCGTGTGCAAAAATGCAAAACACACAGCAAAAAGCACTGCAGAAACAATGAAAAGCAAACTGCATAGGTGTTAACTGAGCCCCAATATAGAGGTTTTTGAATTAGCCAGCACTGCATTTGACTTTCCACTTAAAACATAGCTAAACCCAACGCAAACATTTATTATATTGCAGAGCTTACCAGTCCTTAGATGTGGTAGCTACATTAGTTTTCTTTTTGCTTTAATTTTGGTGATCCTGCCAGTAAGTCTGGCCCAAACTATTTTCCATGACATCGTTATGTGCCCTTGTGTGTGCTGTATCACACTGTAGTAGCATTATCATCATACAGTAAGGTGGCACAGTGGGGGAGATTTACTAAAACTGGAGAGTGCAAAATCTGGTGCAGCTGTGCATTGCAACCAACCAGCTTCTAGGTTTTTTTGTGAAAACTTAATTAACCAAGCTGAAGTTAGAAGTTGATTGGCTAGCAGGCACAGCTGCACCACCAGATTCTTAATGCTCGCTCCAGTTTTAGTAAATCTCCCCCTGTGTTTCAGCTAGAAACATTTGTGGCTGACTACCTGTCTGCTGCTGGACCAAAATCAAGTTCATCTGAATGCTTCTCTGCCACTCAGAAGCCTTGTATTTTTTATTTTTTTTTATCAACAAATATAAGGATTTATCTGATTGGCTGAAGTGGAAATCATTACGTCAGTGGCTGCCCCTATCGGTCAATTAGAAAGTGTTTTGTGGCTGCAACGTTTGCTCTACATAGAAAGTTTTCTGTGGCTGGCATATAGTTTTTACATTTAAGGATGGGCTCACACTAGTGCGAATTAGATGCGAGTTTCCAGCATCCAATTTGCAATAGCAAGAGATTGTGACTGGCTCTCTAAGGAGCCGGTTCACATATCTCTGCAGCGGCTCCAGTGTGATTTGCACAGGAATGCTGTGCGCCTTTTTTGGTCCATTTCAGGTCCGAATTCAGCCAAAAATTCGAAGAGGTGAACAAGGACGCACCGAACTCCTGCTGTGAGCTGCTGTGTGCTCATATGTGAACCCAGCCTAAAACTTTAAACATGTAAAAAAAAAAAAAAAACGATTATATGAGTAGCAGTGATGCATTTGTGGTGATAAATGTGGGGTCAAATTAGATGGCACATCTAAGAAGCCAGTACACATTATCCTACCAGGCACTTGCTTCCAGTATGCTCTTATTCACATGATTATCTTGGTTTTTCTTAGATTACAACCCTGCACAGGAGAGTAGAGGAACTCTCTAAGTTGTAAGTAGAGATGCCTCTTACAAATGAGGCTAACTCAACTGAACTGTCTGTTCAGGTGTGTGTCTGGGTAGCAGTGGGTACGACCGGGCTTGTGGCTAAAGCAATGGCCCAAGGAAGGTTTATGGATATAGCAAACCAGGACATCAGGACTACAAAAAGGTTCAGTTTTTTTTAGAGCTGTTTTGCTTCTTGTTACATGATTACGTTATGATCCAAATTATATATAATACTCAAATTTGATAATTTTAGTTTTTGCAAAAAATAAATTAAAAATATAAAGGTTGATCCAGGTGACAGAATACTCCTGGAGGCTTACAGAATGTTCTTGTATAAGTTAATTAGTTACGTGGCATAGTGCAGTGTCTTTAGTTGGACACATCTGCAGTAAGAGCTCCTATATTCTTGTGCATAATATAATGATTCTGTACTAGAAGGTACGGGCTAAATCCCAGGTTCATTATACATCATGAGCAGTCTAAAAACTGCTTGGTAAACATTCATAATTTCGATGCTGAACACATGGTAGATGGTTAGTTGTTATGATATGCAACCATTGAACAATCTATTTTATTATAGCCAATAACAAAATAAACATTTGAAGGCAAATTCTGTGAAGCACATATGAAAAGCATGGTATAATAGTCAACATTTCACTACCAAACCAATTGGGTTCCTGTCCATAAATAAATAGAAAGCCTAAATTAGTATCAACAATACTGACTTATCTTCCCATTATGTGATAATTAAGTACAGAGCCAGAGTGACCCATAAAAATTATTCATTGGATAAACTTGTAGTCTTGATGTCCTGTGATCCCACTCTTGTTGGGTTATGATTAGGGTAGGTGCCTCTGCTCCATGCCCTAGCCCGGGTGTTAAGTAAAGGTAAGTAACTGTGTGTCTGGAGACATGCCTAGAGGTATTTGTGTGTGCAGGTCACTAGACACTCTTATCTTGCCTATATGGATCGCCACCTTGGAGAGATGGTGCCAGGTAACAGCATTCCAACTAGCAACCTAAGGAACCTCTGACAAAGTATCAGGGTGTTGGAGGTAAGGGACCGTGAAGGACTACAGTATAAATGGTTTGTATGTTGTTTTAACAGGTTACAACACTCAGGAACCGCATTGATCAGCTGCAGAAACAGTAAGTAGTGCTAGATACAACAACATTGTTCCGATTCCAGCCTGCATACTATCCCTGATCAACTCAAATACAGTATCTACAATACAGGCTCAAAATTATTTTCTGAATTCAAATTAATTTCTAACCTACTGATTTAAAAAAAATATATATATATTATTTGAAAACCATAGACCTAAAAGCAACACTGCATGGATTTCGGTAGGACTGACCATGTTTATAATAAACTATTTGTATTTTCTCAAAAATACAATTTATCCCAAACAACCAAGATCACAATTACCAATACATCTATTCTAACCCATAGGTACAATTCCCTTCCATATTTGTTTAATTTCAATTAATGGCTTGTTAAATCTAGAGCTGCTGCACTTTTGGTAGAGGCAGCCATTTTGTGACTTGAAACAGCCATTTTTTGACAGTGGTTCTTAATGAATCAATTCCCTGCATCCTCACTAATTTTTCTTTAGCTTTCAAAATGGCTACCGGACCAGTGTGTACTTTATGGTGTCATAAAGGAAATTTGTAAATACATACCGGTTCTACTCAGCCCTATTTTGTGCTAACCCAATTTATGCACTTCAAAAGCATTAAAACAATTACCTAGTGACAATTTAATACAATATAACTGCATAACATGGACCTATGATGCCTTGCAAATATCACCTAACAATTATGCTCAGTCCAACCTAGCCACAAGTGTACTGGTCACCAATATGCAGCAGAGGCTTGACTATCAGTTCAGAGAACACAGTTTGTAAGACTACTTGTTCAGGCCATAATTCGACGGCCTTCAGAGAGAACAGGTGATCAGTACACTTGTGTCAAGCCTCACCTAGGCTTGATGGCTGACCTACCTAATTATGAGACCATGTGTGCCGTCACAAGCATGGTAGATATCACTGGTCTTGAGAGATATCACAGGCCAAATAGGACACCACTTTTTCACTCGATATCTCCAGCCTACCATGATATCTTCAGTCTAACCCTGAGCAGTAACAAGTAAGTAAACTAACCCGCTGCTGACCCTGGTGTGTCAGGTACAGTATATGAGAAGCACACTCCGGTTCTGTCAGCACATACAAGGCCTGGGTCTCTTCGCAGGCCCTACTAAACTCCAGTAACTGGTTTTACCCAATCCTGATGATGGCCTTTATGATTGTGATGTCAGAGTGGTAGCAGTGTTTATTTGAGACATGCATGCATGATAATCTGAAGGGAAGTACAGCATGTGGAGGAAAATGTACAGTCTCTTAAACTAACATGACAACATGGTAAGTGATACTGATTGTTTGTGTGTATGTAGGGGAAACTAGCAGCACCATTAAGCCTAACAAGTGGCTCATTTAAAGAGGTCAATGATAACATTTTTGGCTACTGTAATACCTGGAAAAATGTCATACTATATTGATATATGCTCTCTTGCCAAGTCCATCCAGGTGTATTATGTTAGCCATGTCAGGCGTGAAAGTAGTCCATTACATTGCTTTCCAATGATTCTAACAGCCAGGAAATCAGCTGACCATGTTAAATCCCACCTGTAATAATTATAATTACAAACATTTAGGCCTAACTTACACCTTTGCATTTTGCAGATTTGCACTATAGTCCATTGAACATGGTTTCCTATGGAACATGTTCTGTAGTGCAAATCTGCAAAATGTGTGAATCAGCCCTTAGAATTCCGATATCTGGAACATTCAGAAAAACAGCTGAAAAATGTTATCATTCTTTCTTTTACATAAGCCAACTTGTGCAACCTTGGTTTATCACCCTGCAATATCAACAGTATTTTTTCTCTTTCTTCTATTTCTTTTCCTTTTTTTCTTTCTTTTTTCCTCCTTGACCACCTTCTGTGTTCTCTCTTTACTCACCTCAAAGATGAACTGAACTAAAAAAAAGTGCAGATAGGCTATGTTATAAGGAAAATGTATAAATGGTAATTGTGCCTAAGCAGTGCCCTGAAAAAAATTTACCTTTGGTCTGAAATTCATCCAGAAAATAGCAGTGTACTTCCTGGTACACAATGGTGCTTATGTGAGATCTAAGGCACTGTTGCCTCTGTTGCTAGTCTTGACAGATTTGGAGTGATATTTGGTTATATCCCCAGTTTTCAGTTCACTGTTCTTCTTGCTGGAGGCTCTGACATGAGAAAGCAACACCCTGTCCCCACCAAGATGGCCTCCTCCATACAGAGACACAGTGTAGAACAAGGCATGGCAAGTTGGTAATGAGAAAAGCTCAGCCACAAGGAGAGCAGGGGCAATGCTATTGACTAGTCCTTTGCCCACTACCTGTTTTTTTTTGGGCACATCATCCAGCGTTCAGTTCCTCTTTAATACTTTTTCATAACACTAATCCTCCCTATGCCATATTTTCTGTATCTGGTATTTTTCTTTTATCGTGTATGTACCCTGTCCACTAACCTGTGCCTATTTATTCCACATTACAGCAGCAAGAAAGCAGCTGGAGGCAAAGGAAAAGTTGGGGGCCGCTGGAAGTAAACTCCCAAACCAAGACCCCGGCCGTGTCAGAGAGCAGCCCTCCTTCACCCACCTTTTACCATCCCCGATCCTGCAGGAAGCTGGCTACACAGAGTGCCTCACAAGATAGTTGTCCTGTCTATCCCTTCGGGCCACCCTTTTCTCTCTGTGGACTGCTCTGTATTATCTCTTCTCTTTTGTAAATAAAGTGTGACGCTTCTTACCCTAATGACATTCCTTGTACTTGTCACAAACATCCCACAGAAGAATGACAGAAATGCTGCCTACCATTAGATAACATGTGACATGGTCATGGCCTGTGGGTCGCCATATTATCATATGCGCAAAATGTGGTAACACTGAAGGACACAGCAAGTTCTGTATGTCACTGGATATGTGGGGAGGGATACAATCTTACCATTAAAGCGTATATAAAGTCAAACACTTCTTTATCTTGTTTTGGATATTGGTGGGGGTTTACAACTTTTCTTTTTTTTTAGCTTAGCAATCTTCCAAAGGGAACATTGGTTGTGGTTATCCTGGTGACAACCTGGGATTCCCTCATCTTGGAGGTTTTTTCCCTCTCACTTCCTGGTTTGCCTATGGGACAAAAAGTGAAAGTGAAAGAAAATCTTCCCAATATGACACATATGGCAAAAAAAAAAAAAAAAGAAATGGAAAAAAATGCTTTTAATTCTGCTTTAAAGGATAAATTCACTTTTTGCAAAAAATAAAATACACATTTACACAGGTAAAAAAAATGTGTATTTATTGTTTTTGGAGCCTGTAAAGCATTGCGGTCACGATCAGCAGATCGCTGGCGGTATGCAGGTCTCCAGCAGAGCCAGTGTATCTGCTTCCCTATACATTCCGTATGGATAAGCATACAGATACAATCTGATAGGAAGCATGAATGAACTACCACAGTGCTCTACAGCGCTGTGGTAGTTCATTGAAAACTACAAGCTGACAGACCTTGTAGTTTTCCATGCCCAGAGCCCTGTAATGTCAATCAGTGATGCAGTCGGGCGGGCGAGAAGAACCCCGCTAGCTGTCACAGCGGGGATCAGGGTAGTGCGGGGGCTGGTTTGTTCGTAACGCCCTGAATATGGGTTTAACATGTAAAATGTTAAGATAGGTGAACTTATCCTTTGAAGCTGGACTCCAGGTATTCATTGCATACGGTTATTGGTCCAATGTAAATATACATATTTCTTAGTGTTGTGAAAGTAAAAAATCACTGGAGTAGTCGCTGCTGCTACAACGATTGCCGCAGTCTTCTGGATCCTGAGCAAAGCATCTGCCCCTTCTGCATAGTAACCACAATGGGTCATCTGCTCGGCGTGGCCACCATTCCCTGATTGAACAAAGTGGAGAGGCAGAGTGATCACATCACAATCAAGTGAACTTCTGTGTACATTATGCAGAAGGGTAGACCACTTGTCACAGGACCCAGTAGACCTTGGCGATCATTGAAGTTGAACTAGATGGACTTGTGTCTTTTTTCAACCAGACTAACTATGCAAGTAGTGACAACAACTACAGCCATTCTCTTATTACACAACAGTCCTACATATGTAAACTTACATTGATCCAGACAGGACCAATTAAAATATGCATTAAAAAAAAAAAAACATACCAGAAGTTCAGCTTTGTTGGAGAGATTTAATCTCACCTCCTTTTCTTCTGCTGATAAAGGTTTCACCAGAAAAATCTGCAATAATCACAAAAACTCAAAAATCTGACATGGGTTTCAAACCTTCCAATAGAAAAAGAAAAACATAAGAACATAAAAACAAAAGAAAAGCATAAGCCACCTTTAGGGAGACTGTGCACTATGTATTCTCTCTTATGCTCGTCACCTGGGCAAGAAGACAGGAAATATCACCAATGGGGACACAACAAAACCCTGACAATGGTTATAATCCATTTCCACTCTACTGAAACGTGTTTTTATTGTCGTTGGTGACCCAGTTGAGCTTTCAAAATATAATAAAAATTCCTGAACCGGAAAAGATAAAAAGATAAAAATGTTCCTACCTTTAATATTTTCTGTATAACACAATTAAACATAAAAAAAGGTGTACACAAGCTGGGCTTATTAGCAGAAAAAGGAAATTGTTGATTTTAAAAAACAGAAGTCAGGTCTCAGTGTGTTAGAACAGATTAGGTAAAGCTGAGGTTACTATAGGCAGTTCCATATTTCCACTCTTCTAATGGGTACAGCTATTATATGACCTGAGGCAGAATTCAGGACTAAAAGTAGATTCTTTATTATATTAGGAAAAATAGATAATTAGCCTCTTTAATGTAGTTTCCTGCATTGAGGTGCTCTGCAATATGACAGCCAATTTCTTTTGAATGCTCACCATACACAAAACTGCACAGCCCAATAAATGCACGGTGGAGGCAATTCAATAGGGCTTTTGTGACATGTCTTGCAGCGTGAGTAGTCGGAAACTTTGCGCCAAATAATGAAAACTCAGGGGCAGACTGACTATTTGGGCACTGCCCAGGGGCCCCATAATAGAGAATGTCAGCATCCATGGATGCAGGGGCTGAGGTGTGGTATGACAGATCCCTCCCCAGCACAAGGATGGTCTGTGTAGATCCCAGGGCTCTCCCTAACCTGCACTGACAGCTCGGTGAGTGGGAGGATGTGACGGATCAGCTCTCCTCCTTCCCGCTGACAGCCAAAGGAAAGAACCGCCAATCTCCGGCCATTGCAGCTACCTACGATGATGGTAGCGGTGCTCAGAGGGAGAAGAAAGGGAGGAAGAGTAGGCACACAATGTATAAAAATACACTGTGATGTGCTCCCTCCTGATGCAGGACTTACAGGCAGTGTTGGTCATCTTACTTTAAAAAAGTAATTCGTTAAGTTACAAATGACTTCTCCCAAAAATGAATTTCGTTAGTAACTCTGTAACTACATTGGAAAAGTAATTAGTTACTCAGTAACTGTGACAGGGGTAGCAGCGGTGGTACTTGAGGGGGTGGCAGCAGCGGTGTACTTGGGGGGGGTGTTAGGCAGCAGTGGTACTGGGGGGGTGAAAGCGGTGGTGGTGCCATCCTCTCCCACCACCACCTCTTACTGATCCCATCCCTCACCACCACTGATCTCATCCCTACCCTATCCCCCCATTACCTCTGTTGTAGAAGTGATGGTGGGTGGGTAGGGATGGGATCAGTAAGTAGCAGAGGTGGTGGAGGACTTGGGATGGATCGATTGCACTGCAATTCGAATCATCAGTCACTTACTTGAATGCCTCCAGGAGAGGGAGAGAGAGAGACCCTCCCCCTTCACTCGATTGGTGCCAGCTGGTCAGCTGACTTCATTTTTCTAGTGTTCGCCCCGCCTCCCTACATTCTCTCTCTCTGGATAGGTAGGGTGGGATGGGGTGGTCCAGACAGTCTCTCTGAGTCTCAGCCTCTTCTCAGCTCAGCGGGCGAAAGCCCCCCTCCCCGCAGCGGAATGAACAGCCAGGCGGCGTGGCCACGGTGGGCCTCCCGAGCGGTAGATGTAATTGCGGTAACGCCTCCCAAGTAATGGGAACTGAGTTACCATGAGGGGAAGAGTAATCAGTTAGATTAGTCGTTACCCTCTAAAGTAACTGTGTTAAGTAACGCCGTTTATTTTAACTGAGTTACTTACATCACTGCTTACGATTGGTGCTTGGTTCAGGGGCAGGAGGCGAGAGACATCAATTAACACAAAAAGGACAATTGTGGTGCTGGAAGAAGAAGAGAAGGATGGGGGTAGGTTGGTGGGGATGACAGCATGGTCTTCCTAGCGCCAAGTATTGGGAGTCTTGTGTTTCTACATCACTTGGCCTCAGCCACATGGTAATATAACACAGCACACTGGCAGATGATGAAGACCCCCTCCCTGCACCTCCTCTTCATCTTGATCTCCCCAATTGCCAGCAATAGGTATTAGTAAGTGGTACTGGCGATTACGTGAAAAAAAAATATAGGTACACGTAGCTAAAAAAATAAAAATAAATAAATAATAAAAAAAAAAAGGTGGCATTGGTGCATCCTAGAGGTAAATACATCAACTCCATGTAATAGTAAATTGTTCAGTCTCATCTTTGAGACAGACATGTCTAAGTTCCTCTACAATTGATAACTTGCTCTGCCTGTAAAAAACACCACCACTTTGCAGGAGAGATGTTTGCAACAGTTCTGACAGAGCCACATACACCTTACTGGACGTACCCTATGTAAATTTGTCACAAGTTCTGCCATCTAAGGCCTCTTTCACACGGGGCGGATCAGTATTGATCCGCACCGTGATGATCTGCTCGCTCAGCGGGGATCGATCTGTTGTCCCCGCTGAGCCGGCGGCGGACAGGGCGGTCTCCGCACACTGTGCAGGGACCGCCCTGTCAGCTCTCCGCTCTCCTCTATGGGGATCGGATGAGCACGGACCGTGTGTCCGTGTTCATCCGCTCTGCAGACGGATAGAAAAATAGGATTTTCCTCCGTCTGCAGAATCGGACTGTTGCGGAGGCGGAGGAAATCGGGTGTCTGCGGATGTTCATCCGCAGACACCCGCTATCCCATAGGGATGAATGTATGCCCGTATTTCATCCGCAAACGGATGCATGAAATACGGACATATCATCCGCATGTGTGAAAGGGGCCTAAGGTGTTCAAAATATGGGAGCGCCCCACTACAGTTTGTACAGTTCTTTAACCACTTCAGCCCGGAAGGACTTACCCCTTTCCTGACCAAGCATTTGTGATACGGCACTGCGTCGCTTTAACTGACAACTGTGCAGTCGTGCGATGTTGTACCCAAACAAAATTGACGTCCTTTTTTTCCCACAGAGCTTTCTTTTGGTTGTATTTGATCACCTTTATGGTTTTTATTTTTTGCGCTATAAACAAAAAAAAGTGACAATTAAAAAAAAAAAAAAAAAAGCAATATTTACTTAATATCCCCAAAAATATATTAAAAAAACTAATTTCTTTCAGTTTAGGCCAAAATGTATTCTTCTACATATTTTTGGGAAAAAAAATAAAAATTTGCAACAAGCGTATATTGATTGGTTTGCGCAAAAGTTATCCCATCTATAAAATAGGGGATAGATTTATGGCATTTTATTTATAATTTTTTTTATTAGGAATGGCGGCTTTCTTCGATTTTTATCATGACTGCAACATTGCGGCAGACAGATCGGACACTTTTGACACTATTTTGGAACCACTGGCACATATACAGCGATCAGTGCTATAAAAATGCACCGATTACTGTGTAAATGTCACTGGCATGGAAAGGGTTATAAAGCTAGGGGGTGCTTTATGGTATGTACATGTTATGTGAAACATTGTATAAAGAAAAAATGTGTTTTCATTTTCTTTCCACATTTTTCATGTTCAAAAGACTCATTATGCCTTGGATAGATTATACATTGGTGTGTTTTATTTCCAAAATGGGGTACTTTTTGGGGTGCTTCCATTGTCCTGGTGCTCCAGGGCCATTTGGGGGGTATTTGTACTTTCCTGGCATGTTAGGGTCTCAAGAAATGAGATAGGCCATCAGTACTTACGAAGAAACAACGATCTGGCTCCTCCTCTAGTCAGTCACATGCCCTCACAGTTAGAAACACACTTAGGGAACACATTTAACCCCTTGATTGCCCCCTAATGTTAACCCCTGCCAGTGACATTTACACAGTAACCAGTGTATTTTTATAGCACTAATGGCTGTATAGATTTCAACGGTCCCAAAAAAGTGTCAAAAGTGTTTGATCTGTCTACCGCAATGTCAAAGTCCCTCTAAAAATTTCAGCCATTACTAGTAAAAAGGAAAATAACAAAAATGCCATAAATCTATCTCCTATACCTATTTTGTAGACATTATAACTTTTGCACAAACCAATCAATATACTCTTATTGCATTTTTTTTTACCAAAAATAAGTATAATACATATTGGCCTAAACTGATGAACAAATTGGTTTTCTACATTTTTTTGGGATATTTATTAAATCTCAAAAAGTAAAAAATTGTTTTTGTTTTAAAATTGTAACTTTTTTTGTCACTGGAGCAAATACCACCAAAAGAAAGCTCTATTTGTGGGGGGGAAGGATGTCAATTTTGTTTGGGTGCAACGTCGCACGACTACGCAATTGTCAATTAAAGCGAGGAAGTGGCGTATCACAAAAAAATGGCCTGGTCATTAAAGGGGCAAATCCTTCTGGGGGTGAAGTGGTTAAAGTGGAAGTGATCAGAAAAAATGAAAGACATGTCATAGGGAATATCTAGAATTGTGTCTAAACAGTGCTCTGAAAAATGTATCTTTTGTCCTGAATTCCTCCTGAAAATTAGTAGTGTACAACCTGGTATTCAAGGATGCCTAGGCTCTCCTGTGTCTATAACTTCATAGTGTGAAATATAAAGCACTGGTGCCACGGGACTGCTAATCTCAGGAGATTTGGCGATATCAGTGCTGTGCTCCTCCCTTTGCTGGAGGCTCCGACAGGAGGATGCAAAACCCCTTCCTGTACCAAGATGGCTGACTCCAGAAACAATCCAAAATGAGACATGGTGTCAGTAATGAGGAATGCTGCAGAGAGCCAACTGGCAAGACTTGTGACGAGACACACATTGAGGGAAAAAAGTATTTGATCCCCTGTTGATTTTGTATGTTTGCCCACTGACAAAGAAATGATCAGTCTCTAATTTTAATGGTAGGTTTATTTTAACAGTGAGAGACAGAAGAAGAACATAAAGAAAAACACATTTCAAAAAAGATATAAATGGATTTGCATTGTAACGAGTGAAATAAGAATTTGATCCCCTATCAGCAAGATTTCTGGCTCCCAGGTGTCTTCAATACAGGTAATGAGCTGAGATTAGGAGCACTCTCTTAGTGCTCCCAATCTTAGCTTGTTACATGTATAAAAGACACCTGTCCACAGAAGCAATCAGTTTCCAATCTCTCCACCATAGAAAAGACCAAAGAGCTGTCCAAGGATGTCAGAAACAAGATTGTAGACCTACACAAGGCTGGAATTAGCTACAAGACCATTGCCAAGCAGCTTGGTGAGAGGGTGACAACAGTTGGTGTGAATATTCTCAACTGGAAGAAACACAAAATAACTGTCAATTTCCCTCGATCTGGGGCTCCATGCAAGCTCTCACCTTATGGAGTTTCAATTAAAATAAGAACGTTGAGGAATCAGTCCAGAACTACACAGGATAATCTTGTCAATGATCTCAAGGCAGTTGGGACCATAGCCACCAAGAAAACAATTGGTAATATAATACGATGTGAAGGACTGAAATCCTGCAGCGCGCGCAAGGTCCCCCTGCTCAAGAAAGCAGGTGTACAGGCCCGTCTGAAGTTTGCTAATGAACATCTGAATGATTCAGAGGAGAACTGG
Source organism: Lithobates pipiens (assembly GCF_037356315.1). NCBI lineage: Eukaryota > Metazoa > Chordata > Amphibia > Anura > Ranidae > Lithobates > Lithobates pipiens. Next base: position 186,782,338 of record NW_027507686.1, on the reverse strand, counting down.
GTGAAAGTGTTGTGGTTAGATGAGACCAAAATCAAGCTCTTTGGCATCGACTCAACTCGCTATGTTTAGAGGAGGAGGAACTCTGCCTACGACCCCAACAACACCATTCCCTACTGTCAAACATGGAGGTGAAAATGTTATGCTTTGGGGGTGTTTTTCTGCTAAGGGCACAGGACAACTTCACCGCATCAAAAGGATGATGGACGGGGCCATGTACCGTCAAATCTTGGGTGAAAACCTTCTTCCTTCAGCCAAGGCATTGAAAATGGGTCGTGGTATTCCAGCATGACAATGACCTAAAACAGATGGCCAAGGTAACAAAGGAGTGGCTCAAGAAAAAGCACGGTAAAGTCCTGGAGTGGCCTAGCCAGTCTCCAGACCTTAATCCCATAGAAAATATGTGGAGGGAGCTGAAGATTGGAGTTACCAAACGTGAGCTTTTAATCCTTGATGACTTGGAAAGGATCTGTGGTACAAAGAGGAGTGGTACAAAATCCCTCCTGAAATGTGTGCAAACCTGGTGGCCAACTACAAGAAACGTCTGACCTCTGATGACCAACAAGGGTTTTGCCCTCAAGCACCAAGTCATGTTTTGTGAAGGGGTCAAATACTTATTTCACTCATTAACCACTTCCCACCCGGCCAATGCACATATACGGCCGGGTGGGAGCCGTCTACTTCTGATAGGACGTTCAGGAACGTCCATCAGAAGGAGCGGGATTGCGCGCGCGCCCGCGCGCGCCCGCGCAGCAGCGCGTTCCCGATGCGCCCGTGTCACCCAGACACGGCGCATCTCAGATCGGCAGGAGGGCTCTGTGATTGGCCCTCCTGATCACATGACGGCCGTGTCCAATCACGGCTGTCATGTGATGTAAACAAACAGCCGGTTGCTAGGCAATCGGCTCCTCCTCTCCTCACACAGAAGTCATCGCTGAGGAGAGGAGAGCAGATCGCTGCAGCCGGCTTATGATCAGTGAGTATAAGCTGTTTTTTACAGCTTTTTACTCACTGATCACTAGTCTAGTGTAAACACACATCACCACACAGTGTAAACACACCACACAGTATAAACACAATGTCCCCACACATGTCCCCAAATAATAAATACACATGTCCCTAATAATAAAAACATGTCCCCCACATATGTCCCACTAAAATCACATGTCCCAATGATTATCTGCACACATATGTACGTGATCACCTGCACACATATGTACATGATCATTTGCGTACATATGTCCGTGATCACACAAACCAATTATTATACACTTGTAGCAGAATACATTTTGGCTTAAATTTATGACAAAATTTGATTTTATTGGATTTCTTTTAAAATAGAAAATAGTTTTTTTACAAATTTCCACTTTTTTTGTGCTTATATAGCAAAAAATAAAAAATGGAGTCGTGAATAAATACCACCAAAATAAAGCTCTATTTGTCCGAACAAAATGATAACAATTTCATTTGGGTACAGTGTAGCATGACCGCGCAATTGTCACTGAAAGCGCTAGAGCGATGAAAGCTGAAAATTGGCCTGGGAAGGAAGGGGGCGAAAGTGCCCTGTATTGTAGTGGTTAAAGTCCAAATCAATTTATAACTTTTTTGAAATGTGTTTCTCTGGGGTTTTTTTCTGTTATTCGGTCTCTCACTGTTAAAATAATCCTATCATTAAAGTCATAGACTGATCATTTCCTTGTCAATGGGCAAACATACAAAATCAGCAGGGGGATCAAATACTCCCCCCCCCCCCCCCCCACTGTGTGCCCTCTGCCTTATTTTGGGCACAGCTTCCAGCGTTCAATTTCTGATTTGATAAAAAAAAAATAATAATATTGTGTCTTAGCATGCTGTAGCAATGTAGCACGACACAAAAAAAAAAAAAAAAAAAAGCGAGTTTGTGTTTCAATGCTTACAGGAAGACAACCAGCATTCAACAGTAAATTAAGGGTAATGCACAGAACAGGTTAGGTGGTTGTAAACCCTTCCATATACCCACTGGCCTCAGTCCATACACAGAGATTAAACAAATCCTCATACATAAGTCATGCCTGTTTATTTGTGACCTTCTCTTCTCTACATTCAAAGTGCGTGCATTAGAAAGCTTGTCTGAAGGCACCACCCTTCACACAGCACACAGGAACAGAGCTTAGGTTGTCAATCACAGGCTGTGCGCTGGAGTTCCCTCTTTTCATCTTTTTTCTCTTGGCCTCAGGAAAACTTGTCAGAAGTGATTCATGCGGATAGCACAGGAATGAAGCAGCAGACAGAAATGACGCTTAGTGCTCTTAATTGACACAAATACACATTATAGAGGGATATGCTTTGTTCATATTTCATGTCTGAGGTTTACAACCACTTTTAGGCTGCTGTGGATCTGGAAGGAGTCATGGTCAGACAAAATACTGTACATTGCAGCACCAACCATCATTGTGTGAATATTTTATTCAGCACAAAGGAAATTAAGGCCAGCCATAGACAATTTGAATCTTGGCCGATTCAGCAGGAACTGGCGGAGATTCAAACCGTGTGTGGGCAGGCTAAATGTACCAAGTGAATCGATCAATCGAACAACCAGCCTGCCGGATTCACTTGCGATTGCCGCTAGCAATAATCACCGTCTTCTTCTGGCAGAAATGGCTTCCCTTGCCCACCTCCGCCAGGAGCATACAACTGCTGTCAGCACCGTGTGTGTTTTGATGGGGGGAATCGTGCAAATTTCTTTCCTACAACCGTGGTTGCAGGAAAGAAATTCACACCATCAATGCCCTGCCTAACATTAATTTGCATGGGCAGTGACACCTTAACCACTTCAATACAGGGCACTTTCGCCCCCTTCCTTCCCAGCCCAATTTTCAGCTTTCAGCGCTCTAGCGCTTTCAGTGACAATTGCGCGGTCATGCTACACTGTACCCAAATGAAATTTTTATCATTTTGTTCGCACAAATAGAGCTTTATTTTGGTGGTATTTATTCACGACTCCGTTTTTTATTTTTTGCGATATAAGCGCAAAAAAGCGGAAATTTGGAAAAAAAAAACAATATTTTCTTTTTTCTACTTCAATAAAAATCCAATAAAATCAAATTTTGTCATAAATTTAAGCCAAAATGTATTCTGCTACATGTTTTTGGTAAAAAAAATTCCGTTAAGTGTATAATAATTGGTTTGTGTGATCACGGACATATGTACGCAAATGATCATGTACATATGTGTGCAGGTGATCACGTACATATGTGTGCAGATAATCATTGGGACATGTGATTTTAGTGGGACATATGTGGGGGACATGTTTTTATTATTAGGGACATGTGTTTTTATTATTTGGGGACATGTATGTTTTGGGGACATGTGTGGGGACATTGTGTTTATACTGTGTGATGTGTTTACTGTGTGGTGTGTTTACTGTGTACACTAGACTGGTGATCAGTGAGTAAAAAGCTGTAAAAAGCAGCTCATACTCACTGATCAGCAGCCGGCTGCAGCGATCTGCTCTCCTCTCCTCAGCGATGACTTCTGTGTGAGGAGAGGAGGAGCCGATTGCCTAGCAACCGGCTGTTTGTTTACATCACATGACGGCCGTGATTGGACACGGCCGTCATGTGATCAGGAGGGCCAATCACAGAGCCCTCCTGCCGATCTGAGATGCGCCGTGTCCGGGTGACACGGGCGCATCGGGATCGCGCCGCTGCGCGGGCGCGCGCGCGCGATCCCGCTACTCCTGAATGACGTTCCTGAACGTCATATCAGGAGTAGGCGGCTCCCACCCGGCCGTATATGTGCATTGGCTGGGTGGGAAGTGGTTAAACACATCCACAGAAGCAAGCTCTCATGTGAAGAGTCTACCAAACCATGTGCACAGGCACAAAGGGGTTGATTTACTAAAGGCAACTAGACTGTGCGCACTTTTCAAGTGCAGTTGCTCCAGAGCTTAGTAAATGAGCAGAAGCTCTGCTAACTTCCATCATCCAATCATGTGCAAGCAAAAGATGCCGCTTATTTATTTTTGTTGCATGTGATTGGGTATTCTTTGCAAAGTGAAGTTGCACCTTATTTACCAAGCTCTGGAGCAACTGCAAAGTGCACAGTCTAATTGCCTTTAGTAAATCAACTCCAAAGTGTTTATAAGGGGGAGCTTATTCTTTGGACCCAAAGTATACAAAGCAACAAGTAAAATCATTTTATTTGCTAATTCAGCTATACACTATATTTACAAAAATATAAACAATATAATAAATAATGGTATGAAAACATGAAGTAGTTTGTCTAGCCTAACATTTTGATTTCCTACTGTAGTTTAACACAGATCACAAGATGTAAAAAAACATGTGAAGTTGAAAGAAAAGAACCCAAGGTGTGTAGTATGGAGTTTCTATTTCAGTGTTATGGAGACAAATTGGTTTTAATGAGTGGGCTGTGACAATAATTCATCGACATCTACCTTAAGATTGGTTGTGGAAAGGCGCAGTGCTTGCAGGAGTGTGCGATTTGAGATATTATTCCTGTATTTGGACTTGATGTGATTCAAATCAGAAAACGCTTTCTCACAAATATAGGTACTGCCAAACATTGAGGCAATTTTCAGTGCCAAGTCCCGTAAATTTGGATATCTTTCTTTAGGAAGAAGTTTAAAGAATGGTATCCCTGACTCAGGCCGGGAAGCCAGGAATACATCAGCCTGTACTTCGCATAATTCCATTTGATAATGGGCATCTGCAGAAACGATATCCACAGTGAGCGGACTACTGAACAATCGGAAGTTGTAACTCAGCTCATTAAATTCCTGGAACCTCGCACTGAAGTTCTCAATGAGAATCTCGATCTTTGGGATAAACCTGTTAAAGTCTAAAATGGATCCAGAGTCTTTCATCTCGTAGAAAAGTTCACTGCAGCAATTTAAATGTATCAGCTCGTTCCTCAATAGATTCAGTTTTAGGAGCATGAGCTTGTTTTTGAAGGCAGAAATATGCTTGAAGAGCTGATTAATGTTCTGCTCTCTCTCCTGCAAGCTCGTGTTCAGAGTGTTCAAACTTTGTGTGATGTCTGTTAGGAAGGCCAGAGAGCAGAGGAAGTCCGTGTCGCAGAGACGCATCTCTAGGACTGGATCCAATTTCAGCTCAACCAGAAATAAGTAAATTTCCTTTCGAAACCTGAAGAATTTCGAGAGGTAGCTTCCTTCGCTCAACCATCGGAGGTTTCGATTTTGGGGCAAATCAGAACTAGCTGCTTCCAGTTCTTCCAGCAGTGCCTTAAACCTCCTGCGAGTCACACCACATTTCTTGTCTCTGATTAAATTCGTTACCTTTATAACAACTTCCATTACATCTGCCATTTTTAACAAGGTTCCCACCAAACCTTCCTCATGTACGATGCAGTGTAACAACAAGCAACCAAAACCATCTCTCCTAAGTAGTGCAGCAAGCACAGAGTTTTTTAAAGTTGTAGATTTGCAACCATCAGTCATAATGCTTATGCACCGTTCCAGGCCGCCATAATCTCCCAGCGCAATCTTTACTTCTTCGTAAATGTCTTCGTCCTTTGCAACTCCTTGCAGGGGAGTCAGATGCAACAATTCCTCTGACGTATTAAAGTTCTCATCCACTGTCCGGACGCAGATGATAAGCTGATTGGTGCCGGTTAGGTCTACATTTTCATCAACAGCAATGGAAAAGTAAGTGCAGTTCTTGATGGCCTCGTGGACTTTCTGAGTGATGTACTGATCCATGACAGAAATACGCCGGGCCACCGTTTGATGGGAGAGTGAAACAGACTCAAAACTTTTCGCCATTTCTTCGTTACCAAAAGCACGAGCCATTTTTATGGCACATTCCTTGATAAACGCGCCATCACTGAACGCTTTTTTCCTTTTTACTATCTCCTCACAGATCAGGAAGGAGGCCTTGATGGCGGCCTTTTCTGTGTTTAGGACTGGTTCAGGCAAAGGGGCTTGGCTGTTCAGTTTGCTTTTCAAGTCACTGATTACTGCAAGCCTCAGTTCCCCGGTATACTTGGAGAATTGGAATTCATGCTGAGACACATAATGTCTTTTTACATTGTACTCCTTGCAGACAGCCAGGATCTGGAAACATACTAAGCACTGGGGCTTATTCTTAGTTTTCACAAACAAGTAATCCATCTCCCAACGTTCTTTGAAAGCCCGGTTTTCACTATCCACCTTTCGATGCCGAGGGGTGCTAGTCTTTGGCACATGGCCAGCTGAAGGAACCTAGAACATGATGTAAATATGAATTAACAAGAAATATATATAAAACACATCTATCCCGTCGCTGCATTGTACAAAATGACACTATGGCTTACACAGAGCAGAATCTGGGAAGCTGTAACAACTGCATCGTAGGAATTCATTTGATACTTTATTCAGATATACTCAGCTGGAACCTTCAAAAGGGAAAATAATGTATACACAAGGATTCATATTTTTGGCTGAGTTGTCAACATTTCCCCCAAAAGATTTAGGGACACCTTTTTCCACAAACTCATTGTAGGCGGAGTCGTATGTTAATAAGGGGCAGGGCATTGATTTTGTGGGTGTGTCTAACGCGGAAAAATTGTAGCGTACCCTGCCCACTGTGGCGATATTGGGTGTGGTTTAAAGGGGGTGCGTTTACATCTGCTTGTCCATAGGGATGCATGGAACTTCCCATCAAGTCCACCTGAAAAAAATGACAAGCTGACCTGATTGGACCCGCTGTGTGAAAGGGGCCTCAGTGATGGTGTCAGCAAGAAGTGACTGAGAAATGGTTTTAAAACTGCACAGCCCAATTCCTCACAATCCAGTGACTTCTGCATAAAAAAAAAACAAAAAAAAACAAAAAAAAACAAAAAAAACACACACTTTACCTTTAAAGTCCGCCTGTAACATCAGAGCCCTCCTTTATCATCAGAGCCCCCTCCCCCCTTTACCTTCAGAGCCCTCCTAGTGCTGGAACTGTGCATAGTGGGGAAGGAGAGGAGGTAATAAGAGACAATCACGTTCTACATATTAGACATCACAGGGCAGATGAGGAGGGGGCTGGGCAGATTGAAACAGCAATGGTTCTACTTACAAGCTGAGAGACGAGGAGAGCACTGCAGTGAAGAGCAGAATAGTCTGCGCTGGGACTCCGGCCACCATACTGCTGTCATGTGCCAAGCATAGGAGGTTGACAATACCACAGGTATTGACTAGACCGACCTCCCACTGACATCACTGTTGGACATTACAGGACGGCTGCATCCCCATCCCTGCCCACTCACACAGTTTGGCAGTAAGGAGAAGACAGGCTCCTCCTACCTAGGGGATGTTCTATCAGACCTTCATCACAGGATAATGGCTAATGAAAGTTACTGCTGGGGGAGGAAGAGAACGAGGAGATTCGTCCAGATCTCTGTCTGCAGTGTCCGTGATCGAGTCTGATATTCAGGAATTTGGCCAGGACATTTGACCAAAGTCCCTGAATGTCCTGGCAAATTAATGTGTGTTGGCAACTATGTCCCTGTATATAATTTATAGCACAATTGAATCATCTTACAGTATATGTAAACCCTCACCTTGTAAAACAATCCATTCTGTTTATAATTGAAATGAAAAATGAAACATGAAACATTTGTGTATAGGCATAGAAAAACAAATACACCCCCCCCCCCCCCCCGCTTTTTAAAATAATCACATTCCCTCTGGTCTTCCCAGTGAATGGCTGTGCAGGGAGAGCGAGCATGTCAGGACAAGTCTAATAAATGGAGGAGAGCACACAGAGTTCCCAGCATAGCTAAAGAATTGACCACGGTGTGTTTTGATGCTTAGTGTGGTCAGGTTTTTTTTTGTTTGTTTTTTTAAAGCAGAGGAACTGGCAGGAACACCAGGGATTTCACACGCAAGAAGCAATACAAAGACAACAGAATACTTTCTCATACAAGTACATGGTACAACAGGCACATATCAGGAATATGAAATGTTGGGTTTACATATGCTCTAATACTATATTGCAGTCAGGCAATATATAAAGTAAAAACAAACCCGCCACATCTTTCTGTGGTAAGACTTCAGGTCTCACACACATCCTTTCCTGTGGTCAGAGACAACCCACTCAATACTGTTCTAATCAACATCGCTCTCAATCCCTGAGAAGGGCTGTGATTAGATCAGCGTTCAGGGGTTGTGTTGGAGAACTGGGTGGCTGCCATTTTGTGAGAGCGCAATAGTCTGATCCTCCCTAGAGCTGACAGCACAGGATTTTTTAACATACCAGATATAAAAAAGGCATATTTACTACTATATAATGTACAAAACCTGCTTGTATTACTATAATACATAAGAGGGTTCTGTTGGGCTTTAAAAAGATTAAAGTTAGCCTCTAACTGCATTTATTTTGCATGTAAACATGCATGCTCTTCAGCGAGTTATGTGCATCTGCATTGAGGCTTGCAGTCTGCAGCAGTGGTAGACATCCCATATATTGCGGGTGACGGGTAGATCACATGTTCATGCCCCTGCCTTGCTGACCCTCGCTCCTCTCCCACCTGCTAATCGGCGAGAAGAAGCGATGATCTCAGGCATGTGTTTGGACAAGAGTTCAAACTCGTCTGAGCTCTCCTGCCAGGAAGCGGTCAAAGACAACAGTCAATCCTGGGTGGTGGAAGCATTCCCCATCCCTCAGCATGCCCCTTGCATATGTGCAGTTGTCGGGCAGGGAATGCCACTGCCAACTTTGTAGGTCTGTACACCGCCCCGCATCCCACTGACCTCAGTGTACACCGGCCCGCATCCCACTGACCTCAGTGTACACCATCCCACTGACCTCAGTGTACAGCGCCCCGCATCCCACTGACCTCAGTGTACACCATCCCACTGACCTCAGTGTACACCGTCCCGCATCCCACTGACCTCAGTGTACAGCGCCCCGCATCCCACTGACCTCAGTGTACAGCGCCCCGCATCCCACTGACCTCAGTGTACAGCGCCCCGCATCCCACTGACCTCAGTGTACAGCGCCCCGCATCCCACTGACCTCAGTGTACAGCGCCCCGCATCCCACTGACCTCTGTACCCCAAGGAATGGTGCCAGTCATCTGTGTTGGGGGGGGGGGGGGTGGCGCCCCGCGGCGGTGTCAGTGGGGGGAAGAATGGCACCATGCTGGCGGTGTTGATGGGGGTGGAATGGCACCTCGTTATTGATGTGAGTGCGAGAAATGGGGTCCCATTGTTGGTGTCAGTGGAATAAAGAGTGCCGCAAGGGCCAAACAATGGCAACCAAAAGGGCCACAATTCGGAGACTGCTGTTGTAGAGCTATTCATTCCAAACTGCAAACAGCCATTTTGTGAGGCTTTGGATAAATAAAATATTACTGAACATTCAGTAAACAAGCTTTAAAACACCTTTTCACGTACCTCTGTACCTGTAGGCACTGTGGAGCAATTCATCTTCAAGTTCAAATCAGAAGCACTGAAGTCAGTCAAGTCAGGTATTGGCTCCACTTTTGCTTTGCGTCTGCTCTGTGTTAACAAAAAATAATAGAAGGATGTAAGACTTTTAAATCACTGCTGGGATCAGAAGCAGGGTGAACTGAACTGCTGAAATAAACTGAAAGCACCTTTTACTGTAAAATGTAACCAATAGTTGTTCAGTTATGGGAGGACATCTATTGCCGGGGGGGGGGTGAATGGTGCCCATGTGTGCCCTGTTGCCTGTGTCAGGGGGGAGAATTGTGCCCCATCATGTGTCGGGGGGGGTTGCTGAGAGAATGGTGCCCCGACGTCTGTGTCGTGGAGGGGGGGTGGGTGTTGGGAGAAGAATTGTGCCCCGTCGCCTGTGACGTGAGGTGGGGTTGCTAGGAGAATGGTGCCCCAGTTGCCTGTGTCATTAAGGGGTGTTGAGAGAATGGTGCCGTGTTGTGGGGGGGGGGGGTGGTTTGGTTGGGAGAGTGGTGCCTGTCGTCAATGTCGGGGGTTGAATGGTGCCCCGTCCACAGCGTCAGTTGGGGGGGGGTGCCCTGTTGTCTGTGTCAGGGGGAAAAATGGTGCCCCATCGTCTGTGTCAGAACGGGGGGGGGGCTGGTGTTTGCTGGGAGAATGGCAGTTTGATTGGGGTTCGGTTGGGAGAGTGGCGACCTGTCTGCGGCGTAAGTGGGGACGGGGGGGATGGTGTCTCATCGTTGGTGTGAATGGCGCTTCATCATTGGTGTGAGTGGGAGGAATGGTGCCCCATCGTTGGTGTCAGTGGAATGAACAGTGCCCCAAGGGCCAAATAATGGCAGCCAAAAGGGCCACAATTCAGAGACTGCTGTTGTAGAGCTATTCATTCCGAACTGCATACAGCCATTTTGCCAGGCTTTACATGAATATTACTTAACATTAGGGCTGCAACTAATGATTATTTTCATAATCGTTTAGTTGAGCGATTGTTTCAGTGAATTGGATAAAGAAAAAAAATGTCGGTGTGGTTTATAAATTTGGTTACTATGTAAAGCAAAAAAACAAAAAAACACAACGTATTCTTCAATATCTATATGCAGTGGTTGTATTGCCAGCTATATGGTTAGGGATCAAAATATCTAATCCACACTGAGAACAACAACAGAAGAGTTGTATTTGAATTGAAGGTTGAATCGCGTACATAGACTTATGCCGCGTGCACACGACTGGACTTTTTGACAGCAAAGCAGTTTGATCGTGTGTGGGCTCCATCTGACCTTTGCTTGCCAAAAATCCAGCAGACTTTAGAAATAGAACATGTTTTAAATTTTTCCACCAGAACTCCGCTGGACCGAGAAATCCATTCGTGTGTATGCTAGTCCGACGGACAAAAACCGACGCTAGGGCAGCTATTGGCTACTGGCTATGAACTTCCTTATTCTAGTCCAGTCGTACGTCATCACGTTCGAATCCGTCGGACTTTGGTGTGATTGTGTGTGGCCAAGTCCGTTCATTCGGAAAGTCCATCGGAACTCCGCCGAAAGTCTGTCGGAAAGACCGCCAGACCTAGTCTCTCGAAAAGTCCGGTTGTGTGTACGCGGCATTAGAGATCAAAATTTGTATTTAAAGATTTTTTTTTAATTTTTTTTAAAAGATCTAAACCTGTGTTTTTCAGATTTTCAGACAGGTGAATAATATGATATGATGCATGGCAGACAACATGATACAACCTGTGCCTGCTGTCACTTATGCTGGCCATACACAAACAAATTTTGCCTTAGAAAATTTTCATTTTAAGAAAGCTTGTTTGACTCTCTAACCATTAGGGGGGTCAAACTGACGTCCATTGCCGACCACAGTGAAGGCAAAATTAGAAGGAGCAGAATAGAAAACGTCTCTCAGTCGAACCAATTGTGTATGTGTTTTTTGTTCAGAAATGACATTCATTTTAAAATTGATTGTTAAAAACAACTGAAATTTTCTAACATTCATTTATTCATGGAATGTAAAAAGAATATTTGTAAAAATCCGGCCAGCATAAGACATTTAGTAGCAGCAGCATGCTTTTTTTTAACCACTTCAGCCCCGGTAGAATTTACCCCCTTCGTGACCAGAGCATTTTTTTCAATTCAGCACAGCGTTGCTTTAACTGACAATTGCGCGGTTGTGCGACGTGGCTTCCAAACAAAATTTAAATTTTTTCCCCCAGAAATAGAGCTTTCTTTTGGTGGTATTTGATCACCCCTGCGGTTTTTATTTTTTGCGCTATAAACATAAAAAGATCGACAATTTTGAAAAAAAAAAAAAAAACGCATTATTTAACATTTTGCTATAATAAATATTCCCCCAAAATATATATATAAAAAAAAAAAAATTTTCCTCCTCAGTTTAGGCCGATATGTATTCTTCTACATATTTAAAAAAAAATGGCAATAAGCGTTTATTGATGGTTTTGCACAAAAGTTCTAGCGTTTACAAAACATGGGATAGTTTTATGGCATTTTTATTAATTTTTTTTTTTTTTTTTTACTAGTAATGGCGGTGATCAGCGAATTTTAATCACAACTGCGACATTACGGTGGACACATAGGACATTTTTGACACATTTTTGGGACCATTGTCATTTATACAGCAATCAGTGCTATACAAATGCACTGATTTCTGTGTAAATAACACTGGCAGTGAAGGGGTTAACCACTAGGTGGCAGTGTATGGGGTTAAGAGTGTCCTGGGGTGCGTTTCTAACTGTGGGGGGCGTGGCTACATGTGACACATCACTGATCTCTGCTCCCGATCACAGGGAGCAGAGATCAGTGACCCTGTCACTAGGCAAAACGGGGAGATGCTTGTTTACATTAGAATCTCCCCGTTTTTCCTCTCCATGCTGCGATTGCGGGTATTCCTGTGGCAATCAAGTCCGCGGGACCCGCGACCGGCTCACGGAGCTTGCATGCGCCCGCTGGCCACCTCTTATTGGGCAACGTACAGGTACGTTAGTTTGCCTGTACGAGCCCTTCTGCCGACGTATATCGGTGATGATGGAGTTAAAAAAAAAAAAAAAAGAATGAACCCTTTATGGTACAAAAAACAGCAGATAGTCACTACTGTAAGGGGTTAAATTATACTGTAAAACAGTAAAAGTAATAAAATATATTATAGTATAGCATGCCCCTATATCAAAGTAAAAAAAACAAAAAAAAAAAACAAACAAAAAAAAAAACGTTGCCTTTGGAATTACTCGCTTCCTTCTCCCGCCCAGAACTACATGTCCCATGATGCATTGCTCCTCACATTTACAAGTTCTCAGGTGTTTTGTTAGAATAGACAACCCTTCTGATTAGGTAACGGAAGTGATGTTCCATCAGCTGAATACTTACAGCGCATGCGTAGCAGGTTTGCTAATGTGACAGAACACCTGCAGTCAGAAAGCGGCAGCGGACATGTTCCTACACCCGGCTACATCTTGAATTTCAGACTAATTTTAACAATAAAGTGAGCGTATATAAATAAATATAGTATATTCACATCTGTGATGCTGTTTTGATGTATTATTTTGAAAGACGCTGGCGGAGGCCATGTTGGTAACCCGGCACTGGTCAGCACTAAACATTTAGGCTTTAAACATGAAAACAGCATCACAGGTGTCAATATACTATATTGATCTATATACGCTCACTTTATTTGTTAAATGATTGTGAAATTCAAGATGTAGCTGGGAGTAGTAAGATGTCTGCTGGTGCCTTATGCCTGCAGGTGTTCTGTTAGATGAGCAAACCTGCACACGCGCAGTAAGTATTCAATGGAATGTCACTTCTGTTACCTAATCTGACGGGTCACTTATTTTGACAGAACACAGGCACTTACTGACATATATGAACAGTGTATTGAGCTGTATGTGTGCTGCACTGTATTTTTTGATATGAAAACAAAATAATGCATTCTGTATGCAGGCCAACTAATCAATTATGAAAATAGTTGACAACTAATATTTTCATAATCAATTATGTTGATTAGTTGTTTCTGCCCTACTTAACATTTGGTAAACAAGCGTTTCACGTACCTCTGTACCTGCAGGCACTGTGGAGCAATTCCTCTTCAAGTTCAAATCAGAAGCACTGAAGTCAGTCAAGTCAAGTATCGGCTCCACTTTTGCTTTGCGTCTGCTCTGTGTTAAAAAAAATTAGAAGGATGGAAGACATTTAAGACACTGCTGGGATCAGAAGCAGGGTGAACTGAACTGCCTTTAATAAACTGAAAGCACCTTTTACTGTAAGATTTAACCAATTATTGTCCAGTTATGGGAGGAAGTGTATTAATGTCCTTCTCAGAACCCCACCCCCCTGCACACTTTCTATGATCACTTTGTCCTTTGGAAACAGCTGATCACAAATCAAGGTAAAGGACCAATCACAGTGGCCTTTTACCCTGTGATTAGCTGTGTCCAATCAAATGAAACAAAGGTGGTTATCTGTATTTCCTTTCCTCCGTGCTGTCACTGTGTGAGGAAAACTGGCTATCCTGTGACAGGGAACATTTACACTAATAATCAGGGCACTGGTCAACAGTGCAGGCCCATCAGTGCCGTCTCATCAGTACATCATATGAGTGCTGCATCAGTGCCCATCAGTCGGAGTGGATAAAAATCGTCGATTAACCGATTCAATACCAGGAACTTTTGCCCCTTCCTGCCCAGGACAAATTTTCAACTTTCAGCGATGTCGCACTTTGAATGACAATTGTGCGGTCATGCAACACTGTACCAAAACTACATTTTTTATAATTTTCTTCCCACAAATAGAGCTTTCTTTTGGTGGTATTTGATCACATCTGGGGTTTTTATTTTTTGCTAAACTAAAAAAGACCAACATTTTTGAAGAAAAAAAAAAAAGTTCTTAGTCATAACATTTTGTTTCCTCCTTCACTGACGGGCACTGATGATTTGGCAATAAAAGGCGGCACTGATGGACACTAATAGATTGTACTGATGCGCAACACTGATGATGAGGTACTCACAGGCGTTACTGGTTGGCACTGATTGGCACTATGGTGGGCTCTGACAGGAGTTTTTGATGGGGTACAGATTGGCAGCTTATGGGCAGATCTGATGGGGGCTGTGCTGATAATCAATGTGCTGATTATCAGCACAGAGCCCCCCCCCCCCCCCGACAGGGAGAGCCGCCGATCAGCTCACCCTGTCAGTGTGAACCAAGAAATGCTGTTTGTTCTTCCTGGTTCACGCGATGATTTATGTGACCAATCACAGCTGGTTATGTGGTAAGTAACCTCCATCGGAGGCTCCTTACTACGGTCGGAGATGTAGTGTGCCAGACCGACAACAGCACTTCTGATCGCCATGCTGCGACGCACAGTCAGGATAACAGAACCACCACCTGACTGTCAATCTGCTATAGGCCGGACGGGAAGTGTTTAACCACTTCCCGACCAGCGCACGACGATGTACATCGACAGCATGGCACGGGCAGGCATATTGGCGTACATGTACGTCCAATATTCGTTGCCGCCTTGCCATGGTGAGCGCGCCGCCGGCGGCGCGCTCCCGCGCTGGTCGGGACCCCCGGACTCGATCGCCGCGGGCATCCCCGCGATCGTCTCACGGAGCGGCCGAATGGAGGAAATGCTGTATAAACAACATTTTCCCATTCTGCCTAGTAACTAGTGACGCTGATCTCTGCTCCATGTGATTGGAGCAGAGATCAGTGTACACTAAATGAAAGCCCAACCCCCCCACAGTTAGTAACACACCCCTAGGAACACTTAACCCCTACACTGCCACCCACTGGTTAACCCTTTCACTGCCAGTGTCATTTACACAGGAATCACTACATTTATATAGCAGTGATTACTGTATAAATGACAATGGTCCCAAAAATGTGTCAAAAATGTCCGATGGGTCCCCGACAATGTCGCAGTCACAATAAAAATCGCAGATCGCCGCCATTACTAGTAAAAAAAAAAATAATAAAAAATTAATAAAAATGCTATAAAACTATCCCTATTTTGTAAACGCTATAACTTTTGCGCAAACCAATCAATAATCGCTTATTGCGATTTTTTTTACCAAAAATATGTAGAAGAATACGTATCGGCCTAAATTGAGGGAAAAAAATGTTTTTTTATATATTTTTGGGGGATATTTATTATAACAAAAAGTAAAAAATAATGCGTTTTTTTCAAAATTGTCGCTCTATTTTTGTTTATAGCGCAAAAAATAAAAACCGCAGGGGTGATCAAATACCACCAAAAGAAAGCTATATTTGTGGGGAAAAAAAAGGACGTCAATTTTGTTTGGGAGCCACGTCGCACGACCGCGCAATTGTCAGTTAAAGCGACGCAGTGCCGAATCGCAAAAAGTGGTCTGGTCTTTGACCAGCAAATTGGTCCGGTCTGAAAGTGGTTAAATAAAAATCTGGATTTTTTTTAAAATCAAATTTATTTTAATAACATGCTTTTGGAGTAAAAATGTATCTAAAGATAGTTTTCTATTTAAGATACATTAATAATTTGTTTATCCAGCATGAAATGGAGCTTAGTTATGTAGCATGAGGCTGCATATTCTGCAATATTCAATTTTTTTTTGGTAAACTCATTCAATGAACCCAAGCTCTGCAAGCTGAGCTAACATGCACTTCATTCACACAATTTTACAGTATCCATGAGATAAAACAAAGTTCAGGAATATTGCTTTATCCCATTGGTTTGCACATCTATGTACACTACGAACTAGGGGTGCAATGGATCGGCACCGATCCGCGATCCGAACGGGTCACCCCGCTCGGATTGGCACATGCCGCGATCCGCGGAACGCTCCATGGTCTCGGCCTTAGGAAAGGCCTCGGCTTAGTTCTAGAGCGGCGGCCATCTTGGTACACCCGTCTGCGTTTACAATGTGATCGCTCCGTGACGGAGCGATCACCTGTAAACAAACTGGCGTCATGATAACGCCGGTTCCTCTCTCCTCTCTCTGTACAGTGGAGGGGAGAAATCGGATGGCATCCACAGCCATCCCAGCAATACCCTGCCAATACTCTGCAATACCTACCCCGCCAATACTCTGCAATAATCTGCAATACCCTGCCATACCCACCCATGCTCAGCCAATATTACATTGGGGGAGATGACGTGGATATTACAGTGGGGGAGATGTAAATTGACTCTGATCCAAGGAACGATCCGATCAGTGAGTTTTTTGATCCATTGCACCCCTACTACGAACTGTATGATTGTTTGAAGAGAAATGCACCTGCACCAGGCTCTAAGTGTGAGGAGGAAGGGCAAGCAGCAAACACGAAGATGAAACTTTCTAAGCAGTTTATAAACCTTGTGATATTTCTGCACATAGTAGCAAAATAGCAGCAGGCCATAAAAGAGACCAGTTTGGGAATATGTTAATGAAGTTACTCTACCTATGGTAGCATTGTTTTAATATAAGAATTTGAGTAGTTCTCCAACTATGTGTGATTAATCTAAAATCGGTTCTGGTATCGCTGTTTCACTAACCTGACAGCTTAACATTCTAAATAGGAAACCTTCATTTTGTTCGCAAACATTAAAGATCCTAACTACCAGCAAGAATAAGTCCTTACATTTAAAGAGCACCTGTCATTTCAGATTCATCATGTCAGAGCCTGTTAGCGGGCATCAACTCACCTGCCGCATCACCAGCCATTCCATTAAATTGAATAGGACTGTCAGTGAGTCAACAGGCATTCTTTAAAAATGAAGATTTAAATTGAGTTGATTTTAATCAATCATTTTTACTAGTGATTTAACCACTTAAGGACCGAGCCTCTTTCGGAGATTTGTTGTTTAGAAGTTAAAAATATTTTTTTTTGCTAGAAAATTACTTAGAACCCCCAAACATTATACATTTTTTTCCTAACACCCTAGAGAATAAAATGGCAGTCGTTGCAATACTTTCTGTCACACTGTATTTGCGCAGCGTTCTTACAAGCGCACCTTTTTTTGAAAAAAATAGACATTTTTTTAATTAAAAAAATAAGGCAGCAGTAGAATTAGCCCATTTTTTTTATATTGTGAAAGATAATATTATGGTGAGTAAACTGATACCCAACATGTCATGCTTCAAAATTGCGCCCGTGGAATGGCGACAAACTTTTACCCTTAAAAATCTCCATAGGCGACATTTAAAAAAAAAAAAATCTACAGGTTGCATGTTTTAAGTACCGTATTTATCGGTATATAACACGCACCCCAAGTTTAGGAGGGAATTTTAGGGGGGTCCACCTCGTTGGGTGGTGTCTGTGTATAGGAGGTCCCCCAGGTTGGGGGGGGGTGTCTGTGTATAGGAGGTCCCCCAGGTTGGGGGGGGTGTCTGTGTATAGGAGGTCCCCCAGGTTGGGGGGGGGGGGTGTCTGTGTATAGGAGGTCCCCCAGGTTGGGGGGGGGGGGTGTCTGTGTATAGGAGGTCCCCCAGGTTGGGGGGGGGTGTCTGTGTATAGGAGGTCCCCCTGGTTGGGGGGGGTGTCTGTGTATAGGAGGTCCCCCTCGTTGGGCGGTGTCTGTGTATAGGGGGTCCACCTCGTTGGGCGGTGTCTGTGTATAGGGGGTCCACCTCGTTGGGCGGTGTCTGTGTATAGGAGGTCCCCCAGGTTGGGGGGGGGGGTGTCTGTGTATAGGAGGTCCCCCAGGTTGGGGGGGGGGGGGGTGTCTGTGTATAGGAGGTCCCCCAGGTTGGGGGGGGGGGTGTCTGTGTATAGGAGGTCCCCCAGGTTGGGGGGGGGGTGTCTGTGTATAGGAGGTCCCCCAGGTTGGGGGGGGGGGTGTCTGTGTATAGGAGGTCCCCCAGGTTGGGGGGGGGTGTCTGTGTATAGGAGGTCCCCCAGGTTGGGGGGGGGTGTCTGTGTATAGGAGGTCCCCCAGGTTGGGGGGGGGGGGGGGTGTCTGTGTATAGGAGGTCCCCCAGGTTGGGGGGGGGGTGTCTGTGTATAGGAGGTCCCCCAGGTTGGGGGGGGGGGTGTCTGTGTATAGGAGGTCCCCCAGGTTGGGGGGGGGGTGTCTGTGTATAGGAGGTCCCCCAGGTTGGGGGGGGGTGTCTGTGTAAAGGAGGTCCCCCAGGTTGGGGGGGGGGTGTCTGTGTAAAGGAGGTCCCCCAGGTTGGGGGGGGGTGTCTGTGTATAGGAGGTCCCCCAGGTTGGGGGGGGGGGGTGTCTGTGTATAGGAGGTCCCCCAGGTTGGGGGGGGGGTGTCTGTGTATAGGAGGTCCCCCTGGTTGGGGGGGGGTGTCTGTGTATAGGAGGTCCCCCTGGTTGGGGGGGGGGGTGTCTGTGTATAGGGGGTCCACCTCGTTGGGCGGTGTCTGTGTATAGGGGGTCCACCTCGTTGGGCGGTGTCTGTGTATAGGGGGTCCACCTCGTTGGGCGGTGTCTGTGTATAGGGGGTCCACCTCGTTGGGCGGTGTCTGTGTATAGGGGGTCCACCTCGTTGGGCGGTGTCTGTGTATAGGGGGTCCACCTCGTTGGGAGGTGTCTGTGTATAGGGGCTCGCCCCTCGTTGGGCGGTGTCTGTGTATAGGGGGTCCACCTCGTTGGGCGGTGTCTGTGTATAGGGGCTCGCCCCTCGTTGGGCGGTGTCTGTGTATAGGGGCTCGCCCCTCGTTGGGCGGTGTCTGTGTATAGGGGCTCGCCCCTCGTTGGGCGGTGTCTGTGTATAGGGGCTCGCCCCTCGTTGGGCGGTGTCTGTGTATAGGGGCTCGCCCCTCGTTGGGCGGTGTCTGTGTATAGGGGCTCGCCCCTCGTTGGGCGGTGTCTTTGTATAGGGGCTCCCCCTGGTTGGGCGGTGTCTTTGTATAGGGGTTCCCCCTGGTTGGGCGGTGTCTTTGTATAGGGGTTCCCCCTGGTTGGGCGGTGTCTTTGTATAGGGGGTCCACCTGGTTGGGAGATGTCTGTGTATAGGGGGTCCACCTGGTTGGGTGGTGTCTGTGTATAGGGGGTCCCCCTGGTTGGGGGAGTTTGTGTATAGGGGTCCCCCCTGTTTGGGGGGTGTCTGTGTATAGGGGCTCCCCCTGCTTGGGGGGTGTCTGTGTATGGGGGCCCCCCTGGTTGGGGGTGTGTGTGTGTATAGGGGGTCCTCCTGGTTGGGGGTGTGTGTGTGTATAGGGCGTCCCCCAGACTCTGCTCTACAAAGGCTGGCCACACTCCAGCATGGGGAATGCACACCGTAGGGCATGCTGGGACCTGTAGTCCCCCCCCCCCCCCCATAGTGTAGGGGGATAGCGGTGCCCATCCCGGGGCGGACCTACCTCAGCGGGCTCCATGGCTGTGGGCTCTCTTGCGGAGGATTCCACAGAAGCGGCTTCCCGAGCACCGGAATCTCGGCCCCCTGACCCCGAAGTCTGCACAGGAAGTGTTGGGGGAATCCTACGGTCAGGGGTCTCCGCTCCTCCCAGTCGCCAGGTGGCGCTGGAATCGTATGCCGCTGGTCACGCCGTGCCTTCACTCTTTGGGCCTCCGGAGCTGTGGGTGGCGCTGTGATTTCCTGGTAAGATCCTCCTGGTTTACCGGAAGTATAGGTGGCTCTGGTACCAGGAAGTGAGGGTAATGTGAGTGGTGGAGGAGAGCGGGGTCACCGGGAGAAGATGGCAAGCAGAGTGATGTGAGTGACCTGAGCGCCTTGTATTCCTGAGAGCTGTCATGGACGGGCTAGGCTTGGGAAATAACCCCTGTGTAGCTCTGGGGGAGACCCATACAGCCCTCTATTTCCAGTCCGGGTGTGTGGTTGGGGGGCTTCCCAGTTCTGCTTTTCCTTTGACACTAGACAGCCCCATAGGACTCCATGGCCATCCTACATGACATGCATCCAATGGACGAGGGTCACGTATGTCCACATTCTGACCAGCACCGCTCTTTATCAGACACACACAGGGTTTTTATTACTTGGGATTCTCCATCCCATTCATTTGAATGAATGACAAACTGCACCGAAACACAGACATAGTAGTGCATGGAGTACTTATATAAGAAAGTGCCATTCCAGATCAGGTGCCCACAAATAGACTGCATTTGCAGCCCGTGTTTGGGGTGCCCTTACCATTACACTTGTATGCAGAGATCACAAGGGGAATGTATTTGAATGCAGTGCGGGGATTGGATTGTGCCTTTCCCACATCACTTTATGGTATAACCCGACCCTAAGAAGGAATTCACAGCACATGCAGGGACAGACTTATTAGCTCAGGGACATACACAGGAAACGATTGTTACCTATGCGTCACTTTTGCGCTGCAGCGTTCTGCAATAAAATGCAAACATGCTGCATTTTATTTCAGTGCAGAATGCTGAATCGCACAGCAGCGCTTCATACTGCTGCACATTGCCATGAATGAAGTGTACATTTTGTACGCTTCATATAAAGTTCATACAAAACAAAAAAAATAATGGGAGCTTTGTGATGAGTTTCAGATCAAGGGGCTTAAAATGTAACTAAAGGCAAACCCTCTATTTTTAGTTTTGGATAGCTTTTATTGCTGTCTCTGTCCCTGCAGATTCACCTTCTCTATTTGTCCTATTTACAGTTATCACTGAAAGTGATAGAAAATCCAAAAATTTGGTTTGTCCTCAGAACAAGAATAGAGGTGAAATCTGCCATTAGGGACACTTACTCTGGTGGCTCATCGGTATTCTCTAACGTTGGAGAGATTTCATCCCCTTTCCTGTTTTGGCTATGGGACAGGAAATTAAGGGAAATCTCTCCAATAGGACACAAATGGCAAGAAAAACCCTCCCTCACTCTATAAAAGGAAAAAGGTTTGCCTATAGTTCTACGTTAAAGTGTTTTTTTTTTTTTTGGGTTCCTTTAAAGCATGGTATGCAGCACAGTACTTGTGTTGTGTCATTTGGCCTCTTGTATCACCTGCTATACCTGGCTGATTCTGCCTGGTTCTGCTCTTCCCCTGTAAACTGACCATGGTTTATCATGGCTGCTGAGCCCTGACACCGTGGTCAGTTTACATGCCTCCATTATCTGCTCTCCCCTCCCTGCCTGTCAGCTACTGACAATGTTCGCCCTCCACTCCTTGTCATCTATACCTGATTTCAGAGCGCTGCTTGGGGCTCACGTGACCGGCCACCTCTGTCTTTCAGACTGACTTCAGCGGAGGATTCTCGGCCCCCCTCGCTGCAGCTGTTAGATGGAGAGAGGAGAAAGGTGTGCGGTCACGTGGGTGCTCTGAAATCAGGTATAGATGGCATTTTTTTAATAAAACACACACAGGATTAAAAAACAGAGAGGATTATATGAAAAGGATATAGTGGATTAACAACCACTTTAAGGGTACGTAAGTGACAATAACAAATTAAAGTGATTATAAAGGTTCACTTTTTTTTTCTTTTTAAATGACAAACATATACGTACCTGCTCTGTGCACAGAATGTGCCCTGAACCTCCTCTTTTGGGGTCCCCTGCCAGCACTGTCCACTCCTCCTCTTCTCTGTTTGCTCCCATAGCTGAATGTCTTTGCAATTGGGCAGATGCATGGGCTCAATCCTGCCTGTATTTTTAGACACACATAGCATGGCTTGGTCCCGCCCCCCATTCCCTCCTCACATGATTTGATTGACAGCAGTAGGAGCCAATGGCTTTCGCTGCTGTCAAATCTCTTGTGAGAATAGGGGAGAAGAGCTTCTACATACTGGCTTGGTGCTGGATTAAAATCAGCTCAGGTTTTTTTGACCTTAAACTGGTTTTAAAGGTTCAAGTTTTTTTTACTTTCATGTATTCTGTACATGAAGGTAAAAAACCTTCTGTGTACTGGGGCCTCCTCAGCCCCCCTAATACTTACCTGACCCCCATTTCGATCCAGCGATATGCATGGAAGATGAGCTTCTGATTCCTCATTGGCTAAGCTAGCAATGGAAGCCATTGGCTCCTTCTACTGTCAATCACAGCCAGAGAGCAGGGGGCCGAGCTGTGTGTCTTTTGGACATATAGATTGGGGCACACACTGGCTGAGGAGGAGGAGCCAGGAGCCCTGACGGGGGACCTGAAAAGAGAAGGCTCAGGGCTTCTCTGTGCAAAACCTTTGCACAGAGCAGGTAAGTATAACATGTTATTTTTTTTTTTCATATTCTCCAAAAAATGGCCAAGAAATCATAGATTTAACCAGGGTGTGTAAACTTATGAGCACAAGTGTGTGTGTGTATGTATACACATTAGGGTAAAAAAAAACTTTTTGTCTTTAGACCCCTTTCACACTGGAGGCGTTTTTCAGGCTCTAAAGGACTAAAAATAGTGCCTGAAAAATGCCTCCCCTGCAGCCCCAGTGTGAAAGCCCGAGTGCTTTCACACTGCAGCAGTGCGCTTGCAAGTTGTTAGAAAAAAATCTTGCAAGCAGCATCTTTTGGAGCGGTGTATACACCGCATTTAACCCTTCCTTTGGCCGCTAGCGAAGGTTAAAAGCGCCCAGCTAGTAGCCAAAAAGCGTTGCTAAAACAATGGTAAAGCTCCGTTAAAATGACGGTAAGGCGCCGCTAAAACTAGAATTGTGAGCACATAATTGTATTTTATTGCAGAAGTGACATTGTGCATCTCTGCAATAAATAAATAGTCTGCTTGTTTGCATTTTGTTCAACTTTAATTCTGCTTTAAAGAGTATGTGAACCCAACATTTCATACTCCTGATATGTGGCTGCTGTACCATGTACTTGCATGAGAAACTATCCTGTTCTTTGTATTGCTTCCTGTGTGTGAAATACTTGTTGATCCTGCCAGTCCCTCTGCTTTCCTATTTCAAACTGACCACATTAGGCATAGAACATCCATCCTATCGTAGTCAGTTTTTTTTTTTTTTTTGTCTGTGCTGGAAGAACAGCTTGCCTGTTCTCCAATCCTCCAGACGCATCCCCCCCCCCCCCCCCCACAGCCATTCACTGGCATGGGGGAGGGGGTCACTTAAATTTGTTTCGTTTTTTTTCCATGTATCTAAAACTTTTTTTACCGTGTTTATTTTTTTGTTCTATCACAAGGGATGAACAACATCCCTTGTGGCAGCATGGGTGGGGACAGATCCTCTTTCTGGAGAGAGGCAGGGTCTATTAGACCCCAGATCTCTCCTCTGGCCTCCAATGCAGCCGATCAGATACAAATCAATCTGATCAGCTGCTAGGGGTCAGGTAAACAGAGGCGGACCCCAAAGTGAGTAAATTCTTATCGCTTCAGGTTCCCAGAGTCACAGTGAGGGAGCCACGTCAGTTCCTCTTTCTCTGTTTCCCCTGCAGCCGCTGTTACTTTTGAATTTTGTGCAGCCATTCGGAGATCTGTAGATGAACTACAAGTCCCGTCTTCCACTGCAGACAGTTCTCAGTGGGATAATCCGCACACTCGTAGTCCAATGACGCTTCCTCCAGCTCTCACTAAAAGCCCGTACACTCAGAGAGCTGGGGGGAGAGTCAGCAGGTTCCTGACATTGCACCTGTGATCCATGAATCATTGTGGAATGCTTTGCAAACTCCTGCAGAAAAAAATAACCACGCAATTGTTTTCCTACAAAAAATGTGCATTTATTATTTTTTACAGGTGAACTCAGTGCTGGTGTTGTGTCTTTGCCCAATCAGAGAACACAGCTTGTGATGATGCTACAGGCGGGTGTTTCGTGAATGAGCATAGATAGGGGGCAGGGAGCACTCATGGAGGGGTGAACAGTAGTGGTTCTATCTGGCATAACTAAAAGCCAACGGTAAAGTTTAAAAACACACTGGCAGTGGGAACCAGCTATTAACCCTCTAATGGTTTCGATATGACGATGCTGGGTGTTTGGACATTAAGTGTGTAAAAAGAAAAACTTTTTTCCCTTTAGTTTTGGATAGACAAGGGAGGGGTTAGAACCTCTGTCAGGTTTTTAATGCTGTGTTCCCATCAGGTGATTTACCCTCTGTCCTGTTGACCAGACAGAATGTGAGGCCTGTACAAAATGTTAGCGTTGTCATCAGAACAAGAGATGAGGGTACATCTTCCAATGGGGACACCTGGTTGCAACTTCTACTTTGGGAGATTTCTTTTAACTTATTGTCTGTGGAACACGAAGTAAAGGAAAACTTTTGAAGGGTACACAGGCAGCAAAAATAATATTGGGTAAGAGTCCATTCTCTTCTTTATCCAAAAAAAAGGTATGCTTACATTTTAACTTTTATTACTTGTCTGCATCTACAATATTGATTTTAAATCATTTCACTATATATCCACTAGATGGCACCATTCTCCTCCTTTGGCCGCAAAGCATTATCTCATAAAACTGACTGGATGTACTTACAAGCCACGGGCATTTTTCATCACTCTTTATTTTGCAACATACTTTGAAAGCAAGTTTCTACCCCATTACATTGTTAGAAAACCAGGGTGGAGAATTCAAAATAAGGTCAGTTAGTGTTTCTTTCCCTGCACAAATAGAAGTGCCAGTTACATTTATATCTGCCCTGGATATCAAAATGAGGAAACTGTCATAGGCCCTTTGAATGCAAATATGGGTCAATGGAGCCAAAACTTTAAAGGATAAGTTCACCTTTTGTAACATGTTATACCCTGAATATGGGTGTAACATGTGACAGATGTACTGGCCCCTGCACCCTACGAATCCTTGCCCCCACCTCCCATTCTGTCACCAAGCAAGGGATCGTCTCCCCCCCACTCACTGCCACAATATGAAGAAAAAGCTCTGCCCACCCGGTGCATCATTCATTCACAGTGTTCTGTGAATAAAATGTAGGTTGCCGAACTGTATGTGACACTTTAAAGACTCCTATATAAGATGGCAACTTTGGATAACAGTGGAGTGAAAAATATAAAGCAAAAGAAAAGATATAATTTTTTTTTATTTTTTTTTGGATAACAGTCCCAGTTGTGTTCAAATCCACCACTGTGCTAATAAGAATACAGTCTTGATTCAATATTTGTGATCCCCAGGTTCACCGTCACCTCAGATAAAGAGGACTCTCACAGTATCCAATAGACCCTGTTATAGAGCCAAATCGGCATGCAGATCATAATCTCATACTTACGGATCTGTGCAGAAACCTGCTTTATACAGCTAAAGGAGGCTATGGTGAACCCTTTAGAAATGTATGGATTGTATTCTTTTAATATACATGGGAGACTGGGAGATACCATAGGAATTTCATTACATGGGTTCTGCATAGATCCATCAGGATGAGATTATGATCTGCATGCTGATTTGACTCTATTATGGTCTATTGGTTATAGTGAGAGCTCTGAGGTGACGGAGCACCAGTGGGGTTCACAAATATTGAATCAACACTGTATTCTTATCTGCACAGTGGTGGATTTGTACATAACTAGGACCATTAAAAAAAATATATATATATATCTATCATTTTTTTTATTTTTAACAGTTGTGCTCATAAGTTTGCATATCCTGGCAGAATCTATGATTTCTTGGCCATTTTTCAGAGAATATGAAGGATAACACAAAAACATTTCTTTCACTCATGTTTAGTGTTTGACTGAAGCCATTTATTATCAGTGAACTGTGTTTACTCCTTTTAAATCATAATGACAACAGAAACTATCCAAATGACCCCAATCAAAAGTTTACATACCCTGGTGATTTTGGCCTGATAACATGCACACAAGTTGATACAAAGGGGTTTGAATGGCTATTAAAGGTAACCATCCTCACCTGTGATCTCCTCCTTGTAATTTGTGTGTGTGTAAAAGGGTCAATGTATTTCTGGACTCCTGACAGACCCTTGCATCTTTCATCCACTGCTGCACTGACGTTTCTGGATTCTGAGTCATAGGGAAAGCAAAAGAATTGTCAAAAGATCTGCGGGAAAAGTTAGTTGAACTGTATAATACAGGAAAGGGATATAAAAATATATCCAAGGAATTGAGAATGCCGATCAGCAGTGTTCAAACTCTAATCAAGAAGTGGAAAATGAGGGATTCTGTTGAAACCAAACCACGGTCAGGTAGACCAACTAAAATCTCAGCTGCAACTGCCTGAAAAATCATTCAGGATGCAAAACAAAACCCCAGAAATAACTTCAGGTGAAATTCAGGACTCTCTGAAAACTTAT
Source organism: Lithobates pipiens (assembly GCF_037356315.1). Taxonomy (NCBI): domain Eukaryota; kingdom Metazoa; phylum Chordata; class Amphibia; order Anura; family Ranidae; genus Lithobates; species Lithobates pipiens. Next base: position 186,755,866 of record NW_027507686.1, on the reverse strand, counting down.
GGTGTGGCTGTTTCAAGATGCACAATAAGGAGGCACTTGAAGAAAGATGGGCTGTATGGTCGAGTCACCAGAAGAAAGTCATTACTACACAAATGCCACAAAGTATCCCACTTACAATACGCCAAACAGCACAGAGACCAGCCTCAAACCTTCTGCCACAAAGTCATTTGGAGTGATGAGACCAAAATGTAGCCTTTTGGCCACATCCATAAACACTACATTTGGAGAAGAGTCAACAAGACCTATGATGAAAGGTACACTATTCCTACTGTGAAAGAGAGGTGGATCGCTGATGTTTTGGGGATGTGTGAGCTACAAAGGCACAGGAAACTTGGTAAAAAATATTGGCAAGATGAATGCAGTATGTTATCAAAAAATACTGGAGGAACATTTGCATTCATCAGCCAGGAATCTGCACATGGGACGTACTTGGACATTCCAACATGACAATGATCCAAAGCACAAGTCGACCTGTCATTGGCTACAGAAGAATAAAGTGAAGATTCTGGAGTGGCCATCTCAGTCTCCTGACCTCAATATCATTGAACCACTCTGCAGAGATCTCAAATGTTCAGTTCATGCAAGACCGCCCAAGAATTTACAGGAACTGGAGGCTTTTTGCCAAGAGGAATGGGCAGCTTTACCATCTAAGAAGATAAAGAGCCTCATCCACAAATTCCACAAAATATTTCAAGCTGTCATTGATGTTAAAGGAGGCAATACACGGTATTAAGGACTGGGGTATGTAAACTTTTGATCAGGGGCCTTTGGGTAGTTTCTGTTGCCATTATTTAAAAAGAGTAAACACAGTTGATTGATAATAATAAATGGCTTCAGCCAAACCCTAACCACGAGTGAAAAAAGTTTTTTTGTTATTGTTCATATTCTGTGAAAAATGGCCAAGAAGTCATAAATTCTACCAGGGTATGTAAACGTATGACCACAAGTGTGTGTGTGTGTATATATATGTATTCAGACCCCCTTACATTTTTCACTCTGTTATATTGCAGCCATTTGCTAAAATCATTTAAAGTGGTTGTAAATCCTCCCCTATAATTTTGTCCCATGTGAATCAGCATAAAAAACCCTGATTTACAGCACACTCTCTATGTCTTATCTATTTGTTATCAGGACTATCTACAGCACACAGTTCTGAACTCCCAGCAGGCTTCTAATCACTCCGAGCTTCCTTCTACACACCATGTGACATGACATGCAGTGTAAACCAGGGAATGGGACAGCAGTACTGCAGTCTTATCAGCTGAAGCTGATAGGACTCATACAGGCAAACACTAGGTATTCAGCACAAGTAAATACTATGAAATAAACAAGTAAGCTATGAACAGGGAAGCAGGGTTGCCATAGAAACGTTGGATTGAGAAGGAGGTTTGGTTAACAGTACAGGAAGTGCTGAGTGTAAGGGCAGAAATATACTCCACTGTGGACTCAGAAAACAATACTTAAGATGGTGCTGCCTAATCCCTGGAACAAGTTTTTTTTAAAGTTTCTTGAAATGGAAAGTAATATGTGATTTGGGCTGGATTACAGTGGCTATGGTTTGATAATTACTTATTATAATGGACTAAATGAAAAGAAGCATCAGAGTGGGAGAGTTTACTTCCTCTTTAAGTTCATATTGACAGAAAAACACAGAATTGTTGACGTTTTAGCAGATTTATTAAAAAAGAAAAACTGAAATATCACATGGTCCTAAGTATTCAGACCCTTTGCTGTGACACTCACTCAGGTGCTGTCCATTTCTTCTGATCATCCTTGAGATGGTTCTCTGCTTTCATTTGAGTCCAGTTGTGTTTAATTATACTGATTGGACTTGATTAGGAAAGCCACATACCTATCTATATAAGACCTTACAGCTCACAGTGCATGTCAGAGCAAATGAGAATCATGAGGTCAAAGGAACTGCCTGAAGAGCTCAGAGACAGAATTGTGGCAAGGCAGAGATCTGGCCAAGGTTACAAAAAAATGTTTTGCTGCATTTTAAGGTTCCTAAGAGCACAATGGCCTCCATAATCCTTAAATGGAAGATGTTTGGGAAGACCAGAACCCTTTCTAAAGCTGGCTGTTCGGCGAAACTTAGCTATCGGGGGTGAGAGGGGTAAAGAAGCACCCAAAGATCACTGTGGCTGAGCTCCAGAGATGCAGTCAGGAGAAAGTTGTAGAAAGTCAACCATCACTGCAGCCCTCCACCAGTCGGGGCTTTATGGCAGAGTGGCCCGACAGAAGCCTCTCCTCAGTGCAAGAAGCCCGCATGGAGTTTGCTAAAAAAAAAACACCTGAAGGACTCCAAGATGGTGAGAAATAAAGATTCTTTGGTCTGATGAGTCCAAGATAGAACTTTTTGGCCTTAATTCTATGTGGTATGTGTGGAGAAAACCAGGCACCGCTCATCACCTGTCCAATACAGTGCCAACAGTGAAGCATGGTGGTGGCAGCATCATGCTGTGGGGGTGTTTTTCAGCTGCAGGGACAGGATGACTGGTTGCAATAGAAGGAAAGATTAATGCAGCCAAGTACAGGGATACCCTGGACGAAAAACTTCTCCAGAGTGCTCAAGACCGCAGACTGGGCCGAAGGTTTACCTTCCAACAAGACAATGACCCTAAGCACACAGCTAAAATAACGGAGTGGCATCACAACAACTCGGTGACTGTTCTTGAATGGCACAGCCAGAGCCCTGACTTAAACCCAATTGAGCATCTCTGGAGAGACCTAAAATGGCCGTCCACCAACGTTTACCATCCAACCTGACAGAACTGGAGAGGATCTGCAAGAAGGAATGGATCCCCAAATGCAGGTGTGAAAAACTTGTTGCATCTTTCCCAAAAAGACTCATGGCTGTATTAGATCAAAAGGGTGCTTCTACTAAATACTGAGCAAAGGGTTTGAATACTTAGGACCATGTGATATTTCAGGTTTTCTTTTTTACTAAATCTGCAAAAAACTTCAACAATTCTGTGTTTTTCTGTCAATATGGGGTGCTGTGTGTACATTAATGAGGAAAAAAATGAACTTAAATGATTTTAGCAAATGGCTGCAATATAACAAAGAGTGAAAAATTTAAGGGGGGTCTGAATACTTTCCGTCCCCGCTGTGTGTGTGTGTGTGTGTGTGTGTGTGTGTAATAAATATATATATATATATATATATATATATATATAAATCACGTATCACTCTTTTGCTTTTATGTTTTTATTTCACTTCACTGTTATCCAAAGTTGTCATCTTGTATACAATGCCTTGAAAATGCCTTGAAATTTTCCACATTTTGTCATGTCACAATCAAAAACATAAATGTATTTTATGTGATAGACCAACACAAAGTGGCACATTATTGTGAAGTGGAAGGAAAATGATACATGGGTTACATGATTATTATTTTTTTCCTAATCAATAAAGTTGTGAAAAGTGTGGAGCATTTTTTATTATGCCCCCTGAGTCAATACCTTTTTTGTAGAACCACCTTTCACTGCAAATGCAGCTGCAAGTCTTTTTGGGGATGTGTCTACCAGCTTTGCACATCTAAAAGTGAAATTTTTGCAAATTCTTTGGCAATATAGCTCAAGCTCTGTCGAATTGGAAGAAGAGCGTCTGGACAGCAATTTTCAAGTCTTGCCACAGATTTCCAATTGGATTTAGGTCTGGACTTTGACTGGGCCAGTCAACACATGAATGTACTTTGATATAAACAATTCCATTGTCACTCTGGCTGTATGTTTAGGGTCGTTGTCCTACTGGAAGGTGGACCTCTGTCCCAGTCTCAAGTATTTAGCAGACTCTAACAGGTTTTCTCCTAAGATTGCCCTGTATTTGACTCCATCCATCTTCCCATCAACTCTGACCAGCTTCCCTGTCCCTGCTGAAGAAAAGCATCCCCACAACATGATGCTGCCACCACCATGTTTCAGTGTGAATGGTGTGTTCAGGGTGATGTGCAGTGTTAGTTTTCCGCCACACATATTGTTTTGACTTTAGGCAAAGAGTTACATTTTGGTCTCCTCTGACCACAGCACCTTCTTCCACACATTTGCTGTGCCCTCCACATGGCTTCTCGCACACTGCAAACGGGACATCTTATGGCTTTCTTCTAAAGGTCAGATTTGTGCAGTGCACGTGGCTAATAGTTGTCCTGTGGACAGGTTCTCCCACCTGAGCTGTGGATCTCTGCAGCTCCTCCAGAGTTACCATGGGCCTCTTGGCTGCTTCTCTGATTAATGCTCTCCTTGCCCGGCCTGTCAGTTTAGGTGGACGGTGTCTTGGTAGGTTTGCAGTTGTGCCATACTCTCCATTTACGGATGATGGCTTGAACAGTACTCTGTGAGATGTTCAAAGCTTGACTTTTTTTTTTTTTTTTATAACCTAACTCTGTTTTAAAGTTCTCCACAACTTTGTGTTCCTTGGCCTTCATGATGCTGTTTGCTCACTAAGGTTCTTTAACAAACTTCTGAGGGCTTCACAGAACAGCTGTATTTATACTGAGATTATACACAGGTGGACTTTATTTACTAATTAGGGGACTTCTGAAGGCAATTTGGTTCTCTAGATTTTAGTTGGGGGGTTCAGAGTAAAGAGGGCTGAATACAAATGCACATCACCATTTTCAAATATTTGTTTGTAAAAAATTTGGAAAACCATTTATCATTTTCCTTCCACTTCACAATTATGTACCACTTTGTGTTGGCCTATCACATAAAATCCCAATAACATACATTTTTTTTTTTTTGGTGGTAACATGACAAAATGTGGGAAATTTTAAGGGGTATGAATACTTTTTCAAGGCACTGTATATGACTTTAAAGAGGGAGTAAACCCTGGTGGGTTTTACTTTCTCTTTATTTCCCTGCAAAGGTAAAGCATAATGGGCTACTATGTATCGCATAGCAGTCCATTTTGTGTCACTTACCTGAAACCGAAGCCTGCGATGTTACCCCTGTCCCCACTAGCACTGAGCATCCATCTTCACCCCTCTTCCTTCCGGGGCCACAAAATCTGGCTCTGTGACTGGCCGGAGTCGCGTGACGTCACGCCCACACATGCGCGCAGGAGCCGCCAGTCACCGCATGACCACTATTGGAAACGGCACGATCTGCCCTACCTAAAGTGTGCATGTAGTTATCGGCGCACAGAGTTTTTATAAAAATCTCCTCCTAAACCGTGGAGGTTTAGGAGATATGATATTTCAAGCACTTACAGGTGCCTTAATATAGGCTTACCTGTAGGTAAAAGTGGTTCTACAGGGTGTACAACCACTTTAAAGTGTCACATAAAGCTCGGCAACCTACATTTTACTTGGCATACAATTTATCTAACTGTTTATTTGCTAGTAGCTAATCTTTTGCTCTGCCAGTACGATTTCTAGCATGTTTATTAGTGCTCGATGAATGAACTACAGCTACCAACAGCCTGTGCGGATGTCTGCTTGTAGTTCTCAGTGAACTACCAGGATGCTGATAAGCGCTCTAGTAGTACATTGAGTTCCTGTCACAGAGTAACTGCCTGGCTGTATTGGAGGTATGGGCAGACAGCTACACAGGTAGTCCTCAGGACCGCACTATCTGCTGATTGCTGGCGCAATGCTTTAAATGGACCTAACAAAAGAAATATTAAATGCATATTTTTTTTAACTGCAAAAAAAACTTCTTTTTTTTTCGTGATGGCGGTTATCTGAATTATGCCAGTGGAGAGCAGGAGCATGTACCGTATATACTCGAGTATAAGCCGAGATTTTCAGCCTCTTTTTTGAGGCTGAAAGTGCCCCCCTCGGCTTATACTCGAGTCATCGCTGTCTGTCTGCCCGATCAGCGTGTCGAGCAGACAGACAGCGGCCATTCTAGGATTCAAAGGCCGCGCCTCCGTCTCCGCCTTCGCCTGTGATAGGCGGAACACTGAATTTCCCAGCAGTCTGTGTTCCGCCTATCACGGACGTCCTCTCATCCTCGTCCGTAGTATGAGGATGAGCGGACGTCCATGATAGGCGGACCACTGACTGCTGGGAAATTGAGTGTTCCGCCTATCACGGACATCCGATAGGCGGAACACTCAATTTCCCAGCAGTCAGTGGGAAATTGAGTGTTCCGCCTATCACCGACGGAGGCGCAGCTTTTGAATCCTAGAATGGCCACCGACGAAGAGCTGCGGGACGGGCCGGGACGCAGGCCGGGCCGGGACGCAGGCCGGGACGGGACGCAGGCCGGGACGCAGGCCGGGCCGGGACGCAGGCCGGGCCGGGACGCAGGCCGGGCCGGGACGCAGGCCGGGCCGGGACGCAGGCCGGGCCGGGACGCAGGCCGGGACGGGACGCAGGCCGGGACGGGACGCAGGCCGGGACGGGACGCAGGCCGGGACGGACACAGGCTGGACGGACACAGGCTGGACGGACACAGGCAGGCTGGACACAGGTAGGCTGCACGGACACACACACACACACACACACACACACACACACACACACACACACACACACACACACACACGGATGCATGCACACACAGGGATGGATGGACACACACGGATGCATGGACACACACACACACACACACACACGGATGCATGCACACACACAGGGATGGATGGACACACACACACACGGATGCATGGACACACACACACACGGATGCATGGACACACACACACGGATGCATGGACACACACACACACGGATGCATGGACACACACAGGGATGGACGACACACAGGGATGGACAGGCATGTCTCACCCTCGGCTTATACACGAGTCAATAATTTTTTCCAGTTTTTTGGGGGTAAATTGGGGACCTCGGCTTATATTCGGGTCGGCCTATACTCGAGTATATACGGTAATATTTGAGAAGTTACTAAAATTAGTGGATAAACATTTTAGAAATGTATGTGACGTATATAACAAATTAAATGAACGGATCAACAAAATGTGATTCATTTTCTTCTTCTTTTTTTTTTTCTTTCTTTTTTTTTTTCTTTTTTTTTGTATTTGCCCTGTTAGTTTTTCTGATTTTAATGTATTTTACTTCTTCTGCCATTCTAGATATCCGCTTTATCAGCATGGAAATCCACAGCTACGTGTGTTCCGCACAAACTTTTTCATGACCCTGGTCAGACCTGGCACAGAGATGCCCTCCGACACGGTGCAATTCCGTATTCCTCTTGAGTAAGCATATACATCTACTCTGACAATCTCCATGTGGAGTGGAGGGGATCTATAAGAATTCTAGAAACTGTAGGGAAACATATGCTGCCATGTAGTATAGCTAAACTTCAGGCAAACTAGAAACGCAGGTGTGATCCCTGAGAGCTTTTTTTTTTCTCTTTCAAAAGGATTTGTACTTCTGTCCATCTATTCCTGAGATTTGCACAGCTCTGTCTTGCAGGAAATGTACCTGCTCCTTCTCTATTGCAGTCTCACAGGTCTACCCCCCCCATGCTATGACTGGAACATGAAAGAAGAAGCAGTACCCTGATGAGCTTATCTCTCACTCACTGTCTGCTTTCTCGTTCTATCAGGATGAGTCTTGTACTGCAGCACACCTGTTTCGTTAATTTGTGCCATTTTTATCTGCCAGAAATCCAGCTTAAGGCTGGGTTCACACCGCTGCGGCAGCGAGAACCGGATGTGATTCGCACCACACTGCAGTGCAAATCACATCCGATCTCTGCGATGCGAGTTCAGCCATACAGATAGTATGGCTGAATTCGCATCGCACCCGCCGCAAACTCGCACAGGACCCTTTTTTTGGTCCGCAGCAGAATCGGATCGCATGGGTGTTCACACCATGCGATCCGATTCCTGTCCGAGTTTGCAGATCGCACTGCGATATGCAAACTGATCTGGGGTGTCATTAACATTTCACTGACACTCCCAGCAGTCCGCATAGGGCAGTGTGAACTGCCGGCGGGAGGCATGCGATGCGGGAAAACGCAGCGGATTTGCGGCGTTCCCACATCGCTCCGGTGTGAACCCAGCCTTTGTCCATGTTCACACGATTTGGCATGCGATTTGACATGTCAAATCAGAGGCTATTGCTGGCAATGGCACCGTCCAAATTGGTGCAGCACCGCACTGATTCCCAAAAGTAGTAGATCTGTACTACGTTTGGCGACTTTGGGGGGCGATTTTGAATAGACATCTGTGCAGGAACCCACACAGATATCTGTCAAATCGCCCCTGAAGTCTGACTGCATTGCTGGTTTGAAACAATTTATAACCTGCAGCAGTGTGGACCTGGGCTTCAAAGTGTGAGCCAAAAACATTATTTTTTTTTATTTTTTTTTCAGTTGCAATACGTTTTTGAGTGTACAAAATGAGATCACAATGTCAAGCCAACATGTTGTTTTCTGGTACAGTAATACACAATGAATTATAACTCGTGATACGTCATTTAACAATTAACCAATCTTGGTCAGAAATTACACATCGTAACACTATAGAGGTTCTGAGGTTATGCTAGGAGGAAAAGTTAGAGTTTTTTAGGCACTTCAAAAGGACAAGGAAGGCATGGACTTGAATCTTCAATGGAACGGGTATGTGAGAAACGCAACAGTAAACTAAGCAAACCACACGGTGAGCTTCTTGTATCTATGGTAGGGCCTGTGCCCTGTAGTAGATATGGTGCTGGGGAAAATCCCCTGCCTAGAAAATGTGACCAGGCCAAGGGCTTGATGTAGGGGTAAGAATAAATATAACTTTTTAGATAGCTAAAGTGGGAAAGTATTAGAATCTGTTGAGTTTTTACTGATGTCTTGAGCTTGGCATTTTTTATACACTTATAATTCTGACAACAATTTTACAAGACAGGATGAGAGGGAAAATATGTAGCAGACACAGAGAAATATAATTCTGGGTTTTCTACTCTCCACAACCCCCCCCCCCCCCCCCCAGCCCCCACACGTGTGCGCACACACTGCTTGTAAGCCAGACCATTACTCCCTCTTCACAGTTGTTTAATGGGGTTGTAAAGGCAGAAAGTTTTTTTATTTATTTATTTTTTTTTTAACCTTAATGCATTCTATGCATTAAGATAAAAAGCATTCTGTGTGCAGCAGCCCCCTAATATACTAACATGAACCCCTTCTCTATCCAGCGATGTCCACGAGTGCTTCGGCCTCCTGGCACTCTCCCTCCTGATTGGCTGAGAGACAACAGCGGCACCATTGGCTCCCACTGCTGTCAGTCAGTTGGCCCATCAGGAGAGAGAGGCGGGCCCGAACTGCAGCTCTGTGTCTGAATGGCTTGCTGTGGGGGCACTCGACAGGAGGAAGGAGCCAGGAGCAGCGAAGAGGGACTCGAGAAGAGGGGGATCTGGGCTGCCCTGGGCAAAACCCACACACAGAGTATAACATTTTTGTTATTTAAAAAGAAAATCACTTTAACCTATTTCCCCAAAAATAATAAACACGTTCTACTTACCTGCAACCCTGAACCTCTTCTTGTTTGTGTACTCTTGGCTCCTCTTCTGTGTCTGCCCCCATAACAAGCCACTTGCTGTGGAAGCAGATGTGCTTTTCTTGCTCCTGCGCCAAGCTGTGTGCATCCATAGACACACACAGTGTGGCTTGACAACCAACCCACCACCACCCCCGCTCTCTGAATTTGAATGAAGCAAGAGCCAATGCCTCCTGCTGCTCTCTACATAGTGTACTGAGAACAGAGAAAGGCGAGTGATTGACACAGGACTCGGATAAGTATTTAGGAAGGTGAGGGGGCAATAAAATTACTGAGACTTTTTTACCTTCATGCAGGGAATGCATTAAGCTAAAAATGTTCTGCCTTTAGAACCGCTTTAAAGCAGGACTAAACCCCCCTATCCTTTTCGGCCATGAAAGCTGCCATCTTAGCCTCTGCTTGATCTGTAGTTGCCACGGTGCTGCTCGTGTGATCAGACATTTAATGGTTTGACAGTTTGGTTGAGAGTACAAGCAAATGTGACAATTATTTTTTGAAACCATGAAATTGATGGATTTAGTAGGAAGTGTGGAAGCCCTGCTTACCTGTCGGCTCTCAGCAACCCCCAAAAGCTCCCCCCCCCCCCCCGTGCTACATTTGTCACCTTTCGGGGGGGATTTGGTTCAGTTTTTTTACAGGTACCGGCCACCCACTTCCAGGCCGCAGCAGCGACCTCAGCCCGCCTCCACCGTCGAACCAGTTAGAAAGCACATCGCTCTTTGTGCATGTGCGAATGGCAGTGGCAGCACCCGAGACCTGATTGGAAAATCGCTGGGGTGCTGACATCACGGGATCGATGGACGGGTAAGTGTCCTAATATTAAAAGTCAGCAGCTACAGTATTTGGGGGCAAAACTCCTCTTTGGAATCAGTTTTAACTGTCTTTTGAAGTTAAAATTGTTTACTGGCTTCTAGATTGGACTGGCAAATACTGGTTAGCTTGCAGAGTAAGCACTCCTTTCTTCTTCTCTACCATTCCTCTGGATTATTAAGTTCACACGTGTCAGTATTTTCCTCATGACTTGTTACTGATTAAGCACATCAGGAATGGGGCTTTTGTAAAGACACGATAATCGATGTGTTATGACCACTACCTAAGTGCCTCTACTCATGGCAAGTATCCTCAATATGATCAGGTTAGGTATAGCTTCTCAGCAGGCATGCATATATATCACCAGATAGAGCACCATCCTGTATCTCTTTAGTCGCTGTATACACAAGGAAATGGCTTCTTTAGAGAGATTGTTAGGGTTTCTGTTTTGAGAGACACCAAGAAAACAAATTCTTTTACAGAATCGTTCTTTTACATAAAAACCACAAAAATGCATAACAAAGTTTGTCTTTGGCTCTCCAGCAGAGTCCAGTGTCAAGCTTGCAGCCACAGGCTTTTAGCCATGCGCCTTTCAGCAGTGAGTTGATGGCTTATGTTTTGAATTAAGTCTGTTTTATGTTACCCTAATGGCGCAGCATTTTCTGACTTCAGGTAAAGAAAAGTACTCTGCTCAGGGAAAGCAGACTTGGAGTTGTTGCCCTCTACAACAGCTCAGCTGTTTTTGGTAGCTTGCTTGCTGTGGGCTACATCTTTCCCCATGGTGTAGGCATTAACTGTCCGTCTGTGGCAGTTGAAAGATGTACAGAACCAAGGAATTGGTCATGCTAGTTTTAATCGGTCTTGCAATCTCTCCTCAATTGCTGTTAATTATGTGGCATGGTTTGTGTCGTCTCTGAAGGTGATGAATAAAAGTCAATCTTTGCCATGGGTCATATGACTAACACAATGGCATTAGCCATGTGCATGGTGCTGGTGTTTAAAAGAATTTTGGGATATCAGGAGATGTTTATGTTATGCATTCTAAACTGACTTTAATAGTTGCAGTGTTCCCTGAATTGTGCCCCAAGTTTATAGTGTTTCCCTGATTGTGTCAAGATTGATAACATTTGCTCTGAAAACCGTTTATTTTCTGCCCCTGCTGCCTTATAAAATGGCATGTGGTACCTTTTGTGTTTTTGAGGAAATATATGGAAATGCATTCTTATCATGTCATGTTATCTTCTCTCTACAGAATGACAAAGTTTGATGTCCAGAACTATCTGCAGAGTATATACAATGTATCCGTGGCAGGTGTGCGCACTCGCATCCAGTTTGGTGAGTGACCTGGCAGGCTAAATGCAAATTAGAATAAGTTATTATTTAGTAACTAATGCAAGCACTGCATTTTAGGCAGCAACCGAAAAAGAAACCATCTGAATCAACGAGTGAAGCGGCCAGATTACAAGGTGGCATATGTTCAGCTGGTAAGTTCTGTCCCTTATAACTTTTTAAACCAATATGTCCTCAGATTTTGTTTGTGTACTCTAGGGGTGCTTCCGCTCATTAAAATAAGTTAATAAGGCTGCCTTCTGCTCTGTAGACACCGGCTTCAAAATAAGGTGTGTTTTCCATCCTAATGCCTTTTGCAAGCTGTTTACTATGTAAAGTAGAGTGTGCTGAAAGCAGAAAATTAACACATGCTGTGGTGTCTGGCCATGTTTGATGCATTTTTATTGACTGAGTGTCATCAGCCCTTAGGCATGTCTTGCTAAAGTACTTAGCCTCTGTCTTCTTATCCACAGCATAGGGACTAATTGAATTGTAGTCCAAGATGAGAACAGGGAGGGGGGGGGGGGTGTACTAAATAGTGTGTTTTAATAAAATGCATGCAGAGAGCCCAGCAAACACTGGATTTCTGACAAGATGTCATATCAAGTACCTTGAGCCCCCTGTAACTTGGAGTTGCTGCCATATGGAAATATCATTATTGGGATGCAGACTTAAAACAGACCTTCACTTATCCTCCTCCCCACCCTCACCCCTAACCTAACACTTTTGAGGTGTATCATTTTTTTTGACAGGTAACAGATCCCAATTTTTCAGTTCTTTCCTAGGGACATTTATGTTGCGTGTTCTGATCCCTCTCCCCACCTTCAGTTTCTTAGGACACGTTACATGTCCCAGGAGGCACTAGGGCTACTTTTGCTGCACCGCACGAAAGAGCGCGGGCTGTGATTTCTTGGGGAAGTCACAGGCAGCTTCCAAATCCAAAATGGGGTTGCCGGGGATCCACAGCAGTGAGAAGAACCGACAGGAAGACGGCACTGGAACTCGAGGCTGATGGGTACCTGACTTTTTATAAATCGGCAGCTACAGTATTTGGTTAGCTCCTCAAAGTACCAAAGCCAGAGAATTAACTTGATAACCAGGCAAGAGAGAGGTCCACATTGACAGGCTAACCAGTTCTCTCAGTATAGATTTTCTTGGGCTTGAAATGCAAAACTTTGGGACTAGATTAACCAGTTTCTGCCCAGCCTATGACGGCCGAGCGGGACCACTCTAGATCTGAGTGGACATCATATGACATCCTCCGTAAAATCGTGCCTTGTGTGGGCACCACAGGCGTGTTCCAGTGCAATTTCTCACCCACTGTGTTCACTAGACACAGTCGATGACAGATCACTGTACAGGCCGCTGCTGGTACCATGTTATTGCTGTGATCAATCACAGCAGATCAGCACAATTGTCCACAATGGATGACTTCCATTTATGTCATTCATTGTGTACTATTGTGTTGCTCGCTGTGTTTAGTCACAGTGATCACATGGTACAGACAGACCCAGTCACAGCCCATCTGTATCATTTGATTGACTGTGGCTAATCACAACCAAACACACTAAATCAATTTCATTCGGAAAAAATGGTTGCTTGTAACAGTGAATATCACTGTTACGGGCGATTTATAAAAAAAAAAAAAAAAAAAATCCAGATCACCTTCTCAGTGTAGTACAATGTTAGTGTCGCCACCACACCAGTTATATGCACAGGTGTAGTGCACTGGTGACCGTATGTAAAAAAATTAAAAATGTACAAATTCAAAAAAACTCACCATGCCTCTTACTAAATACCTTGGATTGTCTGTTTTCCAAAAAGGGGTACTTTGGGGGAGATTTGTACTGTCCTGGCATTTTTGGGCCTTCCAGACTGATAGCTTTTCATGTATATATCATAGTTTGTGGACTCTATAACTTTCCTATAGACTAAATAATATGCACCGATTTGGGTTATTTTTACCAAAGAAATGTAGCAGAATACATTTTGACCTAAATTTATGTAGAAAGATTAATTATTTGAAAAATTGTATAACAGAAACAAATGCAGTTTTGTTTTTTAGTTGGCAAAAAAACAAGAAAAACCCAGGGGTGATTAAATACCACCAAATGAAAGCTCTATTTGTGTGAACAAAATGATTAAAATGTAATTTGGGTGCAGTGTTGTATGACTGAAAAATTGTCATTCAAACTGTATGAGTGATGAAAGATGAAAATGTTCCTGGGCAGGAAGGGGGTGAAAGTGCCCTATATTGAAGTAGTTAATAGATAACTAAACTGCACCTAGCTTGCCTAGGTATCAAGGGTTTGTGGCAATCCAGGTCAGGTGCTCTGGAACCACAGCAGATTGTCCAGGAGCACTGATGTCCGCAGTACCTTGATCATAAGTGAATATGGAGCTCATGGGTGTCACCTGAGGGTCACATGACCTAACATTCTGGCTTGAAGTTACGTAAATCAAAACCCCACAGGTCCTGCTTTTTGCAGCTCTGAGGTATTTATTAACTCGGCCATCTTTAGTCTCCATCAAAGCCTGGGTTATTTTTTAAGGTGGAGCTTGCTTAAAGCTGTAATTGCCTGTCGATAATCACCAGAGACAAAGCATTGAGAAGAGCATTTGTCCCTTGCATCATACAGCCTAGATAACCCTGCAAGCTGTAAGAGGCCAACTAGCAGGAAGCAAAACATCTCCTACTATGGCTGCTTTCACACTGGGGTGGTGGGTCCATTAGTGGTAAAGTGCCGCTAGTTTTAGCTGCACTTTACCGCTTTTTATGCAGCGCTTTTTGCAAGCTAGCGGGGAACTTTTAACCCCCAAGAAGGGGTTAAAAGTGTATGTGCTGCGGCGCTATCGAAGCGCTGCACATTCATACATTCATTACAATGGGCAAGAGCCGTTTTAGGAGCACTGTATACAGAGTTACTACACCACCCCAAAGAAGGTACTTGGAGGACTTTTTTTTCCCATCCCATAAGCACACCGCCCCAGTGTGAAAGCACTTAGGCTTTCATACTGGCGAGGCATGAGAGGCAGTCTCTAGGCGCTTTACTGGCGCTATTTTTAGCACTAAAACGCCTGAAAGTAGCCTTAGTGTGAAAGTAGCCTTAGTGTGAAAGTAGCCTTAGTGTGAAAGTAGCCTTAGTGTGAAAGTAGCCTTAGGAGGAGGAATTCCTTAGGGGCCAGAATTGAGAGACTGGGGTTGATTTAATAAAATTTGAGTGCACTGGTGCGGCTCTGCATAGAAACCAATCTGCTTACAGTTTATTTTTTGACAAAGCTTAAAGCGGAGTTCCACCCAAAAGTGGAACGTCTGCTCATTTGTCTCCTCTCCCCCCCCCCCCCCTTCTGGCACATTTGGCACCTTTCGTTGGAGAGAGTGGGAGGGGATACCTGTCTGACAGGGTATCTTGTCCCCACTTCCGGGAGACTGGGCCGCAGTGAATTATGTCAGTAGCTCGGCTCCCTCCTCCATCCCCCGCAGTAGGAGAGAGCAGCGGTGCCTCGAGCATGCGCACAAGAGACCCGGCGTGAAGCTGTAATACTTTAATACCGGGTCCCCGGCGATGGCAGCGACAGCTGATAGAAAAATCAGCTGCGGTGCCTACATCACTGGACTCCAGGACAGGTAAATGTCCTATTATTAAGTCATCAGCTGCAGTATGTGTAGGTGCTGGCTTTTAATTTTTGCAGGGGTGGGCAGACCTCAGCTTTAATTGAACAAGCTAATGTTAGAAGCTGATTGGCTACCATGCACAGCTCCTCCATATTTTGCACTCTCCTGCGTCTTGGACCTTGAATTAGCCATGGGCTATCTTTATTACTGGTTATCCAGTGTCTGTCTTCTAGAGTCTGGTGATGATTTTTGTAATGTTAGCTCTCCAAAGGCTGCATGTCTGTTCCCAAGAGTCAACAACACATGTTTGGTGACTCAAATGTTCTGAGCTTTGAAAACGAGGGTTGTATTGTAATGCAGTGTGTGTTTATAACAGACATTCTTCCTGGATTGAGTTAGAAATGTCTCTGATTCAGAGCTTTAATATTTCCTATGATCTGCCTGTGATCCTGATATGTTAACCATCTCAGCCTGTGCTGCTGCTTTTGTTTTTCCTCCCAGCGCCCATACAGTGAGACCGTGACATCATTGTGGCTGGATTACTACTGTGACTCTGGTCGTTTTCATGTGCTCAGCCACTTGGCACCCATTGCCAGTGGCATGCTTTAATTTCTGACATGAGCTGTGTTGTAATACCATTACATTGCATAATTTGTTGAGAACATCTTGGCTATATTGAACACCTCTGAACCGGACACTTTTCCCCATTTCTGCAGGGCCAAGGCCAGACCTTCCAGTTCCCAGATCTTTTTCCAGAGAAGAAAGACATTACTGAGCCAGGTTCATTTGACGAGATCCAATCAGAATTCCTGGAGAATGAGAAACAGCGCCAGCAGAAGGATCCCCGAAGAGGAGGACTTAATGACTGGTTTGGGTTGTAATACATTCATTTTGTAGCCACTTCAGCATTGGATTCTCTCTCCACAACATGAGATTTCTAGGTCTGAAGGTCAAACAACCATGCTCGATATTTCCTTTGGGGAACCTACAAGCAGAACTTCAATCAGCTTCTCTAAAGGACAGTAATATTTATTTTTTTCAAAGAATTTTTAGAGTTGAAAATAAATGAGTTGTGTGGCGAATTGTCTAATTAAATCATGTATTTTTTTTTCAAAAAACATTTATTTGTAGCCTTTGTTAAATAGAGATTGCTAACTTGTATATAATCATAATACTGAAATAAGCCCGAACGAGGGCCTTAGTAGCCAGTGCATGCCGAAATTAAAGCTTTTTTTCCCCCCTACCATCATAAAGGGAAGCACATGCATCCTGGGTCTTTACCCCCTTCTTATCCGTGGTACATATTTACGTCCTCAGATGGGAAGGGCGATATCTGTTAAGTCACTGAAGCAATGATCGAGAGAGAATTTTTTTGGGCCAGCGATTTCCTACAAACTAAAAGTGATCCAAGCAGCTATACAGCCGCTTGATCACTTTTACAGTTGGTGAAAATTGTTCCCCCCCTTTACTTGGCTCTCCCATCCCATCAGGGGGCCGGTAATGATGTGAGTGGTCGAGTCTGAAGCTTTTACAGAGTCTGAGAAACTTTGTTTGTTCCTCTCCCTCTGTTGTGATGTCAAAAACTGGAAGTAACGAGGATTTTTTCACTGTTTGTTTACAGGTTGTTACCAGCTTGTAAAGCATCTGGTTAAAGCGGGATTCCACTGCGTTTTTTTTTTTTTTTACCTGTGTAACTGTTGGGCGATTCTTACGGTGTCTTTGCAGCCACGATCGGCGTCTTTTTAACCCCCGGCGTGACGATTTCATTGCTAAGGAAAACTTTTAAAAAAGCAGTCCAGCGGTTTCCATTTTCACTGTGGGCGTTTGAAGCCCACAGGCATTTACTTCCTGGATGCGATGACACTGAGCTCCCAGCATCCACCGCTCCATCTCGCACATGCTCATTGAGTGTCCTCTTTGTTTTCCTTCCTTTTGCCTCATGTGCTATAGTGGTAATGGCTGATAGAGCTGCCTGCCCACTTTCAAAATGGCAATTTCGGCTTGACTGTGTCCCCCACGGATTCCTGGGAAATAGCTAAAAAAAGTTCCCAGGGACCATTGCAAAGCCGATAAACACGCCTACTCCCACGGGAGGAGAGCCCGGAAGTCGGCATAAACATTAAAAATAAAAGGTAAATACTGCATATTATTTTATTTCAATGGTCATAAATGCATCTATGTTCCAAAGCCATTTGAATAAGATGAACTTGCAATTTTCTGTACCAAACCGCTTTAATCTGTTTATCAGTTTGATTAGATGCTTTGGAGGCTGGAGGACAGATCTCTCCATCAAGAGGACCTGTCGTGGCCCACGCTATCACAAGGGATGATGTTCATCCTTTTGTGAAAGCAATAAAGTAAATTTTTTTTATTATTTTTTTTTATATGATTTGTCTTTAGAAAAACTTTAATTCCACCTACAGCCTAAGCAAAGATGGCATGGTCTCCAGGTACCAGGTGCATTGTGAGTGTTTCACACCACCAACTATTTTCAATCACAGACCCAATAAGTAAGAAGAAAAAAAAAACAGACATGCCTCAAAACTATTTTCATTTAACAATCCAACCTTCTGGCTTTAAGAAACTTAAAAAAAGAAAAAACTGTAGTCGGTTGCAACTGTCTTTGCAGATCAAGCAGAAAAATTATGTTGCCATCACCAAACATCCTTTCAATTGATGGAATAAGAAAAGTGTCCAAAATCTCAATATAAACCTGTGCATTTATTGAAGATTTAACCACTTAAGGACCAGGCCTATTTTTTACACTTGGTGTTTTCAAATTAAAAACCTGTTTTTTTTGGGGGTTTTTTTTTTTTTTTTTCTTTTCGAGCAAACCCCCAAACATTATTATTATTATTTTTTTTTTTTCTTTTCAGACACTCTGGAAAATAAAATGGCAGTCGTTGCGCAAGTACGGTGTAAAAGTATTGCAACAGTCTTACAAATGCAATTTTGGGGGGAAAAATACACCATTTTTGAATGAAAAAGTAAAGTTAGCTCAATTTTTTAAATTTATTTAATTTTAAATTTTATTGTGAAATATGATGTTACGCCAAGTAAATTGATAATGTTTTTATTTTAACCACTTAAGGACCAGGCCTATTTTTTTACACTTGGTGTTTGCAAGTTAAAATCAGATTTTTTTTTTTTTGCTCAAATTATTTCACACCGTATTTTCAGCCTTAGTCACAGTCTTACAAACACAATTTCTGGGGGAAAAAATAAAATTTTTTGAATAAAAAAAAAAAAAAGAACAGTAAAGTTAGCCCAATATATATATATATATATATATTTTTTAATAGTGTGAAATATGATGTTTCGCTGAATAAATTGATACCCAACATGTCATGCTTCAAAATTGCATGACATGTAACAGTCATTCTATACTTGCCAAATATGCTGCACATATCTCCTTCCACTAAGTCTGGCTGCAATCATTTTAACTGTGGGCAGCCGAAGCTGTTGCCTGTTCATTTCTTGAATGTACAAGGCACACCTCCATCTCTGCAGCTCTCATTGGCCCTCTTATGACTCATACCCAGCCCCCCCCAAAGCTCTCAAGAGTGAGAGCTGTGCATGATTTTATAAGCCTAGGCTTTTTTCCCCAGACAAGAAATAGCCAGTGGGCTGTTTAAGGTATTTTACTGGCAGAAAAAGAAAATGTTTTACTATCCAAAGTTAAAACAACAAGGGCAGAAGATTTAATAGATGGAAAGATGACTGAAGGTCTCCTTTAAGCATGGAAACAAGTGCTTACAGTGAGGCTGCTGCAAAGCGTTAAGCTACAACTCTATGTATTCTGTGCAGTTACAAAGAATAAGGATGAGCAGGCATGTAGAAATGTGCAAGGCACACCAAAAATTATCTAAACTATACGCTGCTATAATATGCAGTCACTGAAAATACACTGCATTTTCCCTTTAATGACCACATCTGCATGTAGATCTGCATACCATCTGCCTTTGGTCACATCTCCCCCCACACAAAGTTTGGCTAGAGTGCCAGTGTCTGGATCTTCAAGATTAGGCTATCCAATTGTATGGATAAATCTTTTGAAGATCCAGACACCGATTCTGAGTCAGGTTAGCCAATTATTTCATTACATGGATGAATAGCTTAAGTCATCAGAATGCTGATTTAACATGTCTGTAGGCAATGCTTCCAGATTTGTGTAGGAATATCACACTCAGTGAATTGGTAGGAATGTGGGAGTGAAAACAAAATCGTGACACAGAAACAAAAAAACATTGCCTTTCTTGGATTAATTATCCTTTTATAAAGGCCAGGTAATGCTATGCCAAATATAGCTGGGGAATTACTAAGGTTTTTTTTTTTCTATCTTTATAAAGCTGTATGCAGGATTACCACTAGGGGGAACCCTTGTCCTCAGACAATGACTACTTTATCCCATAAAGCAGTGGTCATCAATCCTGTCCTCAGGGCCTACTAACGGGCCAGGTTTTATGTATTACCTTGGGAGATGCAGACTAGAATACGGCAATCACTGAGCAGAAAATGATATCACCTGTGATGTATTTCAGTTATCTTGCAATCCTGGCCTGTTAGTGGGCCCTGAGGACAGGTTTGATGACCACTGCCATAAAGGGATGATATGTTGTCTGCAAAAATAACTGCACATTTGATACGATTGCTAAATATTTTTAAGCAACAATCTGTTTAAATATAGGGTTCTCAACCCACAACTTTCATTACTGCTTGGGAACACAATCTAAATATATTGGCCATGCATTTATACAATTTTCTTATTCAATTTCCTTTAGCTTTACCTTCGACTGGGTAGTCCAAGGGCCCGCTTGACTGCATACAAATTGAAAGTGTTTTTTGACCTCATATCATATGTTATTGGTAAATCTAAAGGAAAACTGTATAATGTATGGCCAGCCTTAGGCAACATTCACACCAGCAATTGGGTCCGGTGCGAATTGTAGCAGCAGCAGCAATCCTCTTCTGATTCCTGCTGTGCCTCTCAGCGGCTAGGTGCAGTCGCTGGCACCATTCCCTATGACCAGTCAAATATAAATAGTCAGCGCAATAGAGTATATATTACCAATAAAATGCAGCTGAACACTAAAAGATCTTTCACATAATCCAAGAGGCAATAATATGCACTGCACTCCTGTATATCAGGGCTCAAAACATAACAAATGTGATAAATATAAATCCAAAAGAAGAGCAGAAGGTGAACTAACAGTCCCAGCAGGCAGAGATTCCACATGAGAAAATTTCAATGCAAGAGTGACTTTCCCTCCACCTCCAGAGCACTATCTTTGCTAACCTTTTAAATGTGGACTGTTGAACTAACAGATGGTCAACAATGCATGTCCCTTATAGGTATAACCTCCTGGTAGGGTCCAGGTCCACCAACCGATATCCCAAGGAAGTATGGTAAGAGAAAAGCAAATCTAAGTGCTCACTTACAAGGTTTTATTGTTATAAAAATGGCTACTCACAAGGTCTTCAATATACAGTGGACGTGACACGTATGGGGGAGGAGCCACGTCCTGACGTCACCCGCTGACCATCCTGGAATTCTATACCCTCAGTGTCTGCTCTGATATGCACTGTATATTGAAGCCCTTTTTTATATCAATAAAGCCTTGTAAAATAGCATCACCAGTGAGCACTTAGATTTGCTTTTCTCTTACCATACTTACCCCTTGTGATATCGGTGGACTATGACCGATCGCCTGCAGCTAATCATGGCTCTCTGCACTGCCAGCGATTTACCTGCGGTGTGTCCACCGATGTAACCTTACCCTCTCTTCTGACCAACTCTGGAATATTATATATTTTCACTTTAAAACCATCAATCTGTACTAAGATCCAGGAGTGCAGCTACAAAATCATTACTAGGTGGTACAGGACCCATCACTACTCCATAAATACATGCCCTCCGTTCACGACTGATGTTGGAGATGCAGAGATTATAAAGGTTCTTTATCACACATCTTCTAGGACAGCCCTAAGCTCACAGATTTTCAGGACTGTGTGCAAACAATATCCCAACAATTCAGACTTTAATTTACCTAGGGACCTAGCTCATTCCCTATATACTGGAAATTGATTTTAGGACAGCTTCTTGACTGTTAAGGCCTGCATTCCTGCTTGGCGGAAGACAAAGTCCCCACCCTCAATTCAAATGTGGTGACAAAGGGTGGAGGCTATAAGGAGAAGAGGATCTAACTCAATCCTAAAAGAGCACACAAAAAGTCTTTGGGTCCCTTCACACGGGCACCTTGCTCGGCAGACTTTGCTTAGGACAGCGGGCGATCGATATGCTGATCCCCGCTGAGCAGGTGGATGACAGGTCTGTCTCCGCTAACTGTGTTGAGATGGGACCTGTCAGATTTCCACTCTCCCATGGGGAGATCGGATGAAAAGCGGACTGCCTGTCCGTTTTCATCTAATCCCATCCGCCAGACGGATAGGGTCACATTCTGTCTGGATTTCATGGATTGGATTGGATAGCAGTGGGTGTTGGTGGACATGTAACCGCTGACATCTGCCTCTCCATAGGAGGGAATGGAGGCTCCGATCAAGTCCGCCTGAAAAACTGACAAGCTGACCTGATCGGAAAACCCATGTGAAAGGAGCCTTTCTCACAACCTGACAGTGCTGGCATATACTGTATATATTTTTGGAGGAGGGTAAATGTTGATGGCTGGAGAGGAGTGAAGGAGCTGTATTCAGGGGTACGTTCTCTCCAGAACAGCGCCATCGGATGTGTGGGCACTGTTGGGGTATTTTGGCAGGCACAAGTGCTGGTTGTCAGAATACAATAGCAGGCACTGCTATGCAGAGCTTAAAGTGGTTGTAAACCTCAGACATGAAAAATGAGCAAAGCACATCCCTCTACAGTGTGTATTTGTCTCAATTAACCTGCCTGGCGGTATTCCCGAGTCTGGCTCGGGGTGGAATTTCAGTACCGCTAGCGGTAACCCCGAGCCAGACATGGGATCACATCGCTGGATACAGGGAGAGTTACTTACCCTGTCCCCTGGATCCAGCGATGTCCTCCCCACTGTGTGTGCGAGCTCCTCCGCTCAATTCACACAGTGCCCGAGTGCCGCTGAGCTCCATTCCCTGCGACGTTACGACGCACGGGAGCGGAGATCGGCGCCAAATTCAAAAAAAGTAAAAACACAAAACACACACAGTACTGTAATCTTACAGATTACAGTACTGTATAAAAAAAATACACATCCCCTTTCTCCCTAGTGGTCTGTCCAGTGCCCTGCATGCACTTTTATATTATAAATACTGTTTTTTTCTGCCTGGAATTTGGAGATTGTCTCTTTATGTCAAAAGTGATTTTTAGACCAGCTAGAAAACAGCGATATTAAATTAGAATCACTTGCAGAATTGAGCGATAGCGATTTGTGGGGAAATTCGTCATCAAACACTAAATCTAATGACAGTGACAATTCTGCAAATAAGCTAATTTCAGTGTTTTTGGATTTGATTACATTATTGAATAATTTTTATTATTATTTATAGTTATTTATTATATTATAAACTTTATCATGCCCGGGATGTCTACTAGGCTCTGGTTTGAACAGATTTAAGAGAGTTATTCCTAAGAATTACAGGACTACAATATAAAACACCAAATTTCCATGCAAAATAATTGTACCGATTTCAGCACCTAAAAATCAGAAATAATCATACCGCCAAGGAGGTTAAGAGCATAAAGTGTAATTTCTGTCTTCTACTTCATTCCTCTGCTATGAGCATCAAATTGCTTTTGACAAGCTTTCCTGACACCAAAAGAAAAAAGGTGACAGGGAGAGGGACCTCCAGCTGATTGACAGCCTCAGCTCTGTTCATGTGTGCTGTGAGGGTGGGGGTGTGTCCCTTCCCTCCAATCAGCTCTCAGAATTCTCCTCACTGAGCTCTACACAGTGTAACTTCAGCTCTCCATCCCCTTTTTTTCTGAACTCTCAGACAAGCTTTACAATACAGCACTTTGAACAGATGAAGAGATGGCTGCAGCTAGAACGTATATAGAAGCATTAGTGTCATTTCTGTGTAACGCCTAAGGATAGTCAATTCACTGGTATATGTAAGGGATTATAACCACTTTAAGGTGCATGAACAACTTTTTTTAAACCACAAGTACATACATTCCACAGGTGTCTGTCCAGTAGAGTTTTTCTTTCCTCTTGTAATGATTGTTATTGTGTATACATACCTAGATCCTTTTTTAATTATGACTAATATAATAACATACATAATCAAAGTCCATATAAAATAGTTGTTGTATTGACAAGTTAGTGGTGGCCAACCCAGGCAGCAATGCATTTTGTATAGGCCCGCATTACACAAGGTTGTAACTGATAACACTGCTAGGTGTTTAAGGTAGTGGGAGTTTGTTTTTTCAAATAATGAAACTGTCAAGCTGAACATTATATTGCTGAGACAGGACAGAAATGACAAAATAGGAATAAATCTTCACAGATAAAGCACAGAAAGATACAAGAAGTGCGTCATGTGGACATCATGTTTTTAAAGATGACCTTGTAGAGGACCTGAATGTCTTAGTTCCGAAACTAAGACTAAGATTTATAGGACATGAAATTACTACCATAAAATGACTACTTGCCTAAAGAGGGCCTCCTCCTACCACCCTCTCCCTTAATAAAATTGACAGCAGTCCTGCAATCTTCATTTTACAATCGTACAAACTGTGGCCTGCTTTTATATTCTCTTGCTGAACACCTAACTGGGAAAGTGTGACATTAGTTTAGTTTAATACCGAGGTTATGGGTGCAGATGTCACTCTTTCTGCTAAAAGGGATCCAAATGGCTAGTTGGCAGCCGTTCAATTACTTTTAGAAGTGGCAGGAGATGCCCCCCCTTTATCACTTTGGTTTTCGGGCAATCTGGTGCTGTCCACAGAGATGAGCAGAGGCAAGATGGCTTCATCTTTATGGCCTAGGAGGACCGGGGTGACAGGACATCACTTCCGGTTCACTGCCAATGTAAAAAAGGCCTTTTTTTTTAAACCACTTGCCAACCCGCTGCACGCCGATATACGTCGGCGCAATGGCAGCGACATACTTCCCAACAGCCCCGGATTGGGTGGGTCTTTCCCGCTATCCCGCTGTACAAGGACTTTGTCCCGCATCACTCCATCAGTTAATTATGTAGTAACAGCGCAAGTGTGAATATCAAGCACAGCCAGGGATTGGCCAGAAAACCTGCTGGATGTGCTCTGTGCAGCTGTCAAATTAAAGCCTTGATGTCGGGGATGGGCGGGACTGCTACTCACACCCGCCCCTTTGTCAAGCAATCAGCGTATAGGGAAACCACACTGACCAGAGTTTTTTTTTTTCAGACATGTGCAAGGCCTTCACTCACAGCATGGCTTCTGCCAGTAAAAGTAACAGCTGAGCTCTCCCCCACGGCTCCTATAGCAGTCTCCCTGCTGTGCACTGAGAGCAGGGAGAAGAGCTGGTCTGTGAGTGCAGCATAATCGAAGGAAGTAGGGGAGGAAGGGGATGAGCTGCAATCATTATCCTTATCTCCTTCCTGCTCGGGGAGGGGAGATTGGGAGCTGGAAATGAGAAGAGTGTACAGTTAGTGCACAAAAAAAGTAAACAAGGATGTGACAGAGCCAGCTACAGAAAGGTACTTTTACAAAGATAACCATGTGGAAGACAGTAGTGCTTTGGGGAAGGGGAGGGCAGAGGAGAGATGTTTTGTATGTGTGTGTGGGGTTTGTATGCGTGTGTGTACTTTGTATGCAATAATGAGATGTTAATAGATGAATGGACTATGTACCTAGTGCTCTCTTGAATCCTGTGCATAACTTACTCCAGAACCCTGCATTCTGTATGTAACACACTCCAGATCCATGCACTCTGTACATAACGCACTCCAGAATTGATTTATTCTTTTGCTCACGGACTCAATTTATTTCATGGCACAGTGTGGATTCACATACTGCATGATTGAATATGGACTGTGTTGATGTTATAGATAGACACATTCATCTTTCTTCACTAATATTTTTTTTGATACTGTATGCACTTTATGGACTGAGACACATTTCGAACTTTATTGGATTTTTAGTATTGATTTATTTTCACTGTATGCACTTTATTCTTCATGTTCGGAGTATCCAATCATTCACATTGCACTGGATTGGACATTGCTATGCACTTTAGAAGGTGTACATTTGAATTAATGAGCTTTGAGTAGTTATATTCAGTTATTTATACAATTTTTGTGCACTATTTATTATTATATATTTATTTATTTATTTACTTATTCCATTTATTATTTATTGTGGAGCGCAACACCACTCATCAATTTGATATTATACGCATCTAGGGGAGGGTTTGTACCCCTGCCGCTGTTTTGCAGCAACCATAGTTCTCTCTTCCTGTTTATTTATTTATTTATTTATTTATTTATTCATTGTAGCGCAGTGCATTTTAATGACAATGGTCCCAAAATAGTGTCAAAAGTGTCCGATATGTCCACCATAATGTTGCAGTCACGATAAAAATCGCAGATCGCTGCCATTACTAATAAAAAATAATAATAATAAAAATACCATAAAACTATTCCCTATTTTGTAGACGCTATAACTTTAGTGAAAACCAATCGATATATGCTTATTGCGATTTTATTTTTATTTTTTTTTTATTTATTTTTTTACCAAAAATATGTAGAAGAATACATGTCGGCCTAAACTGAGGAAAAAAAATTGTTTTTATATATTTTTGAGGGATATTTATTATAGTAAAAAATATTGCTTTTTTTTCAAAAATTGGCGCTCTTTTTTTTGTTTATAGCGCAAAAAATAAAAACTGTAGAGGTGATCAAATACCACCAAAAGAAAGCTATATTTGTGGCAAAAAAAGAACGTCAGTTTTGTTTAGGTTGCACGACCGCGCAATTGTCAGTTAAAGCGACACATTGCTGAATCGCAAAAAGTGCTCTGGTCAGGAAGGGGGTAAAATCTTCCGGGGCTGAAGTGATTAAAGCATTAGATCAGTTTTTTTTATCTGTTTTCCCTCTGTTGAGGAGAGATTTGGGCTTTTATTAATCCCAGATCTCTCCATAAAGAGAACCTGTCATGCCATAATTCTATCACAAGGAATGTTTACATTTCTTGTGATAAGAATGAAAGTGATCAAAAAAATCTAATGGATAGTGTAAAAAAAAAAAAAAAATTATTTAAATAAATACTTTTTTTTTTATTTTTATTTTTTTTAAAGCACCCCCCAAGCTCACATGCAGTGGTGAAGCTCTATGTAGGTCCTACATATGTAAACGGTGTTCACACCACACATGTAAGGTATTGCCGCAAACTTCAGAGCCAGAGCAATAATTCTAGCACTAGACCTCTTTTGTAACTTTAAACTGGTAAGCTGTAAAAAAAAAAATTATACTCGCTCCCTATGGAGATTTTTAAGTTGCGTAGATTGGTGCTTTTCCAAAAGCGTGTGCAATTTTAACCAGCGCGGTGGGAAACTGTAGGTTCTGCGGTAAGAATTTTAACAGTTTATTGGGAATGTTTATTTTCTTGTGTTCAATGTGTTAAAATAATGCTTACCTGTAGGTAAAAGTTATAAAGAAGACTATACAACCACTTTAATCTGGATACATACTATACAACTTTTTTTGTTCGATTTCCTTTAGATTTACCTTAAACTATGTAGTGCAAGGGCCTGCCTGATTGCATACAAATTAAAAGTGTTTAGGTTTGACCTCTTATTCTATGGTTTTAGTAAATCTAAAGGGAAAAAAATGAAAGATAATTGTATAGTGTGTATCCAGCTTTAGGCTATGCTGCTGTGTGTTTCTATTGATGCACTCAGTGTAGGGAGACACAACTCTGGTCCCTGCATACAAGAGTGATTCAATATGATGCTACAAGGGAAAGGAGCCACCCTGAAATGGGAAACCTGGGGCGGTGGTTTTGGCAGCAGCTTAATCTGAAACATAGGCAAGGATTAACCGATAAAGAAGCTGCATAGTGCATGCAGGGTTCAATAACATTGTAAAGTGGTTGGAAACCCTCACATATACCCAGTGAAGTGACTGTCCTCAGGTGATACACAGAGATAAAACAAAGCCTCCTACGTAAGTTGTACCTGTTTATCTGCTTTATAGCACAGATACAGCCCAATATTATAGAGCCAATTATTCCAAACTGCATACAGCTGTTTTGAGCTTGTTGGCCATCACCCTTGCAGTGTATGGATAAGCAATTGTCAGATGCGTTTATGTCTATTCCCACCTCTGTGGCACGATCCTGCTCATTCCTCAAATCCCTTATCTGGCTCTTTGCGATGACCTTGTGGGTTCTTCCACTCCTCCCCATCTTGTAAATGTTGATATCTTGGGGAATTTTGTTTTTGCATTCTGTTCAACCTCTGTCTGTGCAGTTTGAAGAAAGTGACTCTCTTGAGGCTTGTCCTGAATGAAATGTTGGTATATGCATTTCTTTTCTGCAACCATGGGTTGCAGGAAAGACAATCGCTCGATTCCCCCATCAACACTGTCAGTAGAGCACAGGGAACTGTCCCTGCAGGGAGAACACAGTGATTATTGCTAGGGGTGTCTGGCAATAATCGTATCCTAAAAAATTGACATGCTAATTGTCCCCTGGTTGTCAGTGGATGGACTTGGGTACAATCAGCCAAACAATGGGGCAGCGCTGCAAACCTGCCTGCAAAGTGCCGCTGCAGTGGTGCTTTGCGGACGGCTTTAACCCTTTTTTCGGCCGCTAAACCCTTTTTTAGTGGCTGCATAGCGCAGCTAAAACAATGGCAAAGTGGTGATAAATATGGCGCCGCTTTACCGCCAGTGCACGCAACGCCCCAGTGTGAAATGAAGCACACTGTATGAAGCCAGTAAACTTTATAATGAGTTGGTCTTGTGACTCCTGCATAGTTAGTAGGAATATGTGTGCTTGTGCTGTGTAGGACCAGTGGCCCTCATATGATAGACTGCAAACTTAAGCCAGCCATAGACAGTCCGAACCATGTATGGGCAGGCTGATTGTACCCAAGTCCATCCATTGACAGCCAGGGGACAACTAGCATGTCAATTTTTTAGGATACGATTATTGCCAGACACCCCTAGCAATAATCACTGTGTTCTCCCTGCAGGGACGGTTCCCTGTGCTCCACTGACAGTGTTGATGGGGGAATCGAGCGATTGTCTTTCCTGCAACCCATGGTTGCAGGAAAGAAATGCATATACCAACATTTCATTCAGGACAAGCCTCAAGAGAGTCACTTTCTTCAAACTGCACAGACACAGAGGTTGAACAGAATGCAAAAACAAAATTCCCCAAGATATCAACATTTACAAGATTGGGAGGAGTGGAAGAACCCACAAGGTCATCGCAAAGAGCCAGATAAGGGATTTGAGGAATGAGCAGGATCGTGCCACAGAGGTGGGAATAGACATAAACGCATCTGACAATTGCTTATCCATACACTGCAAGGGTGATGGCCAACACCCCCAGAAACATCATTTCCTACTTGTATGATTGGCCCACTGATTTTCCCAGAAGTCTGCCTAAGATGCAAGTTTTTGGCATCCTCTGCAACACAAGTGTCATTTTTGGTAAGATCCTCCCAATAGGAAATCACATCTAAAAAGATGCAGGCCCAGCAGTTTTAGAGCCCTACAGCTGCAGCAGCTGGTTGATAATTATAAAACCACTCCCATTAGACTCCCTCGGCACAGAGGAACAAACAGTGATTTCTTCAGCATAACAGAAGGTAGGAATCTTCAACAAACTTTGTTAAAATCATTGCAATGTACATAGATCACCCAGAGGGAATATTTTTGTCTCAACAAAAGTGGAGTTACGCTTTAAAGTGGTTGTATACCCACTTTTTTAACTTTTACCTACAGGAAAGCCTATAATAAGGCTTACCTGTAGGTAAAAAAAATATCTCCTAAACCTGTACGGTTTAGGAGATATTCCCCTCGGTATGCGCCGCTGACTGCAGCGGCGCATGCGCACAAGGGGGTTCTCTCCGTGAAAATCCAGCAGCGCTCGTCCGGCCGGATTTAAATCTCCCGCGCGCATGCGCGGGAGTGACGATATCGCGGCTCCGGCCACTCACAGCGCCGGAGCCGCGATACCCGGAAGAGATGGATCGGGCGAGATGTCGGGGCCTCGTTCTAAGGTAAGTATTTCATAATGAGCTAGTATGCGGTGCATACTAGCTCATTATGCCTTTTGCTTTGCAGGTTTAAAAAAAAAAAAAAAAAAAATTGCGGGTTTACTACCGCTTTAACCCTAGCCCCTAATCCTAACCCTAGTCTTTCACACCACGTCTTAACCCTATCCCTAACATTTAACCCTAGCCCTTAAAACTAACCCTAACATGCGACTTTGGACACACATAAAGGTCACTGCACTACTTTGTTACAACTTTGATGTTACTTGAGTACCAGAGAGTGTAAAGTCACATCAAGTCACTGTCATACTTTGCTATTAGTGAAAAAAACTCAAAACGCACCAAAAAAATGCAACAATTTTGTTTTTAGTGCGGGTCCATTGAAGTTTATTACACAAAAAATGTAATCTGCTGCAGGAAAAAAAAAGTCCTTTCCAAAAAACGCACTGGCTCATAAAGCACAGATGTGAGCTAGATCCATAGGAAACCATATGAAATGGACTGTAGTACGTTTCTGCAAGATGCACTCAAAAATGCATAGCTGTAAAATAAGGGTCCAGCTTTTGAAAAGTATTTGCCAAAACTTTTAGCAACCTTTGAGAAAATTTGTTGAAGCCTTTAAAGAACTCTTCATTTATAGTTTGGGAATGGGACTTCTGACAGCCAGACTTACACCTAAGTAGAGGTCAACAGTGATGGCCCTCATGTTTCTCTTTTGACAGGTTTCTTTTAATCATTAGTAAATACACGCTCCTACCTTGAATAGCTACTTCAGAATTGTGCACTGTGATTTAATCTTACAGCTGAATTATACCCGCTGCCCCTCACTCCCTTGCCAGCCCCAGAATCTTTGCCCATTATTTTGCCGGGTGTGGAATTTTTGGCCGTCTTGATGGATTGGCTTGGTTGAGAAAAACTCACATGCATGTGCAGCTCAGTATGCTTTCTAAAGAAGATTGTGAACAGGTAGGTAAGAAGATGCAAAGAAAGGGGGTTGGATTGAGAGTATAAAGCGCCATACACACTAAGATTTTCTGCTGATTTTTTTACTTCAGATTTACCAAAACCATATAATATGAGGTCAAACCTTAGAAGTTTCAATTTGTATGCAATCAGGCGGCCCTTCTACTACATGGTTTTGGTAAATCTGAAGGAAAAAAATCTGCAGAAAATGGGATAGTACGTATGGGGCTTAACGGTGCTCAATGTATAGAAGTTACAGTTTTTACTTAAAAAATATACATATTTATTACAAAATTATACAGCGAACAACAAACATAGTATGCATAAATCATAAGCAGAGTAATATACAAATAGTGGGTCTGGCCAAAGTATGTGTATGTATGTGTTTACTATTATCAGAGCCACTGTTGAACACTGGTGACTATATAATCTCCTGAAGAAGTCATTGTTTGGCAAAACATGTAGGGACATAAATCAGTGACCATTTCATTTATATTTATATGTATACATGGAATGGTCACTGATTTACAGTGCCTTGCGAAAGTATTCGGCCCCCTTGAACTTTTCAACCTTTTGCCACATTTCAGGCTTCAAACATAAAGATATAAAAATTTTTTTTTTGTGAAGAATCGCCAACAAGTGGGACACAATTGTGAAGTGGAACGAAATCTATTGGATATTTTAAACTTTTTTAGCAAATAAAAAACTGAAAAGTAGTGCGTGCAAAATTATTCGGCCCCTTTACTTTCAGTGCAGCAAACTCACTCCAGAAGTTCAGCGAGGATCTCTGAATGATCCAATGTTGTCCTAAATGACTGATGGTGATGAATAGAATCCACCTGTGTGTAATCAAGTCTGTATAAATGCACCTGCTCTGTAATAGTCTCAGGGTTCTGTTGAAAGCGCAGAGAGCATCATGAAGACCAAGGAGCACACCAGACAGGTTCATAATACTGTTGTTGAGAAGTTTAAAGCTGGATTTGGATACAAAAAGATTTCCCAAGCTTTAAACATCCCAAGGAGCACTGTGCAAGCGATCATTTTGAAATGGAAGGAGTATCAGACCACTGCAAATCTACCAAGACCTGGCCGTCCCTCTAAACTTTCAGCTTGGACAAGGAGAAGACTGACCAGAGATGCAGCCAAGAGGCCCATGATCACTCTGGATGAACTGCAGAGAACTACAGCTGAGGTGGGAGAGTCTGTCCATAGGACAACAATCAGTCGTACACTGCACAAATCTGGCCTTTATGGAAGAGTGGCAAGAAGAAAGCCATTTCTCAAAGATATCCAAAAAAAAGTCTTGTCTAAAGTTTGCCACAAGCCACCTGGGAGACACACCAAACATGTGGAAGAAGATGCTCTGGTCAGATGAAACCAAAATCGAACTTTTTGCCCACAATGCAAAACTATATGTTTGGCATAAAAGCAACACAGCTCATCACCCTCAACACACCATCCCCACTGTCAAACATGGTGGTGGCAGCATCATGGTTTGGGCCTGCTTTTCTTCAGCAGGGACAGGGAAGATGGTTAAAATTTAGGGGAAGATGGATGTAGCCAAATACAGGACCATTCTGGATGAAAACCTGTTGGAGTCTCCAAAACACCTGAAACTGGGACAGAGATTTATCTTCCAACAAGACAATGATCCCAAACATACAGCAAAATCTACAAAGGAATGGTTCACAAATAAACATATCCAGGTGTTAGAATGGCCAAGTCAAAGTCCAGACCTGAATCCAATCGAGAATCTGTGGAAAGAGCTGAAAACTGCTGTTCACAAATGCTCTCCATCCAACCTCACTGAGCTCGAGCTGTTTTGCAAGGAAGAATGGGCAAGAATTTCAGTCTCTCAATGTGCAAAACTGATAGAGACATACCCAAGCGACTTGCAGCTATAATCGCAGCAAAAGGTGGCTCTACAAAATATTAACGCAAGGGGGCCGAATAATTTTGCACGCCCCACTTTTAATTTTTTTATTAGTTAAAAAAAGTTTCAAAAATCCAATAGGTTTCGTTCCACTTCACAATTGTGTCCCACTTGTTGGTGATTCTTCACAAAAAATAAAATTTTTATATCTTTGTTTGAAGCCTGAAATGTGGCAAAAGGTTGAAAAGTTCAAGGGGGCCGAATACTTTCGCAAGGCATTGTATGTCAAGTCCCTACATGTTTTGCCAAACAATGGCTTCTTCGGGAGATTATATAGTCACCAGTGTTCAACAGTGGCTCTGATAATAGTAAACACATAATCAATGGTACAAAATCAAAAAATTTAAATAATATTATAATATAGTATGACAAAATTACAAACAACACAAATCGAGTGTCATGGCCCATAGACTCTTCCACCCCACAAATCTCACCCAATTTACCAAAGAGACCCCCGCATTAGGGCACAAAACCGGGCAGCCCAACGATTATGGCAAAGGGAGGTATCATTCTTGTGACTACAGGGGCCAGGCTATATTAAAATTAAGGAGAAAGCACAAGGCTACTGGTCACAGGTGCTATCTGTAATACAAGAAGTGGTGGGAATAGATGTAGCCCAAACCCTGCGGATATGCCTTCTGGGATTAGTAGAGGGGTTGGCCCCCAGGATAGCGGACAGAACTTTGATAGGACTCCTACTTTTTTATGCCAGGAAAATGATCACTTTATGCTGGAAAAAGCAGGCCCCGCCGTCAATGCTGTTGTGGAAAACTCATGTCAATAAAGTACTACCACATTATAAGGAAACATACCAGAATAGGGGATGTCCCAAAAAATACATGAGAGTGTGGGCCAGATGGCTGGCTGAGGCCTCCACAGCGACCACAGATTGAACATGTAAGTGTTGCCATTCTATGGGTGGATGGGATTCTTGTTGTAGGGGGTGCCTAGTATTGCTCTACTTCTTTGTATACTTTTATATGGTATAGCCACTACTGTGGGTCTAGATCACTTTTTCTACTGTCCCTTGCGGCCCGACTGAGAAATTTGGTCCTTAATTATCTTCATCGAGTGGGAGCCAACCAAGCACTAAGTTAGTTGTTGTTTGTTTGTGGACGTGCTACAGCGGTAGATTTATTATGTTGGAAGCAACTAGCTGGCCCCTGCGTGGGTCTAGTCCTAATAATGTGGCATGTCACTGTTACCTGTTGAATGTCTGTTTGTCTGTCTTAAAATCAATAAAAATATTTTCAAAAAAAAAAAAAAATTAAGGAGAAAGCAATAAAAAGAGTGATGTACTTTATTGAACACAACACAGTCCAATATGATGTGCGAACATAGCCTCAGTTAGTACAGTACTTACATATACTCTAAGAAAAAGTATGGGTACAGGGGGGCCAGGAAAGCCAAACAGCACTGTAAAGTTGTAACTGTCAGGGCTGGGCTCAGCCCTTCCTTCTCAAAGCTGGCCAGCTTCTATCTCCACAGTGACTCACCTGTTGATGATATCCTGCTCATCAGTCCTGCCTACTTACGCCATCCAGTCCAGATGATCTCTGCCTTCGCCTTGGTCACATCTCTAGAGAGGCTCTCCTGTGTTCCTGTTAAAGACTTGCTTGGCTGACATTCCTTCTGGCTCCAGATCCTACTTGCTGTTCTACTATGCTCATCTCTGACTCCCTGACGTTTTTGCTTGTCTGACTGTCCATTCTGGTTCCTGAACTCTGGCTATGTTTTGACTACATTTACTCTGTTTACCTTTTTTATTATTATTAAACAAGTGTAATTTAACTGTATTACTGTCTCATTCTGATTCATGGTTTCAGACAGTAACTTCACCATATATATAACCCACTGTAAGTAAAAAGGAGGAAGAAATAGATAAGGGTAAGGGAATCAAATGTATTTTGATAGAAAAAGGAATCTAAAAAATATATTGAAGACAAAAAAATAGTGATGAAGAGTATATATTATAGAGATGCTATGTGGCCAAGTATACTGAACCCTGCAGGGAAGGGATGTATGCCATTGTAAACCTGCAGTGAATAATAACCAAATAAAATAGACATCCAATCACAATATGATGTGTGGCGTCAGTATGTAATAGCTCGCAGTAATAGCCAAACACATTGGAGAAGTGGAGAAAAGAAAAGAAAGGAAAACATAGACTCAACACAGTAATACATAAACATTCCATCAAGCAAAAAAAGCCCACAGATGAACACGGCATCTAAGTTTACCTGGCATCAGTATAACTGTCACAATGGCCACCCCAGGGATCCAGCTGATAGGGTGCTGGAATCGCTGGCCCTATATACCCCCCCACTCGGTCGGTGTCTGATGTCACAGACGGAATGCGGATGAAACAAGGCTACTGTGCATGCGCTGGAGGGCCCTCCATTTGCTTACAAACCCCAGAGTGCTGTGTGGCGGGGAATGGCTATCACGGGACGCAGTAAGCACATAGATGACGGCGGGTGGGACTATTATCCACATGGTAGCCTGCACAGTAGACCGGACTGGGCAGAGCGGGATGGGAGGAAAAATCCAGGCCAGGCTAGCAAAACTCCAGAGTGGCTGACAGCAAAGACAGGCATCTGTCCTATATAGGGGCAGACGCCCGGGGCATCCCTGCAGCCATGTCCACCCAAGGCCATTGTGGACACCCCAATGTGCGCCCAGAAAAATATGGGGCCACCAAGGCGGGGGGAGAAGAGAAAAGGGTGGAGAACAAGTCAGGAGATAGGTATTGGTAAACACATCGGTGCACCAACCAGTGTGGACCAATCCCAACAACATACTCAAGTAGGTCAAGAACGAACTGGTTGTAGGGAAAAGCATTTCCTACAGCCAGTACATAAGACTCAGAAGAAATTGCACCTTGGACAATGATTTTCAGAGGGCTTCTAAGGAATTATATACAAGATTTAGAAACAGGGGCTTCAGCCACACCCTCTTGAAAAAAAGCATACAATAAAGCTTATAAACAAGAGAGGAAGGACCTTATCTTTTCCACCAAGCCGCGTGACAATGCACAATCGGTCAGAGTCATCATCCAGTATTCCAGACAACACACACAATTGAAGGATGTATTGACTAGATTTTGGCCTCTATCAACGGCTGATACAACCATTAAAAAATGTATCAAGCCGTACCCTGAAATCATGTATTTTTTAAGTAAAAACTGTAGCTTCTATACATTGGGCACCATTATAATCCCTATCCAACCCCCTTTCTTTGCATTTACCAATATAACGGATGAGGTGCTGGATCTTATGAGGTCACTCAACCCACACCCTTTACAGTATAGGTAAGAAAATGTTATGGCAGAAGAGACATTGTTAAAGTCAAAAGGTTTTTGAATGGGAAGGCTATTCTGTGTTTATCATTGTTTTTTTTTTTTTCAAAATAGTTTTTATTGAGTTTAGCAAACATACAACTATGCAAATAAGCAGTAGGTACAAACGGTACTATAGGTACAATATATTGTTCAGTTAAGTACATAACGATCAATAACATCAGCTTATAAACAGAAATAATGGTAGGGAAGAGTGAGAAGTAAGGGGGGGAGGAGAAAGGGAGGTAGGAAAAAGAGGGGGGAAGAGAAGAGGGGGGGGGGGACGGAGAGCTGTGGTATTATCCAGAATCAAAGAATTAATCAAACATTGCGGTAACGGTCAAACCATACCTTCCAGGGATACCAGAGAGTTTTAATGCGATGATGGTTGTGTTTCCCTCTAGAGAGGACATTCTCATATGTATAGTGAGTTTGGACTACCATGATAATGTCATCCAGTGAAGGGGCTCCAGAGTACACTATGGAGATCCCTTTAGAGATGTGGTCGTTGTGGAAGAGGAACTTCCATATGTTTAGTGGCAAAGAACTTTCTAAAGATGGGTGAGCAGCGAGACAGTGTCTTATTCTATAATACGTAAGATAGTCCTTCGTGCGAGTGGCCGACTGTTGTTGCATGAGTGTATGTGAATTGGACTTAATTAGGGAGCGAAGTTCCGACGTGCAAGTTGCCAGGGCAGATATCCAAGTAGGGATGTGGAGGTCGGGAGTAAGTAATTGTAGTGTCTCAAGGGGGATGAGTATGGGTCGCATGGGAAGATTCGCCCAGTTAGTGTAATGTTGTGTTTTCCAAGTTTTGACAGTGGCTTGTATGGTAGGTGAGTATAGGGATAGTTGTGGAGACTTAGTGGAAGTGCTAAACAACCAGGTGGATAGGTTAGCTCCAGGTATCCTTGCGTTCTCGATATCTCCCCATAGGGTATTGGTGCGTGTATTGAACCATTCTTTCATTTGGGATATGATGGTAGCAAAGTAGTAATCCTTAACATCTATGTGTCCCATACCACCTACCAATCTGTGTTTAATGAGCTTTGTATGATTACATCGTGGTTTCTTGCCCTGCCAGAGGAAGTGTGTTAATGCAGATTGTAGTGAATTAAGATAAGATAGCGGAATAGGTATAGGAAGTGTACGAAATACATATAGCAGTTTAGGTAAAGCCATCATCTTGAAGGCAGCTAGACGACCCGCCCAAGAAAATTCATGTTTCGAGATCTTTTCCATGTCTTGGAGTAGTATTTGTTTGATATCAGCATAGTTACGGGAGAAAAGTAACTTTGTGAATCTAGTAATATGGACACCCAGATACGGTAAACCAGTGTCAGCCCAAGAGTAAGGGAACAAGTTTCTAAGGAGGTTACCAGTGGTCGCATCCAAACCCATGTCTAAAATAAGGGATTTATGTTCATTTACTTTATAATAGGATACAGCACTGAACCGTTTCAATAATGATTGTACCGAAGCCAGGGAAGGTAGGGGATCTGAGATCATCAATATTACGTCATCTGCAAATAAATTAATTTTATGTTCTGTCTGGCCAATGGTGAATCCTTTTATGTTGCAATGTGTTCTAGTGTGTTCGGCTAAGGGTTCCATTATTAGGTTAAAAATAAGTGGAGACAGGGGGCACCCTTGGCGCGTGCCATTAGTGATCTGGAAGGGTCTAGATAACATTTCAGAGGTATATACTTGGGCGGATGGTGACGAGTATAGAGCCATAATTGCGGAGAGTATCGTATCCTGGAATCCAAACTTAAGTAGGGTTGCTTTCATATATTCCCAATGTACTCTATCGAACGCCTTCTCTGCATCTAAAGATAGAAGCAGAGAAGGATTTCTAGTAAGTTCAGCCTGGTGTACCACATTAATTATTCTATGGGTAGCATCAAAGGCTTGTCTCACCTTGGTAAAGCTGGATTGGTCTCTATGTATTAAATGGGGCATTCAGTCCATCAATCTGTTAGCTATAAGTTTGGCGTAGATCTTGGTGTCTATATTTAGAAGAAAGATTGGCCTAAAATTTTGTGGATGTGATGGGTCCTTCCCCGGCTTTGGCAGCGTAATAATTAGAGCAGACAACATTTCTGGAGGTAGAGAGGAGGAGGCAGCGTCGTTGCATACTCTTGAGAAGTAGGGATTGAGGAGTAAGCTACATTTTTTATAGTATTCGCCCGTGAGACCATCTGGGCCCGGAGATTTGTTGGATGGAAGGGCAGATATGGTGTTAATAATTTCCTGAGGTGTGAATGGTGCATTCAGTGGTTGAAGTTGATCACTTGATAGTTGTGGGAGTTTTATTTCCTGGAGAAAGGAATCTATGGCCTGTGGAGAGGGTTGTATGGTATTGGGGTCGGTTCTTAAGTTGTAGAGAGACTCGAAGTAGTGGCTGAATGCGTCTGCTATAGCAGAAGGGTCTATCACTTTTTTATTCGTGGTGGGGTGAAATATGAAAGGAATTTTAGTCTTGGAGTAGTGGCCTTTAATTCTGGTAGCCATGGCTTGCCCAGCTTTGTTACCAGTGGAATAATGTACAGCTCTAAAGTATGTATGTGCTTTCTGGTAAGATTCAAGTAGGTGGGCTCGTAATTCTTGCCTAAGGTGGTCCAATTTAAGTTTAGTGGAGGGGTCAGGATTGGATTGGTTTTGGTGTTCCAGGATTTTGATGTCTGAAGTAAGTGTGTCTAGGCGCTGTGATCTCCTCCTCCTCTCTTTAGCTCCCAATTGTATAAATACTCCGCTTTATGAGCGTTCCATAGTGTGAAACTATCATTAACAGTCTCTTCATTGAGGGAGAAGTACTCCTCCAATGATTGCTTGAGGTGTTCAGAATATGACGGGGAGTGGATGAGTGAGGCATTAGCTCTCCAGATCCGGGTTTTGGATGTGGTCGGAGAGTCTTCTACAGTTATCATAGTCGGTGCATGGTCGGACCATGTAATGGTAGAAATCTCTGAGGCAGATATTTTGGGTAAAGTCCATTTGTCTACCAGGAAGTAATCAATGCGGGTGTAAGAATTATGGCGTGGGGAGAAGTAAGAATAGTCTCTTTCCGTAGTGTAGGGACATCTCCAAACGTCATAGAGATCATTATTCCTTATGAAGGGTCCCATTTGGGAGGAAGGTCTAGTAGTGTGGGAGGAGGTATCGTTGGTGATGTCCGGGACTATGTTGAAGTCTCCACATATTATGAGTTGGCCGTGTTTAAATTTATTTATCTTCTTCAAAAGCTTGGAGGGGAAGTTAATTTGCTTTTTGTTGGGTGCATATAGGGCCAGAATGGTATATCTGGTGTTATTTAAAGAGCAATCTAGCGCAAAATATCTTCCATTGGGATCCACTAGGCTATCGTGAAGCAAGAAGGAGAGGGTATTTTTTATTGCTATTAAAACTGTTTCTTTTTTCAGGCCCCGAGGCTCGAAAAATATTGGGGAAGTATTGGTGCATGTGGGTTCGGCTGTGATTTTAAAGTGCGTCTCTTGAACGCAAAGGACATCACAGTGGGAAGACAGTGCAGTTTTCCACAGAGACGACCTCTTGGCTGGATGGTTGAGTCCCTTGACATTTAGCGACAAAAATTTAGGCATTCTGTGCGAAGGTGAATGAGGGTCGTGGGGGGTGTAGAAGTACTCACAGTTGACGGCTGATCAGGTGTTGTCGGTGTAGAGGCTGCAGAGACGATGGATCCAGTGGTCGGTTGATGGAGTAGGTGCGGCAGGCAGTAATGGTCTGAGGGCTGTTCTCTCCAAGGAAAGGATGGGTGGGGGAAATAAATGGACAGTCAATATACGCAGGCTGAAACAACAGTAAAAAGGAAATAAAAACAATGGGAGGGGGTGAGATGATGAGGGGAAGATAAGGTAGAGCTCGGTAGTAAGGTGGTTGAACTACCTAGCAAGCTGTGGGGGTAGAGTTCATGTACAATCTGCAACGAGCAGGCACTGGAACGGAGGTTGCAGTGGATTTCTAAACAGTGATACCACTAACCTCATACTCAGTAGTTGGAATGGACCCTAGGGTCTGAGGAGCCAGGGAATTGGTTTTTAGTATGCGGCTGCTGGGTCGGCATTACGAGTTCAGGGACAATGCCCCATTCACGGAGAAGCTGTATACCTTCTTCAACTGTATGGATACTGTATTTCTTTCCATTTCTGTTGATCGGGAGCTTGGTGGGGTAACCCCATTGATATGGAATCTTGTGATTATTTAGTGGCTTGGTAATGGTGTGTAGTTGGCGCCGTTGCTGGCGCGTGTACTGGGATATATCCGCATAGAATTGCAGTTTT
The DNA here is from genome assembly GCF_037356315.1 of Lithobates pipiens. Taxonomy (NCBI): domain Eukaryota; kingdom Metazoa; phylum Chordata; class Amphibia; order Anura; family Ranidae; genus Lithobates; species Lithobates pipiens. The sequence goes on along the minus strand of NW_027507686.1, from coordinate 186,715,947 downwards.
TGGTATGGTGGAGGAAGATGTTCCATTCTTCTGGTTTTTGCTAGAAGCATATCTTTGGTGTGGAAGAAATGTATTCTCATGAGGGTATCTCGTGGAACTTCCACAGATAAGTGGGGCGGTTTCGGAAGTCGGTGAATACGATCGATGATCGTTTCAACTGGGGGCAGATCAGGCAGGATTGAGGAGATCATCTTTCTAGCATAAGATTGTAAGTCTGAAGGCAAGATTGTTTCGGGTATCCCCCTTATTTTTACATTATTGCGCCTCGAGCGGTCTTCAAGGTCCGCCATTTTGGCGCGAACCCATTGTTGTTCTTCTCTGGTGTGGTCATGAGCATCTACTAAATCGTTAACTGTGACAGCTATTGTGCCCATCTGCTGCTCAATAACGTTTACTTTGCTACTCATGGTGACCATTTCAGACTTGAACGCTGTGAATAGCGAGGCGATGCCAGAGTGGAGGGAGCTGTGCAGTGAGATCAGCATGTCTTTTAACATGGTGTCTATCACAGGCTGATTTGTGGTGGGGAAGGCCGCAATAGGGGAGGATGCCGGTGTCTGTGTGAGGAGACTGTCCAGTGTAGGCCTTACCTCCAGGGCTTGAATAGTAGCATCTAGCCTCATTCGTGACTTAGCCGGGCTACTGGAGGCTGACTGAGGTCCCTGCGAAGCTGCGGAGTTCACATCATCCTCCTGTGGCCGCATATTCAAGGTGTCCGCGTCAGGCAAATCAGTAAAGGCCCGTTCGTTTCGCGGTGAGGTATCGCGGGCGCCATTTTGAGAGCTGCCGGAGGAAAAGAAGTCTGTCAGTTTTTTTGGGTGCCGGTACTCCTTGCACTTTCGGGATGTTCCGTGCTGGTTCCTGAATGTGTGGGGATCCGGTTGGCTCATGTTTCGTTGGTTGGATCAGCGGTATACAGCTATTTTTGTCCGCTCAGTGTGGGAGCTGAGGAGTCAGGCTTCCGTTCAGCTCAGCAGTTGGCCACGCCCCCCTTTATCATTGTTTTTTTGAGCCATAAGCTTTTGTGGGAGTATAATTTTGCTAAAAAAAAACGCTGAAAAACACTACTGCAAAAACGCTCCAAAGCTCATTCTAAAGCTACAGCTTTCTACAGCTAACGCTTATGGCATTTAATGTCCAGTGTGCATGAGGCCTAATGCTTAAAGGACAGCTTTATCTCATGGCATATATATATATATATATAATGTATACAGTGCCTTGCGAAAGTATTTGGCCCCCTTGAACTTTTCAACCTTTTGCCACATTTCAGGCTTCAAACATAAAGATATAACATTTTTATTTTTTGTGAAGAATCAGCAACAAGTGGGACACAATTGTGAAGTGGAACGAAATCTATTGGATTTTTCAAACTTTTTTAACTAATAAAAAAATGAAAAAGTGGGGCGTGCAAAATTATTCGGCCCCCTTGCGTTAATACTTTGTAGAGCCACCTTTTGCTGTGATTACAACTGCAAGTCGCTTGGGGTATGTCTCTATCAGTTTTGCACATCGAGAGACTGAAATTCTTGCCCATTCTTCCTTGCAAAACAGCTCGAGCTCAGTGAGGTTGGATGGAGAGCGTTTGTGAACAGCAGTTTTCAGCTTTTTCCACAGATTCTCGATTGGATTCAGGTCTGGACTTTGACTTGGCCATTCTAACACCTGGATACGTTTATTTGTGAACCATTCCTTTGTAGATTTTGCTGTATGTTTGGGATCATTGTCTTGTTGGAAGATAAATCTCCGTCCCAGTTTCAGGTCTTTTGCAGACTCCAACAGGTTTTCATCCAGAATGGTCCTGTATTTGGTTGCATCCATCTTCCCCTCAATTTTAACCATCTTCCCTGTCCCTGCTGAAGAAAAGCAGGCCCAAACCATGATGCTGCCACCACCATGTTTGACAGTGGGGATGGTGTGTTGAGGGTGATGAGCTGTGTTGCTTTTATGCCAAACATATAGTTTTGCATTGTGGGCAAAAAGTTCGATTTTGGCTTCATCTGACCAGAGCACCTTCTTCCACATGTTTGGTGTGCCTCCCAGGTGGCTTGTGGCAAACTTTAGACGGACTTTTTATGGATATGCCACTCTTCCATAAAGGCCAGATTTGTGCAGTGTACGACTGATTGTTGTCCTATGGACAGACTCTCCCACCTCAGCTGTAGTTCTCTGCAGTTCATCCAGAGTGATCATGGGCCTCTTGGCTGCATCTCTGATCAGTTTTCTCCTTGTCCGAGCTGAAAGTTTAGAGGGACGGCCAGGTCTTGGTAGATTTGCAGTGGTCTGATATTCCTTCTATTTCAAAATGATCGCTTGCATAGTGCTCCTTGGGATGTTTAAAGCTTGGGAAATCTTTTTGTATCCAAATCCGGCTTTAAACTTCTCCACAACAGTATTACGGACCTGCCTGGTGTGTTCCTTGGTCTTCATGATGCTCTCTGCGCTTTCAACAGAACCCTGAGACTATCACAGAGCAGGTGCATTTATACAGAGACTTGATTACACACAGGTGGATTCTATTTATCACCATCAGTCATTTAGGACAACATTGGATCAGAGATCCTCGCTGAACTTCTGGAGTGAGTTTGCTGCACTGAAAGTAACGGGGCCAAATAATTTTGCACGCACCACTTTTCAGTTTTTTATTTGCTAAAAAAGTTTAAATTATCCAATAGATTTCGTTCCACTTCACAATTGTGTCCCACTTGTTGGTGATTCTTCACAAAAAATAAAAATGTTATATGTTTATGTTTGAAGCCTGAAATGTGGCAAAAGGTTGAAAAGTTCAAGGGGGCTGAATACTTTCGCAAGGCACTGTGTGTATATATATATATATATATATATATACACATAACACAGTATATCAGTATATGTAACATATTTCCTGCAACAGCTACTCCAATCCACTACCAGAGGAAGCAGAAGTAACAAGCATGTGTTGCTCACTCGTCCCATAGAAAATGCATCACTTGACTTCTCTTCAGCTCCTTCTAGTGGTGGCCAGGAGCAGATGCTGGAGGATTGCAAATTACTTTTTTTAAAGCGGTTTTGTACAGAAAATTGCAAGTTCATCTTATTCAAATGGCTTTGGAACATAGATGCAGTTATGACCATTGAAATAAAATAATATGCAGTATTTACCTTTTATTTTTAATGTTTATGCCGACTTCCGGGCTTTCTTCCCGTGAGAGTAGGCGTGTTTATCGGCTTCGCAATGGTCCCTGGGAACTTTTTTAGCTATTTCCCAGGAATCAGTGGGGGACACAGTCATGCCGAAATCTCGTGAGATTTCGGAGGGAGGACGCCGGTCACGTGACGAGGGCATGTCCGAAATTGCCATTTTGAAAGTGGGCAGGCAGCTCTATCTGCCATTACCACTATAGCACACGAGGCAAGAGGAAGGAAAACAAAGAAGACACTCAATGAGCATGTGCGAGATGGAGTGGTGGATGCTGGGAGCTCAGCGTCATTGCATCCAGGAAGTAAATGCCTGTGGGCTTCAAACGCCCACAGTGAAAATGGAAACCGCCGGACTGCTTTTTTAAAAGTTTTCCTTAGCAATGAAATCGTCACGCAGATCGTGACTGCAAAGACACCGTAGGAATCGCCCACCAGTGACACAGGTAAAAAAAAAAAAAAAACGGCAGCGGAATCCTGCTTTAAGCAGGGCGAAAGGACAAACGGTAGCAAATAAGCGAGAATAAACCAATTTAAATTGGAAGTCCACCCACCGCTGCAAAGATTAGAAGACAGCAGCTGCTGACTTTTAATAATCAGACACTTACCTGTCCTGGCATCCAGCGATGTCAGCACCGCAGCTGATTTTTCCATCAGCTGTCGTGTGCTGCTGCCTCCATTGCGAGTAAGGGAATCTGGCAGTGCATGAGCGAGGCACCACTCCTCTCTCCTACTGGCCCGGCGGCTGGGGAAGGAGGAGGGAGCCCCATGGTGACGTCAATACCCGTGGCTGAGGCTCCAGGAAGTGGGGACAGCATACCTGTGAAAGACAGGTATCCTGCCCCCCCTCCCCCCCAAAGGGTGCGAAATGTGGCACCGGAGGGGGGAAGGAGTACAATGAGCAGAAGTTCCCCTTTTGGGTGGAACTCTGCTTTAAGACTCTTTTACACTGGGTGACAGGTCTGTTAGCGTTAAAGCGCCTCTTTAAACCTCCGCTAGCGGCAAAAGAAGGGGTTAAAAGTACCCATGTTGCGGCGCTTCCGATGTGCTTTTCAGATGCTTCGGAAGCGCTGCCCATTTATTCCAATGGGCAGCAGTGGTGTAGAAGCGTTGTATACATCGCTTCTACACTGCCCCAAACATGATGCTTGCAGGACTTTTTTCCCGTCCTGCAAGCACACAGCCCCAGTGTGAAAGCACTCAAGCTTTCACACTGGGGAGGCATGAAATGCAGTTTTCAGGCACTTTACAGGTGCTATTTTTAGTGCTAAAATGCCTGAAAACTGCCTCAGTGTGAAAGGGGGTCTAAGTGGTTTCTGGCTATGTGTAACGATCCTAATCTTGAGCAAAGTACAACCTTTCTGCTCAGCTAAGTAAAACATTACATTAATATTAAATAATTGGACCTGATGCTAGGCTTTCTTCAAATATGGGTTGGTTGCGGTTCTTGACAAATGGATCTAGGCCTTTCATAAAACGAAAAGAAATGAGCAAGTAGTCCAACAGGAATGGGACACACCCAACTTGAGAAGTTTACGTTAGCAAAAGAAAAAAATAAGACAAATAATCAATTCAATACTCCATATAACCTTAATTCTTGACAATGAAGTCATAACCAGTAAAAAATTGCCAACCAACACATTTTGGGGGTCAAACAATTCCCTTTATTCAGGGCTGAGATTTGGTTACTAATGTTCCTGATATGGACTGTGTTACAATCTCCTAAATAGGTATAATAGCTTAAACTAAAAGTGTACAGAGCTAAATGGATGTGAATGGGTATTGCTGGCAACTCCATTGCACAGCCCTTGAGCTACGTCCTGATGAAGGGGGGTTTCTTGACCCCAGATACACATTGGTTAACATTTTTCTATTAGCTGTGACTTCATTGTCAAGAATAAGGGTTATAGGGACTTTTGAATGAATCATTTGGTGCTTTGTTTCTTCTGTTCACAAAGACATTACATAACAATTACTTCCAGGCCAATGACCACAAGTGTATAGCACATTCTTCCCATTGACCATCACACTTATGTATCATGTGTTATTTTTCCGTAAAAAAAAAATCTCAGCGCCAACTATACTGCACATGTTATAACAGCCTTTCTCAACCTTTTCAACACAGAGGAAGCCTTGAAATAACTTTCCGGGCTCTGAGAACCCCTGCTAAAAATGACTATATCTACAATTCATGATACATAAGTGTGATGGTCAGTGGGAAGAATGCTCTATACCCTTGTGGTCATTGGGAAGATTTATCTCCTTATAGATAATTTTGGGACCTAGTTTTGATATCAGTCCACAAATCTGTCTACTAGACGCAAAATTGGGTGTTCTCTTCATAAGAATCTGTTTACAATAGTGAAGATTACTGTACTGTAATGTACTGTATTAAGTCTCTCTACTTGTTAGTTTTATTTTATCACAACAGATGTATTACACTCTTATGCCCCATACACACAAGCAGAATTTCTAACAGAAAAAGTCAGACGGGAGCTTTTCATCGTATATTCTGACTATGTGCATGCCCCATCGGACTTTTTACGTTGAAAATTCTGACGGACCTAGAAAGAGAACATGCTCTATATTTTTCCGAAGGAACCAATTCCTATTGGGAAAACCGCTCGTCTGTATGCTGTTCCAATGTACCAAAAACGATGCATGCTCTGAAGTACGAGACGGTAGCTATTGGCTACTGGCTATTGAATTGAAAAATTCAGTTTTCTAGTACCGTCATACATGTTGTACGTCACCGCTTTCTTGACGGTTGGACTTTGGTGTGACGGTGTGCATGCAAGACAGCTTGAGAGGAATTCCGTTGGAACTCCGTCAGAAAAACCTTCAGAGTATATTACGACGGCAAAACCGGTCATGTGTACGGGGCATTAGATGTGGGTAATTAATTTAGTGCTCCAACTGTGTTTTCATTGGTATCATCTGTTGGTGCATAATATGGCACCAGGGATGTAGCTAAAAGCAGATCATTCAGGTATTTAAGATACCTTGTTAGGTCCCTAAAAATATAAAAGCAGCATTACCCTGCAAAGGCAGAAACAGTAAACTCACGTCAGGTGGCCTCTGTTTCCTACCACCCCATCCCTCAATTATGTCTCCGTAATCTTCAGCGTTTCACACTCCCATGAGTGTCAGATGCCTGTCCCTCGCCATGGTTTCTTACTCTGATCCTTACATCTTTACAGAGTTCAGCAGTGATGTAGGAGTCAAGGGATGGAATCACAGTGGGGTGGCGTACAAAGGCCTTCAACACACCTGGGAAAACGTGAATGAGGCTTATAAAGGCTGCATCACAAAGTGGGAGGTAGGACAGAGGAGCTTCCAGAGTGGTGAGCATACTGCTTTTTATGTCGCAGGCTACTTCCCTGTTTTTTTCCATCTTTAGAGACCTCATAGGGTCTGTTTAAAGTAGTCGTTCTCAAATAGGGTTCCTTCTGAGGTTGCTAGGGGTTCCTTGAGCAGTGGGCAATTTCAGCATCATGGATAAGTAACTACTGACACCAGTGATCTTTATCTGTAAGGGGGAGGGATTCTTCCAACTGATCACAAATGTAAGGAGCATTCCTTCCACTGGCCATTACACTAATGTGCCATAAGCAGTTGATAAATGTAGGTATTAGCAGAGGTGTTCTGACACTGAAAAATTATTTCCAGAGTTCCTCCATGTTAATAAATTTAAGAAAGGCTGCTTTAAAGTACGAAAACCACCCAAGCACTATAGGAAGGAGCACCATATTTGCATGCAGACCCATCCTAGGTAACACCCAGTTGTGATGCTGAGCCTTCGTTATTGACAGAACTGAAATCCAATGACTGAAAAGAATGCGTCAGGGAAAGCGAGGCTGGGAAGAAAGAACCAGATAACGTTGGACCTCCTCCAGTCCAGAAATGAGGTGGGCACTATTTGACTTGCTGTGGCTCCCATTGTACATTGTGGGACCCAACATGTCATGCTTCAAAATTGCGCCCACTCGTGGAATGGCATCAAACTTTTACCCTCAAAAATCTCCATAAGCGACATAAAAAAAATTCTACAGGTTGCATGTTTTGCGTTACAGAGGAGGTCTATGGCTAGAATTATTGTTCTCGCTCTACCGATTTCGGCAATACCTCACATGTGTTGTTTGACTACCGTTTTCATATGCGGGCGCTACTCACGTATGCGTTCGCTTCTGCGTGCAAGCTCGTCAGCAATGGGGTGTTTTAAAAAAATATATATCTTATTTATTTTACGTGATTTTATTTATTTTTACACTGTTTTAAAAAAAAAAATGGATCACTTTTATTCCTATTACAAGGAATGTAAACATCCCTTGTAATAGAAAAAAGCATGACAGGTCCTCTTAAATATGAGATCTGGGGTCAAAAAGTCCTCAGATCTCATATTTGGACTTAAATGCAATAAAAAAATAAAAAAATGTCATTTGAAGAAATTACATTGAAAAAAATGTACCTTTAAGAGGTATGGGTGGAGGTGACGTTTTGATGTTGCTTCCGCCCTCCTATGGTATAGAGACGAGTGGGGGCTATCTTAGCCTCACTTGTCTCCATACCCAGCAGTGTGCAGGACCCGATTGCCTCCGCCGCTACCGACAGCTCCGGGAAGCGGCGGAGGGGGGGTGGAACCTCTCCCGCCACCGATAACGATGATCTTGCGGCAAACCCGCCACGGAAACCACCATTATCATAAACAGGACCACCTCCTGTAAAGAGGGATATCTCGGTTGTGGCAGCAGCTGCTGCCGTTACCGAGATATCCCTCTTCAAAATACCGACGTATATGTACATGATGCGGTCCTTAAGTAATTAGGGGGTTTGGTAAGGGGTGTGTCCCATGCCTGCATACTTTTGGTGATAGGCGTCCCTCATTCGCATCTCAAAAAGTTGGGAGGTATGCTAATGAAAACCTCCAGGGTCAGAGATAGCTGACATCAGTGGCGGCTGGTGAAGTTTTCGGATGGGGGGGGGGGCGCAAGATCCCGCACCTCCATGTTTGGTCCCTCCCACTTCTCATAAACCACACCCCTTATAAAAATTCCCCCACTCCGTCCCCTGTATTCCACTTGCTTCCACTCATAGTGTCAGGAGTATACAGATCAGCATCACAGATCATGGTATATAGTGCAGATTTACAGATCGGCGGAAAACAAACAGAAAAATGACACTGTTAGTTTAGTGTAAGTTTAAGAGATAGGTATGGCTGCCAAATCCAAGTTTCTATTTCATCAAATGTAACCTCATTGTGTACATCATATGCAGACTCACTATGCCCATAATGAGGGGTTCCCCCATGCCTGTGCTGAGTTCCCGGGTCTGTACACCTGCTGTGTCCACTATGAGGGGCTCCCACCCTCCCTGTGTTGAGTTCCCGGGTCTGTACACCCGCTGTTCTCATTATGAGGGATTCCCACCATCCCTGTGCTGAGTTCTCGGGTCTGTACACCCACTATGCCCATAAAGAGGGGTTCCCACCATCCCTGTGCAGAGTTCCCGGGTCTGTACACCTGCTGTGTCCACTATGAGGGGCTCCCACCATCCCTGTGCTGAGTTCCTGGGTCTGTACATGCGCTGTGCTTATTATGAGGGGTTCCCACCATCCCTGTGCTGAGTTCTCGGGTCTGTACACCCACTGTGCCCATTATGAGTGGTTCCCACCATCCCTGTGCAGAGTTCCCGAGTCTCTAAACCCACTGTGCTTATTATGAGCTGTTCCCACCATCCCTATGATGTGTTCGTGGCTGGCTTTTATACTGGCAATAGACTTCAGAGAACAAGTATACAGGGTACATTATGTAGTCAACCTGATCACCACATTTTTCAAGCTGTTCTGGATCTATGTTTATTCAATATTGTCATGCGAAAAACACAGCCAGAAATTTTCAGTTTATCTTGGAAAAACAATAACGATCGGTTGTTATTTTGGGGCATTTCTCTTTAGATTGCACACTTGAAAGGAAGTATAGACTAGGGGTCTCCAAACTATGGCATGAGAACCACATCCGACGAACTACAAGATTTTACCCAGTCTGCATCATATACCAGGCTGCACATTATATACAGGGCTCTGAACATCATACAGTGGTGTGAAAAAGTGTTTGCCCCCTTCCTCATTTTCTGTTCCTTTGCATGTTTGTCACACTTAAGTGTTTCGGAACATCAAACCAATTTAAACAATAGTCAAGGACAACACAAGTAAACACAAAATGCAATTTGTAAATGAAGGTGTTTATTATTAAAGGTGAAAAAAAATCCAAACCATCATGGCCCTGTGTGAAAAAGTGATTGCCCCCCTTGTTAAAACATACTATAACTGTGGTTGTCCACACCTGAGTTCAATTTCTCTAGCCACACCCAGGCCTGATTATTGCCACACCTGTTCACAATCAAGGCATCACTTAAATAGGAGCTGCTTGACACAGTAAGGTCCACCAGAAGATCCTTAAAAGCTACACATCATGCCGAGACCCAAAGAAATTCAGGAACAATTGAGAAAGAAAGTAATTGAGATCTATCAGTCTGGAAAGGGTTATAAAGCCATTTCCAAAGCTTTGGGAATCCAGCGAACCACAGTGAGAGCCATTATCCACAAATGGCGAAAAGATGGAACAGTGGTGAACCTTTCCAGGAGTGGCCGGCCGCCCAAAATTACCCCAAGAGCGCAGCGACGACTCATCCAAGAGGTCACAAAAGACCCCACAACAACGTCCAAGGAACTGCAGACCTCACTTGCCTCAGTTAAGGTCAGCGTTCATGCCTCCACCATCAGGAAAAGACTGGGCAAAAATGGCCTGCATGGCAGAGTTCCAAGGAGAAAACCACTGCTGAGCAAAAAGAACATCAAAGCTCGTCTCAATTTCTCCACAACACATCTTGATGATCCCCAAGACTTTTGGGACAACATTCTGTGGACCGATGAGACAAAAGTGGAACTCTTTGGAAGGTGTGTGTCCAAGTATATCTGGCGTAGAAGGAACACTGCATTTCATAAAAAGAACATTATACCAACAGTAAAATATGGTGGTGGTAGTGTGATGGTCTGGGGCTGTTTTGCTGCTTCAGGACCTGGAAGACTTGCCGTGATAAAAGGAACTATGAATTCTGCTGTCTACCAAGAGATCCTGAAGGAGAATGTCCGACCACCTGTTCGTGTACTCAAGCTGAAACGAACTTGGGTTCTGCAGCAGGACAATGATCCTAAACACACCAGCAAGTCCACCACCGAATGGCTGAAGAAAAACAAAATGAAGACTTTGGAGTGGCCTAGCCAAAGTCCTGACCTGAATCCTATTGAGATGTTGTGGTATGACCTTAAAAAGGCCGTTCATGCTCGAAAACCCTCTAATGTAACTGAATTAGGACAATTCTGCAAAGATGAGTGGGCCAAAATTCCTCCAGGACGCTGTAAAAGCCTCATTGCACGTTATCGCAAACGCTTGGTTGCAGTTGTTGCTGCTAAGGGTGGCCCAACCAGTTATTAGGTTTAGGGGGCAATCACTTTTTCACACAGGGCCATGATGGTTTGGATTTTTCACCTTTAATAATAAACACCTTCATTTACAAATTGCATTTTGTGTTTACTTGTGTTGTCCTTGACTATTGTTTAAATTGGTTTGATGTTCCGAAACACTTAAGTGTGACAAACATGCAAAGGAACAGGAAATGAGGAAGGGGGCAAACACTTTTTCACACCACTGTATACCAGGCTGTACATTATACACAGGGCTCTGCACATCATATACCAGGCTGCACATTATACACAGGGCTCTGCACATCATATACCAGGCTGTACATTATACACAGTGTTCTGCACATCATATACCAGGCTGTACATTATATACCAGAACATGCAACAGACAAACAATTTGTGAGAACATGTGAGCACCGTTAAAGTCTATGGGACACGAAAGTGAAAAATCTATTTAAAAGGCTTATATGCCAGTTAATGCCATGAAAATTGTTTGGGGACCTGATACTGCCCCAGGGGGCGTGTATTAATGCAAAAAAAAGTTATTAAAACAGATGTTTTTTTCAGGACTGCACTGTATACACTGCAGAAAAATTGGGCCTTAGGTGTTGGTGGTGCCAGGACACTGTAACCCCTCACAGTTATCCCTGCTGGTAAATATTATTTCAAATATTGTAATTACATGCTACTGTTAAACAAGGACAGAACAATTGGGCCTTGGGTGTTGGTGATGCTAGAACACTGTAACCCCTCACAGTTACTCTTGTTGGGTGCAGGAACGGGCCCCGCTGTTAAATATTATTTCAAAAATTGTAATTACATGACTCTGTTAAACAGGTGCAGAAAAATTGGGCCTTAGGTGTTGGTGGTGGCAGAACACTGTAATGCCTCACAGTTACTCTTGTTGGGTGCAGGAATGGGCACTGCTGTTCAACATTATTTAAAAATTTTTAATTATATGCCCCAGTCAAACAGGTGCAGAAAAATAGGGCCTTGGGCCTTGGGTGTTGGTGGTGCCAGAACACTGTAACCCCTCACAGTAACTCTTGTTGGGTGTAGGAACGGCCCTGCTGTTAAATATTATTTTGAAAATTTGAATTACATGTTCCTGTTAAACAGGGGTATAAAAATTGGGGCTTGGGTGTTGGTGGTGGCCTAAACCAAAAATATTGTTGGAAGCTAGCATCATCAAGATTCAGGCATATTATAGGCAGCATAGGCAGTCTTCAAGAGATCCCAGATCCATAGAAAATTCAATCAGTTACATCAGCATCGGGTGCTTGATAACGGCTGATCCAGGACCGATTCATTTTTTTTAAATGTGAGCCTATCAGCGGAGTCTGTGGACAGGCGCACTGTTTGATCCATTGCAAACTCTCCATCAGCAGTGAATGTGCATTCAGAAAGCACGCTCGATGTAGGACAGGCCAGTAGCTCTATTGCATTTCGAGCAAGTTCTGGCCTGCCTGTGGTCCATCTTCAAGATCCAGTAACCCAGTGGATGCTCTGTTGGAAAGGTCTCAAAGTCTGCTCTTGCCTCTAGATATTCCTGCACCATATAATGCAGACACCGGCAATGGTTGCTTGAACCTATCAGACCTTGGCGCTGAGGAATGAAAAATTGTTTAAAGGCATCAGTCAGCCGGCCACCTTCTCCATCGCTCTTCCTCTGACTGAATGAAGCCTCAGAAACACGTTGTCCAGCACCAGTAAATGGTAACCTCCCAGGGTCTGCAAAGGCGTTACACAAACTTTTCTTCAAGGCTTCCTGAAGATGTTTCATCCTCTGCTCCCTCTGCGAAGGCAAGGTGAGATCTGTAACCCTTGTAACGTGGATTGGGTTGCCAGCCAGTAATGATCCCTCTCCTTGAAACCACAACTCTTTTTGCAGGCTTTGCAGAATCAGGGAGGCCATGCAGCGTAAGTTTGCAGAGGCATTCGATTCTGTGTCCTCTGGGTCACTAAGGATGACATTATCAGGAACTACCCCCTCTCAGCCACATACAACTTTGGGTTTCTGGGGACTGAAAACCATCCCTTGAAGACTGCTGCATGTTATCCTCTAAATCCATGCTGACAATTCTCCTCCTCCTCCTCTTCTTCCTGTGTGTTTGGCAGCCCCGCAAAAATGCTATCTGCATAAAGGGGGCCTTGAGAGTCCTCCTCCTCCTCCCGCTGTTCTGCCTCAAGTGCCCTATCCGTGATTCCACAAACTGTGTGCTCCAGCAAGAAGACTAGAGTGGCAGTGTTACTGATGCATGCATTGTTGCTGCTCACCATCCTTGTGGCCTCCTCAAATGGTGACAGGACAGTGCATGCATCCTTGATCAGTAGCCACTGGCGTGGCAAAAAGAAGCCAAGTTCCCCTGACCCTGTCCTGGTGCCATACTCACACAGGTACTCATTGATGGCCCTCTGCTGTGTGTGCAGCTGCTGCAGCATTGCCAATGTTGAGTTCCACCTGGTGGGCATGTCAGAAATTAGGTGGTTGGTGGGCAGGTTAAATTCCCTTTGAACGTCAGCCAGCCGAGCACTGGCATTGTATGACCTTTGGAAATGACCACAGACTTTTCTCTGCTGCCTCAGGAGATCTTGTGAGCACTGGGTACCTGGTCAAGAAACACTGCACCAGTAAATTCAGGCGTGTGCCAAGCATGGAACATGGGTCAAGTGTCCCTGTCGGAGGGTGGATAGAAGGTTGGTGCCATTGTTGCATACAACCATTCCTGGCTGAATGGTTGAAGCTGGCATGATGTCAACCACCTCTGAGCCTGCCCCTGTAGAGCTGACAGAATCTCTACCCCAGTATGGATCCTGTCCCCTAGGCAGACCAACTGAAGCACCGCATGGCATCTTTTAGACTGACTGCTTGCATAGCCCCTTGAGTGCTTACGAAGCACTGCTGGTTCAGAGGACAATTCTGCAGAAGAGGCCATAGAGGAAGAAGAAGAGGAGGGAGAGGAGCTTACAGATGTGTGTCACATACCTGGTGATGGAGCCTGATATGCAGAGGACGGCCTCTCTTACAACTCTGACTTGGAGCCCCTGATAGAGCTGACAGGAAGCACTGAGATGCAGAGTCGCACGAGTGCCTAGCGGGATCGCTGAACCTGGAGCTGGATCGGAGCACTCGGCCGGGCTGTAAAGGTGTCTGTAGGAATCCCAGAGCAGTGGTAGGCAGGTAGCTGGAACAAGTAGACAACCGGTCCTCACAGGCAGGAGTGCAGATGCAGCAGAAGGGATGGTGGCACCCTCAAGGCAGATAGAAGGCAGGTACAGGCAGGCCGGGTCATACACAACGGGCACGTCAGGAACAGGGGCTGAAGCAGAAGCGGAATCAGATTACAGGCCGGGTCATCAACAGGCTGTCAGCGGAGAGGCAGAAGGAGCAGGCAGGTGCGGAGCGGGGGACAAGCCGGGGTCGGATGCAGGCAGGAAACAATGACATCCTGACAGGGGCAGATGTAACAGGTCATCTTCTTCTGCAGCCATCTTGGGTGCTGGCATGCCCTTCCTGACATGAAGATGTAACAGGTCGTCTTCTTCGGCAGCCATCTTGGGTGCTGGCATGCCCTTCCTGACACTGCCCCTCCTCAAAGGGCAGCCTCCGGATGCCCAACTTGGCCCACTTGTCAGGATGGGGGTTTTTAAAAGCTTGAACCAAATTTTGGGCATGGATATTACCTTCAAGTTCCCAGGACTTGCCCTCTGGCCCATATCCTTTCCATTTTATCAGGAACTGGATCTGATTTCTTCTCTTCCTGCAGTATAAGATTATTATTATACAGGATTTATATAGCGCCAATAGTTTGCGCAGCGCTTTACAACATGATTGTTTCTACCTCAAACTCTTCCTCCCCATCAATAATTGCATGTTCAGGCAGGCCAGAACTTCGTCCTGGAAAGGGATCAAGAATGGCAGGTTTCAACAAGGTTATGTGGAACACAGGGTGGATTCTAAATGACTCAGGCAACTCTAATTCATACACAACCTCATTGATCCATCTCTTCACCGGAAAGGGTCCTATAAATTTAGGGCTCCGTTTCTTCGAGGGACAGGCCAGTTTCAAATTAGTAGTTGCTAGCCACACTTGGTCACCAGGGTTCAAGATCAATTCTCCCCTGTCTTGGCCATTATTTCCTGTAGCAGTTTGTTATCGGCGTTGAAGAAATGTATAGTTTCAGAAACAGCTGGTACAGGGGAATCTGGAATTGTATTAGACAAAAAAGAAGGGTGGAAACCGTAGTCTGCAAAAAATGGAGATTGCTTTGTAGCAGAGTGTACTGAATTGTTATAAGAAAACTTGGCCAGGGGAAGCAGAGAAGCCCAATCGTCTTGAGAAAATGAGGAGAAATATCGCAGTTACTGTTTGAGGGTTTGATTAGTCCTCTCTGTTTGCCCATTCGTTTGTGGGTGTTATGCAGAAGAAAATGAAAGTTCAATCCTGAAGTGAATCACATAAGGCTCTCCAGAATCTGGATGTAAACTGCACCCCATGGTCGGACACAATATTGGCCGGAAATCCCATGAAGCCTTACGATTACGATGTGGCAGATTTACCACCAGTTTTTTGAAGGCGTGATGGCAAGACAAACTCCAACACTGAACCCTGTCCTGCATCATTCCCAGCTGCCAGCAGAGTTACCCAGTGCATCGTGAAGGAAAGATAACGTCCCAGCCCATGCCTGCTGGACCATGAGTTAGCAGTGATATGAACCTTGCTGCTGACCGCCCTGTCTAACGAAGCCAAAACTTTGCTTTCCACATGAATGTAGAGAGCTTGAATGGCCTTACGTGAAAAAAAAATTGTTTTTGAACCTGCCACTATGGTACAGCACATTCTACAAATTCCCGAAAGGGGGCAGAGTCTACCAGCTGAAAAGGCAGCAGTTGCAGTGCTAGCAATTTGGCCAAGCTAGCATTTAGACGCTAAGCATGTGGATGACTGGGACAGCATTTTTTTTTACGATTCAGAACTGGGATAGCAAAATTGGCCTGCTGAAACCAACTGGTGGTGTACTGCTAGCAGATTGGCTGCAAGTACTTGTGGCACCTATTGCTATACCTTCATTCCTCTCAGTGCAGGTTTTTGACAGTACTGGAGGTATAGTAAGGTTTGAGATCCCAGATGAGGAGCAAGGAGAAGTTCACCTTTTTCTATGGTGTGGGTGTTTCAGGTGATGTTGCCAATGGACTGCATGACAGGTCGTCATATGTCTTGTCAAGCATGTCGTGCTCAAGTGGCTGCTGTTCTGGCCACAGTTGATCCACCTCAGACATAGATTGTAAACAGCAACAGTGCTATTTACTGCACACATGTCGAAAAAAGCCCACACCAAGGAAATTTTGCAAGTCAGTGGGGAGTCAGCAGTGCCCTGCACCTGTGGAGCTCTGTGGTGTGATGCAATAGGGTGGCTGCCTCGTTGGAGTTGTGCCTCCTTCTCCTCCCTTTCCTCCTGTCTTCTCTCAGGCACCCAAGTACAGTCAGTGTCCTTGTGACCTCATCATTCCCTCCCTTCTCGTCACTGGAGCAAATTTGGCAGTATACTGCAGCAGGGGGAACATGACTGCCAGTTTCTTGTCCTTCTCTCTAGGCTCACGTTAGACCCTTCCTCAACCTGGGAACCAACATCGAAGCCTTCAATTTGCTGTGCATCCTCCAGCAGCATGTAGCTGACAATATGGTCGAAAAGTTCTGGTGACTCCTCTATGCATGATGGGGAGGCTATGGAAGGAGTTACTGTGGACAAAGAGCCGGTGTAATAGGCCGCTTTGGCAGCTGCGTTGGAAGGAAAACTACAATGAGCTTGGGTGACAGATGATGAGGAGGATGAGGATGGTTTTGTTATCCACTCCACTATCTCTTCTGCATGTTGTGGCTCAATAACATGGCCAGCAGCAGAAAAAAAGGACAAGCGTGACCTGCCTGCAGAGGATGAACCATGACCATCACTGTTCACTGTAGACACAGAGGCTGCTTTCCCTCTTTTAATGGCCTGTGAGAATCTGCCTCTCCTTGGTGGCCTTCCAGACATGATGGGGATTTTTTTTTTGTTTCATTTGTTTTTATTGAAATAAGTGTAAAATCTTACAGTACAACAAGCATCCAAACATGAAGTATCCCAAAGGGGAATTGAACAAGATATGCAAGGAGCCAAGATTGATTCAAAAATTCACAAAACTTGTTGCACAAAACATTGAAATGAAATATGAAGTATTTTTTAGGTGTATAGTCGCCAAAAAGGTGGGACAGGCAAAGTAAAGAAATAATATGTAAAGAAATAATAATAATAAAATAATAATATTAAAATAACAAAGCAGTACAACATTAAATTGAACAATGAAACATTTGTTCGGTAGCAGAATTTGGTCTGAACAAAGACATTTTAGCATATCAGCAATTTTTTTCTAACGCCACACTACACTGTATTATATACTGTACACCAACTGCACTTTATTAGAAACTGTACACCCGCCTGAAGTGTATTATACTGTAGACCACCAAATGCACTGTATATATAGTCTACACTGAATGCAGAATATATACAGTTGTGCTCATGAGTTTACATACCCTGGCAGAATTTATGAGCAGCTTCCTGGCTGATGACTGCAAATGTTCCTCCAGTATTTTTTGATAATACTGCATTCATCTTGCCATCAATTTAGACCAAATTTCCTGTGTCTTTGTAGCTCACACACCCACACACACACACACATCAGTGATCCACCTCCGTGTTTCACAGTAGGAATGGAGTACCTTTCATCGTAGGCCTTGTTCACTCCTCTCCAAATGAAGCATTTATGATTGTGGCCAAAAAGCAAAATTTAGGTCTCATCACTCCAAATGACTTTGTGCCAGAAGGTTTGAGGCTTGTCTCTGTGCTGTTTGGCGTATTGTAAGTTAGATACTTTGTGACATTTGCGTAGTAATGGCTTTTTTCTGGTGACTCGATCATGCAGCCCATCTTTTTTCAAGTGCTTCCTTATTGTGCATCTTCGTACAGCCACACCAGATGTTTTCAGAGTCCTGTATTTCTCCTGTTTTATACAGTTCAACTACCTTTTGCTTTCCCCATGACTTTCCCCATGACTCAGAATCCAGAAATGTCAGTGCATCACTGAATGAACGATTCAAGGGTCTGTCAGGAGTCCAGAAACTCATTGACCTTTTAGGCCGGGCTCACACTAGTGTGACACAACACTTGTCCTACTTTGGAGCTTATCGGAATCTGGGAGCCCCCTTTAATAAGGGAGCCCCAGATCCCAACCCCCCCCCATGTGAATGAGTATGGGGTACATCGTACCCCTACCCATTTACCTGGGGGGAAAAAAGTGTCAATAAAAAAAACACACTAGACATGTTTTTAAAGTAATTTATTAGGCAGCTATGGGGGTCTCTTCCGACTTTTCCGCACTCTCCAGCCCTCCATTTTTGGGCCTCAAGATAGGCCACCAGTAGATTAGGATTTATCAATTTTTAGATGTATACCATAGTTTCTGATTAAATATCACCAAAAGAAAGCTCTAGTTTTGTGAACAAAATGATAAAAATTTAGTTTTGCTACAATGTTGCGTGACTGCGCAATTATTATTCAAAGTGCGAAAGCGCTGAAAGCTGAAAACTGGCCTGGGCAGGAAGGGGGCCTGTATTGAAGTGGTTAAAGGACAACTTTACCTTTTACTAAAGCTGTTCTTTACAAAAATTCCCCTCCACTCCTCTGAGTGTAGCCAATCCAATAAGGTGAGTAATTGGAACCTTGTTAGAGAAAACATGACTGGATCATGGAGAAATGTAAGTACTGTCTTTGATGGGATGCATATAATGGGGTGGAGGGATATTTTAACCACTTACAGACCGGACCATTTTGCTGGTCAAAGACCAGACCACTTTTTGCGATTCGGCACTGCGTCGCTTTAACTGACAATTGCGCGGTTGTGCGACGTGGCTCCCAAACAAAATTGATGTCCTTTTTTTTCCACAAATAGAGCTTTCTTTTGGTGGTATTTGATCACCCCTGCAGTTTTTATTTTTTGCGCTATAAACAAAAATAGAGCAACAAATTTGAAAAAAAAAAACGCATTATTTTTTACTTTTTGTTATAATAAACATCCCCCAAAAATATATAAAAAAACAATTTTTTTCCCTCAGTTTAGGCCGATATGTATTCTTCTACATATTTTTGGTAAAAAAAAAAAAAATCGCAATAAGCGATTATTGATTGGTTTGCGCAAAAGTTATAGCGTTTACAAGATAGGGATAGTTTTATAGCATTTTTATTAATAATTTATAATTTTTTTTTACTAGTAATGGCGGCGATCAGCGATTTTTATTGTGACTGCGACATTGTACGGGACCCATCGGACATTTTTGACACATTTTTGGGACCATTGTCATTTATACAGTAATCACTGCTATATAAATGCAGTGATTCCTGTGTAAATGACACTGGCAGTGAAGGGGTTAATCAGTGGGTGGCAGTGTAGGGGTTAAGTGTTCCTAGGGGTGTGTTACTAACTGTGGGGGGGTTGGGCTTTCATTTAGTGAACACTGATCTCTGCTCCAATCACATGGAGCAGAGATCAGCGTCACTAGTTGCTAGGCAGAATGGAGAAATGCTGTTTACACGGCATTTCCTCCATTCAGCCGTCCCGTGAGACGATCGCGGGTATGAATGCGGCGATCGAGTCCGCGGGTCCCGCGACCGGACTCACGGGGGTCCCGACCAGCGCGGGAGCGCACCGCCGGCAGCGCTCTCCCGATGGCAGGGCGGCATTGAAGATTGGACGTACCTGTACGCCAATATGCCTGCCCGTGCCATTCTGTCGACGTACATCGTTCGTGCGCTGGTCCGGAACGGGTTAAAAGACAACCCTAATAAGTCCGCTTTCACACAGGGCTCTATGGGAGATCGGATGAAATCGGATCCGCCTGTCTGTTTTCATCCTCCAGATGGATGGAAAATAGGGTCTCCATCCCTCTGGATTTGACGGACTGGATCGGATAGAGGCAGATATCAGTGGACATGTCACAGCTGACATCCATCGCTCCATAGAGGTGAATGGAGCGTCCAATCAGGTCCGTCTGAAAAACAGACAGGCAGACCTGATCGGACAGCATGTGTGAAAGGGACCTAAAGGTAAAGCTGGCCTTTACGTACCGCTTCAGCCCGGAAGGTTTTACCCCCTTCATGACCAGGCCATTTTTTGAGATATAGCACCGTATTACTTTAACTGACAATTGCGTGGTCGTACGACGCTGTACCCAAATCAAATTGATGTTCTTTTTTTCCCACAAATAGAGATTTTTTTTGGTGGTATTTGGTCACCTCTGTGGTTTTTATTTTTTGCGCTATAAACAAAAAAAGAGTGGCAATTTAAAAAAAAAAAAACAATATTTTTTACTTTCTGCTTTAAAACATAGCCAATAAAAAAAACGTAAAAAAAATAACAAATTTCTTCAATTTAGGCCACTATGTATTCTGCTACATGTTTTTGGTAAAAAAAAAATCCCAGTAAACGTATATGGATTGGTTTGTGCAAAAGTTATTGCGTCTTCAAACTATGGGATATTTTTATGGCATTTTGTCTTATTTTTTCTTTTACTAGTAATGGTGGCGATCAGCGACAGACAAAACTAACGGTCACCTAGCTGTCATTTTGGACATTTTTTTGGGAACCAGTGAGAAAAATACAGTGATCAATTTTTTTTATTTGGGGGGGTTTGCTGAAGTCCTACCCCACCATTGGGTCTTCTATCATTTATGGTTCCGGAGATACAGGGCTCCTTTTGCAGCCTGTCAGGAGCTACATACAGAGCAGCCAGTTTAAATACAAGCTGGAACACTCTGCAGCAGACCGAGAGGATGAGCTCACAGTGCCACTCCTCACTTCTTGTCAGAGGCACTGAGCTCAATAGATAGCTTGGAGCCTTGGACCAATGATAAAGCACCATTGGCCCAAGCTGTCCAATAAAAATGCTGCAGTGGAGGCACACCTTTCACTGCAGTGTCATAGAAGGGGCATGTGTCTAAAAGACATATGCTCCCTTCCAGCCCAGCCCTCTTAACTACAAGGAAACACATATGTTCAGGGGCGTAACTATAGGGGGTGCAGCAGTTGTGACCGCAACCGGGCCCTGTGATGCAGGGGGCCCATGCAGCCCCCTCTACATATGGCCGGCAGCAGCATAGGCAGCTATAGTGCACCATGCACACGGGTGGCTGGAGGTGGAGGGTGACTAGCAGAGCTCCATGCTCGACTATCGCACTGGCTGCTCTTTAGTTGTGCATTCCCCGCATGACCTGTGTCCTCAGCCGGCTCCTCAGAGTACCCCTCTCCTGCTCCATGCATAGCCGCTCAGTCCGATGTCTGTTCTCCCCAGCCAGAGTCCCGCCCCCCTCCCCCCCCCCCCCGAGTCCGGACCACACTGCACTGCACACTTCTCCCGGGTAAACAAACTTTAAGCACACAGATGCAGTTCAGCCCTATGAGAGCCGGCTCTCCGGAGGACACTGCAGGCTTGTCTGCCAGCCCCCCTCCTCCCCCGTCATACACAGATGATGAAATGTCTTTCTGGGAGATATGCTGATCACCCGTCCAGCACACTGGATGGAGCCCAGGTCAACATGGATGAGTGTGCGGCCTACAGCTTGGTCATGGTGAGTGAGAGAACCCCATCCCCCACACACCATTACATTCCCCCTCCATCTCCCCCTGGGGACAGGGACCCCCACCTCCCCTGGGGACAGGGACCACTTCTCACCTGGGGGCAGTAACTTCATCTGCCCTAGAGAAAAGGACCTCATCTCTTCTGGGGACAGGGACCCCATCCTGCCTAGGGACAGTCCCCCAATGGGGCACCTAAAAATTAAAATAAAATTATAAAAAAAACTACTGATACCAGTGGTGGAACTACAGGGCTCACAAAGGTTATAGCTGTGACCACGACCTGGAGTTCCACCACCGGACTCGGAGGGAAGGGCCCTGGCTGGGGTTCAGGGGGGCCCTTCATGGTTTCTTGCATCGGGGCCCTGAAGGTTCTAGTTACGTCACTGCATATGTTTATGTATATAAGGTTTACCCACAATCCCATGTTTTTCTCACACAGTTAAGAGGGAGAATGAGAATCTGCTCCTGCTGAAAAGGTACAAGCCAAATCATATATTATTATGCTATACGTTATAAGATAATAATTTATTATTTATCTATTTACTGTGAAATTATTGGTTTGAAGTTATAACTTCAATCTTCAGTAATTTGTCCGTTAAGCCACCTGCTTCAGTACAGTTTTTGAAAATATAGTAAATTACCTTACAAATAATATATAATAATTATTTGTATATTACTTTCTTATGGTAATTAACCCCTTGCCACCCAGGCCAATTTTGACACTTCTCTCCTACATGTAAAAATCATCATTTTATTGTTAGCAAATTACTCAGAACCTCCAAACATTATATAGATTGTTTTAGCAGACAGCCGAGGGAATAAAATGGCGTTGCAACTTTTTATGTTACACGGTATTTGCGCATCAATTTTTCAAACGTGTTTTTTTTTCTGGAAAGAAACTGTTTAATGAATAAAAAATAAAAAAACACTAAAATTTTTTGTATAATGTGAAAGATGATGTTACGCCGAGTAAACAGATACCTAGCATGTCATGCTTTAAAATTGGGCACACTTGTGAAATGGCGCCAAACTTCAGTATTTAAGAATCTCCATAGACAACGCTTTACATTTTTTTTTTTTTTTTTACAGGTTACATGTTTAGAGTTACAGAGGAGGTCTAGTGCTAGAATTTTTGTTCTTGATCTAACGATCGCAGCATATGTAACCTGTGTGTATCTGGCTCTGATGCTAGCCAGTGCCTCACCAGCCACTGACCTCCCCGAGTCCCAGCAAGATACTCTTTTTTTTTCCTCCTCTGCACCCCCCCCCCTTTTCCAAGCTGACATACTGACCCCAGACTACACTGTCCACTGTTAACTCTTTCCTATGAAGATTAGATGTTCAGGGAAGCAGCAATGAGAGAGCAGGAGCCAGTAGCATTGAAAGTTGTGAACTGCAAGAGCTGGGATAAAACCTTTAACAGTTTATTGGAGAATATTTGTTATTGTGTCAGTTTGTTAAACTAAAATCCTTGAGGGTCTTCATTTCCCAGAGCTGGAACGTAGCTGAAGAGTGGAGCAGTGAAGACTTCAGAGGTAGGCATTAAACACTGTTACAGACCCCCTTTAAAGCATGTTTTCCAGGGTATGCTGGCCTTCATTATGGCTTACGTCAGGTCTGCTTGTAATGGATGCACAGCACTAAATCATTGACTTCAGTGGATGTGTCTGAAGTGGTTGAACACAAGGCAGGTCCTCTGTACATTCTCCATTCAGTCATGTCCTGACTGCAGTCTATTTATCAGCGTCTGCCGGCTTTTGCTTTATAGATGTATAGATTATGGTAGGGAAACCACTACAGTACTTTCCAGGTCTCCCTGCTGCTCCAAATTGAAATAACAAGCAGGGCTGCCCTTAATTTTCTGGTGACACAGTGTGTGTGCTGGGGGGTTGGCAGTGATTATATGTGTGGTTGGAGGGAGAGGTGGGGGCACACAGCCCACTGCAGATCCGGTTGCCTAGTATTAAACCATATGGATTCAATTTGACATTTTTATTATTATTTTTACAGGACTGGTAACACAAACCAGCCAGAGGGGAAAACGAGATAAATAGTTCAAGGAGGAAATATGAAAGAGCAGTAAGGGTGGGGGGTTGCTGTGACCTTATCTTTTAAAGGTAAAGGAAGAGTTTAAGTCCATACTTAGACACTGCAAATGTTATTCTGTTGGTACACAACTGACAACGTTTTCCTTACCTTAATAACAATCCCTCAGGATCCAGTGTCTGAGTACTGTTTATATTGTTACCTTGTGGACCATATGTCTACTTTGCTATAGCATTACTTTAGCCGTATTGGATGTTACTGAACGCCCTTGATCTGGAGCACTCCCACAAAGTCAGACATCTTCCTGGCTTCCTGAGTGTACCAAGCACCCTTCCACTTCATTCATATTCTAGCATTCCTAGTTCTAAACATGGCCTGTGTCCCAATAATAACTTGACTGCTCAATAATGGCCCTGCAAAAAATGTTAATACAATTTGCTCAAAGGTCATAAAATTGATCTCCAAATGGCATAAAGGACCACAATGAGGTGTCTCACGTTCCTTACTTGATGTAATTTCCAGACACAGCCACCTTCGGCCTAGTTCTTTCTTTGGGTCAGTGGTCTCCAAACTGCGGTATGTGGGCCAGATGCTTCCCTTTACTTGCTTTTGCTGCTGGCCCTTGGTACTATTCCTCCAACTGACACAAATGACAAGACACCATTCCTTCCACTGACACCAACAATGGGGCACTATTCCTCCTACTGACACCAACAATGAGGCACTATTCTGCCCACGGACAGTAATGAAAGCACACTATTCCACAAACCCACACCAATTATGGGACACTATTCCTCTCACTGCAACAGCAATTGGTACTATTCCTCCCACCAATGCCAATGATGGAGCATTATTCCACCGACCCATGCCAGAGATGGGTCACTGTTCCTTCCACCGACAACGGGGCACTATTCCTTCCACTAGCACCAACAATCGGGCTCTATTCTACCTACCGACACCAATGATGGGACACTATTCCACCACTCCCACAAACCGCGGGCCACTATTCATCTCACTGACACCAAAAATTGGTAATATTCCTCCACCAATATCAATGATGGGACACTCTGCCTCCTCCTACTGACCACGGGCACTATGTAATTTTCTAACTCCCATTGACAAGCAAGCCTGAGGCATTGTTTAATCCCACTGATGCCAGCCATTTTCTACTCCCACTAGCCACAGTATGGTCCCTCTAAAGTCTGAAGGACTGTTATCTGGCCCTTTGTTTAAAAGTTTGCAGAGCCATGCTCAAGGGTGTTAGCAGATATAACTTGGGTGCCAATCACTCACAGGCTTGTCGTCTGATTCTCTTCAAGATATGGGTCAAAATAAATATATTAATAAGTCGTTAGGAAAACTCCTCAAAAGGAAAAGAAAACAAAGAGTATCATAACAGGGAAGATGAAACAAAAGGAAAGAGAGTAAAGAGAAGAACAAAAAAGGGGAGAGAAAGATGAAAACTCCTCTCTAGACCAAGGTTCACCCATTTCTCTGAGCTCAAGAATACTATATATTATATTATATTATATTATATTATATATATATATATATATATATCATATCCATGGGTCTCACACCTTCTCTCTTGGTTGCAGTGATGTCCACCACAGGCAATTTCCACGCTCTAGCAATGGAAGTTTAGGATCATTTTCCTATGGCGGGGCAGTTAAATGGGTTGAATGTTAACTTCTCTTTCAACTAATTACCTAACACTTTTTATAAGTGGGGGGGGGGGGGGGGGGTGCCCATGTATGCTTTATGTCAAGCCTAAAGTAATTGGTGATAGTTTTGTAGACCAGTGTTTTGTATTAATCTCCCAGAAGGAGTGACTCTCCAGAGACAGAGAACCCTATAAAAAGGTTGTCCCAAATAGTTATCATCCTCCCTTCCCCCAGCTCACACCACTAGGACAAACCCCTCAGTGATTGACTAAGCAAAAGTGGGGAAGGATTAGACTCTCTAGTCCAGTGATGGCGAACCTTGACACCCCAGATGTTTTGGAACTACATTTCCCATGATGCACCACTACACCGCAGAGTGCATGAGCATCATGGGACATGTAGTTCCAAAACATCTGGGGTGCCAAGATTCGCCATCACTGCTCTAGTCCCTCTCTAGACCCTCAAGTTTTCTATTGCAGTCTGTGTACCCATTTGGGATATTCACTCTTCTATTTGCACTGGTGATCATTTAGGGTTGTCACCAGAAGAAGAGGTGAGGGAAAACTTCTAATGGGTGCACCTGTACTGGAAACAACTAAGAGGGGAATTCTCCTCACTTTGGAAGATTTTATATAACTTCCTCTTGTGTCTCAGAAAGTGAAAGTGAATGGTACGCAGACAGACAAAAATAACCTTGCAGGGCTTTTAACACTTTGCATCTCTATCCAGAACTAAAAAGTTTTAGCTGTAGATACACATTAGGCTTAAGCACACACAGAAGTGAAAAGAAACACTTAGGCTGGCTGCAGTCTAACTGCTCCCTGAAGATCATAAAAATATTACAACACTCACTATCTGTAGAAGGGTCACTCAGTCTGTTGTTTAAATCACCATGTTTCCTCTAATGTCTGTTATTAGTAGCTCCCCATGAATTTTGAGGCCTGCTGTGTACCACCAACACTGATAAATACAACAAAGACGGCCATAGATGGATTGAAAGTCAGCTGGTTCAGAAGGGACCGAGTCATTTTAGATCCCTCTATGACCGTTCCTGTTTAAGTGAAGTTGATCTAATTTTTTAAAATGATTAATATGGGCTATTGGCGCTACCTCCAATGATTATAATTAAGCTATTAAAGATACCGTTAGTGACCCTCACCACTTTACAAGCCTCAACTAGATCTATATTAGTGATACAACACTTTCCCTATTGTCTGTATGTATAGATTGATAACTCCACTAGTGTACACCTATCCATATAGGCAATAGCCTCTGCTAGTGGATGATAAATTATATTTATAACGAGAGCCTTAAATCAAGAGTTAGACATTGAAAAAATAGAATAATAGAAAATTAGAACAAATATGTAAATATAACCCGTTGTAAAGTGTTTTGTTATACGTATTACCCCTATAACTCTCAGTAACTAACACTTCAGTGCCAATACCTATGTGAACAATTTACAACACCTATCAGCTAGTGTAAGTTAAACTGATCAGTGCCTGAATCATTAACCCACAAATAAGTGATTCCTATGCACACATCAACAGAGGGATATATATATAAAGAAGAAAAAGGCTTATTCCCCCTATTTTTTAACAGTGTGAGAAAATATTATATATGTACAAATTATATATAAGCCATATACAAATAGTGAAAGATTGTACTAGAAATTGTGTAAGACCTTCCTATCCACATGGGAAGTGTGAAAGCGAAAAAAAGCGAAAAAAAGAAAAAACGAAAAACCTAAGAAAATTTTAAAAATAAAATTATATAAAGTATCAAGGTAGTCCACAATAGTTCTTCTGTTAAATGTCCAGTAATATGCAAATTTCCAGCTCAGAAGAAACAAAGAGGGTGAATTTCGTGATCATAAGTATTTTTGGTGACTTCCGTGCTCATTCCCCCTTTTGGGTCCCCACTCACCAGATCCACGCACCCCCTAAGGGGTTATAAGCATGTAGGTTCTGCTCCACTTTGCGCTTTGCTATTGAGGGTTCCACCACTCGGCTGTATCCTCCGCGCTCTGCCACAGGTTTTGGTTCGTCGTGCAGGAAACCGATCTATGCCCGGTAGTAGTTCCTCAAAGGGGAAAAAAAACAACTCTCATGGTGTAGTATGTTGGGTACCCCAAAAAACTTTTTTTAGGGAAAAACTTTTACCACATTGTTCTAGAGTCTTTATAGGATGATGTTCAAATGGTCACAGAAAAAAGGAGGGTCTGCAGACCACTTAAAGATTATATATTTTATTACAAAAATAGAAATAAAAAATGTATCATAAATCAATCAAATATAGCCAATTGTAAAAGCAGTATCATATCTCAGCTAATGGGGGACAAAATACATATATTTCCAGGAGAAAGCTGGTATTCTACCCCTGTAAGACAGGTGTTAGAAACGGGGCCAGTATCACCACTTCCTTGGTGCCCCCCAGTCTAGATGTCCTTAGGTGGGGATTAGTCTCCCTGTTATTTAAATGTATTGTACCCCCAGGTGGTCTGCTTATACAAAAAACAAATAAAAAATACGTAAAAACTATCAAAAATTAACAGTAATGAAAAATAAAAAGTAAACTAAAAATTGTAAAATCCAGAGCGCCTTAGCGCTAGTTGAAATAGTGTAACTGGCTTAGCAAAAGAAACAAACCCCGCGAGCGAGCGGTGTGCGTTCCAGCTGCACTCCAACGGGTCAGACAAGCCGGAAGTGATGTAGTGTGGGCAATGACGCTGTACGCGTTTCGTCAGAGATGTCTTCAGCAGCGATACTACGCACACACACACTAGCGTCTATGAAGGGGACCGTCCCTCCCACACCCGGACGTCAACCAATCTGTAGCCAGGGCGGGGGGCACGGTTTTAATACACCTCATTCCCAAAACAAAAAGCAGACAAGAAGATTTTTTATATAGCGTATAAGCAACATTATTTGGGGAGAATAGACTATTAAGAGAGGTCATTACAAAGAGAGATCATTGAAGAGAGGGAATGGATCCGCTATGTGTATACTTCCCGTGCTGTTTAACAGCCTTAACAACAGACAGAAATGGGCTCAGAGATTGCACCACTTACGGGCTATTCTCTGTTTCTCATCACATTCCCATTGAGCCTATATGCCTCCCGTTATAAAGGCGGGATCAAGTTACCACCATACTTCTCTGGTTTGTTAAAGGTTTCATAGGCGGTGATATATTAGGTTATATATAAAACTTTTTACTATATCCCCTAAATTAATTCTATTATCTATTAAGGAACCATACTTATAAATGCGGTGTTATACTTTTAAGGGATACTTAATTGTTTGTGTTTTATCTATCCCCCTTATTCATTATGGGACACTCATAGTTGAACTGGATTGCCCAAATATTGTCCTTTGAAGCTCCAAGGGTATTGACTTATATTTAGCCAAAACAGATATTACCCTGTAAAACTTCAAAGGAGAATTGATTTTATAATTGATTTTTTAAAACAGATGTGTTAGACATGAGGGGCAGGTAGAACATCCCAGTGTTACTGGGGATCATTAACTTCCTATCCTGTCAAGCCCACACTTTTAGGTGTGATGTTTTACGTTTAAAAGGTAACACATCATTTTAATTTTATCTATTTCCCTTAAAGTAAAGTTTCAGACCGAATTTGCTGTTAAATTTAATTTAAACGTGACCAACCCAGATATTACCTTGTAAAGTTCCAAGGGGGGGTTCTTTTTTGATTTGGCCAAATCAAGTATTACCTTATAAAGCTCCTTAGGAGGATTGACTGTTACATAGATACATTAGAGATGAGGAAAGATACACAACCCCAGCTGAATTAAGAGTTATTTATACATAGTTCATCCCACCTTCTTTTAGGGGTTTGCTATGAAGCAGTTTAGATCTATATCAATGTTTAGCCCTTTTGGGGCTAGGGAACTCAATCTATATATCCAGGCAGTTTCGTTTTGTGAAATTAGGGTAGTCATATTTCCTCCCCTCCAATATTGTTTTATACAGTCGATTCCATAGAACACTAGGCTTGAGGGGTCTCGCTGGTGAAATAGATCAAAATGTCTAGATACATTATGGTTAGGGAACCCCTTTCTGATGTTCTTAATATGTTCCCTTATTCGTACATATAGTGGCCTGGTGGTCCTACCCACATATTGTAAATTACAGGGACATTCAAGCACATATGTCACGTGTGTGCTCCGGCATGTGATGAGTTCTCTAATTTTGTATTCTTTATGATCTATTTTAGATCTAAAAGTCTTCTTACTCCGGGGGTGGTGCTTGCTGACCCTACAGGCCAAACATTTGTTGCATTTGTAGAAACCTTTCAGTTCATCTAGAAATTTAATAGGTTTAGGGGCATCAATCACATTATGTACTAAAAGATTGCATAGTGTTGGGGCTTTTCTATAGATAAACTTGGGCTTTTTAGGAAGGATCGTTGATAGAACTTTGTCCTCCTGGAGGTTGGGCCAGTATCTTTTCACTATTTTTTCTTTCGCATGATATTGTGTATTGTATCCAGTGATGAATGCTAAATTCAATTTCCGCTTTTCCTTCATAGACTTCTTTATTAGGGTACTCCTATCTATATTTCCAACTTCATTTTTAAATTTTGGCTAGAGCTTCATATTTATATCCTTTTTCCACAAATTGTGCAACAAGCCTATCAGCTTGAGAAGAAAATCTTCCAGTGAGTCGCAGTTCCTCCATATCCTTAGGAGTTGTCCCTTTGGGATATTCGCCTTCCATTTTGGATGATGACAGCTCGAGGTTGGGATGTAACTATTCCTATCTGTTTCCTTTAAAAAAGGTTTTGGTATTGAGGCCATCACCCTTTTTGAAAATCTCTAAGTCTAGGAAATCTATTTTCTGCTCGTTATATTTGCCACTAAAGGTTAGGCCATACTTGTTGTTATCCAGGCTTACTAAAAATCTCTCAAATATTTCTGGAGTACCATCCCATAAGATCACAAGGTCGTCTATGTATCGCCTGAAAAGTTTTATCTGGGGTATGTTCTTTGAATTTATATACTCTTCTTCCCACATGTTCATAAAAAGGTTAGTAACGCTTGGTGCATAACGTGCACCCATGGCCACTCCTCTGGTCTGTACATAATAAAGATGTCCATACCAAAAGTAGTTGCAAGCCATGGCCATCCTCAAGCCCTCAATAATGTACTGCACTTGTTCGTGTTTCAGGTTCGTATTTTCAAATAGGGCTTTTTCCACTCCTGTTATACCATCCTCCTGTGCAATACTGGTGTATAGTGAATTTACATCTATGGTCGCTAATAGATACTTCTCTGTGCCTTTAGTGTTGCCTTTAGTGTTGCTCACCCTCTTTGTTTCTCCTGAGCTGGAAATTTGCATATTACTGGACATTTAACAGAAGAACTATTGTGGACTACCTTGATACTTTATATAATTTTATTTTTAAAATTTTCTTAGGTTTTTATTTTTTTATTTTTTTCGCTTTCACACTTCCCATGTGGATAGGAAGGTCTTACACAATTTCTAGTACAATCTTTCACTATTTGTATATGGCTTATATATAATTTGTACATATATAATATTTTCTCACGCTGTTAAAAAATAGGGGGAATAAGCCCTTTTCTTCTAGCTGATAGGTGTTGTAAATTGTTCACATAGGTATTGGCACTGAAGTGTCAGTTACTGAAAGTTATAGGGGTAATACGTATAAACACTAATATTAAGGATAATAATTTGATGTTTTTTGGAAATTTGCTACTTTTACACCTGTGAGGGGAATATTTGTATAATTTAGTGGAACTAATCACATTCACCTACAAAGCACTTTACAACGGGTTCTATTTACATATTTGTTCTAATTTTCTATTATTCTATTTCCTCAATGTCTAACTCTTGATTTAAGGCTCTCGTTATAAATATAATTTATCATCCACTAGCAGAGGCTATTGCCTATATGGATAGGTGTACACTAGTGGAGTTATCAATCTATACATACAGACAATAGGGAAAGTGTTGTATCACTAATTTAGATCTAGTTCAGGCTTGTAAAGTGGTGAGGGTCACTAACGGTATCTTTAATAGCTTAATTATAATCATTGGAGGTAGCGCCAATAGCCCATATTAATAATTTAAAAAAATTCTTAAAGCACAGACTTTGATTAAAGCCCATGTATCTAGGGGGGCAGCAACCTTTTTGCATTCTCTTTCTGTGCGACAGCACTTATTCCCTTCCCCATAACTGTTTTCCTATTTATCCTGTTTCCCTCCATAAGCGCGGCTATTTCCATATAACCGAAGTTGATCTAATGATCCAATCAAAAAATAACATCTCTAATGCCACCTACACACGACCGGACTTCGAGGGACTAGGTCCGACAGACTTTCGACGGAGTTCTGACGGAGTTCTGACAGAGTTCTGACAGACTTTCTGAATGAACGGACTTGGCCACACACAATTACACCAAAGTCCGACGGATTAGAATGTGATGACGTACGACCGGACTAGAATAAGGAAGTTCATAGCCAGTAGCCAATAGCTGCCCTAGCGTCGGTTTTTGTCCGTCGGACTAGCATACACACAAGCGGATTTCTCGGTAGGAACTGGGTTTTGGCGGAAAATTTTGAAACATGTTCCATTTCTAAAGTCTGTCAAACTTTTGCAAATTAAAAATCCACTGCAGCCCACACACGATCGAATGGTCTGCCGGAATCATTCCGTCGGACTTTTGATGTTGAAAAGTCCGGTCGTGTGTACACGGCATTACTCTATATACACTGCCTTGAAATTTTACACAATTTGTCATATTACAAACAAAAATGTAAATGTTATTGGGTTTCTATGTGATGGACCAACACAAAGTGGCACATAATTGTAAAGTGGAAGCAAAATTATAAGTGGTTTTACATTTTTTTTTTACAAATACATATCTGAAAAGTGTGGCATGCATTTGTATGCAGCCTCCCTTAATCAATACTTTGTAGAACCACCTGCAATTATAGCTGCAAGTATTTTATGGAATGTCTCTACCAGCTTTGCACATCTAGAGAGTGAAATTTTTTCCCATTCTTCTTTGCAAAATAGCTCAAGCTCTGTCAGATTGGATGGAGAGCATCTGTGAACAGCAGTTTTCAAGTCTTGACACAGATTCTCAATTGGATTCAGGTCTGAACTTGTGCTGGGCCATTCTATCACATCAACATGCTTTGATCTAAACCAGGGGTATGCAATTAGCGGACCTCCAGTTTTTGCAAAACTACAAGTCAAATCATGACTCTGCTTCTGGGGGTCATGCTTCTGGCTGTCAGAATCTTGCTATGCCTCATGGGACTTGTAGTTCTGCAACAGCTGGAGGTCCGCTAATTGCATATCCCTGATCTAAACCATTCCATTGTAGCTCTGGTTGTATATTTATGGTCGTTGTCCTGCTGGAAGGTGAACCTCTGCCCCAGTCTCAAGTCATTAGCAGGCTCTAACAGGTTTTCTCCTATGATTGCCCTGTATTTGGCTCCATCCATCTTCCCATCAACTCTGACCAGCTTCCCTGTCCCTGTTGAAGAAAAGCATCCCCACAACATGATGCTGCCACCACCATGTTTCACGGTGATGAAGGTGTGTTCAGGGTGATGTGCAGTGTTATTTTTTCGGCCACACATAGCGTTTTCCTTTTAGGCCAAAAAGTTCAATTTTGGTCTCATCTGACCAGAGCACCTTCTTCCACATGTTTGCTGTGCCCCCCACATGGCTTCTTGCAAACTGCAAACAGGACTTTATATGGCTTTTTTTCAACATAGGTTTTCTTCTTGCCACTCTTCCATAAAGGCCAGATTTGTGGAGTGCATGGCTAATAGTTGTCCTGTGGACAGATTCTCCCACCTGAGCTGTGGATCACTGCAGCTCCTCCAGAGTTACCATGGGCATCTTGGCTGCTTCTCTGATTAATGCTCTTGTTGCCCAGCCTGTTAGTTTAGGTGGACAGCCATGTATTGGTAGGTTTGCAGTTGTGCCATACTCTTCCCATTTTCAGATGATGGATTGAATAGTGTGCTCCATGAGATTTTCAAAGCTTGGGATATTTATTATAACCTAACTGCTTTAAAATTCTCCACAACTTTATCTCTGTCTACTGTGTTCCTTGGCCTTCATGATGCTGTTTGTTCAATAAGGTTCTCTAACAAACCTCTGAGAGCTTCACAGAACAGCTGTATTTATACTGAGATATAATTACACACAGGTGGACTCTATTTACTATTTAGATGACGTCTGAAGGAAATTGGTTCCCCTAGATTTTAGTTAGAGGTATCAGAGTAAAGAGGGCTCGATACAAATGCACTCCACACTTTTCAGATATTTATTTGTAAAAAAAATGTAAAACCATTTATCATTTTCCTTCCACTTCACAATTGTGTGCCACTTTATGTTGGTCTATCACATAAAATCCCAATAAAATACATTTACATTTTTGGTTGTAACATGACAAAATGTGAAACATTTCAAGGGGTATGAATACTTTTTCAAGGCACTGTAGCTAATACTACTATAGTGCATTACAGCACACACACAGCAGCCACATTGTTTAGTAATGGAAATAGTTTGTTTGGGCCAGCTAATCCAATTTTTTTCATATTTGAATTGCTACAGTCCTTATTTATACCATAAAAGTGTATGCTGTGACCATAGAATTCATTTAAAACTAACAGCTTTTTTAGGGCTTTTCTAGGCTTGCAATTTTGCAATTGGGGGGGGGGGGGGCAATAAAACCAGGCAGTTGAGCAAAATATTCACCAACCCCCTTTAGTCAGACGGGGATTATCCTCCATTGTAGAAAACCAAAACTTAGCTCATCGGGTGCCAAAACTCCTGTTGCTGAGCTCTCACTAGTTCCTGTGCCAAGATCTACATCAATCTGCATTCCTGCATCAAAAATGTAATTCTGACACTAAATCCTTAAATATATTTAAAAAATCCATCGGTTTTGTGATTGTCTGAAAATATACTGATGGCTGCATTGTGCTAACCACTGGATGAGAACATGAAGCTCAACCATTGTAGAGTGGAAGACCACTTCTGGCTTCCTGCGCCTGGTACTAACCGGTCTATTGGACTTTGATATTTACCTTCCTAGTGCGTCAAAGCCACAAAGATAGCTGTGCGTAGTGCCTCTGTTTATAGAATAGGTGGCTGATATATAAAACTAGAAAACTTGGTCATTTTGAAGGTGTGACATGTTTATATAAGATTATGCAATCTATAGAATGATATTAATGCAGACAGTCCTAGGTTTCTTGCCATTTATTTCTAGATCCTTATTTCCCCTGAGATTTATCTTAATACAAATTCATTTCCATTTGCTCACTTCTTCTATATCTGTATATTGCAATATTGTTCCATCTTTGGAAACACATAGATGTGGAAATATATAATAGTCTGATCCTAAGTTTTTGGTAAATGTATGCCACTGAAAAAAAATACGTGACAATAAACTTTTATCTGCTCTTGTTTGGTCAGCAGGGGCAGACTGACCATTTGGCCATTCGGGCAGTGCCCGAGGGCCCCGGGCCACTAGGGGGCCCCATCAGGGTTGCCAGCCTCAGTAAAACCAGGGACAGTATGTAAAAATCTGTGTTTTTTTTTACATCTGTCTCTGAAATGTCCCTTACCGACATCCTTTTGGTCTAAAAATCCTGAGATTATAGCTGCCCCACCTCTCCAGTACCTTCTCAGCCAATAGAAACATGTCTGTGTATACTGTGTGTACATATATGTGTATACTGTGTAATTCTATACTGTGTGTATGTATACTGTGTGGCCCCATAATCTCTGAATGCCTGGGGGCCCCATAATCTCCTATTGCCCGGGCGCCTCATGAGTTGTCAGTCCGCCCCTGTTGGTCAGTTGTATATATCATACCAATTGTGTTTTATCTGTTTAAGTGTAGCCAGTTGCTGGGCTACAGCAATATGGAGAAGGACACATTGGGGTTGATTTAGTAAAACTGGAGCGTGCAAAATCTGGTGCAGCTGTGCATGGTAGCCAATTAGCTTCTAACTTCAGCTTGTTCAATTAGATGTTGACAAAAAAACCTGTAAGATGGTTTCATATGCATATGGTAGCTGCGCCAGATTTTGCACTCTCCAGTTTTGGTAATTTCTGATTGTGTGTACACAAGTCCGTCGCACAAAAGTTCACGCATGCTCGGAATCAAGTATGAGCCGGAAGCGCTTGGTCTTGTAAAACTAGCGTTCGTAATGGAGATATCATGTACGTCTTGTATGTAACCACGTTCGTAATTGTTGGCCAACATTTGTGTGACCGCGTGTATGCAAGACAAGTTGGAGCCAACAACCTTCAAACAAAATTTCACGGTTTTGTTGTCGGAAAGTCTGATCGGGTGTACGGGGCATGCGACTGGCAGTGAGGACACCTGGGGGCAGCACTACCCACATAACAGCATCTGCATCACTACAGCAGGGAAACTGAAGCATCCACCCACCCTCTGCTACCCACCGCTGTTCATCAAAGCTATTGGAGAGAGACTGAGGGGGCCCTCCTTCTACAGTGAGAGGTCACGGCAGCATCCCAGGGAATGGTCAGAGGGCTATTCGACCATTGCTGGTACTGCTAGCAGGGACTGAGCCATTTAGAGAAATATACCAAGTTTACACTTATTCCAAACCTTTACCACATCTGAATCACATCTACCTTGCACCTGTGCCGACACTATACTGTACCTATACTGCATGCAGGTTAACTGGGGCTGTCATCCACCTAAATCCCGGCTAAAACCACTTCTAAAACTTCTCACATACATGTAAAAATCTTTTTTTTGCTAGAAAATTACTTAGAATCCCCAAACATTATATATTTTTTAAGCAAAGGCCCTAGAGAATAAAATGGTAGGTGTTGTATTTTTTAAAGCCACACTGTATTTTTGCAGCAGCTTTTTTAAACGGAATGTGTTTGGAAAAAATACACATTAATGATTTTTTTTTAATTCTTTTTATTAGGTTTTTACTGTTAACTACATTGTATGTTAAATTGTGATATTACCATTGTTAATCTGTTTTATGCTTGCCTAGTTACCAACCATACAGGCTGACAATATATTAAGTTTGCCTTTACTACCTTGTTTGATGAAACAATGAAAACGGGTAGTCAGTATGAGCAAAATCAGAATGCAATTTATTCAGTAACACTGATATAGCACAGCGCTGATATATTTGAGCATTGATAAATTTGATATAGCACTACTATGGCCCCTTTCAGATGGAGAGTGTGAAAGCCAGCATCTCTCCCCATGAATGCCCATCACATTAACTCACTGCAGAGGGGACTAACGCCGTCTCCTTGGCTCTGATGTTTTCATATACACAGGCAGGAGGAGGAGCTGAAGAGGTGGGAAACCACTCTGCATGTGCCACACTGACCTGAGGTCTAGTAAGTTTAATATGGATGGAGACATACAGGGGAGGGGGACTGGGAAAGTTGGGATGGGGTCAAGTTAACAAAGATGTATACTATACTTGAAAGAGTGATGGGGGGGGGGGGGGGGTAAGAGGATATGTGCTAGGGGGCACTTTGGGAGGGGAGAGAACTTGTGCTAGAAGGGGAGCTGGATTTGAAATCGGCCCCCACCCTCCCCTCTAGCCTAAGTCCCCTCCCTTCCCAAAGCACCTCCTAGCACATATTGACTTTCCCCCTCCCCCAAATGAAAGATGCTGCATGCCATAGAGGGGATGATCATTGTGTCTTGGACCATCGGGTACCCCACAAGAGATGAGGGGCAATTGCCCAGGGTGCCCACGCTAGCTCCCCTTTGCCAGGAGAATTAGCGGAGCCAATTTTCAGAACTTGTTTCCGGCACTGGGCTCCAGGACTCATGGAACGCTAGGATTTTTTTCAAATCATGGGAAGGTCCTGCCAAAACTGGGATGGTTGGAAAGAATAGATTTGTATTAAAAGCTGAGAGGATTGGGGTTTGGAAAAGGAGGGGAGTTTGGGTGGGAGGATTTGTGATAGAACTGGGAAGAGGACTTGTGCTGGTGTGGGGTATTTTCGGGAAAGAGGATTTGTGCTGGGGGAGGTGAGGATTTGATTTAGGATGGGGACGGGAGGTTGTGCTGGAAAGGGGGGGATTTGTGGTAGATGTAGGCAGAGAGTTTTTGCTGGGAGGGGGATTGGGGTGTGTGATTTGGGCTGGGGGGTTTTGAACAGAGGGAAGAAGGTTTTGTGCTTGGATTTGGGGGTGGGTTATGCTAGAAGAGCGATACGTCCTGGGATGGGGAAGAAGGGGGTATTGTGTTGAGACTGGTGGTTTGGTGAGGGTGGAAAAGGACTTGTGCTGAGGAAGAGGGAAAAAGGTTTGTGTTTTAGAGTGTTGTTTTTTTTTTTTATGGAGGCGGGGAGTGGGAATTTTTGCTGAAAGGGTAAAGTGGGGGAAAGGGTTAAAATGTACCCTCTCCTTACCCATACACTGTGCATTACACACCTCTGACCCCTTTTGTTTTCTACTCCTGGCTCTTACTATGCATTACATACTTCTGTCCCTTTCATTTTGTATATAACACTCCTGTCCACTGCATTCTGTGCATTACATACTCCTGACCCCTACATACAGTGCCTAACACTCCTGTCCACTGCATTATGTGCATTACATACTCCTGACCCCTACATACGGTGCCTAACACTCCTGTCCCCTGAATTCTGTGCATTACATACTCCTGACCCTCGCATTAGGTGCATAACACTCCTGTTCCCTGCATTCTGTGCATTTTGCACTCCTGGACCCTGCTCTCTGTGTGTCATATACCCCTAAACCTGGCTCTGACTACAGCATTCTTTGTGTTACATACTCCTAATCCCTAAACACATTGAATTACACACCCTGGCCCCCTGTACTCTGTGTTATTTATTCTAAACCCAACACTGACCACAGCCTATGTGCATTGCACATCCCCAAGTGCCCCTCATTCTGAAGTTTCAGAGTTGGGAGTTATGGAATTGCCAGCCTGCTTAAAGGTCCTCTTTTTGTATG
The DNA here is from genome assembly GCF_037356315.1 of Lithobates pipiens. Taxonomy (NCBI): domain Eukaryota; kingdom Metazoa; phylum Chordata; class Amphibia; order Anura; family Ranidae; genus Lithobates; species Lithobates pipiens. The sequence goes on along the minus strand of NW_027507686.1, from coordinate 186,677,904 downwards.
ATGGTAGTATTTTTTTTCTCAAGCCTGCAGTTTGTTCTCTGGATATGCTATCCCTCCCTATCCCTCTCTCCCTAGAGTTTATTGGTATTTAAAGTGTCTTTAAAGCCGCGTACACACGTAGCGGTATGTCCGACGTACTTAGTCTGACGGACTTCCCGCCAGACTGTCCGTCGGACTTTCCGAACGGGCTACTTGCCCACACACGGCACTTTTTGAGCGGACTAATACGGCATACTAAGTCCGCCGTACTATCCGCCCTACTTTTGAAATGAACGGACTCGCCTACGCACGCAGGGGGAAAGTCCGCTCATTTTGAGCGCGTCTCCAGGTAGGCGGGGCCCGCGAAGGAGACGTCGCTGGCCCCGCCGCCTGGTATGGACTTAAAGGGGACCCCAACGCCGGAAAAAAAATCAGCGTGGGGGTCCCCCCCAAGTCCACAACAGACCCTTGTCCGAGCACGCTACCCGGCCGGCCAGGAAGGGGAGGCGAGCGAGCGCCCCCCCCCCCCCCCCTGAGCCGTACCAGGCCGCGTGCCCTCAACATGGAGGGTGCCTTGGGGAAGGGGGGGGGGCCGCGCGGCCCCCCCACCCCAAAGCGCCTTATCCCCATCTTCCCGACAACCCTGGCCGTTGGTTGTCGGGGTCTGCGGGCGGGGGGCTTATCGGAATCCGGGAGCCCCCTTTAATAAGGGGGCCCCCGGATACCGGCCCCCACCCTATGTGAATGAGTATGGGGTACAATGTACCCCTACCCATTCACCTGTAAAATAAAAGTACAAAAAAACACAATTCTTCTTCTTCTTCTTCTTCTTCTTCTTCTTCTTCCGGAGAGATCGTCGAGTCAACATCTCCTGGAGAAGAAGAAGAAGAAGAACGGAAGGCGGCGGCGACAGAAGACCGGGCCACTGCCTGTAAAAGAGCTATAAGAAGGCGCAGTGGCCCGCCTTAAGTTACAATTAAGTGAAAGTCTGTCTAAAGAAAAACCTTTTTAGATTTGATTTGAATGCGTTTAGAGAAGATGACTCTGTGATGTTCTTAGGAATTGAATTCCAGGGTTTTGAAGAATAGCAGGAGAAGGCTCTGTCCTCCAATGAGTATAGGTGAGTAGGGGGAAACACAGTAAACCAGAATTTTAGGAGTGGAGGTAATGGGGGGGGGGGGGGGAGTAAATTGAAAAAAGTTCAGAGAGATAATGGGGTGCAAAGCCATGAAAAGCCCTGAAGGTGAACAAGAGGATCTTAACCACTTGCCGACCAGCCGCCGTCATCATACTGCGGCAGGTCGGCTCGTTCCCGCAAATCGCCGTAGGTGTATGTCGGCTCCTTCAAGAGCCGTAGCAGGTACGCATGCACACTGCACAGTGGGGTGACCAGATACACGTGGTCAAAGGCCTCGATGTTGGCCAGCCACTCGCAAACATGGGAAAGAGAGCTAGAACGGGGATCTGTCAATGTAAACAGACAGATACCCATTCTGACAGGGGAGGAGAGAGAGATCTGCTGTTCCTAGTGATCAGGAACAGCAATCTCTTTCCTCCTCCAGTCCGTCCCATCCCCCCACAGTTAGAAACACCTCCCAGGGAATACATTTAACCCCTTGATCGCACCCTAGTGATAACCCCTTCCCTGCCAGTGACATTTACACAGTAATCAGTACATTTTTATAACACTGATTGCTGTATAAATGTCAGCGGTCTCAAAAAAGTGTCAAAAGTGTCCGATCCGTCTGCCACAATATCGCAGTCCCGCTAAAAATCGCAGATTGCCGCCATTACTAGTAAAAAAAAATAATAATAATGCCATAAATCTATCCCCTATTTTGTAAACGCTATAACTTTTGTGCAAACCAATCAATATATGCTTATCGCAATTTTTTTACCAAAAATATGTAGAAGAATACATATCGGCCTAAACTGAGGAATTTTTTTATATATATTTTTGGGGGATATTTATTATAGCAAAAAGTTAAAAATAATGCGCTTTTTTTCAAAATTGTCGCTATGTTTTTGTTTATAGAACAAAAAATAAAAAACGCAGAGGTGATCAATACCACCAAAAGAAAGCTCTATTTGTGGGAAAAAAAGGACATCAATTTTGTTTGGGTACAACATCGCTCGACTGTGCAATTGTCAGTTAAAGCGACACAGTTTCAAATCTCAAATAGTGCTCTGGTCAGGAAGGGGGTAAATCCTCCTGGGTCTGAAATGGATAATTATTGTGCCTGGAGGGTGTCTATAGTATGCCTGTAAAATGGCGCAGTTTTCCCATGTTTAAAACAATACCACAGCAAAATGAAATTTCAAAAGGAAAAAAGACATTTAAAGCTGCTCGCAGTTGTAAGGAATTGTCAGGTCTAGGCAACTCATTGAAAAAAAAATGTCATGGGTCCCCCCAGTCCATTACCAGGCCCTTTGGGTCTGGTATGAATATTAAGAGGAACCCCGAACAAAAAAATTACGTGGGGGGTCCCCCCAAAATCCATACCAGGCCCTTATCCGAGCACGCAACCTGGCAGGCTGCAGGAAAAAAGGGGGGGGGGGATGAGAGAGCGCCCCCCCAGAACCGTACCAGGCCACATGCCCCCAACATGGGGAGGGTAGCCCTCAAAGCACCTTGTCCCCATGTTGATGGGGACAAGGGCCTCATTTCCACAACCCTTGCCCAGTGGTTGTGGGGGTATGTGGGCAGGGGGGTTATCAGAATCTGGAAGCCCCCTTTAACAAGGGGACCCCCAGATCCCGGCCTCCCCCCCTATGTGAATTGCTAACAGGTACATTGTACCCCTACCATTTCACAAAAAAAGTGTAAAAAAAATAGAAGAGAACAATCATAATGCTGATGCAGCCTGCAATAAAATTGAGCTCGACACCCCTGCTTTACATGTATACAATTTTCTACATCAGTTCCAGATTTTGAAACAAGTGTTCACCCCAAAGCTTAAACACACATGGATTTATATATATATGTGCATATGTATTTATTTATACTATATTACTAAAATATTGGGACACCTGCCTTTACACACACATGAACTTTAATGGCATCCCAGTCTAAAGCCTCGTACACACGTTCAGAAAATCCGACAACAGACATATGTCCGCGGACACTGATAGGCAGCGCTGATGGGCTCTGATTGCCACTGATAGGCGGCACTGATTGGCACTGATGGATTACATTGGTTGGCACTGATTTGCAGTACTGATTTACTGATTGGCACTGACAGGTGGCATTGGTTGGCACTGATAGTTGGCACTGATATGTGGCTTTGGTAGGCACTGGCACTGTCAGGTGGCACTAATAGGTGGAATTGGTTGGAACTGATTGGCAGCCATGGGTGGCACTAATTGGCACTGATAGGTGGCATTGTTTGGCACTGATTCGCACTGACAAGTGCCACTGATTGGGTGCATTAATTGGTACTGACAAGTGGCACTGATAGGTGGCATTGGCTGGCACTGATTAGCACTGACAGGTGGCACTGATAAGTGGCATTGATTGGCACTGACAGGTGGCATTGATAGGTGGCATTGGTTGGCACTGATAGGTGGCAATGGTTTGCATTAATTGGCACTGACAGGTGGCATTGATTGGCACTGATAGAGGAGAGGGGGAGTTTCACATTGAGCAGATCGCCAGGCTTATGAGAGCATCTAAGTGCGTCAAACTGTCATGTAATGTCACTGCTTGCAGAGACTAGCTGTCAAAACTCAGCGGTGATGTTAGGGGTGGGCGGGACCAAACAGCTATCATACACCAGCCAACAGGATAGGGACTGTGGCTCCACCCCTTTCTATCAGCTATCAAACACCAGCCAATGATTGGGCTAATTAAGAAAAGGGTGGAGCCACATACACGGAGCGGCCCACCCAGCCCCTATTTCATTGGCTGGTGTATGATAGTTGATGGAAAGGGGGCGGAGCCACATACACAGAACGGACCGCCCAGCCCCTATCCTGTTGGCTTGTGTTTGATAGGCTATCTGTTTGGTCCCTCCCATCCGACATCACCGCCGAGTTTTGACAGCTACTCTCTCCAAGCAGTGACATTACATGATATTGACAATGATAGTTTTATATGATAGCCGGCATGCAGCTACACTAACAGGGGGTGATTAGGGTCTGCCCAGGCACATCCGACACACCCTGTGAGTTGATAGCAGGTTTAAAGGAAATTGCATAATCAGATTGTATAGTGCATGGCCACCTTTACATCCAAACCCCTTTGCTAGCAGGTGTCTTTTTGGCCCAAGCACTTGTATCATGTTGGGCTCAGAGCAGATACAGTTTTTGCTCCTTTATTATAAGAAAAGGAAAGAAAGGGGACTGGAGGTCACATGCCTTTGGACTTTAACAGTGTCCATATCAATAAATAAATCAAAAAGAATCTATTAATCAAAATTAAAATTTCAAAAAAAATAATTTTTTCTTTTTCTTGAAATTGTAATTTTGATTAATTGATTCTTTTTGATTTATTTAATGAGAAAATATATATTTTTTCATTGATTTATTGATTCTGTTTCATTCTGTATTGCAATGTTATATTATTTCCTTTGATTTATACTGATTCATGCATATTCATTCATTTGTTCTATTATATATATTCTTTTTTCATTGTTTAACAGTCTCCACGTACATTATCTCCTGAGGAAGCTCTGTAGGGCGAAACATGTTGAGAGAGTGGTAGCAACCGTACACAAACATATCTGCAGTGAATTAGTATATTTGTTATTATAAGTTTGTTTTTATGTAATTTGTAAATTGTTTTTCTACATATTTTTTCCATTCGATTTTGTAATAATAAAAGCATACAAATTTGGTACCATTATCTAACTGATATAGATACCTTTAAAGTCCCGAGGCATGTGACCTCAGGTCCCTTTTCTTTCCTTTTTAATATATTCGGGATGTGGTGTCTTGATTTGACTCCTCTGTTCTAAATTTGGTTTCCTTTATTATAAGAGTCCGGTATCCAATCACAGATTATTTATGCATTTTGAATAAGTACAAATGGGGCAATTTGCAGCTTGCATATACTGTATATCATACTGCAAGCCGTGCGTGTTCTAGTGGCCACATCTGGAGACTGAATTACTATCTTTGACCAGCAGGTGTCCTCCTAAGTGTATCCACTTGATTACCAGATGCTCTGTAAAGGGCAAGGTTATGGTGTGCCTCGCAAACGTATGTTTTTATTTATACAGAACCAATCTGTGCAATATTTTACAGACACAATGTACAGATATAGTACACAGAAAGAGGGTACACATTAGGAGAATGGCATTGGCCGAAAACAAACATTGAGAAAAACAAACACGGCGATTTCAACAATTACTTCACATGCAATGCAAACATCATTTTCATACAAGACGAAGCAGATCCTGTTTGGTATTTGAATATGGAATGGTGTGCCTTACACTGCTGGCTTATGAGAGTGAAAGGTCACTCTGGATTTACTGCTTACTGATCTCTGCGAGCCACTCCTAGTGTTTTGCAGCCCTGTCCACGCATTTGGCTTTACTCTGTAAAGTGATAACCTTTGTCAGAAAGACGCTCAATTATCAAACAGTCAGAAGGAAGGCCTGTCTTGGACAGTTGGGCTACTTTCACACTGAGGCACTTTACAGGCGCTATAGCGCTAAAAAAAGTGCCTGGATTACGCCTCTCCTGTCATTCCAGTGTGAAAGCCCCAGTGCTTTCACACTGGAGCGGTACACATGCAGGACGTTTAACCTCCCTGGTGGCAGATTATTTCAGATTTTAGGTGCTGAAAGCGGTACAATTATTTTGCATGAAAATTTGGCGTTTTATATTGTAGTCCTGTAATTCTTAGGAATAACTCACTTAAATCTGTCCAAACCAGAGTCTAGCAGACAGTGGCGTAACTAGAACCTTCAGGGCCCCAATGCAGGAAACCATGGCGGGCCCCCCCCCCCCCCCGACCTCCGGACAGGGCTCTTTTCTCTGAGCCCGATGCTGGAACACCAGGGCCCAGTCCCAAGTGGGTGGCTGCATATAAAGGAACCGATTTAAAAAACATCAATTACAGCCACTGTGCCCATCAAATGTCACTACTGTGCCCATCAAATGTCACTACTGTGCCCATGAAACTCTGCCGCTGTGCCCATCAAATGCCGCCACTGTGCCCATCAAATGCTGTTGGTGTGCCCATCAAATGCTGCCACTGTGAATCCCCACCGCCCGCTGGCTGTCTGCCCGCCACTTACCCTGTCTTGGTGGGGCAGCGGGTAACGGCCATGAGCGGGGTCCTCCATGCATCTCCTGCCATCCTCATCTCCCGTCCTCTCCTCCTGATGGGCGTCCAATAGCTGTGTCTATCGTTTCAGCCAATCGGGTGATTGGTAACAGACCCGCACACCTGATTGGTGGAGAGGCGGTTCAGTGTTAGGAAAGTGAATATTAATTCACTTTTCTAACACACCTGGGTGGACTGTGAGCATCAAGCATGGCGCTCGCAGTTCATCTATTTTGAAGCCTATTAGAGCCCATGGCTCTAATCAGGTGCTGCAAAAACACCCCCCCCCCCCGCCGCTCTAATTCAGGCACCCAGCACCCGAAAAGGGGCCAGACACCTAAATATGGGGGTGACAGCGGTGGCCATGGATAGATTCATGCTATGCATGAATCTATCCATTGGTCATAGAGGGGGTGGAACCTGTGCACCCTTTTGGATGCACCGCCACTGATAAACACATGCACATTCACATACATACATATGCATACATGCACACTCACATACATGCACACTCACATACAAGCATGCTCACACACACACATACAAGCATGCTCACACACACGCACATACAAGCATGCTCACACACACGCACATACAAGCATGTTCACACACACGCACATACAAGCATGTTCACACACACGCACATACAAGCATGTTCACACACACGCACATACAAGCATGTTCACACACACGCACATACAAGCATGTTCACACACACGCACATACAAGCATGTTCACACACACGCACATACAAGCATGTTCACACACACGCACATACAAGCATGTTCACACACACGCACATACAAGCATGTTCACACACACACACATACAAGCATGTTCACACACGCACATACAAGCATGTTCACACACGCACATACAAGCATGTTCACACACACGCACATACAAGCATGCTCACACACACGCACATACAAGCATGCTCACACACACGCACATACAAGCATGCTCACACACACGCACATACAAGCATGCTCACACACATGCACATACAAGCATGCTCACACACACACACGCACATACAAGCATGCTCACACACATGCACATACAAGCATATTCACTCACACACACACGCACATACAAGCATGTTCACATACACGCACATACAAGCATGTTCACACACATGCACATACAAGCATGCTCACACATACACAGACACACACATGCACATACAAGCATGCGCGCACACACACACACACACAAGCATGCTCACGCACACACATACAAGCATGCTCAGACACACACATACAAATACAGTAGCTAGTGGGCTGGTGGCACTGGAGGGCAGGTGGTGGCACTGGAGGGGGGTGGCACAGTCTGGAGGGGGGCTGGTGGCACTGGAGGGTGTGTGGTGGCACTGGAGGGGGGTGGCACAGTCTGGAGGGGGGCTGGTGGCACTGGAGGGTGTGTTGTGGCACTGGAGGGGGGCACAATCTGGAGGGGGGTGGTGACTTACCGCCAATCAATCGATGATTGATCAATTCCCCCTCCTCAGAATCCTGCAGATGCAAAGTTCCTCCACAAAGCGTGTCTCCTCCAGGAATGCCTTGCTTCAGAGAGCTCCTCCCCCGCCTTCACTGAATTGGCTGAAGTTTTTTCTGTGTCCGCCCCGCCTCCCTTACAGTTGCTCTGGATAGGCGGGGGCGGAGCCCACAAAGCACTTCTCTCACGCTGCTCTCTACACTGTAGTGGGTGAAAGGAAGCTCCCCCCTCCCCACGGCATGAACCGCAGCAACAGTGAATCACACCGGGTCCGTCACCACACACCCCCGGCCGGACAGTCAGGTGGGCCCCTCGGGCGGCGGGCAGGCGGGCTGCCGGTGGGCCCCCTGAAGTGGCAGAGAATTACAGGGCCCAGTCGCACTTGCGACTGTTGCGACCCTGATAATTCCGCCACTGCTAGCAGACATCCCGGGTATGATAAAGTTTGAAAAATAAAATCATAAATTATAATATAATAAATAACTATAAATAATTATACTTAATAATAATATAACAATAATAAGAATTATTCAATAATGTAATCAAATCAAAAACACTGAAATTTGCTCAGTTGAAGAATTGTCACTGTCATTACTTTTCATTATTTGATGACGGATCTCCCCACAAATCGCTATCGCTCAATTTTGCGAGTGATTCTCATTTAGTATCGCTGTTTTCTAGCTGGTCTAAAATCATTTTTGATGTAAAGCGACAGTTTTGGTTGCTATGGACAATCTCCAGTTTCCAGGCATAAAGAACAGTTTTTATATTATAAAACTTCATGCAGGACACTGGGCAGACCACTAGGGACAAAGGGGATGTGAAATAATTACATACAGCAATGTAATCTGTAAGATTACATTATACTGTATGTATACTGTGTGTTTCACTTTTTGAATTTGGCGCCGTTCTCCGTCCCCGTGCGTCGCAACGCTAGCAGGGAATGGAGCTCGGCTCCGTGATAGATCGAACGGAGCACGGCTCGCTCGTACAGCGGGGGACACCGCTGGATCCAGGGGACAAGGTAAGTAAAGTCTCCCTGCATTCAGCGATGCGGTCCCAAGGCTGGCACAAAATCTCCACGCCGAGCCAGACTCGGGAATACCGCCAGGGGGGTTAAAAAATTCCTGCAAGCAGCTCCTAAAGCGCCCCTGCCCATTGAAATCAATGGTCAATGCCTGCAAAGCAATTCGGCAGTGACGCTTTACGGTGCTTTTAACCCTTTTTCGGGCATTAGCGGGGTTTAAAAGCACCCCGCTAGCGGGCAAAAAGTGCCACTAAAAATAGCGGCGCTTTATCGCCGACCGCCCTAGTGTGAAAGCAGCCTAAGTGTAAATTGAAGAACCACACCGCTAATAAATGGTCCACATATGACTTTATTCCAAGGTTGCCAAACCAGCTGCTGACAAGACTTGTGCTTGTAATCACACCGGAAGAAATGACATTTAGGCCTCATGCACACGGACGTTTTTACAGCCGCTTTTTTGAGCGTTTTTTGCAGCTTAAAAACGCCTGTCCATGTTAGTCTATGGCTTCATGCCCACCTAGGCGTTTTTGAGCTGCAAATGGCATAGGCGTTTTTAAGCTGTAAAAAAAACCCAGGACCAGTGCGTTCCGTGGCGCGGAGCTAGAGCTGTAAAAACGCGAATCACGTAAAAACGCGCACAAACGCACAAAAACGTGCATAACGCGTAACATATTTTCTTTGTTTTCTGAGTGCTAAAGCCAAGAGATGTGTTTCTTTAAAAAACGCTACTTAACGCTAATGCGCAAAAACGCCAATGCAAAACGCGGTAAAAATCAAGTTTTTAATGCCGATTTTTCCAGGCTTCGGAGCTAGCTTTGCAGCCAGTTTTTTAAAACGTCCATGTGCATGAGCACTAAAGGTCCAGTTCACTTCTATTTTATTTATTTTGTTTTCAAACTCATACCTTGATCAAGGGAGTTGTATCCGGACCATTTAGCAGCAGTGTGGCGGGCGGTTCATTTTCGTTTGTGTTATATTACACTGCAAGCCAAGGAAAGCATGAAGATACATTAGGTGTAGAGGACCGCTGCCCAGGAACTAGATCACCTACATGAACATCAGGTACAGTTGCAACACCAAAAAGATAACCTTACAGGTACAGCGCTATATTTTAATTTTCCTTAACCGCTAAAATACTGGGCGCTTTTACCCCATTCCTGCCTAGGCCAATTTTCAGCGCAGTCACTTTCTTTTGGTGGTATTTAATCACCACTGGGTTTTTTATTCTTTGCTAAAAAGTTAGTTTCTCCTTCACTGATGGGCACTGATAGGCTACACTATTGAGACGGCACTGAAGGGCACTGATGAGGTGGCACTGATGAGGAGGCACTGATCAGCACTGATATGCAACACTGATGAGCACTAATAGATGACCCTGATGGACAATGATAGGCGGCACTTATGGGCAATGATAGGGAGCACCGATGGGCGGCACTGAAAGACAGCCCTGACTGGCATTACTGATGGGCACAAATTGGCATCACTGATGGGCACATATTGGCATTACTGATGGGCACGGATTGGCATCACTGATGGGCACGGATTGGCATCCCTGATGGGCACTGTTGAGGCTGCACTGATAATCAGGGCACTGATCGGCTCTTCTCTCCTCACACTGTCAGTGTGAGGCAAGGAGAGCCAATAAACGGCATTTCTGTGTTTACATGTGATCATCTGTGATTGGACACAGCTGATCACATGGGTAAAGAGCCGCATCATTGGCTGTGTACCGAGACCGGGATTGCGATGTGTCCCAGGGACACGGCGTGCCCACGTTCTCTGCGTGGCATGCCTCCGCTGGCCTGCAAGAGCGGTGAGACTGGGGCAACATCATATGACTTCGTCCCAGAATGAGAGAGGATTGTCATTTGTCTATACGGTGGGCAGGAGGTAGTTAAAGTGGTAGTAAACTCTCCCACACAACTTTACCGTATTATAACCATCATAAAAAAAACACTACTGTTGTAAACCCCTACATATATTCAGTGAAGTGAGTATACCCTCAAGTGATACACAGAGATGAAACAAATCTGACTACGAAATTTGTACCAGTTTATCTGCAGCCTTCTCTTGTCTACATCTGTTCAAATTATTTACATGGTTTTCTGAGCTGTCAGAAAAAAAGGGGGCAGAGAGCTGAAGTTACACTATGCAGAGGTCAGTGAGGAGTGCTCTTAGGCCGCGTACACACGGGCGGACTGTCTGCCCAACTTAGTCCGCCGAAACACATTTGAGCGGACAGTCCGCTCGTGTGTGGGCTTCAGCGGACTTTTTCAGCGGACAGTCTGACGAACAAAGTCTTACGGAATTTCCGTAAGATTGTCCATCCAAACTTGGTTTGGGCGGACAGTCCGCCCGTGTGTGTGCCAGTCCGCTGCACTTTCGAAATGAGCGGACTTTTCCCGCCCGGAGAAAAGTCCGCTCATTTCGAGCGGGTATCCAGGTAGGCGGAGCACGCGACGGAGACATCGCGGGCCCCGCCACCTGGTATGGACTTAAAGGGGAACCCCAACGCCGAAAAAAATCGGCGTGGGGGTGCCCCCCAAGTCCACAACAGACCCTTGTCCGAGCACGCTACCCGGCCGGCCAGGAAAGGGGGCGAGCGAGCGCCCCCCCTCCTGAGCCGTACCAGGCCGCGTGCCCTCAACATGGGGGGTGCCTTGGGGGAAGGGGGGGCCGCGCGGAGGAGTCCGGCTTTCTTCCTCGCCGCCGGCCTCTTCTCCCGACTTCGGGGGTCTTGTCCCCCTCTTCGGTTCTTCTGCCGGGCCACCGCGCCTTCTTATAGCTCTTTTACAGGCGGTGTGTGGGCGAGTCCGTTCATTTCAAAAGTAGAGCGGATTGTCTGGCGGACTTAGTCCGCCGTATTAGTCCGCTCAAAAAGTGCCGTGTGTGGGCAAGTCCGTTCATTCAAAAGTTTGGGCGGACTGTCTGTCGGATTGTCTGACGAACTTAGTTGGGCAGACAATCCGCCCGTGTGTACGCGGCCTTAGGCCGCGTACACACGCGGGGACTGTTCGCTCAACTTTGTTCGTCAAACAGTTTCAGCGGACAGTCCGCTCAAAATTAGCATGGACGGACTTGGCCACACACGACGAACGAACAGTCCGCTGAAACTTGCGCGATGACGTGAACGGCACGTACGACGGGACGAAAAATACGACGTCCTATACACTGCAATACAACTTTCGGCATGTAAATCCTTTCTGAGCATGCGCGGAACTTAGTTTGACGAACAAGCCTACACACGAGGGGACTGTTCGCTCAAACAAAGTTTCAGCGGACAGTTTTTCGGAAATTCTGAAAAACTTTGTTCAGCAGACTGTTCGCTGAAACTGTCCGCTGAAGCCCACACACGAGCGGACTGTCCGCCGAAACACTGTTCAGCGGACAAAGTTGAGCGAACAGTCCGCCCGTGTGTACGCGGCCTTAGGCCGCGTACACACGCGGGGACTGTTCGCCCAACTTTGTCCGTCAAACAGTTTCGGCAAACAGTCCGCTCAAAATTAGCATGGACGGACATGGCCACACACGACGTACGAACAGTTTGCTGAAACCGTGCGCGATGACGTGAACGGCACGTACGACGGGACGAAAAATACGACGTCCTATACACTGCATTATAACTTTCGGCGTGTAAATCCTTTCTGAGCATGCGCGGAACTTAGTTTGACGAATAAGCCTACACACGAGGGGACTGTTCGCTGAAACCAAGTTTCAGCGGACAGTTTTACGGAAATTCCGAAAAACTTTGTTCGTCAGACTGTCCGCTGAAACTGTCCGCTGAAAGCCCACACACGAGCGGACTGTCCTCTGAAACACTGTTCAGCGGACAAAGTTGGGCGAACAGTCCGCCCGTGTGTACGCGGCCTTAGAGTTGATTGGAGGAAAGGGACACCCCCCCCCCCCCCCTCCACACAGCACACAAGAACAGAACTAAGATTGTCAATCAGCTGGATATCTCTCCCGTCACCATTTTTCTCTTGGTGTCAGGAAAACTTTTCAGAAGTGACTCATGCTGAAAGCAGAGGAAGGAAGCAGCAGACAGAAATTACACTTAGTGCTCTTAATTGAGACAAGCACACACTATAGAAGAGTATTTCATGCCTGAGGTTTACAACCACTTTAGCTTGCACAATTTCTGAAGGTGTAGCAGCCGCTTAGATTTAGGTCACATGCAACTCTTCTAAATGCTTTACTCAATGGCACAAGAAAACAGCATTAACCACTTGCCGCCCGCCCTATAACAAAAGCACGGCGGCAAAGTGGTTTCAAAATCCTGACCGGACGTCATATGACTCGATCAGGATTTTGAGCCGGGAGCGCGCATCGCGGCGATCGTTATTGCGAGGTGTCAGCCTGACACCCCGCAACTACGATCTCGGTAAAGAGTCTCCGACGGAGACTCTTTACCATGTGATCAGCCGTGTCCAATCACGGCTGATCACAGTGTAAATAGGAAGAGCCTGTGATCGGCTTTTCCTCACTCCCGTCTGTCAGACTCGAGTAGATGAGAGCCGATCGGCTGCTCCTCTAACAGAGGGGGTCTGTGCTGATCGATTATCAGCACAGCCCCCCCCAGGATGCCCACACTGGACCACCAGGGATGCCACCAGACCACCAGGGATACCCAGAACAAGGTATGCCACCCTAGACCACCAGGGATTCCAGTCAGTGCCCACAATGGATGCCAATCAGTGCCCACAATGGATGCCAATCAGTGCCCACAATGGGCATCACTGATTGGCATGCATTATTGTTTGGCACTGATTGGCATCCATTAGTACAGTATAAAACAATACAATGCCACCTATCAATGCCCATCCGTGCCGCTTATCAGTGCCCATCTGTGCCACCTATCAGTGCCCATCTGTGCCACCTATCAGTGCCACCTATCCATGCCCATCCTTACCGCCTATCCATGCCAATCCGTGCCAGCTATCAGTGCCAATTTGTGCTACCTATCAGTGCCCATCCGTGTCGCCCATCAGTGCCCATCAGTGCCGCCTATCAGTGCCGCCTATAAGTGCCACATACCAGTGTCCATCAATGCCACCTCATCAGTGCCACTTCATTGGTGCCACCTCATCAATGCCCATCAGTGTAGCCCCATCAGTGCCCATCAGTGAAGGAGAAAACTTACTTATTTACAAAGTTTTGAAACTGAAACAAAAAAAACATTTTTTTCCAAATTTTCTGTATTTTTTTATTTGTTTAGCAAAAAATAAAAACCGTAGAGGTGATCAAATACCACCAAAAGAAAGCTCTATTTGTGGGAAAAAAATGATAAAAATTTCATTTGGGTACAGTGTAGCATGACCGCGCAATTGTCATTCAAATTGCGACAGCACAGAAAGCTCAAAACTGGTCTGGGCAGGAAGGTGTTTAAGTGCCTGGTATTGAAGTGTTTAAAAACGCTCCTAAAGCCACATTTTTTCAAACATATTTAGATGTGTTCAGGCACTTCAAGCGTTTTGGCATGGACTTTATTTATTACCCACGTTTAGGCACGTCAGACATTTTTTAATGCAAAGATGCTCCTCTCCTGAACGTGCTGGCCTTGTTCTATTTCTGCCTCTAAACACAAGCAGAGGCAGAAAAAAAAATCAAACACCCATAAAAGCTGCTTTTTTGATGCCTAATGTGTATGAAGCCCTAAAGTTAAAATGTAATTCTATACCTTTGCTAAATTTGCAACCGTTTTGCAAAATGTTGATACAATATCAACTTCTTGCTTTTCTATCCTCACAATAACAAATAATGAAGGAATCAAAACTCTGTCTCCCTTGGATTTTTGTCATCCAGGGTATCTAATGTTTATACGCTGCACAATGCATTATTGTCTTTGTGTAGGCTTATTTCCATACAGACAGATAGACATACAGTATCCCTATTTAGGCGTTCCAAAGCCTTAAGGTTTTTTTACCTTAATGCACTCTATGCATTAAGGTAAAAAACCTTCCTTATATTCACATGAGCCCCATTACGATCCAGCGCTGTGCATGAGAGCTGAAGCTCTCATGACTTTGTCCCTCCTCCCTGGGCAGATTGAAAACAGTGGGAACCCTTGGCTTACACTCCTGTCAATCAACTCCAGTGACGAGGGAGCGAGGGGCGGGGCTGAATCCTGCTGTCTGCACCAATGGACACAGCAGCGGGTCTCTGGAGCGTGCCTGCATGACTGTCCCCATGGGAATCAGGTTTCTGTTGGGGGCACCAGCAAGAGAGGAGCCAATTTGATTGCACAGAGCAGGTAAGGGTAGACATGGTTGTTATTTTAAAAATAAAATCTTTTACAACCACTTTCATATACAACCATCAGACTATAAGTTTTTTCAGCACTGTATAATGGAGGGGTCCTTGGAGCAGGTATGAAGAGCATCCTCTGTTCTAATTCTGTGACAATTGTCTTGGTCTTGTCCTTACCTTTAGCAACCAGTGCAATTGACCTGCATAGCATTATTGCTGTCACCTAGCTAACCCACGTGCAGTAACAACAGGCAAACATCACTAGATTGTCTTAATGCATAGCAAGCACAGCCAGCTTTTGTATAACCAATATAGGCCATAGCCTAGGTTGGCAAGGCTGCCAGGAAAGGCGCACGGCCACCCACACTCATGTTGTCTGTACAACTAGAACCAAACTGTAAGCAAAATAGGATGACAGTTCTTACTTAGATCTTTGTGTATTGATGTAGAGGGCCAAAATATCAGCTCCTCCACCACTAAGATCAGCCTGTCTTCTGCGGCTATTACTTCTAATCTTAGTAGGGATTGTCATCTGGCTTTTCTTCATTTTAAGCAGGTTCTTCATTCTCATACAAGTCCACAGGAATGCAATTCTTACTTGAAGCAGGTCAGAAGGAGGTGAACTGCAGGTCAAATCACCACCAGACTCCCACGATCACCGTTGAGACACTGATCGTTGTATTAATGCAGATGGTCCCAAAAATGTGTCAAAATTGTCCAATGTGTCCGCCATAATGTCGCAGTCACAATAAAAATTGCAGATGGCCGCCATTACTAGTAAAATTAAAAAATTTATAATAAAAATGCTATAAATCTATACCCTATTTTGTAGACGCTAGAACTTTTGCGCAAACCAATCAATATTGCAATTTTTTTTTTACCAAAAATATGTAGAAGAATACATATTGGCTTAAACTGTGGAAAAAATCATTTTTTATATATTTTTGGGGGATATTATTATAGCAAAAAGTTTAAAAAAGCGTTTTTTTCAAAATTGGCACTATTTTTATTTATAGCGCAGAAAATAAAAACCGCAGAGGTGATCAAATACCACCAAAAGAAAGCTCTATTTGTGGGGAAAAAAAGACATCAATTTTGTTTGGGTGCAATGTCACATGACCGTGCAATTGTCAGTTAAAACGATGCAGTGTTGAATCGCAAAAAAGTGCTCTGGTCAGGAAGGGGGTAGAATCTTCTGGGGCTGAAGTGGTTAAACCGAGCCGATAATATCCTCCCCCTGCCTGTTCCCCTTCTTCATGACTTTTCCATCAAGGTCAATAATTCAACCATCAACCACTCCCCTCACACCAGGGTGTAATCCTAGTCTGACCTGTCCTTTCAGCCCCAAATCCAATCGTTGTCAAAAGCTTGTAGACTTCACCTCCGTAATATCGCTAAAATGTGCCCCTTTTTAACTAATGAAACCACCAACCTACTCACTCCCTTGTTATCTTTCGCCTTGACTATTGCAACTGCCTTCTGATAGGTTAAACCTCTCCATAGGCTATCCCCTCTTCAGTCTATCATGAATGCTGTTGTCAAACTCATCTACATTACCAACCACTCAGTGTCTGCCACCCCTCTCCACCAATAACGACCCAATACTAAAAACAACATACACAGCCATTCACAACTCTGCCCTGAGCTACATCTCCAACCTTTCTCCAAATATCACCCAAACCATCCTCTCCATTCCTCTCAAGACCTCCTGCTCTCAAGCCCCCTTGTCTCCTTCTCCCATGCTCATCTCCAGGACTTCTCCAGAGCATTTCCCCATTCTCTGGAACTCTCTATCTCAGTCTATCTGGCTATCTTCAAGCGATCCCTGAAAACTCATCTCTTCAAGGGAGCCTATCATGCCTTCAACTAATCTTTTATCACTTCCCTAAACTCATTACCCACAGTTATAAGCTGTTGTACCACTTGCCCACCCTATTAGATTGTAAGCTCTTTTGAGCAGGACCCTCTTAACACACTTGTATTTCATTGTATTGTAATAACGCAATGGGGTTGATTTACTAAAGGCAAATCCACTTTGCACTACAAGTGCACTGAAAGTTGTTGTTTAGATTTCCTGTGACACCAATAAAAGGGACAGTGTACAATAAATGAATAAATAAGATAAAAACTTTTTTTTAAAGCGCCCCATCCCTCCATGCCCACGTAAGTCGATCCTGCAAATGTAACCAGTATTTAAACCACACATGTGAGGTATCACCGTGATTGTTAGAGTGAGAGCAATAATTCTAGCACTAGACCTCCTCTGTAACTCTTTTTAAAGCATCGCCTATGGAGATTTTTAAGTACTGTAGTTTGTCCTTATTCCATGAGTGTGCGCAATTTTAAAGCATTAGGTATCTATTTACTCGCCATAACCTCTCCTTTCACATTATTAAAAAATCGGGCTAACTTTACTGTTTAGTTTTTCTTAATTCATGAAAGTGTATTTTTTCCAAAAAAATTGCGTTTAAAAGACTGCTTCGCAAATACAGTGTGACATAAAATATTGCAACAGCAGCCATTTTATTCTCCAGGGTCTCTGCTAAAAAACTATATATAATGTTTGGGGGTCCAAGTAAATTTCTAGCAAAAAAATACTGATTTTAACTTGCAACAAGTGTCAGAAATAGGCCTGTGTCTTTAAGTGGTTAAGAGATCTTGTCAGGAGGCCTGGCATGAGACTCAGACAAGAAAATTTTGTATTCATGCCACTTCTGGAGCATTCTCTTCTTTCTGGGTTTCCTTATAAAAGCAGTAGATCTGTGGCTTGGCGTCTGTCAGCTGGATTCACAAGCTCCCCTCTCTCCAACCCTTATTGTGGCACATCTATGTTGTGTGGCACCCCTTGTTTTAGGGAGGAACTGATGTTTTAGCAATTCTATATTGGTATTACTTTAGTCTTAATGGATGAGCAGTTTGGTTAATTTATTATTTATGTTTGCTATGGAGTTGGTATTTATTAAGTTAAAACAAATATGTTAAACCAATAACTGTAAGTGCTGTAGACACATTTTAATTGCCAAATAATTTGATGTGTTGTGTTTTTCTTATTTATTCTGAGTTTTATTGTGTTTATTTGTGTGCCACCTGCATTCCCATGTCATAATCCTTGATTAAAAGGCAATGCATGAAAGTCCTGAGATGGTATTTCAAGCAGTAGACCCATAGGAATGCCTGATTAGACCTTGTTTACACGGGACGTACCAAAGCAAATGCCTGAGTGAGGCCATGTTTACCTACATAGGGATGCACAGGTGTTCTGTGCAATCCTGTGCAAGTAGTTCCGCCAATGTTAGTTGGGACACAGTAGCTGCATAGACACAGCCGCTGTTCTCAATTTTATATTTGTGTGGCTACATGTCCCCGAATACACCCTGTGCGTCCCAATCAACATCAATGAAGCTGTATGGGGATGCCCTGTGTGGGTAAATAAGGCCCTCCATGGTTGTATGCCTAGTGTAAATGAGGACTTAGGATTGTCCAGGGTATGGATGAAGTTTGAAGTCAACAGACTGAGGGCAGAAACAGGGAAGCAGTAAGCTAGAACAATTTCCCTAATTAGCAGGTAGGCGAAGCTCAAGGATAAAAGTTTAATATCAATGTCAAAAACGAAAGAATGCATGAAGGTAAAAAATCTTCAGCCTTTACAAACACTTTTAGGACCAGAAACTGGAGAACAGCAGATACTGTACATGTGGTACCAAGTCAGTAGGAATGGGCACACACCAGGAGCATATATGCAGGCTAGGTTTAGTGATAGGTTTACAGCACTGACACTGTACACATCCACGAGGCTGTCAAGCCAGAGGTCAAACACAAATGCCGCGTACACATGATCGAATTGTCTGGCGGACTTTATAACGAACGGACTTGGCCACACACGGACACTCCGAAAGTCCGGCGATTTCTAACGCGATGACGTACAGCACGTACGACGGGACTAGAAAAAGGAAGTTCAATAGCCAGTAGCCAATAGCTTCCTTCTCGTACTTGCTTCAGAGCATGCGTCATTCTTAGTCCGCCGGACTAGCACACTGACAAGCCAAGTCCGCTGAAAGCCAAGTCCGGCAGACAAATTTTGAGTCAAAACTACTTTCTAAGTCTGCCGGACTTTTACGATGAAAAAGTCAGCTGGAGCCCACACACGATCAAATAAATTGTCCGGCGTACTGTGGTCCGGCGGACCAAGTCTGCCAGACAATTCGATCGTGTGTACGCGGCAAAAGGGTTTTGTTACTCTGTTCTTTTACTGTTCATGTACCTGCAGGCAGGGCCTGGACAACGGGTGGGCAGGAGGGGCGGCTGCCTTGGGTGCAGCAGTTTTCTGTATGGGTGGGGGCACCAGTAACCTCATTCTGAAACAAGGCACTTTGACAAGCGTATGACTGCAGGGGATAACATCCCCTAAGTTCACACATGATGGAGGGGTGCTCAGTTTGGCTTTTTTGCCCTGGGCCCTGGATGACTTTGTCCTGGCACTGCCTGCGGGTCCTCTCAGAATACCCTAACTGCGGAAAAAGAGTAGCTACCTTGGATCCACTTTTGATGCAAAAAAAACCTCCAATATGAATCCAATATGGCAATCTCTGGGTGTCACGGACTGAAGTAATCTATGCTTTTTTTTTTTGGGGGGGGGGTAAAGGCTTAGCTAACAGATTTCAGTTAGCTACACAACGCTGGACAACCACTTCAGATCAGGTATGCAGTGAGGGACAAGCGCAGAGAACTCAAGCTTTTATTTGTATAGATTGATACAATTCTGTTTTTTATCATAATTCACATACCTATCTAAAGAAAGCTATACAAAGACTATAGTGTTCATTAAAATGTTAAATCCAGGATATCCGACATAGGATCAATGCGTTAGAGACAGAAAACCTGTTATATCTCTATTAGGTAAAAAAAAAAAAATGGCTGAAATGTCTTTAAAGTTCTTTAATGCACAGCAGACAAATATTGTCCACTGATGCAATATAATGCTGAAAGGTTACATTTGCTTGGCAAAGCCTTTCATCTTAAATAAAAAAATACAGGAAGATAGACACTATTATGTAAAATTTCAAATTAAGGGAAAAAATTAAAATAAAAAATAAATATATATATATATATATATATATATATATATATATATATATATATATATATATATATATATATATATATATGCACAGTATATATTATAGATTTAATCACTGTAGAAAGAAACATAGAAGCCCAATAGCAGACAAATATTTAAGTATATTAACTTATTTCTACTTATATATTAGCAGTTCAGTAACTCAGTAACTGGCATACAGTGAGACGTGACTAGAAGATGTTGATCTGGTTCAGAGAAGACAACTTTGGAATAGTTCACAACTGCACGTCCCTTTCTGTGTATCTGGTGTATTATCAGAATGCCTGAATGTACCCTTGTTGAGGCATGCACATTTGCTTTAATTGGCAGATATCTATGTCGTTGTAATATTTGATAGTGAGTGAGTAGGTCAGAGGGCAGCAGATGCTCCTTTCATGTCTTTTCCTTCCCAGTTTTCAGTCAGGAGTCTTCCATGTGTTTCCTCACCTTGTCTACTCTCATTTCCCTATGCAGCACCAGATAGTGGGTTAGAGCATATGTACAGACACCAGGGTTTCCTGATACAGGGATTACAGCTTTATCTATGTCTGGATACACAGCCATACCTATTACATGTGCTTTGTCATGGATTTAGGTAAAGTTATGTTGATAGTCATATCAAAAGAATCCGGCAAAGCTGAAATGGAGTAGAGGTAGACAAAAAGCACAAAGACCTACACCTGAAACCAGTACTATTGCTAATAATACTTATTATTATTATTACACAGAATTTATATAGCGCCAACAGTTTATGCAGCACGTTACAATATAAAAGGGAGACTATACAATAAAATACAAGAGGATTAAGAGGGCCCTGCTCCGTTTATACTTATAAGTCTTATGGCCTCAACTTGAAGTGGAACTTTACTCAGAAAATGAAGTCCTGCTAGATCACTTCAGGCTGGCCCCTTTTGCAGGTAATAGCTATGTAAAACATTAAAAATAAGTGCCTATTCCATTTAGAATCCAATAATACATTGTCTCACTCCACTCTGCACATGCTCAGTTGCTCTCTATTTTTAGGCAATGTGCCGAATTCGTAGAGGCCAGTCTGCTGCAGATTTACTGCTATTTAGGGGCTCTGGGCTTCATTAAAATGGCAGCCTCCAGCAATAAGAAACAGGAACAATGCTGGAGGCAAATTACAACACACACTAGTTTTGGTAGTGTAAATATTAATGTGAAATGCATGTTTCTTGCTAAAGAACCTTATTTTTTTATCAATTTGTTATTGGTTAAGTTCCACAAAGTAGATCTAAATCCAACCACTAAAATCTCATGTAAGATTTGCAAAAAAATGAATGTAGCATTTGTAAAAAATCTCATGTAAGATTTGTAAAAAATCTCATGTAAGATTTCTAAAAAAAATCTCCTGTAAGTTTTGTAAATAATCTCATGTAAAATTTGTAAAAAATCGAATGTAATTCTCAATATTCTTTACATCTGCAGCCTTCATTAAATATCTGCTTTGATGGTTCTTTTTTTAGACACTTACTGTTATAGTGATGACAGCTGTTTCCCTATTGTGCTGCAGTGTTGTCACCATGTCACATATGCTCCTAGTTTAGACTACATGTGCTGACACACCCTGCATAGGCACGGCCAACCGTTGTCACTATCAGGAAGCTGGTCCAAGACAATGATATGCATCTAATTTTGAAGTGAGTGCACGTAGCCTACAAGTAACAGCAAGCATAATGCGATGCTTGGTCAAATATTAGGTTTACCTTAGGAGTTAATAATGAGTGGAAATGCTCTTCATTACTTACATAGATTCTCTCAATTTTGGTTAATGGCCAACCTCCTGGTCATTGACATAGGAGGGTGCTATGCAGAGGCAGGCGGAAGATAACAGAATGAGCAGATACTGACATATCAGCAAAGAATATTATGATTGGATCAGATTTTTTTAACCTGTACAGTAGATTGTCTGCAGGATCAGCCAGCAAACATCTCTAAAGACGGCCATAGCTGGTTAAAATCTCGGCAGATTAATCAGGTATTGGCAGAGAATCCGTCCATCTATGGAAAGGCTGTGTCACGGTCAGGGGTCAGGCTCGAAGACCAATTGCTATAGCAGTTGCAGGACTACCACTAACCAGCAGGATAGGAACACAGGCAGTCACCCTGGCAGATGACACAGGCTCACCTGAGGTGCGGAGTCTAAGTACTAACCGTTTTTCACCAGAGCTCCAGATGGTTGAGATGGATTTAGCTGCGTGTTAGTACCAGGTCGCAGTCCTCAGGATCGCCCCACCAGGAGGTGAGCAAGCCGGGGTTCAGTAGCGGATGAGCAGGTAAGGATCAAACAGAAGCGTGGTCAGTAAGCAAGCCAAAAGGTCGGTAACAAGTTGTTGCAGATTGGGATCAGGCAGAAGCGTAGTCGTGGAACAAGCCAAGGGTCGATAACGAGCAGTAGCAAATATAAGCGGCAGCAGAGAAGACAGAAGCGAGATACAGGCTGGAGATAGCACAATATTCTGGCAAGGAGGAAGTGCAGAGACATGGCTTATATCAGGAAGTTCATGGGAGGAGCAAAGAGTTCAAGGTTCAGCTGAAATCAAGGTACAAGGCAGGGTTGTCAAAAGGATCTGACAAGGAACTGTCCAGCATCTCAGATAGCTCAGAGAAAAGATTCATTGCCAGACACAGCTGAGGTCCCAGGTTCAGGTCCTGACAGGCTGATTGTACCCAAATGTATCCATCGATCGACTTGGGTACAACCAGTATGTCAGATTTCTAGCATGCCTGTTTTTGGACAAATGCCATCTCACATCAACCATTACATGCCATCAAGCATTAATATAGAGTT
The DNA here is from genome assembly GCF_037356315.1 of Lithobates pipiens. Taxonomy (NCBI): domain Eukaryota; kingdom Metazoa; phylum Chordata; class Amphibia; order Anura; family Ranidae; genus Lithobates; species Lithobates pipiens. Next base: position 186,654,956 of record NW_027507686.1, on the reverse strand, counting down.
AGGTCTAATTTTCCTCACCTTAACAGAAAGTTATGTGAAACCTCCCTCATGCAGACAGCAGAGTTTCTGATGGACAAGAAGTGAGAAGATTGTCCTTCACTTGCTGCTGTTACCTGTGAAAGAGTCAGGGAGCTAAGAGAATTCCCCCAAATAGGGTCACAATAATAAAACATTCTCAGAGGTTCATAATTCTTCCTAGCTAAACTCTTAACTATGCAAAAAAAAAAAAGGAAGCCGGTTTCAGCTTCTCACGGGAAAAATAGTCAAAGTTCAAAAGTACAATATGGCAGCTCCGATGTAACTATGTACAGTAAAACCTTGGATTGAGAGTAACTTGGTTTGAGAGCGTTTTGCAAGACAAGCAACTTTCTTTTATAAATTTGGACTTGATAAACAAGCAATGTCATGATATAAGAGTAGCGCCCTGTCACAAAAGAGTATAAAAGAGAGATGCCTCTAAGGCAATATGGTTACATTTAATGAAGGTACAACAGGCACATCTAAGTATGCAGGCATCCGAAGTAAGAACAAAAACAAACAAAAACAACGGTCTGTGCTAAAAAGACCAAGGAATCCAAACCAGAAACACACTGACCAAAAAAATTCCTCAAGGGAAAGAGTTCATTCGAAAGTCCGTTTGGCTGTTCTTCAAATGTCCGCACAACGAAAGTTCGGCCCGAACTTATGCTCGGCCCGAACCGTTTGCCCATCCCTACTAGACACCCTTGCTTACCAGGAAATACACTGCTATTTTTTAAGAAGAACTCAAAAAGGTATTTTTTTTTCCAGGACACTGCTTGGACACAATTAACATTTTTTATTGTTCAATGTGAGTTCAGGTTCTTTTAAGACTTAGTATTTTCCCAGAAGAAGAAAAGGCTTCCACTGTGGAGTTTTTTTATTCTAACTGCGTATGTTTTTCGCTGAAAAGATGCTAAACTAGTAAACTGAACAATTATTTTAGGAGTGTTAGGAGCAGGGGCCGACTGACAACTCATGGGGCCCCCCGGCAATCGGAGATAATGGGGCCCCCAGGCAATCAGAGATTATGGGACCACACAGTATACACAAACACACACACACACACAGTATACAATCACACAGTACACACAGACATGTTTCTATTGGCTGAGAAGGTACTGGAGAGGTGGGGCAGCTATAATTTCTGGATTTTTAGACCAAAAGGATGTTGGTAAGGGACATTTCAAAGACAGATGTAAAAAAAACACAATTTTTTTACATACTGTCCCTGGTTTTACTGAGGCTGGCAACCCTGATGGGCCCCCCTAATGGCATGGGGCCCTCTGGCAGTGTCAGAGTAGCCCAATGGTCAGTCCACCCCTGGTTAGGAGTGTATTTTAGCATCAAGTATCAGACTACTTCCCAGATTTAAAAGACTGCTACTTGGTCTTCTGTTCATACCTTTTCTTAGTTCAGTATCAGGTGGATGTTCAGGCCTCATCTGATGCCAGCCTTGGATGCAATGTTTTTCAAATGACTCTTTGGGCTGTAGGCAGTGCCCAGTTCTATTTTTTGGAAGCCTGTTAGTGTTTTGTTGCTGTTGCCCATCCCTCAGTTGGACAGCTTTTGGACATCCCAACATTCTGTGAATTCCTGTGTCCCTCAATGAGTGAAAAATTTGGCAAATGCAATTTGTGTACTTATGGTAAAATTAATTCCTTGGACTTCATTGAGGTAAACAGGTTCCACATCTCTGTGTCTTTGATCATACTCTTGATACTGCTTTTCTACATAACTGCATGCTGGGAGTAGGATAAGTTATACCATCTTGACTACCATTTTTGTATTTGCCAGCGTCCAAATTTTCCTGTAAGTGTCGGTGTAATCAAACAGTCTCTGAATTCCTCTGTTCCTCAATAAACTTCAAGACATAGATTTTATGGTAAGTACAAACATCCCATTTTTGTTACTTTTGGATAGAGTGAGAAAAGGTTAGAACTGTGACTTTGCTAAAAAATAAAAGCTGCTAACAATTATAAAGTGAAGACACCAAGAAAATAAAATGAAGTAGTATTATTGATAATAAAAAAACAAAACTCTGGGCAAATGTATGGCACTTCCAGTAGTGTCAATGTTTGCTAAATCTAACTTACGCCATACATTCTTAGCGATCTATCTATATAATGGGCATGTTCTGCACACTGCATCCCCAATACAAACTTAGAATGGCCGCCTCACTTCCAATGTTCCCACTGCAGGTCTCCCATAGGTGGGTTCTCCAAATGAGCTTGTACAGGCTTACCCCAAAGGATTCTCTTTGTCGGGCAACAGGCATACATGATAGTATATCACAGGTAGCCCATTCCCATCACCCCCTGTCTGAGACTCTTCTGGCTTTGAATCATATACTAGCTCCACCCACTATATCCACCCAAGGGAGAGTCCTCACTAAAAGGGGCACTAACCCCTGCTTCCAGACAGACTTATTGGCTAATAGAAATGAGTGGGAGGAGGAAGGGTGGTCAATCTTCATCACTTCTAGAATGTGTCAATTATTTGTCACATGAGAATGACCTAGCATTTGAGCATGGCAGGTTACTAAAAGTTGCGATTTTATAGGGTAAAAGTTGTTGAGGTCCAATGGTGGACATAGACAGCAAATGGCCCCTATGGAGGAACCCACATTCATTAAGGGGGGCTAGTTAGGGCATCAAGCAGAATGCCTAATGCTTCTCACCTGTTATGGAAGTGTGCAGTGTTCAGGTCTATATGACAATAGGAGTGGGTACTGGCACCTATCTTACAAACCTCTTATAAAACTTGTCACCCAATCCTAGTGATACATGGTAAGTTCAACTGTGTTGGGGACAGTGTGGACCTTGAACTGTTTAGGGAAAAGTGCTAGATATGATATTGTAGATCAGCCTTTTTCAACCAGGGTGCCATGGCACCTTGGGGTGCTTTCTGGGAATCTTCAGATGTGCCTTGGCAAAATGCCTATACATTTCCCCAAATTGCCAATAAGCCAGCAAATTGATCAAGGCTGCCTTTTTGTTACACAAAACCACAGGTTTTCATTGTGTTTGTTTTTTTTTTACAACCATGGGCACTGTGTGGGCCAGCCTAACAATTGATAACATCAGGCACTTGCACAGCACCCTTCTTTGCCCCTTCACCACCCCTGTCCATCAGCACATTAGCGGAGTGAGGGAGCGAGACAGATCGAGGAGAGAAAAACTAGAATACTTGTCAATCAATACAGGTTTATTTGTTTCATAAAATAAACCACCTCTAATTATTATTATTATACACGATTTATATAGAGCCAACAGTTTACGCAGCACTTTACAATATATACACAATTACAGTAACATTCAATACAAAAGGTGCAGGAGGGCCCTGCTCATAGAGCTTACATTCTAAAGGGAGGAGGTGGTACAATGGTAATAGCTGCAGAGAATGATTTGATGATGGTGGCTCGGGGACAGTTAGGTGGGTGTGGGATAGGCTTCCCTGAATAAATGAGTTTTCAAGGATCTCCTAAAGGTGGACAGGGTAGAGGCTGATTGGATATACTGGGGCAGGGAGTTCCAGAGGATGGGAGAGGCTCTAATGTTGGTTGTCCTATGTGTGTGCATGCTGCTGCGATTTGTAAAACTGTTAGTTTAGTTTTTTTGCATTTTAAAATGATGTGCCTCGAGATGCAGAATTTTAAAAGGTGCATTGACTGGAAAGAGATTGAGAAACACTATTCTAGAGAAAAGAAGAGACTGAGGTTGTTTTTGGGAACAGGTCAGGGGTAAGACTGTGGGGAACCAAGCAACCAAAGCAGCTAATGACAGTAGCTGTACTTTGGAAAAGTAAGGATCCTATTTTTTAAAATTTATTTCCCTTACTGTAATTTATTTTAACTGTTATATTTTGTAATTTACTAACTCATTTTGTGAATGGGTATGTTTTTGAGAAGCCACACACATGATTTGTTGCACACAAAACATGAGTTGACATTGGCTGTGAGAATTTCAAGTGCACATTTTTTCAATAATTCAGAGGGCTCTTACTGCCTTGGGCTAGGTGAGAATTTTTGTTCAGCTGGCAACATTTAATACACGGCAAAGACACGCGTCTCATATTCCCTCCAGTCCCCAGGCTCATCCCACTTCTTTGAAACGTCTGCCAAGTGGAGACTACCTAAGCGTTTCCTTGAATGCCTGGATTTTCAGTGCTAAAAGAACTATAGTAGAGTAATATAAATTAAATATGTTCTCTTTTACTTCTTTCCTTTCTTATAGAAGTGCCAATGATTGGTGTCACACAAGATGTCCTCTTGGTATCAGTGATTCGCAAATAGCAAAGACAGTAGAAATTGCTCCATGTTTAAATTAATACTAAAGGCTTCGCTTTTTCTTCTTAGCGAATACTTTTTACAGGGCTGGTTTGCTTGTCCCAGCACCTAACCCTCCTCATTTCACAGCATGGGCTTGGGACCAGCCATGGCAGAGTTTAAAGGCTTAGCTTTTTAACTTAGTGTTACTAAACCCAGGACCCTGAATTCACTATATCTGGCCTCCCACAGTACACAGAACATGGAAATGCAATCGTTTTAGTAAATATAAACTGCTAAACACCTTTTCTCATCAGCAGTATATAGCAGTCTTGTGACTTCTATCAATGTCTGGCTTAGCACTGGGTAAAACTTGTAGGAGGAGTTTTCATTCTCCCATGATTGTCCTATGAGGATGCAGGACCTCTCACCCTCTATCTGGACAGTACCGATTGGCCCTATGCTGATCACATTCACTCTCCCAAGAAAAAGAAAACTCTCTAGCAATACACACCAAACTAAGCATGGGCAGCTTGTCCCCTAGCCTCTGTACTATCCAGAGATGGATTAGGGACAGTGGAAGAAGGGGAGGATCAGAGGAGACAGGATGAAACAGCCTTTTTACACAATATGGAGGAATAACTCCTTAGGTTCTACAGTGAGTTTAACAAGCATGCTTTACTGCATATACAGACTGATTTTACTGTTGTGGGTTTAGTAACATTTTAAAGCAGAACTTAAAATTTAATATATTTTTTGTGCTGCACTGCAGCACATTCTGCTTTCTTGCCTATGCCACTGCCTCCAGAGAATGTGCATTTTTTATTGCAGAGTACAAGTGCAGCCACAAGATTTTGCACATACACGTCTCTAGAACCTGGCAGAGGTCCACGGCACATCTGTGCACATGCAGGGCATTTCCGCACATTCGTGAACAAATCACAACATCATAGGGATAGCTGCCAAAACCTAGTGTAGTGTGTCTGTGCGAGCATGGAAATGCCCCTGCACATGCACAGATGTGCTGGGGGTCCTTGCCAATTCATTGAGAACTGCTACACATCTGCGTACACGGCAGGTACAGTAATTAATGCAGTAGTAAATTGCTGCAGAAAAAAAAATACCTGTATGACAATTCTATAATGTGCTAGTATGTATCACATTATGAAATACTTACCTTAGAAGAAAGCCTTTATAACAGCACCGACTCACCGCTGAGAGGGCTGACATCTTCCCCCGGGCCTTTCTTCCGGGTTTGCCGGCTGACATCTTCCCCCGGCTCCTATGTGCATGCGTCACTCCTGCGCATGCACATAGGAGCCATCGGTTACGGAGGAAGCTCTCTCAGATTGCATGCGCTGGTGATGTCAGCGGCTGCATACAGGGTGAATATCTCCTAAACGTTTAGGAGATATTAATTTTACCTGCATGTAAGCCTTATTATAGGCTTACCTGTAGGTAAAAATATAAAAAGCGGGCTTTGCTACAGCTTTAAAGATGGCAGTACCAATGACAAGCAAGGAATAACAATATCCCTCAGTGAAGTTCCACTTTAGTCCATTGTTAGCAAGCAGTGTAACATGCTCCAATACATGTGAACAAACCAGTGTGGCCAAACACATACGAAACTCCCCCCCCCCCCCCCCCCCCGCTTGCACCCGGCTACAGACTGTCATTCTCTAACCTTCTGGGTAAGGGAGAGAGCAAGCTGAGCAAGAGCATGGACAATGAAGGACACAGGAGGGTGTAGAGGGATGACTTGTCACTCTAGGCCAGGGGTCTCCAAACTTTCTAAACAAAGGGCCAGTTTATTGTCCTTCAGATTTTAGGGGGGCTGGACTGTGACCAGTGGCAGTGGAAATTTTCCTGACATTAATGGGCATAAACATCACCATATTTGGTATTAGAGGGGGGAATAGTACCCCATCGTTGGTATCATTGGGAGGAATAGTGGTCCTAATATTGGTGTCAGTGGAAAAAATGGTGCTTCATTGTTGGTGTCAGTTGGACGAATAATGTCTCATATCAGTTAGAGGAATAGTGCCCCAAGGGCCAGATAAAGGCAGACAAAGGGCGACATCTGGTCCCAGGGCCACAGTTTGAAGACCACTGCTCTAGGCAAGTGGTTCTAAATCTCAGTCCTCAAGTACCCCCAACAGGCCATGTTTGCAGGTTTTCCTTTATCTTGCACAAGTGCTTTAAATCAGAGTCAATGGCTAGGTATTTTGGACACCTATTTTATCTAAGAGAAATTCCCAAAAAATGGCCTGTTGGGGGTACTGGAGGACTGAGGTTGAGAACCACTGCTCTAGGCAATGTAAGACAGTGGGGTTGATTTACTAACACTGGAGAATGCACAATCTGGTGCATTTTTGCATAGAAACCAATCAGCTTATAGTTTTTTGTCAAAGATTAATTGCACAAGCTAAAGTTAGAAGCTGATTTGCTACCATGCACAGCTGCATCAGATTGCTTTGCCTTGCTATCTGGGCAGTAGTTTTTTTCAGTTCACATTGCCCATACATACTGCAGTGCAGTGGTTTGAAGAAGGCACACCATGGTCAAGGTTTTTTGCCTTGTCATGCAGTGGGACCACTCAACACAGTCCCACTGCATCTGATGTGAATATACCCTAATGGCTTACATCTATTTAAAGAGACCTGCAGGGCCTGCAAGCCCTGCACTGTTCCCTTCATTGTAGTTGGTCAGCAGCACTACCTGAGCTTTCCCTATCAGATTTATATTACATTGTCAATATACCTGTTGGGACCTTACACTTTTGGTTGTGAAGAGTGAGGAGGCTGGCTTATCCAAAAGCCCCATTATAAGCTAGCTGACATAAGCTCAAAGGCCAGACAGTGCATTATGGCTACAATGAATTATGGCTGGTGAATTCCTGCATTAATTAGCCAGGACCGCGAATTTCAAAAATGCAAGATTTCCTGCAAACCCATGGCATGGTAACAGCAATGCCAAATCTCATCCCTAGGACTCGGCTATAACATGCTGAGAAAGAGTGGCCACACTCAAGAACGTACTATTAATAATATATAAATAAGTATAAAATAAGTGTGTGGGGAAATTTTCATTAAGTTTGTATGGAGTACAGACTTCTCTGCCTTTGGTCACCTCCACCAGATGGGGGCAGTGGACATTAGTAGTTTATAGAAGACAGATAAGTTTGGTTTGTGTTCAGTTAATCTCACAGGAAATGACAAAAGCACTGTATTTCTGGCAAGATCAATGGGTATTTTGTACTTTTTTTTATAGGAAACAGGCCATGAAAATATATAGAGTATATTGTATAGACCATGCATGAACTGCACTTTGTTACTTTGCTGACTCAAAAGTAGACTGATGCCCTGCTAGCATAGCCCACAGCTCCTGCATGGTGTCCATACCTCCCAACTTTTTGTGATGGGAACGAGGGACACCTATTAGCAAAAGTATGTAGGCAAGGGACATACCCCTTGCCACGCCCCCTCAAAGGACAATTCTACAAAAAATAAATGATTGGTTAAACCCACACAAGTGCTTTTTTTTTTTTTTACCACTACTATTCCTTTCTACTGGCTTTTGAAATTTACAAATGCAGCAATTTAGCAACTGAATGAAATGTTTAGCACTGGGAAATGATAAAAAGTGCATTTTTTTATGAAACTATATAGATCAGACCAAAAATAGGGGCAATCGAGGAGGAGAGGAGGAAAGAGGGACTTTGCTCCAAATCAGGGACAGGCCCTCAAAATCAGCGACAGTTGGGAGCTATGGTCACCAGGTGATCTGAGGTAAGTACATGGGTGTGTGGATTATATAGGGGTTGTTATTTTTATCTTCTCTGTGTTATTTATTTCACATTAGAAAAGCTTATCTTGGAAATTGTCACTGAGCATGTCTAGGTGACAGCATGCAGCCCAGTGTTCTGATAGGGGTTTCTAGCTTGACTCTAAAATATACATGATAATGGATTGATGTAAATACATGTCATGTAAATTGCATTGTCCAACCATATACACTTCTGCGTTTCCCACTTGCTCTCCATAAATACATGATGTATAGGAGCTACAATTCTGACAATTACAGTGGTTTTGCTGGCCTGGCCTTAACCACTTACCGACTGGCTCATGTAGATATACGTCAGCAGTTTGAAGATGGATATTTCGGTAACGGCAGCAGCTGCTGCCACAACCGAGGTATCCATCTTTAGAGCTGGCGGTTCTGTTTATGATAATGGTGGTCTCTGTGGCAGATTCGCTTCAAAATCACTGTTTCCCTTCCCGACGCTCTCTCTGGCACCCTCCGCCGCTTACCGGAGCCCTTAGTAGCAGCGGAGGCGATCGGGACCTTTCCGTGGTTGTGTATGGAGACGAGTGAGGGTAAGCAGTCTCCATACCATAGGAGGGTGGAAGCGACATCAAAACGTCACTTCCGCCCATATATCTTAAAGGTACATTTTTCTGTTGTCATTTTTTCAAATTCCATTTGTTTTTTTTGCATTTTAGTCCAAATATGAGATCTGAAGACCCCAGATCTCATATTTAGGATTACCTGTCATGCTTTTTTTCTATTACAAGGGATGTTTACATAGGAATAAAAGTGACCCAATTTATTTATTTTTTTAAAACAGTGAAAAAAATAAATAAACTTAAGTAAAATAAATAAGAAAAAAAAAAAATTTAACGCACCCCGCCCTGGCGTGCAGAAGCTAACACATACGTGAGTAGTGCCTACATATGAAAACGGTGGTCAAACCACACATGTGAGGTATCACCACGATCGGTAGAGCGAGTGCAATAATTCTAGCCCTAGACCTCCTCTGTAACACAAAACATGCAACCTGTAGAATTTTTAAAATGTCCCCTATGGAGATTTTTGAGGGTAAAAGATTGACGCCATTCCACGAGTGGGCGCAATTTTGAAACATGACATGTTGGGTATCAATTTCCTCGGCGTAACATTATCTTTCACAATATAAAAAAAACTTGACTAACTTTACTGTTGTCGTATTTTTTTATTCAAAAAAGTGATTTTTTTTCCCAAATAAAGTGCGATTGTAAGACCGCTGCGCAAATAAGGTGTGAAAAAAAGTATTGCAATGACCGCCATTTTATTTTCTAGGGTGTTAGAAAAAAATATATATAATGTTTGGGGGGGTTCTAAGTAATTTTCTAGCAAAAAAGCCTGTTTTAAACATGTAAACACCTAAATTCCAAAACGAGGCTAGTCCTAATACCCCATTTACGTCAGTGTCCATTGCTATTAGTGCAATTACAATAGAGTCAATTCACAACGACTGCTTGTGCGATTGTAAGACCTGTCATGCTTTTTTTCTATTACAATGGATGTTTACATTCCTTGTAATAGGAATAAAAGTGACCCATTTTTTTTTTTTAAAACAGTGAAAAAATAAATAAAATTAACTAAAATAAATAAGAAAAAACAAGCTCACGTGCAGAAGCGAACGTATACGTGAGTAGCGCCTGCATATGAAAACAATGGTCAAACCCCACATGTAAGGTATCACCGCGATCGGTAGAGCGAGTGCAATAATTCTAGCCCTAGACCTCCTCTGTAACTCAAAACATGCAACCTGTAGAATTTTTAAAATGTCACCTATGGAGATTTTTGAGGGTAAACATTATCTTTCACATTATAAAAAAAACTGGACTAACTTTACTGTTGTCGTATTTTTTTATTCAAAAAAGTGATTTTTTTTTCCAAATAAAGTGCGATTGTAAGACCGCTGCGCAAATAAGGTGTGAAAAAAAGTATTGCAATGACCGCCATTTTATTTTCTAGGGTGTTAGAAAAAAATATATATAATGTTTGGGGGGTTCTAAGTAATTTTCTAGCAAAAAACCCTGTTTTAAACATGTAAACACCTAAATTCCAAAACGAGGCTAGTCCTAATACCCCATTTACGTCAGTGTCCATTGCTATTAGTGCAATTACAATAGGACAGCCACATAAAGGGATTTGCGCCCTTTGATCCTTCAACTGAATTTAACACCCAAATTCAGACCCTTTAATATTAATTAGAAGCATTGTTCAGACACCTAAGACTGCAAATAATTTAGTCCACCTAGTTAGTTCAAGATACATTAGAGTCAATTCACAACGACTGCTTGAATTATTTTTCATGTGTTCCTTATTATCTCCTGTGTCCAAAAGCTCAATTTACAAACATAATTATCACTTTAGTGTTAAATCTTTTTTTTTTTCCCACATTAAATGAGCATTTTTTCAACTAAGTAAAGCTTAAACTTTCATTTAAAAAAATTTCACTTTTTTTAAATCATTATCTCAAGTAGTTCTTCCTGCTCTTAGCAGCCAGTCACTTTATAGAAACACAATGCTGGCCTAAGGAAAAGATTTGGAGCAAAAACATATGTGATCATTTTTGCACATTGACCTTTACACACAAATTGCTACCAAGTTCAATAATATAACATTCATGTAATCAATTCAGCAGATCTGCGTCATAAGGCCCTTGGTCCATTGATTATTATTTAGAAGGTAATTAAGAAGTTTAATTTATCCCATATAAAGCACAGTATATTTTTAATGATTACATATTTTAAGTCAGTCTTGTTCTTTGGGGTGTTCTGAAAAAGAAACAGAATAAAAGTTATCCTTGTAGTGGGACTCCCTCCCCACACCAAAGGTTAAAGTATATCTAAAGGCAAAACTTTAAGACCCCTTTCACACTGAAGGCATTTTTCAGGCACTAAAGGGCTAAAAATAGCGCCTGTAAAGTGCCTGCAGCCCCAGTGTGAAAGCTTGAGTGCTTTCCCACTGGAGCGGTGCGCTTGCACGATGTTAGAAAGACCTGCAAGCAGCATCTTTGGAGTGGTTTAGGAGCTGTGTATACATCACTCCTCCACCGCCCCTCCCTATTGAAATGAATGGGCAGTGCTTCAGCAGCGGTGCTTTTTGGCGCATTTAAACCTTTCTTCATTAACTAGTGGGGGTTAAAAGCGCCTTGCTAGTGCTTGAAAAGCGCTGTTAAAACAACGGTAAAGCGCCACTAAAACAAGCAGCATCTGAATATATCTGAATAATGCCTGCAGCTACAGACATCATTCAGATATCAATCTTTTCCGCGGCCCATTCCCTTCACCATAAGAACAATCATTGTGGCTGTTCAGCGGCTTGATCATTCTTACAGGCAGTGGGAGGGGACATCCCCCCTCCCGCCACCCTCCGGTGCTTCTCCCAGGTCACCCATGCCATCGGCGTCCCAAAGAAAGGATCCACCGCCGACGGAAGTTAGCCATAGAGATTTACAAAGGACAGAGTCTATGACTCTCAGAGGCGTTATGATGTCACGTCCAGGCCGGTGGAAGTAAACAAAGCATTCCCTGCCTAGAGGAGTGATGTGGGGTCTTACAGACCCCACATCTCTCCATAAAGAGGACCTGTCATGCACCATTCCTATTACAAGGGATGTTTACTCTAAACATGTAAACTGTAAAAAAAAAATGTAAGCGTCACCTATGGAGATTTTTAAGTACTGAAGTTTGGCGCCAGACCACAAGTGTGCACAATTTTAAAGCGTGACATGTGAGGTATCTTTTTACTCTGAGTAACGTCATCTGTCACATTATACAAAAAAAATGGGCTAACTTTACTGTTTTATTTTTTATTTTTTTATTTATGAAAGTGTTTTTAAAAAAATAAAAATAAATTGCGTTTGAAAAATTGCTGCGCATATTATAGCGTGTGACAAGAAAGTTGCAATGACTGCCATTTTATTCTCTAGGGTCTCTGCTAAGACCCCTTTCACACTGCAGAGCCTATAGCGTCGGCGGTAAAATGCAGCTATTTTTAGCTGCGTTTTACTGTCGGATTTGCAGCGCATTTCAGCCGCTAGCAGGGGGGCTTTTCCCCCCGCTAGCGGCCGAGAAAGAGTTAAAACCGCCCGCAATACGCCGCAATAGCGGTGTTTTGCCGGCGGTAATACAGCGCTGCCCCATAGATTTCAATGGGGAGCAGCAGTGGAGGAGTGGTAAACACACCGCTCCTTCACTGCTATAAAGAAGCTGCTGGCAGGACTTTTCCTGACGCCCTGCCAGTGCAATGCTCCGGTGAGAAAGCCCTCGGGGCTTTCACACTGGAGACAAAGGAGCAACAGTTTGAGGGCGGATTGCAGGCGCTATTTCTAATGCTATAGCGCCTGCAAAACGCCCTTGCGTGAAAGGGGTCTAAAAAAATATATATATAATGTTTGGGGGTTCCGAGTAATTTTCAAGCAAGTGGTAAAAAAGTGCCAAAATGCACAATAAAAAACCCACGGCCAGATGTGCATTAAAAAAAATTGCATGTTAAAAAATGGCAAAATACACTTAAATAATGCCAAAATTAGCAATAAAAAGGGCCAAAATACACATTTAAAGAATGTGCCCAAATGTGTGTAAAAAAAACTGTGAGTTAAAAAAAAGCGACAGTGCTTATTATTTTCATGTAATTACACTGTCTTTTTAACTTTGGTTTCACTTTTAAAACTCAGCTGTTCTGTAATCACGCAGGTATCTCAGGAGATCACAGGCAGCCCTCCACCTTCTACTCAGATCTCAGGTGAAAAATTTCTCCTCTCTCTACCTTCTGAGAACAAATGTTCTCTGCTTCATAAGCAGGGTGCCAGAGGAGATGATTTTTCTCTGAGAACTGAAATGAGATAAATTATCTCTGTTTGATAAACAAATTATCTCTGGTTGATAAACGTACACCAGAGTGTAGAGAGATCAAAACTCCTATTAGGTTTTTATTGCTGTCTGTGCCCTTGTTAGGGAGATTTACCTGGGAAAATGTATGATGGGAATATTCTGCTTGGTCAGGCAGGAAAGAATACTCGGGGGGGCTATGGGAATGAGGAATAAGGTACGTATTTCACCTTATCCCAAAAGACTAAACAAGCAGTCAAAGTAGAACTATTCACAAACTTTTTTTATTTTAGATAGAGTGAAGTCTCGTACACACGGTATGAAAATCAGAAGGGGATTGTCGTTTGATAGACTGTTGTCCGAAGTTCTTACCATTAGTACACTCCTTTCAACAATTGTTTTGCAATTTTCGGCCAACAAATGTTGGATAACATGCTAGTACATTTGTGCCAAATGACAGCTCCATGTCTGATTTTCTGATGGTCAGTACACAAATCCGTTACACAAAAGTAGAAAGTGCAAGCAGGCATGATCGGAACCAAGGAACGAGCCAGAAGCTGTCGGTCTTCTAAACTAGCGTTCGTAATGGAGAATTAACATTCGTGACACGCAAAATTCTGAAATGTCGAAATGCAGCGCACATTCGCTTCTTCTTTAATAGGATAATAATAAAGCTGCTTTGATGGCGATACTGATGGAGTTCTGCCAAATGTATTTTAAAAGGCATTTGTTTTCTAGTGAATATTATATTAATATTATACTTGTTGTTTGATTTTTTTTGGGCAAGTTACCACAACACTATTATCTGTAGTTTTTAAGATCAAAAGATACAACTATGCTGGTGTCCCTTGTTAATTTTACATTGTATTTTTTAATGTAACTGTCTACTCCTCAAACTGTCATTTGAAGTAAAACACCTAGCCAAGTATTATTCTACACAATTTTTTTTATTGCGCAGAAAAATAAATAACACAAATTAAATTAGACATGCTATCTGCCATCCAAATACAACGAACTTAACAAAAAAGTGCATTCTATGCATACAAAAATATAGAAAATATAGCAAATAAAAACATTATTCCAAAGAAAAACAAAATAATGCAAATTAATAAGTGGGGAAGGGGTGAAAATCCCCAGACCAGCGGGGCTGGGGATCTTGTGGGTGGTATTGCCACACTTACTGGCATGCTGCTGTGGTGGGTTGGCTGTGGAGATGGTGTTGTGAGGCCACAAAATCTGAAATGTGGGTGTTTTAAGAAATGTCGCCTCTCACCCCCTTGTTAAGGAGCTTCAGGAGTTCCTCACACCTGCTCCTTTGCTCACTGGCCATCTGCCTTAATTTATTGGCCGTCACACACCCAAATACTTCAGCCTCCTCTGGATTCCTGCTCTTCCTGGCTCTTTTTGCAGCAGAAGGGTGTAGGGGCGGGATCTGTGACTCCGTCTGGCTACTGGCCATTGGCTCCTCCAGACTGACACTTTACTGTGTATGAAAATGGGCCATAATTAGAATCTTTTTTGGGTTTGGTTATCAATAACACACAAATATGATCTCCTCACTGTTGCAAATTGAATGTGGAGAAATAGAAACTATCGATCTGACCCCAGCATTTTTCATTCTTGTTCAAATAATTTTTGGTCCCTACTGTCTATTGATATGGAAACCACTTTGTTAAGGCAGAAATATTTTCTCAATAATGTATAGTTATCATCATCATTGTATTTTTGTATACAGATATGTTCAACAATGCTATACCTGGGTCAAGCTGGGCTCCTCCACATCTTCATCCTGTGCATCAGGACCTGTGTGGACCTCAGAAGCTGTGGCCTCAGCAGACGTTGAAGGGAGCGTAGACAGCGATGGCCTGAGTTCTGTCTGGTATGTCAAAAACCGCATGCTGTTGTAATACCACAGCCTGGGGACATCCGCCGCTGCTCCAGATCTCTCAGAGTCCAGGACCTTGTTCAGCTCCCTTTTAAATGTACTTAGAATGTTGGCTATCTTTTGCTTGATGTAGTTGGTGTCTGCATGGGGTGCACAGGTTTGCACAACTCTACCAGTTTCTCCAAAGCTGCTTTCCTCAGTATTTTATTTGAGTAGTCTCTACTCTTCACCCTACAGAGAGAGGGCAGCTCCCGGTACATGCCAGTAAAATGGAGGAGAAATGCTGGTGAAGTGAACTTATCAGTCATGATGATATGATGTCTGCAAAACGGAACACAAGACAAACCATAATGTCTGGCTTAACCCATAGGCTGGTCCCAATATAGGCCTCAATCAAAGCAATATAGGCCACTAACCACCTATGCCCCAATTTTTAATTGTACTTTCCTTTTGTGCCGCCTTTGGTGCATTGGTGATTGTTCATCCTCCATGCCAAGATTGTTCCTATGGCCGTTCCAGTGACAATACGTCCTGGCTTTATACACACTGCGCTGGGGCGTGACCATCTCTCTTCTGCATGCGACACACACGGCAGAACATTCGGGAGGGACAACATGGTGGTTTTGGTGGATTGCAGCCAGCCCCATGGTGGTGGAGCTCATAGGAGGCACAAAGCAACCCCCATGAGCAAGGGTGAGATGGTGGAGATGGTGCGCATCCCAGAGAAGCACGATTATGACTGCAAGCTGCGTAATTGCGAAAGGCCCAAACGCTGAAAGGATAGCATTTTGGAGAAGCTTATTGCCATTTTGCTGAGAGAATTTTTGGTGGACCAATCAAAGGACCAAATCCGAAAAAGATGGTTTGATCTAAAACACTGGGAACAATACCAAATGGAGTACATACATCAGATAATAAAAAGGCAATATTTGGATCTAAACAATGTGTATATGTGTAAATTAGCTTTCTGTATATGTTCTTTCTCCAAGTAGCTGTCAGAAACCATGAATCAGACCGAAACAGAAGTACAATTAAATCACACTTGTTTGTTAATAAAAAGGTAAATGAAGTAAGTGTAGTCAAAGCATAGCCAGAGTCCAGTAACCAAGTGGAGCAACAGCAAACAGGATAAAGAGCCAGAAGGGATGTCAGCAAGCCAGTCTTTACGCAGGAGATGGTTTCTTGTGATGTGACCAAGGAAGACCAAGGCAGAGATGAAGTGAGCTGGACAGCTTTAAGTAGGCAGGTAAGACAGGCAAGATCAGGAACAGCAGGGTAACTGTGGAGAGAGATGAGAGCTGGCAATTAGCCAACAGCTGATCAGCCAGCCCAGAGAAGGAAGGGCTAAGCCAGCCCTGACAGCGCCAGAGAATTCTATATAAGCTTTTATAAAATCTTTGTATGACTTTGGATTCCAAAGATGAAGGTAAATATAAAACATATATGAACATTCTTATTTGGTCATGTGTTTGGACATAATTTTTTTTTTGTGTTTATTGTTTTTTTTTTTATTTCCACAGGGAGGCACAAAAAAAGGATGCTCAAGCCAAGCCACTGCAAGGGACGAAGGGAGGCTACCCTCACTCAAACCCCAACAGTGGAGGCAACAAGGCCACCTTCCCCCCAAAACGTAACTGACAACTTCCATCACACTCATTTAGCCACCAACAGGGGTGTTTCTAGGTGGGCCAAAGGCCATGGGCTTAGGGCAGAACTTAGGGGATAAAGAACACTTTCCAAATGCTGCCTGGCACACCATTGCCCATTATTGCAGCCTTTCTAGTGTAGACATGGGTAAAGGAGATGCCCCGGGGCTCCCAGTCACACAGAGTCACACCTGCTAGGATGGTCATCATATATCCCATATCCCATAGGAGACAAGATGGGTGGGGGACAACTGCAGGACTTTTTTAATGTTGGCACTTGTCAAGTGTTTGCCCTCTGGAAAATGCCAATACCTTCCATTTTATACAATAGGATTTTTATAACAGCTTACATGTAAAATCCTTTTCTTTGAAGTACATAATGGGACACAGAGCAATAGTAGTTACTATGTGGGTTATAGGCCACCTTCATGTGATAGACCCTGGCACGCCCTAAATTAGAAAGTGCACTCCTTATATAACCCCTCCCACTAGTGGAAGTACCTCAGTTTTGTAGCAAAGCAATACACGTGTATATTAAGAAGGGAGGGACCTCTGTGTCCTGTGATGTACTTCAAAGAAAAGGATATTACAGGTAAGCTGTTACAAAAATCCTATTTTCTTATCGTACATCATGGGACACAGAGCCATAGTAGTTACTATGTGGGATGTCCCACAGCAATGCCAGCTGAAGGGAGGGAGACAGAACAAAGTAGGGCACCAAGAGACTAGTACATTCATACTGCAACCTGCAGTACACTGCGCTCAAAGGCGATGTCCTCGTGCCTTTTACATCTACTTGATAGAATCTGGTAAGAATTTAGGATGAGGCCGCAATACAGCCTCATCCTTATGAACAACCAATACGGCTCCTTACAAAAAAGAGCAGCCAACACTGATACACTTCTTGCAGAAATATGGCAAATAAGAAAATTATTTTTCCCCCGTCAAGAGGACCAGGGGAATATCTCGTACAGGCTCCAAAAAAAGGCTGCTTCTATAAGCCGACAGGACTAAAATTAAGTCCCAAAGGTTCAGGGGTGACCAAACTGGAGTATTAATCCGCGTTACCCCCTGAATAAAGTTACGAAAACCAGAGAGAGGGAAGCAAGTGGTCGATCAAAAGAGACCATTAATTCTGACATCTGGCCATCAATAGTACTCAAGGCCAGCTTAATTTCTAATCCTATCTGTAGGAATTCAAGGATCCTACCTATGACATATTTCCTTGGGTAGTATGTGTAAAAATATACTAAAGTGCTGATGTGAATAAATATTAAAATATGTGAGAAATAAATATTATAAGATAACTAAATAATATAGCTGCAATTATATATGTGAACTGATACACAAAAATAAATTGTTTTAAATGAATAATTGCGCTAATATTAACCTACTAATATTGCACAGTGTACCACCAAATCAAGTGAATAATTATGAACATATAGTGAACCATACAAAATATAAGAAATATATAAAATTCCTTCTGTGTAATGGTAACAATAGAGCACACTTTTGCCACAGCTAAAAGAATATCACATTACACTGTGTACAAACCAAAGTCTCTGCCAATAAATTCACATGTGTGGGACTAGATAATCAAGCCTTAATGAGTCTTCTGAGTAACAGATGGTTCATTCAGAGATTTCACTGCTAATTCCCATGGATGAACTTCCAACTTTCAGCAGGCTTCCATAACATAAAAAATAAATACATAACCTTAGTCATGAATGGATAGAAAAAACATGAATAGATTGGGGGGGCCTTTAGTGAACCCAAAGCAGAAGTGGGCTCATCAACCTACTGCGTTAGTGGCAGTAAAAATGTGGAGCAGACCAATTCAGTGAGCGGCTGTAAACAACCTTTCCTGCAAGCTTGATACTTCGCATCAGCCTTTTCCTGGTCCTAGAGAGACATTTGCCATCCCTCGCTCCTTGTTCCTCAGTATGAGGGTCCTGAGCAATGGACAGGGACCTGTTATGCTTAGTCCCACTCTGGGATGCGATTAAAGCATCAAACTTTTACTTCAAGCCTAAATTGGTTGAAAAACTCCTTAATAATATACACAGGGCCTGCAGTGTTTAAGAGCAGCTACAACACTTGCCCCTCCTGATGGCTCACTGTGACCAGCCATATTACTCTCAGGGGAGGATGCCATTTTACTGGAATGAATCTAGGCTTCCGTGTGACTAAATAAGTCTTTCTAGAGTCCTTTATTGAGGTAGTTTTACCCCGCATCTGCCATAGCCCGATGCACAAAGCAGAGGTACTACCGGAAGGAATGCATCTACTGCTTGAGAAATAGTTCAGCTCTGTCACTGCTGTTAATGCTCAGTTTGATGCAGTAGTAAAATGTGTCAAAGGAATGCCTGTGTCACCAACCTCATTGCTCTTGCGTCCCTCCTGCAGCATAAATAAGCAATGGTGCTTTAAAAACCAGACCTTCCCGTGCTGGACGTTGGAGGACACCAATGCTGCACTAAGCCCCGCCTCCCCCTGCCTACGGCCCCCCTTTTTTTCTAAATAATAGCTTTTTCCCACGTGAATGTGGGCCCCTGATCCTATAGGATCCACCGGGAGGAAGGAGGAATGGCAGAGGGAGGCCTGGAAGCCACGAGCAGCGTGCCGTTCATGCTGTTTTTTTTTAAACCTTTGGCGCCCTTTCCTTGAAAAGAGGGGAAGAAAAAACGGCACAATGGGGAATCAGATGGGGAGAGGGAACCCTCCAGACTTAATGGAGGTCTTGCTGCACTGGAGGAGAGAAACTTGCTGTTTTCTGGATGTAATCTCTCTGAGAAGCATGAGATGTAAGTGCTCAATACAGCCCCAAGTGGTGACACATAGGCATGCCAACATTTACTGATTTAAAGGAGACATTCATAAGAACATTTTTAAAAATTTCTGGGAAAACTCCACTTACCTTTCCTGCTGCAGGGTTTTCTGTGGTAAACCAACAGACCCAATCTTCACCCTTCATGGTGTGTTTCCGTTAAACCTTCAGGAGCTGGGGATCCTCGAGGAAACCCACAATCCTGGACCTGTAATAGCACCTCCTGCCTTACTACCAAAAAGTACTGGATCTCGGGGTCCAGCACTCTAAAAGAGAAGCATTTACAGGAAAAACCTTGTTTCTTTGGATTCGAGGCCCGAGTGCCATTCAATTTGGCCAAAAAGACACTTTGAATGGATCCAGTCTGCATGGCTAGCCCCAGCAAGGATTGCTCCAGTGGAGCTCAGCACAGCACATCTTCACTCGTGACCAACACCTTAGACACTGGCTAAAAAACTGAGGTACTCCCACCAGTGGGAGGGGTTATATAGGGAGTGCACATTTTAATTTAGGGCGTGCCAGTGTCCATCACCTGAAGGTGGCCTATAACCCACATAGTAACTACTATGGCTCTGTGTCCCGTGATGTACGATAAGAAAAAACATCCAGAATGCAGCATGGTGGAGTCCACTAGTCAGGAGCAAACATTGACATCAGACCAAGTGCAAGGTTGGTCAACTAATGCAGCAAAATGGATGCTAGAAACATATGGAACTTGGGGGGGCTTAATGAATGGTGTATTGTTTCCTTTTAAAGGAAAATTTGTGTGGTCAGCTCACCCAGGATGTTTTTTTGGAGCCATGAGATCTGTCTCCTGGATCCAGTACAGACGTTGCCATTGTGGACCTCAAATCCCCTGACGTGAGTCACAGTGAGGGCCAAAGTGAACCAGAAGAGAAAGAAAGTATTCGGGAGCCTCTTGTTTGTGCAAGTAAGTATTCTTGCTTCAAATGTGTATACATGTTGAGTGTTTAGATGTCCAAACTAAACACCCAATCCATACATTAGGAAAGTATGTAGTGTCTTAACATTAGCATGGAGAAGGAAGAAGTGGAAGGAGCTGTCAGTGATGCTAGGTACCCAAGTTTGGGAGACCCGGGCAGTGTATACATTCCTAGCAGTGTAGGTGTCTGAAGGGTAAAGAGGTTTCAAGCAACAATAGACTGGGTAGGTAAGTATTTACTTAATTTTACTAGTAACTTGCCCATAACTCAC
Organism: Lithobates pipiens; assembly: GCF_037356315.1. Classification (NCBI taxonomy): domain Eukaryota; kingdom Metazoa; phylum Chordata; class Amphibia; order Anura; family Ranidae; genus Lithobates; species Lithobates pipiens. The sequence continues at coordinate 186,634,435 of NW_027507686.1, read as the reverse complement.
TATGTAGGGCCTCAGCCACTTGACCATCGTTCCCTTAATAATTTTTACTCTTCTTACTAGGTCATGATCTTCCACAATGTACTATTGGCAGAATGAGTGCAGATATTTTGCATTGTTTGAAGCAACTGGTACAAATCAAGGAGGCTACCACTGCTTTACAGCAAAGAGTCAGCGATTTTGTGGACATGCTTGACAAATTCTAATTTTCTCTTGCCTGGTCTGAAATTTATTGTTCCACTTGTTGGCTCCTGTTTGCCCTTACTAATTACCATGTTTTTATGACTTTAAAATGTTAAAGTTTAGGGACAGAACTCAATGTTTCTCCACTCTGGGTGCACCTGGTCCTGTTTTCTAGACTTTCCTTAGTCTATAAACGACTATGCGAATTACTAACAGGGAAAATGACGATATCACCTGTGCCAAATTCAAGAAATCAAGAAAACATGACCTAGGTTTGCATCTTGAGGAGGAGAATTGGGAAACACTGCTCTAACTAATGTGAATTGTAATGCTTATGTGTTTTTTAGAATCAAAAACCAAAAATTTGAAGGTGTCAACAAATTGGGCCTTAACATTTTTATTTCCCCCCATGATCCCATGCCTAAAATGTGTGTAGTTCCATACATCTATTTTCCTAAAGCCACAAAACACAGTGTATCAACATGTGCTATCTTCCATCACAGGGTATCAATGGATGCATTTTGGGGGTGCGACCCTTTCTTCATAACTAAAGCAGCTCTGAAGAAGGGGTTGCACCCTCAAAATGCGTCCATTGATAACCTGTGATGAGAGCTAGCACATGTTGACACACTGTGTGTTTTGGGGATTTGGAAAAAAATTTTTTTTGTAACTACACACATTTTAGGCATGGGATCATAGGGGACATTTAATTGTTAGGCCACTACGTGTACGTGGCTTCAAATTTTGGCTTGGGATACTACAGTAATGTCTCGGTTGTCCTTCACTTTCCCAAACTCAAACTTTGTAAGTTACTGAGTTTTGGATGTGCAGCTAATGGTTTAAAACATGCCTGTATAGCCACAAAAAAGGAGAAATAATGCAAAACATACATGTTATACACCAAGATGTTGGTTTGTTTTAAAACCTTAAAACGCACATGTGAATGTGCTTTGCCTAAAATGTTTTTTACTAAACAATGTGTGGCTTATTATTTCATTGCTTAATACCAGTGTTTTTTTTAAGTTGTTGTAGTTACAGTGACAATGTGCTCTTAAATGTGGACAACTCCTGCAATTTTTAGGCGTCCAAAAAATATAGGAGTTGTTAAGGTATAATGTTTTTGATCTTCATGCATTATATCCATTGAAAACAAAAAAATAGTGTGTGTGTAGCAGACCCACAGCACACCATAATAGTTAGCTGAAGAAGATATTGCCACCTCATGTGGCAATTAAGGTACATTTGCGATATTGGAGCAAGTGTACAAAATAAAGCCCATTTGGGAGCATATTAGACATATAAGAAACACAGACAATGGTAGTTCAAATTAAATATGAGTTTATGATCTCAAAAAAAGATTAGAAATGATCTGCCACTTCATGGTCCACGTCACTTGGCAGTGAGGCTACGTAGCTGGTAGCATTCCTCCTTAAAAAATTATGTAGAATACAGCATTCTCCTCAGCAGGTGGCAAGTTTAAGGTGCCATTCTGGAGCCGCTTGTAGAACTCTGCATAATCACTCCTCTGCCAGAGTAGCGGCCGTTCTTCCCAACATCCAAATACAAGAACTCGTAGTTGGCAGACACTACAGCTAGCATGACTATGCTACAAAAGCCTTTATAGTTAAAATAATAGGCGCCAGAGTTAGCTGGTGGTGCAATCCAGACATGCTTGCCATCAATAGCACCACCAGGAAAAATCCCAGTGCTGATGGAACTGGGCTGCAAGGTCCTGCTATTGCTCTGGTTTGAAAGACAACTGTGGATTAAAAAAATAAAAAATAAATTACTACTTCTGCATATAACATTGGAATCAGATTTGACACAAACATGCTTAGCCAACATACAGATACACTTAATTGAGTATTTAAAGTGGGGTGCCCCCTAAAAATGTCCCCTACAAATACTGCAGCTGCTGACTTTTAATAATCGGACACTTACCTGTCCCAGGGTCCAGCGATGCGGGGGAACGAAGCCCCCCCTAGTTCCCCGCTCCGCGCGCAGCGCCGGCATTCTTAATGTGGGCACCCGGCTGTGGCTTCACATTAAGAATGCGCGAGCAGTGCCGGGCGCCGTGATACACCGCACAGTCATCTGGGACACGTGACAGGTCCCAGATGACTTTGCGGTGCGAGGGGAAGTGATGTCACCAGCCTGGGCATTGAAGAAGGCAGACTACGAGGGGCCCCCTAGCAACAGGCATTTAAAGGTGAGTAAAATTATTTTTTTCCAATTATTTTTCTAATTTTTTTATGAATTTTCAGCTATTTTTTTTTTTTTTTGGTGGCAATACCACTTTAAAGACAAAAATGGAAGGTCAACTTATATGATACCTCCCCCCCGCTGGTGGCCTATTAGACAAATTTAAGGGGGGGGGGGGGTTAATGGGTAGACGTTTTGGACAGGTAACCCTCTCCACTTCCATGAGAGTTGTATGCATAAATAATTAGTGATACTTTGGCCATCCCCTCCTTATTTACACTATTGGCAGCCCACTGGGCAGGTAAGAATGAAGTGTCATAATCTAAAAAGCTGGATACACACTGTCCAAATTGCAGCACATTTTGACATTATAATTTAACCAATCAATATAATAGGAGACAAAAACTTAAGAAGTTTCAATTTGTAGGTAATCAGGCAGGCCCTTGCACTACATGGTTTGGAGAATTTATACAGAGATTTTAACACAAAAGAGGGATAGTGTGTATAGGTTTTTCCAAGTCAGCAGATAGAGTATTTGGCTTAGCATTTTTTGGGGGGGAGGAAGGGTTCCAAATGGGGTTGGGCCCAAAAAAATGGCCTCTTGCACTCTGCCTGAAATTGAGGCTACCAATAACATTTGTACACATTTTAGGGATTGTTTAGGGTAAGCCACAAAATGTAACTGACAGAAAACATTGTTAACTGGTTCCTGACCATGTCACACGGATATACTGCAGCACAGTGGCTCTCCTGGGCGAAATCCCCTATGGGTACGTCCTACCCTTTTTTAGGCACCAGAGGGATGCATGACAGGAGAGCCGATGCATGTGGCTGATGGGCATTATCGCAGCTGGCCATGCACAAGCGCCAGCACACACACAAACACCCAAACTAAACCCAAACTGTAAACACACAAATCCCTGTGCTGTCAGAGAAGATGAGCCATATCGTTTGTTCCTAAGTAGGAAAAATTATATGTCTCCTTTTCTAGTCAATCCTATCCCCATACAGTTAGAACACACTGAGGGAACACACAATTAACCCATTGATCGCCCCCTAGTGTTAACCTCCTCCCTGCCAGTGACATTTACACAGTAATCTGTGCATTTTTATAGAACTGATTGCTGTATAAATGCCAATGGTCCCAAAAAAGTGTCAAAAGTCTCCGATCTGTCCATCGCAATGTCTCAGTACTGTTAGAAAATCACAGATCCATCTTTTTATTAAATATGGACTTCAAAATACTGACCAAACTGTTAGCTACTAGGCTTATGTTGGTCCTGCAGCAGGTTGTTTCCCCCGACCAAACAGGTTTTATGCCCAAAAAGGCCACGGATATTAATTTGCGCAGGATCTTCACCCACACTCAATTAGGCCCAGATATTTCTAATGGTGGAATACTGTTCTTTCTATATTTGGAAAAGGATTTTGATTCCGTTGATTGGAATTACATGAGGGTGGTACTGGAGGTATTATTTTTCGGTTCTCGGTTCCAGAAGTGGATCGACATTCTATATCATTGCCCCACAGCAGCCATAAAGTTAAATAATATGTTATCCGAATTTTTTCCATTATATAGGGGCACTTGCCAAAGATGCCATTTATCCCCAGGTCTTTTCTCTATCATGATCAAACCCTTGGCAGAGGCCTTGTGAGCCTCTGAGGAGGTACAAGGGATAACGATGGTTAGCTTGACCATAAAACAGCACTGTATGCAGATGATATGGTTCTTTTTTTTGCGAGACTCCAAGAATTCCCTGTCGGCAGCTTTAGACATCCTAAATTGCTTTTCTCACTTTTCGGGTCTGAAAGTCAACTGTAATTTTTTCCCCAAGATTCTTGGAAAAATTAATAATTTTTTTTTTTTCACAAAATTGTCATAATAACGAGTTATTTCTCACACACAGCATATGCATACTTCCAATTACTGTATTTATCGATGTATAACACGCGCCGGTGTATAACACGCACCTCCAGTTTAGGAGGAAATTTTAAGGAAAAAAACATTTAGGAGGGAACTTTAAGGAAAAAAACTTACATTTAAATGCCCATCAATGCAGCCTTATCAGTGTCCATCTGCAGCACTGTCAGTGTCCATCTGCAGCCTTGTCAGTGTCATTTGCAGACTTGTCATGCAGCCTTGTCAGTGTCATTTTCAGCCTTGTCAGTGTCATTTTCAGTCTTGTCATTGCAGCCTTGTCAGTGTCATTTGCAGCCTTGTCATTACAGCCTGGTCAGTGTCATTTGCAGACTTGTCAGTGTAGCCTTGCCATTTAAAAATGACGCTGCCGAGATACAGAGCTGGATTTCCTGTGTATCTCGGCGGCGCTCGGTTGCTCTTGGCCATTATCGTCAGCTTTCGGCCATTCTCGGCGGCTCTCGGCTAATCTCTGCGTTTTTTTCGGCCATTCTTGGTGGCTTTCGGCCATTCTAGGCAGCTTTCGGCCACCCTCGGCGGCTTATGTGGAACTGTGAGAGCGGCTGAAAGCTGCCGAGAGCATATAACACGTACCCATGATTTTCCCCTGATTTTAAGGGGAAAAAAGTGTGTGTTATACGCCGTTAAATACGGTACACCCCAAAATCCATTCTCCTACTCCTCCTGAGTATGGCGATACCACATATGTGTGACTTTTACACAGCCTGTTCACACAGAGAGGTCCAACATGCAGGGAGCACCATCAGGGTTTCTAGGAGCATAAATTACACCACTAATTTCCTAATGACCTATTACATTTGTGAAGGCCCTTGAGCACCAGGACAGTGGAATTACCCACAAAATGACCCCATTTTGGAAAGCAAACACACCAACCTCTATTCTATGAGGCATGGGCTGCAGATAGGTACTGGGGTACTCTGATGGGCTGGAGAAAGGTACTTGGTTACTCTGATGGGCTGATGACAGATAGTCGGGTACTCTGAGGGCCTGGTGACAGGTACTCGGGTACTCTGATGGCCTGGTGACAGGTACTTGGGTAATCTGATGGGCTAAAATAGGTACTCAGGTACTCTGAGGGGCTGGTGACTGGTACTCGGGTACTCTGATGGGTGGTGTCAGGAACTCAGATGGGCGGTGACAGGTACTTAGATGGGCTGTGACAAGTACTCAGGTACTCAGATGGGCTTTGACAGGTACTCAGTTATTCAGATGGGCTGTGACAGATACTCATATGGACTGTGACAGGTACTCAAGTACTCAGATGAACTGTGACAGATACTCAGATGAGCTGTGACAGGTGCTCAGGTACTCATGTACTCAGATGAACTGTGACAGATACTTAGGTACTCAGATGGACTGTGACAGGTACTCCGGTACTCAGGTACTCAGATGTACTGTGACAGGTACTTGGGTACTCAGATGAACTGTGACAGGTACTCGGATGGACTGTGACAGGTACTTGGGTACTCTGGTAATCAGATGGGCTGTGACAGGTACTCAGATAAACTGTGACAGGTACTCGGGTACTCAGATGGACTAAGACAGGTACTCAGGTACTCGGGTACTCAGATGAACTGTGACAGGTACTCAGGTTGTTTAGGTACTCAGATGGGCTGTGACAGGTACTCAGTTACTTGGATACCTAGATGGGCTGTGACAGGTACTCAGGTACTCGGGTACTCAAATGGGCTGTGACAGGTACTTTGATGGGTGGGGACAGGTACATAGATGGGTGGTGACAGGTCCTCTTTATTAGGGGGGAAATCAGTGTGGTTGGTGTACACTGTAAGCGGTAACGAGATGTTACCGCAATCTCCTTCTCACACACGATCGATGTGTGAGGAGGAGAACCTGGTAACTTCTCGTTACCACAGTTTGTTGACATTCTGTGACCAGCTGTGATTGGACACACCCGGTCACGTGGTAAAGAGCCAATTTCATTGGCTCTTTACTGCGATTGGGGGTTGGGCTGTGTCAGGGTGACAAGCCTCGTCCCCAATCGCCGCTCTGCACATGCCCTAGGGGACAGTACATATGACTGGCTGTGATTGGACACAGCTGATCATGTGGTAAAGAGACTTTTTTTATTGGCTCTGTACATGAATCTGGGATGGGCTGTGTCCAAAGGACACACCTCATGCCCGATCACCGCGCTGTGGGCCCCCGGGGGCCCGCAGGAGCGGCGAGAAGCCGAGGACGTCATATGACGCTCGTCCAGGATGGGAGATCCCATCTGCGGACGTCAAATGACTATAGCCCAATACTGAAGTGGTTAAAATTTTTTAGGGGGATATTTATTATAGCAAAAAGCAAAAAATATTGTTTTTTTTTCAAAATTGTTGCTGTTTTTTTGTTTATAGCGCAAAAAATAAAAAACGCAGAGGTGATCAAATACCACCTAAAGAAAATTCTATTTGTGGGAAAAAAAGGACACAAATTTTGTTTGGGTAAAGCTTTGAACGACCGCACAATTGTCAGTTAGCGACGCAGTGCCAAATTGTAAAAAATGCTCTGGCCAGGAAGGGGGTAAAATCTTCTGGGGCGGAAGTGGTTAAGTTACCAGGCTAAGTGTGTATGGGTCCAGGATAGCATGCTGGGGAGGTTATAGAAGAAAAATATGCATGTATGCCAAAAAAATTGCAGGGAAAGCTTACAGCATGCATGGGGACAAAGAGGACATTCACAGCCTATTACAATATTGATAATTATGTAATCAACAAATTAATAAAATACATAGAATATGATCTTAAAGGTAAAAACTTACCCTAATATAGTCCTTCTGCTGAACTTGAATGATGGCTGAGCAGGTCTCTGGAATAATGACTCCCAGAGCTTGAGGGGAAATCTCAGAAGTAAACTTGAGGTGCTGGAGACTTCTCACCGTCGCCAGGTACTGCAAGGTGGCTATAAGCCTTTGCTCTGGAGGATGGAAAGCCTCATACATGTGTCCTGCTTCTTAATATATGGGGTCACCAATGCCAAGAGGTGGTAATTCCAAAAATCATACGGATTATTCTCCTGGAGCTACCGCAGCAATGGCATATGACATAATTGGTCACGATTAAGCAACCTATTTTCGGTCCAAGAACTCCTGCTCCTCCTGTTCCTGGACTGGACTTGGGTCAAAGCAATAACTCCTAGCTCAATAATCACACGTTCTCTTCTCTGATTATGCAACATGGCTGGTTGACAAATGCCCGCTCATAAATGTGCTGAAAAGCACAAACTGAAAAGCGCAAATCAACACTCACCAAACTTCTTCTAACACAAAATTAGCAGAAGGAGCCCAAAGGGTGGCGCTTGAGAAATTAACTTCCTCTTGATAGTTTTGTAGTACGTCACTACGTTCGTGTTTGTCAAACGACAATTTGCTTACCAATAGTATGCAAGACAAGACACATGTCCAGGGCAGCCAGGGCTCATTTTTTAAGAGAGTCCTGTGCAATTTTGGTTCCGGTTCAGGTGTGAATTCAAGAAAAATTTGCACCTGAATTACACCTGAACTGGTTAACAAAACTGCACTAGACTCGGGACCGCGAACCACAGCCAGACATACAGTTGTGCTCAAAAGTTTGCATACCCTGGCAGAAATTGTGAAATTTTGGCAATTATATTGAAAATATGACTAATCATGCCAAAAAACTATCTTTTATTCAAGGATAGTGATCATATGAAGCCATTTATTATCACATCGTTTTTTGGCTCCTTTTAAAATCATAATAACAGAAATCACCCAAATGGCCCTGATGAAAAGTTTACATACCCTGGAATGTTTGGCCTTGGTAAAGACACAGAAGGTGGCACACACAGGTTAAAATTGTGATTAAAGCTTAATTTGCCACATTTGTGGCTTTTTAAATCACAATTAGTGTCTGTGTATAAATAGTCAATGAGTTTGTTAGCTCTCACATGGATACACTAAGCAGGCTAGACACTGAGCCATGAGGAGGTAGAAAAGAACAGTCAAAAGATCCGTGTAACAAGGTAACAAAACTTTACCAACATGGAAAAGTATATAAAAAGGTATCCAAAGCCTTGAATATGCCAATCAGTAGTGCTCAATCACTTAATAAGAAGTGGAACATTTGGGAAATCTGTTGATAGCAAACCAAGATCAGGTAGACCAAGAAAGATCAGTGTCTGTACCAAGGCCAAACATTCCGGGGTATGCAAACTTTTTATCAGGGCCATTTGGGTGATTTCTGTTATCATTATGATTTTAAAAGGAGCCAGAAAACTATGTGATTATAAATGGCTTCATGTGATCACTATCCTTGAATTATTATTTTTTTTGATTACAGGCATACCGCACTTTTAAGTACACAATGGAGTTTATTTACTAAAGCTAGAAAGTGCAAAACCAGACTCACTTCTGCATATAAACCAATGAGCTTTCAGGTTTTATTACCAAAGCTTAATTGAACAATCTGGGGTTAGAAGCTCATTGGTTTTGTATGCAGAAGTGAGCCTGATTTTGCACTTTCCAGATTTAGTAAATAAACCCCATTGTGTACTTAAAAGTGGGGTATGCCTGTAGTTATATTTTCAGTATAAATTCCAACATTTCACAATTTCTGCCAGGGTATGCAAACTTTTGAGCACAACTGTATGTGAACCTAGCCTATTGTTCCTTTCACTGTTATCATTGAATGTGATTTTTGGGTTGTCCCCAGAAAAGTAATAGAGGGGAAAGCTTCTGATAGGGAAACTAGTTCCAGTGACCTACCTACCAGTGACCTACCACTTCCTGTTTTGGCTATGGGACAGGAAGTGAAGGTAATTACACCCAGTGGGACAAAGATGGCAAAAAACTGACCAGGGTTATTACCCCCTTACTCTATCCAAAATAAAAAAAAGTTTGCGAATAATTCTACTTTGACTGCTTGTTTAGTCTTTTGGTATAAGGTGAAATATGTACCTTATTCCTTATCCCCACGGGCATCCACATTGTTGCAAGAATGCCCCCCCCCCCCCCCCCAAGTATTCTTCCCTGCCTGACCAAGCAGAACAATCCCATCATAAATTTTGCTGGATATAGCTTGAAGCAAGTGTGTATAGTAATAACTACCAGCTGGGTACTGTTATCAACACAAGTCAAAGCATATATCGCCAACACACCACAGATCTTCAAATTAGCATCCATAAATGTAGTAAAGCGATAACATCTCACAAGTAAATTACAACATTTTGGGATCATGCAGGACCCCTCCTTCAGGTATGTGATAAAGGGGTCTTGGGTGGCCCTGAAACATTGCAATTTACTGCTGTGATGTAAGCACTTTGATACATTTTTGGTAGCTATTTAGAAGATCCATGTGTACTGGTGATTCCCAGCCTGACCAGTCACAGCTCTCTGATGTCATTAAGTACAATGCAGGACCACTGGTTTTAAATGGTATGTGAGGTGGCCGAGGGCTCACTAAGTATCCAGGAAGCATCAGACAGTGGAGAAGAGCATGGCTGGTGGGGGTGCGGGGAATAAAGTAAGTCATTTACCTTATTCAATATCCCCTAGAGAAGCACTTCCTAAAGTGTCATTAAGCCCAAAACATTTCTTTGTGTAAATGTCTTTATTATTATGGCCTGTACCTATATGCACATGCTTTCTATCATACATCTGTTTCCTTTTTTGGAAACATCTGGTTGAGCCCAGGTTCACACTGAGCTGCGGGAATGAAGGGAGTTCAGCTGAACTTGTACGATTTCACTCCCGCATGTCAATCCCGGTTTTTGGCTGCGATCTCACAGACATCTGTGCGGGTTTCTGCACAGATGTCAATGGAAATCGCACCCTGAAATCGCAAAAAGTAGTACAGAAACTACTTTTTGAAATTGGTGCGGCGCCGCACCGATTAGGGCAGGGCCATTGCCAGCAATTGCTGGCGATTTGACTCGTCAGATTTCACCAATGTGAACCAGGGCTTATTCTGATATTTCCATTCACTCCCTTATTATCATTGGCAATGCCATCATAAGCTTATATAAACAAAAAATGACAAAACATTTTTTGGTGAAACAAACCAGTGAAAGAGGGGGAAATTAGTCACATTTCTGCAGAGAAACAATCAGCTTCCAGATAAACAAGCTAGAACCTTGTTGTCCTTTCTGCAGAATTGTGACTAATTTCCCCCCTCTAGCTTTAGTAAATAAACCCCTATGTCTGAAAAACAAGAGTTCTGCAATACAAAATAAAAAAAAATACTGGTGCAATAACCTCTATATGGTGGCTTCAAAGTTGTGGTTATATTAAAAACAACCTTAATAACAAAAAACACATGTGCAAAATTAATTAGTCCATCTGTGAATCATCTGCTCTATCAAATGACAGTGTCCATCCAAAACAATGAATAAGTGATGAGAATCACATTGGACTTCGGCTCAAAGTGTTCAAATATAAACGTATTGGAGAGGTAGGTAATTTTTTTTTTTTTAAACAAATGTGAGTTTAATAAAAAGTTGCACTTACAAAAATTGTATAAAACAGCAAAATAGTGTGAGTATGACCGCCTCCTGGTCTATGCTCTAAAACGCCACACTGCTAGCTCCTTGTCCGCCACGATTCCCCTGCATAGGCGTGAACTGGGATTGGAGGCTAGCTTGCGGCGTTAATCCCATTTCATTTAACCTCTTGCCTACTGGCCACTTAAACCCCCCTCCTGCCCAGACCAATTTTCAGCTTTCAGTGCTCTAACATTTTGAATGACAATTACTCAGTCATGTTATTCTGTACCCAAATGCGTTTTTTGTCCTTTTTTTAATACAAATAGAGCTTTCTTTTGGTGGTATTTGATCACCTCTGGGTTTTTATTTTTTGCGCTATGAATAAAAAAAGACCAAAAATTTATTCTGTGATACAATTTTGGGCACAATTTATGCCGCTACATCTCTTTGGTAAAAATAACCCAAATTAGTGGATATTATTTGGTCTGTGTGAATGTTATAGAGTCCACAACTGTGGTGCAAATCATAAAACATTGATTACACCTGATGTACTGGTGGCCTATCTCAATTCTTGCAACCCGAACAAGCCAGGAAAGTACAAATACCCCCCAAATGACCCCTTTTTGGAAAGTAGACATTCCAAGGTATTTAGTAAGAGGCATGGTGAGGTTTTTGGTGTTGTCATTTTTTACCACAATTCTTTGCAAAATGAACATAACCCCCACAAAATTGTCATTGTAATAGGTTATTTCTCTCACATGGGATGTGTATACCACAAATAATGCCCCAAAGTAAATTCTGCTACTCCTCCTGAGTATTATGATACCACATGTGTGGGACTTTTTCACAGGCTGGCCACATAGAGATGCCCAATATGCAGGGAGCACCATCATGTGTTCTAGGAGCATAAATTACACATCTAACGTGTTGACTACCTATTACACTTTTGAAGGCCCTGGAGCACCAGGACAATGACATGTGACACTGACGTGGCACTGATGGCAGATGGCACTGATATGTGGCACTGATGTGACACTGATGACAGATGGCACTAATACGTGGCACTGATGACACGTGACACTGATGTGGCACTGATGACAGATGGCACTATCTGAGTACCCGAGTACCTTCACAGCCCATCTGATTACTTGAGTACCTGTCACAGTATATCTGAGTACCTGTCACAGCCCATTTGAGTACCTGAGTACCTGTCACAGCCCATCTGAGTACATGTCACAGCCCATCTGACTACCTGAGTACCTGTCACAGTATAACTGAGTACCCGAGTACCTGTGTACCTGTCACAGCCCATCTGATTACCTGAGTACCCGTCACAGCCCCTCTGAGTACCTGTCACAGTATATCAGAGTACCTGAGTAACTGTCACAGTATATCTGAGTACCCGAATACCTGAGTACCTGTCAAAGTCCATCTGAGTACCCAAGTACTGGTCACAGTTCATCAGAGTACCTGAGTACCTGTCACAGTCCATCTGTGTATCCAGGTACCTGTCACAGTCCATCTAAGTACCCGAGTGCCAGTCACAGTTCATCTGAGTACCCAAGTACCTGTCACAGTTCATCTGAGTACCCAAGTACCTGAGTACCTGTCACAGTTCATCTGAGTACACGAGTACCTGAGTACCTGTCACAGTCCATCTGAGTACCAGTCACCAGCCCATCAAAGTACCCGAATACCTGTCACCAGGCCATCGGCGTGCCCAAGTACCCGTCAGCAGACCATCAGAGTGCCTGGGTACCTGTCACCAGGCCATCAGAGTACCTGAGTACCTGTCACCAAGCCATCAGAGCACCCGAGTATCTATCTCCAGCCGATCAGAGTACCCAAGTACCTGTCACCAGCCCATCAGAGTACCCGAGTACCTACCTGCAGCCCATGCCTCATAGAATATATGTTGGGGTGTTTTATTTCCAAAATGGGGTCATTTTGTGGGTAATTCCACTGTGCTGGTGCTCCTAGACCTTCAAAAGTGTGATAGGTAGGAATGAAATGAGATGTGTAATTTATGCTCTTTATGTGGACTGGCTGTGTAAAAGTCTCACACATTTGGTATCGCCATACTCAGGACGAGTAGCAGAATGTGTTTTGGGGTGTAATTTTTGCTATATACATGTCATGTGTTAGAAATATATTATAAATTGACAACTTTGTGTAAAAACAAAACAAAAAGATTTTCATTTTCTTACCATGTTTTCTGAAGACTTGTGTAAAAAAATGAACCGTTCAAAAGACTAATTATGCCTCATAGAATAGATGTTTGAGTGTCTGCTTTCTAAAATGGGGTCATTTTGTGGGTAATTCCACTGTCCTGGTTCTCCAGGGTCTTCAAATTGTAATAGGTCGTTAGGAAATTAGAGGTGTAATTTATGCTCCTAGAACACCTGATGGTGCTCCCTGCATGCTGGGCCTCTGTATGTGGCCAGACTGTGTAAAAGTCACACACATGGGCTATCATCATACTCGGGAGGAGTAGCAGAATGTATTTTGAGGTGTCATTTTTGCTATATACATGCTTTTAGTAAGAAATATCTTATAAACTGACCACTTTGTGTAAAAGAAAATAAGTTTTAATTTTCTTTCTACATTTTCCGAAGACTTTTGGAAAAAAATTAACCATTCAAAAGACTCATTATGCCTCATGGAATAGGCATTGGGGTGTCTGCTTTCCAAAATGGGGTCATTTTGTGAGTAATACCACTGTCCTGGGGCTCCAGGGCTTTCACAAATGTAATAGATGGTTAGGAAATTATAGGTTTAATTTTATGCTCCTAGAACCCCTGACGGTGCTCCCTGCATGTTGGACCTCTCTGTGTGGCCAGGCTGTGTAAAAGTCCCACACATGTGGTATTGCCATACTCGGGAAGAGTTGCAGAATGTATTTTGGGGTGTAATTGGAAGTATGCATATGCTGTGTGTGAGAAATAACTTATTATGACAATTTTGGGGGGAAAAAAATTCTTAATTTTCCCAAGAATTGTGGGAAAAAATTACAACTTCAAAAAACTCACCATGCCTCTTGCTAAATACCTTGGACTGTCTACTTTTCAAAAAGGGGTAATTTTGGGGGGTATTTGTACTTTCCTGACATTTCAGGGCCTCAAGAAATGAGATAGACCGTCAGTGCATCAGGTGTGATCAATTTTCAATGATTTGCACCATAAATTGTAGACTATAACTTTCACAGAGACTAAATAATATCCACTAATTTCAGTTATTTTTACCAAAGAGATGTAGCCTTATAAATTTTGGCCCAAATTTATGAACAAAAATTACTTATTTGCAAAATGTTATCATAGAAACTAAAAAAAGTTTATTTTTCTAAATTTTTGCTCTTTTTTCACTTATGTCGCAAAAAATAAAAAACCCAGTGGTGATTAAATACCACCAAAAGAAAGCTCTATTTGTATGAAAAAAAAGATAAAAATGTTGTTTGGGTACAGTGTTGCATGACTGAGTAATTGGCATTCAAATTGTGAGAGCGCTGAAAGCTAAAAGTCTGGGAAGGAAGGGTGTATAAATGTCCTGTATTGAAGTGGTTAAAGTAACTACAATTCTTATATTATAAAGCGCTGCGTAAACTGTTGCCGCTATATAAATCCTGTATTATAATAATAATAATAATAATAATTAGCAATCCTAATTATCATTTGTGTAAGTAGACTCTCACATTGACCCTGGTTTACTAAAGACATTTTTACTTTCCAAGTGCATGTTTACTGTGTAAACTGAATGAGGTAAAATAAACTCGCTTTCCAAAGGGTACCGAGTTACGTGCAAATGGAATTAAAACAAAAGCAGGTATTTCACTTGCGCACGATTTAACGTCAGCACAACTTCACCTCATTCACTAAGCTAAGTGAAAACAAATTGATGAGGTGAATGTTTTATCTTAAACCATCTAATCCTGCAAGCAAAATTCTTGTTTTTTTAATTTATGTTGTATTTTCCTTGAACACGATGTGGTATTCTTTGCAAAAAGAATAATGATTCAACGGATTTGCGAAGATTCACATTGAAAAGTAAAAATTCACTTTTCTACCCTTTTAGTAAATCACCCCCCTTCCCCACGAATTATTACAGTAAGTACATGATATTAGATGTTTTTAAGTTTTGTAAATATGAGACCATTTAAATCCTCACTGTGGAGAAAGATCGGTATATCAGCCCAAAAGTCCTATCTATAGTATGTGCCTGGGCTGATGACATTGATCTGAATTTTCTGGTGTTTCTTTTACAAATTATAAATACAAGGCAGGCAAGTGTAAGGACACCAAATGCTGTGAAAGGCAAATGTCTTCCAAAAAACAGGTTGGATAGGAAATACTCTATCTTTTCAGTGCAGAACGAGTAATGGATACATTGCTAGGAGTCTAGTTATTACAGTAATGAATAAATAAATGCTCAATAGTTAAAGCTAAACTCCAGGTGTAATCAAAACACTGTTTGATCCATTTTTGTATGCATTAAAAATCATTACATTTAATTTTTCATTGACCTAGTATAAGTATCTGTACCTGTTTTAATAAAAGCAATACTTCATAAAGCATCACAGGGAGTTCCCATCACAGGTACATCATGTAACCTTGTAACACTAATGAGTCACGTGACATTGGGGAGGGAAAAGGGCCAATTGGGCCCAATTTGGACATTTTCACTTAGGGTTGAACTTACTTTTGTTGACAGCAGTTTAGACATTAATGGCTTTGTGTTGAGTTATTTTGAGGGGACAGCAAATTTACACTGTTAGGCCCCTTTCACACTGACGTCCCGTTCAGACCCGCCTGTCAGTTTTTTAGGCGGACCTGAACGGGTGCTCCATAGAGCTCTATGGAGCGTCGGATGTCAGCGGTGACATGTCCGCTGACATCCGACCCGCTCCGATCCGAAAAAGTGTAACGGAGGAAAAAGCTATTTTTCCATCCGTCTGCGGATCGGATCGGGCACTGCGGTTCGTCGTCATCCGATCTCCCATAGGGGAGAGCGGCGCTGTGACAGGTCTGTCCCTGCGCAGTGTGCAGAGACGGACCTGTTATCTCCCTGCTCAGCGGGGATCGACGGAGTGATCCCCGCTGAGCAAACGGATATCCACGGGGCGGATCAGAACTGATCCGCCCCGTGTGAAAGGACCCTTAAACAAGCTGTACACTCAATACTTTACATTGTAGCAAAGTGTCATTTCTTCAGTGTTTTAACATGAAAAAATATAATGAAATATTTACAAAAATGTGAGGGGTGTACTCACTTTTGTGAGATACTGTACAAAGATGAAATATATAAAAATAATTTTCATAAACCAATTGAATAAATAAAAAGTGGTGACTAGCTAGCTAAAATATACAGCCATGTCATAAATACGCATGTCTTTTACAATAGATGGGAAGATAGTAACAAAAAGAGCCATTTAGTGCTGCTCATACCATACACATATTTGCATACATTTTGATATTGTGTACTGTTTCTCTGACCCCCTGGTTTTACTGTGTACTGATGTCAGGAATGTCCATCTGAGTTTTACTAGATGCCCACTGTCAGGTGCCAAAGTATAAAAATTAAGATTCTGAATAACACCAAACACCCTTATATATTACCATAGCAGGGGAACGGTTAACTTGATAAGTGATGATCGCGTGGTCAAAGAGCAGCTTGTGTAATTTCTTACATAGCAGTGATTGCTCCACATTTCAAAGAATTTGCCCTTGTGAAGGGGTTAAAGTTTGATTTGCTGCACACAGGCCACAGAGAACACACTGCAGTGATAAGGGGTGCCAGCATGCATCCTTATCTGGCATTAGGAACATGATGTGTTCAGGGCTTTCACTATATTGAGCTTCTAGAGTGGCATGTGAAAAAAGAGAAAGGGAGCAGAAGGGAGTGACATTGACAGAACAAGTCATTAAAGTTACCAGACCCTTCATTTCAACAAAAATATATATGTGCATTTACTATATTTTAATCATGCTAGTTACCTGTAATAGCCTGCCTTATGTAGACATTTGAAAGCCTGAGACTGCTGCTAGGCATCACTATCTTGGATGTGATGTCAACAAAAACCCCAGCAGACTCAGAACTCGGGTGACATTCTGTAGTATTCCCCTTTGCTCCTCCCCTGGCTGCTACATAAAAGTTTATGTGGGGAGGTAAGGGGAGGGGTGTAGGAGCTGGGCCAGTACAGAAAGTCATTAGACACATCCAAAAGAGGATATGGCTATAATGTGCGGGGGGGGGGGGGGTCTGCAAATATACTTTTGAAATATTAAATTACTTGATGGTTCTCTGCTTTTATCATCAACCTCTGTAGAATTCCCATCTCATCTGAAGCCTCATATGTTTAATACTATAGCAAAATAGCCCTATCTATTCTTCCTTAGAAATGATCCCTATCCCAAGAGTCTGACAAAGTAACATTGAAGATTACTGTGACTATAAAAGAGAAGTTGGGCCAAAGTTCTTTTGGTCCTACTTCTCCTATGGATCACAGGAGTGCAATTCGTTCTATACCCCTGTGACCCGTTTTCATACGACAGTAGGCTAAGGTCTACTGTTCGCTTACATCACTGAACTGGTCCAGGCTGTGGCTTGATCCAGACTTTGTAATCAATATCCATCCATATTCCTGAGCAGCAACTGGCTCGGCCTCTCAGCGAACCGCTGGGAGACAGAGCCAGCCACTCCCATCCCCTCCACAGCCCAATGCTCCAGTGAGTGCGGGAGGGGCAAAGCAGAGAGCCGGTGACTAACAGTCATTGACTCTGTGCTCACTGAAGTCCGAGAACCAAGCAAATCCTTGACTGCTTGGTCTTAGATGCAGTGGGGCACAGATGCAGCATTAAACTGATGCTGTATCCACCTAGGTGAGTATGGATTTTTTTTTTATCATTCCTGAACTTCTCTTTTAAGTCTATTGCAGTGGCGGAGCAAAAGGGGCAAAAAAGGACACAATCTACTGGGCCTAGAATTTTGGGTTGGGTTGGTGACAACTCAGACCTTAAATTAAAGAATATATATAGTCAAACATTTTCTACGGTTTTAGATAGAGTAGGGAAGAATTTGAGCCCCTGTCAAAGTTTTTATTTATGTTTGTGCCCAACTGGGGAGAGTCAAAACCTTTTTTCCCCTGGTTATCATTGGCACAAAGACAGTAAGCAATGAGAAATCCCACATTTTACTGTTGTCACGAGAACATGGGGTAAAGGTGAATCTTCCAAATAAGATATCTGTTCTGGTTACCACTGTCTAAGAAGGGAATCAACCTCATATTGTAAGGATGCCGTTGTCCACTAGCTGACACCACTTTCATATTACAAACCAGGAGCACAGATAAAGGGTTCCATCATAACAATGAAAGAGCATCCAAGCAACTGTCCAATACACAACTAGTTTAAAGGTTCCCAGAGGGCCCTTGTGCAGCAGCACAGTATTTTTAACCCTTTAAAGTCCACATTTTTAAATGAGTTAGCGTGACTCAAAATGTGCTCTACCAAACGGTGGAGCAGAACTTCAAAGGGCTAAATAGTATGTCTACCCCTTATTATCTCTGTATCTAGCTATCATTGCCCTCCCCACATTGAAGCTCAATATTAATTTTTCTTCCTAAAAGTGTAATTTACCAACCCTAGAAACACTTGAAATACTATTGGTAAGGATGAAAAAGGAAACTTCAAGCTGTCAAGCTCTGTAGCCTCCCTGGCGGTATTCCTGAGTCTGGCTCGGGGTAAGATTTCATTAGCATAAGCGGTATTCCCGAGCCAGACTCAGGATCGCATCGCTGGATCCATGGAGGGGGTTACTTACCTTGTCCCCTGGATCCAGCGATGTCTCCCCGCTGTGATCAGCGAGCCGCCATGTCTCGCTCGGTCTGTCACTGTGCCGAGCTCCGTTCCCTGCGAGCGTTGCGACGCACGGGGACGGATTTCGGTGCCAAATTCAAAAAGTAAAAAACAAAGTATAGATACAGTATACTGTAATCTTACAGATTACAGTACTGTATCAAATAATTACACATCCCCTTTGTCCCTAGTGGTTTGTCCAGTGCCCTGCATGCAGTTTTATATTATAAATACTGTTCTTTATGCCAGGAAACTGGAGATTGTCCATAGCAACCAAAAAATGTCCGTTTACATCAAAAGTGGTTATAGACCAGCTAGAAAACAGCGATAATAAATTAGAATCACTCGCAGAACTGAGCGATAGTAATTTGTGGGAAAATTCGTCATCAAACAGTAAAAGTAATGACAGCGACAATTCTGCAACTCAGCACATTTCAGTGTTTTTGATTTGATTACATTATTGAATAATTTTTATTATTATATATTTTATTATTATTTGTTATATATATGTGTGTATATATATATATATATATATATATATATATATATATATATATATATATATATGTATATATAATATAAAACTGCATGTAGGGCACTGGACAAAGCACTTGGGACAAAAGGGATGTGAAATAATTTGATACAGTAATGTAATCTGTAAGATTACAGTGTACTGTGTTATGAATTTTGAACTTTTTAAATTTTCCGCCGGGCTCCGCCCCGCGCGCCGCCTCGCTCGCAGGGAACGGAGCCCGGCACACAGTGGCATCGGGCGGAGGACATAGCCCACATAAACAGAAGAGGGACATCGCAGGATCTTGGGATCAAGGTACGTACACTGTACCAGGATCTTAAGATGCAATCCCGAGTGTGGCTCAGGGTTACCGCTAATGGTATTGAAATTTAACCCCGAACCACACTTGGGAATGCTGTCAAGAAGGTTAAACTTCTTCACAGCTTTATCTCTGACCTATCTGGTGTGTTCCTTGGCCTTTATGATGCTGTTTGTTCACTAAAATTCTCTACAATCCACTGAGGGCTTCACAGAACAGCTGTATTTATACTGAGATTAAATTACACACAGGTGGACTCTATTTACTAATTAGGTGATTTCTGAAGGCAATTGGTATCACCAGATTTTAGTTAGTGGTATCAGAGTAAAAGGATACAAATGCCACACTTTTCACATATATATTTGGAAAATCATTTATAATTTTCCTTCCACTTCACAATTATGTGCCACTTTGTGTTGGTCTATCACATAAAATGGCAATAAAATACATTTACATTTTTGGTTGTAACATGACAAAATGTATTACATTTTAAGAGGTATGAATACCTTTTCAAGGCACTGTAACCTAAAATTGCAAAGCTGTGTTCTTGTGAAAGGATGTCAGGAGCCCACTGCAATAGTGTTCATTTTTTTCGGCTTACTCATCCTATATTTAACCTCCCAAGCGGTATGATTATTTCAGATTTTAGGTGCTGAAAGCGGTACAATTATTTTGCATGGAAATTTGGTGTTTTATATTGTAGGACTGTAATTCTTAGAAATAATTCACTTAAATCCATCCAAACAAGAATCATAAATTATAATAAAAATATATATATATATATATACATATATATATATATATATATATATATATATATATATATACTGTTCTTTCTGCCAGGAAACTTGAGATTGTTCATGGCAACCAAAAAGCGTCCCTTTATGTCAAAAGTGGTTTGAGACCAGCTAGAAAACAGCAAAAATAAATTAGAACACTTGCAAAATTGAGCAATAGTGAATCGTGGGGAAATTCATTTTATTATTATTATTATTATTATTATTATATTAGTATTATTTTTTTATAATTATTTATAGTTATTTATTATATTATAATTTATGATTTAGTGTTAAACTTTATCATACCCAGGATGTCTACTAGACTCTTGTTTGGACAGATTTAAGTGTGTTATTACTAAGAATTACAGGCTTAAAATATAAAAGCCAAATTTCTATGCAAAATAATGTACCGCTTTGAGACGCAAAAATCTGACATAATCATATCGCCAGGGTGGCTACAGCAGGGTTAGGTTATAAGAAAATATCCCAAGCTTTGAAGACCTCACGGAGCACTGTTTAATCCATCATCCAAAATTAGAAAGAGTATGGCACAACTGCAAACCTACCAAGACATGGCCGTCCACCTAAAGGGCGGGCAAGGAGAGCATTAAACAGAGAATCAGCCAATAGGCCCATGGTAACTCTGGAGGAGCTGCAGAGATCCACAGCTCAGGTTGGAGAATCTGTCCACAGGACAAATATTATGCCTTGTACACACGGTCGGACATTCTGACCACAAAATCTGTCTGATTTCTTCCGACGGATTTTGTCCGAAACTGGTGTTGCATACACACGGTCGGACAAGTTGTCGGAAGATCCAATTGTTCGGAACGTGTTGACGTTCGTTGCGCACAACGGGACTACGTAGAGGCTAGTAGCCAATAGCTTTGGTCTCGTAATTTGATCTGAGGATGCGTGGCACTTTGTCCGTCGGAATTCTCTACAAATGATTGGATCGGATTTTTCTTTCGGAAAATTTTAGATCCTGCTTTCAAATTTTGTCCGGCGGAATTTCCGACGGAAAAAGTCCAATAGAGCCCATTCACGATTGGATTTTCTGACAATATAATCCGATCGGACCTTTTCCGTCTGAATTTCCGACTGTGTCTACAGGGCATTAGTCATGCACTCCACAAATCTGACCCTTTTAAAAGAGTAGCAGGAAGAAACCATTGTTGAAAGAAAGCTATAAGCAGTCCCTTTTGCAGTTTATGAGAAGCCATGTGGGGGACAAAGCAAACATGTGGAAGAAGGTGCTCTGGTCAAATGAGACCAAAATTGAACTTTTTGGCCTAAAAGCAAAATGCTATGTGTGGTGAAAAATGAACACTACACATCATCCTGAACACACCATTCCCATCGTGAAACATGGTGGTGGCTGCATCATTTTGTGGGGATGCTTTTCTTCAGCAGGGACAGGAAAACTGGTCAGAGTTGATGGGTATATGGAGAGAAACTGAGGGAGAGGAGAAACATTGGTATACTAGTCTGTACCAGTGTACAAAAGTGTATTTGCTTTCGAAGAATAAATCACCTCTAATGTTTTGTTCTACGTATGTGGATGTTGCTGCATTATGTAAAAACTATTAGAATAGTATTTTACATTTTAGAATGGAGTACCTTGAGATTGTTCATAATTTTAAAGGGTGCCTTGAGAGTGTCCATATTTTTTAAGGGTGCCTAGACTGAAATTTTTTGTCGAAAAACTGCTATATGCTATTGTTTTTGCAAGGAAGGTATTGATCTTAACTCCATGCAGCCTCCGGGGCTCAGGTTAAAATGTACCCTCTAGCCTCTTCTAATTCTACCAGGGGAATTTTAACCACTTGCCGCCCGCCCTATAGGCAAATGACGGCGGCAAAGTAGTTTCAAAATCCTGACCGGACGTCATAGGACGCCCTCAGGATTTTGAGCTGCTGCGCGCCCCGGGGCGCGCATCGCTGCGATTGTTGTTGCGGGGTGTCAGTCTGACACCCTGCAACTACGTTCTCGGTAAAGAGTCTCCGACGGAGACTCTTTACCACGTTATCAGCCGTGTCCAATCACGGCTGATCACAGTGTAAATAGGAAGAGCCGGTGATCGGCTTTTCCTCACTCGTGTCTGTCAGAAGTGAGTAGAGGAGAGCCGATCGGCTGCTCCTCTGACAGGGGGGTCTGTGCTGATCGATTATCAGCACAGCCCCCCGAGGATGCCCACACTGGACCACCAGGGATGCCACCAGACCACCAGGGATGCCCAGCACCAGGTATGCCACCCTAGACTACCAGGAATGCCAGACAGTGCCCACAATGGATGCCAATCAGTGCCCACAATGGATGCCAATCAGTGCCCACAATGGGCATCACTGATTGGCATGCATTATTGTTTGGCACTGATTGGCATCCATCAGTACAAAACAATGCAATACAATGCCGCCTTCAGTGCCCATCTGTGTCACCTATCAGTGCCCATCCATGCCAACTATCAGTGCCCATCCATGCCCATCTGTGCTGCCTATCCATGCCCATCTGTGCCACCTACCCATGCCCATTCATGCCGCCTATTCATGCCAATCAGTGCCAGCTATCAGTGCCAATCTGTGCCACCTATCAGTGTCCATCCGTATCGCCCATCAGTGCCACCTATCAGTGCCTATCAGTGCTGCCTATCAGTGCCACATATCAGTGCCCATCAATGCCACCTCATCAGTGCCACTTCATTGGTGCCGCCTCATCAGTGCCTCATCAGTGCCTTATCAGTGCCCATCAGTGCAGCCCCATCAGTGCCCATCAGTGAAGAAGAAAACATAGTTATTTACAAAGTTTTGAAACTGAAACAAAAAAAAACAACATTTTTTTTTCAAAATTTTCGGTATTTTTTTTATTTGTTTGGCAAAAAAAAAAAACATAGAGGTGATCAAATACCACCAAAATAAAGCTCTATTTGTGGGAAAAAAATGATAAAAATTTAATTTGGGTACAGTGTAGCATGACCGCGCAATTGTCATTCAAAGTGCCACAGCGCTGAAAGCTCAAAATTGGTCTGGGCAGGAAGGTGTTTAAAGTGGTTGTAAACCCTTACAACCAACTTTGACCTACAGGTAAGCCTAGATTAAGGCTTACCTGTAGGTCCAAGAAATATCTCCTAAACCTATACGGTTTAGGAGATATTTACCCGAAGACAGCCACTGCTGTCTACGGTGCATGCGCCGTAGACAGCGGCGCGCAGCCGCACTGGGCAGGCCGCATATCGCGGCGCTATGCCGCGAGTGTCGGCTCCCATGCGCATGTGCCGAAGTGATGTCATCGCTGCTCCAGCGAATCACAGCGCCGGAGAAGCGAGACCCGGAAGTCACTCCGGGATCCATGGCAGCAGCGGACATGAAGACAGAGGACCGCTTCGTGGGGCTTCATTCTCAGGTAAGTTATTCATAATGAGCTAGTATGCTATGCATACTAGCTCATTATGCCTTTGCCTTACAGGGTGTGTTTTTTTTTTTTGTTTTTTTTAGCCTTTACCTCCTCTGTATGGTATATTTTAGTACATTTTTTAAAGTAAAAGAAAAGGCCAGTGGAGGTCTTTAAGCATGTTACATTTTTATACATAATTCCATGAAAGTATAATAGTTTTTGGGGTTAAACCATTTCCTCTGAAAGATGTGATACTGACACTCTGCTGATGCACTAGGACATATTAACACTTGGTATAAGTGAGACAGAAGATGCTGCTGAGGCTCATGATGAATTCTGTGTAAGTGAGTGCCGTTTGGAATGTGTCAGTCACACGTTCTGAGTGCATGTAGGGCCAGCAGTACTTTCTGCGAACTACAATCTCTGCCAAATTGCACAATAAGTAAACAGTGCATGAAAATCTCCAAAGCAAACGAGTCTAGTGAAATCATCAGATTTCCTCCGCTGAGGCTTATGTGCAAGTCATGTCACTTCATGAATATTTAGAGCCACTTTACCTTACTGATTTAAATAATTCAGTCAGCAAGGCAGGTTACAGAGATGACAGCTACACCAAAGCCATAAAGCTGTTGTGGTGGCTTAAAGTGACCCTATCACATCTAGGCTCTATATCAAAGCTTCAGAGTCCCTCTACCATCCCTGACTGCTGTTGGCACAACTCAGCCAAAACCAGGATGCTGAGCTTATCAGAGAATGGTTTGGTCCGAAAGGGGAGTTGCAAATCACACTTCTGGCAACATTGAATGCTGGACAGGTGTTGAAGACATCACAATACTAGCCTTGTACATCAAAGTGTATGAAAGGAAAACTGTCTGTGGTGTAATGAACAAGTGATTCCCAACCTCAGTACTCAGCTGCCTCCAACAGGCCATGTTTTGGGAATTTCCAATAGAATAAATAGCTTTAATTAATATCAAGCCATTGCTTTTGATTTAAAGCACCGGTGCAAGGTGAAGGAAATCCTAAACTTATGATCTATTGGGGGTAGTTGAGGACTGAGGTTGGGTACCACTGCCTTAAACAATCTGTTTCTTCCTTTCACATTTCTAAAGCAAACTGTGGTTAGCTGTTATAACAAACCCAATTTTTATAATTTTTTTGGACCCAGCTTGGTGGGACTTTCAAAGCAGTAGTGTGAAGTAAGCAATCATTTTAAATAATATAATTAAGCAATTTCGCCAAAATTCAAATTAAAGTATGCATTTATGCATAATAAGCCTTTAATATACCTCAAATCATTTAAATAATAATTGTTCATATTTCACATATTTGTACCTAATACCACGTTTTTTTTGTACAAGTCAAAGATAACAACTTCCACACACAGCCTCATAGACAGCAAGGTCTGGATCAGTGAGCAGACAACACAACCCCAACAAACTAGCACCAGCAGTGTCATGACACAAGGGCCACAGTGCCAGTTTCCATGACTGGAGAAGGTACCACAGATTTCACATGACAGTGGACTCAGGCTTTTCAATTTGTGGTAACCACATCTGTGAATGAAAGAGGTCGTCATGTGCATCATCACGTGACAGTGGGCTCAGTTTAGTAATATCAGGGCTTTGATTTATTTTTTTGGGGTTTTATTATTTATTTTAAAAAAAATGGCTAGGGTCAGAAACATTGGGAATTTGTTCCTTGAAATTGCACTTTAACTGTATAAACAGTGATCTCTTCTGCCAGCAACAGGAATCATAAGATGACATGGCCCCTTTATGTGAATCCTATTTCTCAATCATTTTTACTGTAATGTCCTCACAAATGTAAAAGGCTACTCTTTTATGGCTATGACTAATGCCCTGTACACGAGGTCGGACACTCCGATGCCAAAATCCGTCGGATTTGTTCGCCAGATTTTGGCACAAACTTGTCTTGCATACGCACGGTCGCACAAAGTTGTTGGAAAATCCAATCGTTCAGAACGAGGTGACGTAAACCACGTACGTCGGGACAATAAAGAGGCCAGTAGCCAATAGCTTTCATCTCATAATTTATTCTGAGCATGCGTGGCACTTTTCTGTCGGAATTGTCTACACACGATCGGAATTTAAACGATCAGATTTTGTTGTTGGAAAATTTTAGATCCACCTCTCAACTTTGTGTGTCGGAAATTCCGACTAGAAAAGTCAGATGGAGCCCACACACAATTGGATTTTCCGACAACACGATCCGATCACACATTTTCCGTCTGAAAGTCGGACTGTGTGTACAGGGCATAAGGCTGCGACCTGAAACACGTAAGCCTTTGTATTTTTCTACACTATACCTGCATACAGACTACTATATTCGGATGACGAGCTGCTGGCTATACATCTTTATCTCATAAAAGGCTACCCTGCCTTGATACATATATGAGACAGTGAAGGAGCTAGCCTTGCTACCTTCTGTTGGTAGTACTTACTATAATTTGTCCTCAGCACTCAGATGTCCAAACAATTAATTGAATAGAAAAAAGTCCCTCAGCTGCTGGAAAGTATGCCCCCAGGTAAAAAATAATATACAAAAAGGCACCAGCACTTCTAAAATCCACCAACAAGCTTTCGTTGTTCATCAACATGCAGGACTCTTGTAGAAATTGTAGACTCTCACTGGAGTATCTGGCCCATGTGGTGTCTTCTATCTTCTCAGGGGCTCCGTTAAGGCTCCAAGATAGTGTTCCCAAAAAACAAAAATAGCTATATAGTGTATTATGTCCACATACACCATACAATCAATATCTCTTATGGTAATGTGCTCACATTTATGTGCCAATATCCATATCCTGGATCAAGAGACGGGAGAAAGAGATTAATGGATGGGTGAATACTAGAATGTACTAGTTTGGTAAGGCTATTTTGTCATGTGCATCTGGGAAATTATTTACACCGGGTTATGCACAATGGATTTTGGCACATACTGTATATATGTGGGCCCATTACCTTAACCACTTGCCTATTGGGCACTTTTACCCCCTTTCTGACCAGGCACATTTTTAGCTTTTAGTGCTGTCACACTTTGAATGACAATTGCGCAGTCATGCAACACTGTACCCATATGAAATGTTTTGCATGCATTTTTTTTCACACAAATAGAGCTTTATTTTGGGTGTATTTAATCACTGCTGGGCTTTTTACTTTTTGCTAAACAAAAAAAGGGCGAATATTTTGAAAAGAAAATGTGTTTCTAAGTTTATGTTATAAAATTTTGCAAACAGGTACATTTTCTTCTTCATTGATGTGCGCTGATGAGACTGCACCAATGGGCACTGGTAGGCTGCACTGATAAGGCAGGACTGATGGGTACTAATGAGGTGGCATTGGTGGGCATTGATGAGGCTGCACTGATAGGTGGCACTGATAGGCAGCACATATTGGCAGCCCTTATGGGCACTGATTAGCACTGATTTTCAGCACTGATTGGCATCACTGATGGGCAGTGATGCCCTGATTATCAGTGCAGATGTTCCCTTTCAAGCTAGCTGGTTATTGGATCTCTCCTCACGCTGTGACAGCGTGAGGAAAGAAATGCTGATAACCTACACGTGTGTTTACATCCTGAACAGCTGTGATTGGACACAGCTCATCACGTGGTAAAGAGCTGCTGATTGGCTCCTCACCCCAATCTGATCAGCTGTGTCTGGAGGATATAGCAATCTTAGAATACGCAGCCAACACACTGTAGCATATGCGACCACGGAAGGATGTCATATGATGCCTTCCCACAACTGGCTGACCACGCTGTAGACATCATTAAGCTACAGCGCGGTCGGAAAGTGGTTAAAACATATTTATTGTATGGTGTATGTGGACATATTACACTATATAGCTCCTTTCCTTTTTGGGAACACTATCTTGGAGCCTTAAAGAGAACACTTGACAAGATAAAAGACACCACATGCATTGCTTTGGTACATATGAGCTTTATTTAACTCTTACTCATGCTGGGTCAGATATTCTGGTGAGAATGTAATATTACTACAATTACTATATATTCAACTCATTATGTAACACTGCCATCATCTTAAGCACATCATTTCATTTAGCTCTACTGTTTACTGTAGGTACCTTAGAATATATTAAGCTTTTAAACTTGAATTTTGAATGGTTCTGCAGGGGGTGACAACTACTTTGTGTAAACTTTCATGCTACTTCTGTGTCAGTGAACTATTGATCTAAATCCCAGGAAAGTCCATCACTGGCAAGCAAAATGACTAACTTTTGACCTAAAGAGCACGTTTTGGAAAAAAGGAGGGGGATGTTATGTGACTTTAAAATGATTATATTTTAGTATTCCAAAGTTTTTCGGCTGGTTTATTTTACTCTTTCTAACATTCTAATTCTTATAAAGTCAGGTAATAGTTTTGCAAACTACTTGTTCTTATCTGCTTTGCTGTCTTATATTTTGCTGTAAATCACAATGACATTGTTTCTAGTAGCATGCTGTGCTGCATTAAAAAATAAAAGTCCTTCATGTTCATTTTAAATGTTTTGCCT
Organism: Lithobates pipiens; assembly: GCF_037356315.1. Classification (NCBI taxonomy): domain Eukaryota; kingdom Metazoa; phylum Chordata; class Amphibia; order Anura; family Ranidae; genus Lithobates; species Lithobates pipiens. Next base: position 186,606,289 of record NW_027507686.1, on the reverse strand, counting down.
TGACTTTTGCCATTCAACTAATTTCTTGGGTTGTCTTGAAAAAGTTGCACATCACAGCTAAACCAAGTGAAGAGGTATATGACAGCCTCAGCCGGGGCTCAAACCAGGCCACCGCCCCCCACACATTTCACTCTGCCCTGGAAATCTATCCCTGTCAGCACCCCTAGTGGTTTGTTGCTCAAGAGGACTGGAGCCGTACCTGTAATTTTTGCTGTGGGTCACATGTTGCCATATGTCTTATGCCCCGTACACACGGTCAGACTTTCCGACGGAAAATGTGCGATCGGAGCTTCTTGACGGAAATTCCGACTGTGTGTAGGCTTCATCTGACTTTTTCCATTGGAATTTCCGACACACACAGTTTGAGAATTGGACCTAAAATTTTACGACAACAAAATCTGGGGCATGATAATTTCAGCAACAAGGTCGACAAAAGCCCGGAGCCTGAAACGTCCCGATCCCAGAGGAGATTTAAGGCCTCAAATATGTCCTTTGTAGAGATGGTGTGTAAAGAAAAGAATGCCCTGCGGGGGATTGTACGGGTGGAGGTATAGTTGAGGGAAAAAAGTATCAGAGTATGTAAAAGTTAAGTTTTGCTTTGTTTGTTGAATCACTCCAAAGACTCAAAAAGGGGTCGTATACCTGATGTGATTGTACAAAATTCCAACATGTTTCGGAAAAATGGGGGTAACAGTATTCACTTCCTTCCTCAGGGGTTTAAGCAAAGGCAAGCTTTATAGAGTATTTTTATAACCTGATTACATTAGTGCACATGCCAGATTAGAGAACGACAGAGCCTCAAGTCTCCAAATGTATCACATAAGCAATATTGGATCAATGAATCGTTTGGAAGGATCAATTGAGGAAACGCTGGTCAGACCTGAAATTGAGGGCGCACGATCAGTACAGAATGATCAAGTGAGTTCCTCAAAAAATTATATTGTTGTGTGTTCATATTATTATTATTATTGCTTACATGCTGCTCCATGTGCTTTTCTTTACTGTCGTACAGTTTAAAATGGCAACTTTTATGTTCATGGGTTCAATCAGTCTTGTTCGCCCACTAAAATAAGATGTTTTGGGAAGTTGCAGTTAATTACATTTGTTCAGGCCTATTTCTATTAAAAGAAGTTTGTTGTCTAGGTGGGTTTGTAACTAGAATGAAATGCAAACTTGATTCAGTGTAAAGGAGAGGACACTCAGCAGCTGTTTACAAATCTGGACCCAGGAGCACTAGTGCGGGACACCAGAACACCCTTTTTATTATGGTGTCCCACAAATGTGCTCCAGTGGACACTATAGGGGTGTCTCCATCTGTGAAACTTGCACAAAAAAGGTAAGTATTTCAACTTTAGAAAGTGTCAAAAATAATGTTTTCAGCTTGGAATTCTGCCAAAAAATACAATTGTATGACACTTCCAAGCAATGTTTCATATTCCTATTTCTGCTCTCAAATATCGGTGTATTAAGGATTCCTTTTTTAAATTCTCATAGGGGAGAAAAGACTCAGGACATCTGAGGACACCAGGAACCCCACACCTCCAAAAGAAGGGGAAATCTCAAAACCACAAGCAGAGGAGGGGGAAGTAGAGGTTTTTGAAATTGGCAAAATTGGCACCACAACAGGTGAGTGTCTGAGACCACAGCTTCAGGTAATAGATGTATGCCTGCATTTTTATCATACATGGTGTGTTTTTTTGTTTATTTTTAGGTGATGTGGATGTTGTGGAAGAAGAATTTAATTTCACCAGTGAAAGTGCCCAGACCCTCATCGGGGAGATAATGGGGTGCAATGGCGATTTAAAAAATCTAAAGAAAAACATTAATCATGCTCAACAAAAAATGAAGAACATCATTGATGTTTTAGGGAGAATATAAAAACACAAAAATACCTAAATTTTTATGCATCGATTTGTGTTTTTCATAACAAGTCTAAAAGTTTTTTAAAAGCCAAATTTTGAAGATGCACACAGTGTGTCTACGTGTGCTATCTGCTACAATGGTAGATCAATGTACATGTTTTGTGGGTGAAACCCCTTCCTCGCTACTTAAGAGGCTGAGATGAAGGGGTTGCACCCCCAAAACATGTCCATTGATCCCCAATGATGGGAGATAGCACATGTTGACATTAGGCATGGGATCAGGAGGGAAATCCCCAGTTTTAATCCCAATTTGTGTGCATCTTCAAAATGTAGCTTTTACAGGGGTATCACCCTTATCTGATGAAGGCAATATCAACACAATTTTGACATACTAATGTCTGATATTGCCTTCACTTTTCAAAGTTGAACTTTGTAAGTTCCTGAGTTGTGTATGTTATGCTTTGAAACATGCCTGTTTTTAAAAAAAAAGCCTAGGTATAATTAATGTGACAAAAATAATGTTATAACCAAAGATGTTGGTTTGTTGAAAAACCCTTTTATGAACAGACATGTGAATGTGCTTTGAGTAAAAAGTTTTATCGTCAACAATGTGTGGCTTCTTTTTCCAATGCTCAAAAGCAGTATTTGTAGTAAAGTTGTTGTTTTCAGTGACAATGGGGGTTATTTACTAAAGGAAGTGCACTTTTGCAGTCCCCGTGTAGTGCAAAGTGGATTTGCCTTTAGTAAATTACACCCACAGTGCTTTTTAATTTGCCCTAATCACGCCATTTTCATGACTCCCCAAATTTCTGTCAGGGTGCTGAAATTATGAATATTTTTGTCAGTAATGCACTACATACATTAACAACAAAAACAAGGCGTGTGTGTAGCAGACCCACAACATAATAATAATATTAGCCGAAGAAGAGATTGTCACTGTATGTCTCAAAGAAATTTGGTTTGCACTGTTGAAGAAAAAGACCTCAAAAAATAAAACAAAAGATAACCTAGGAGACAGCTAAAAGAAACCCAAGCAGTAAATTAAAGCAAATATTAGTCCAGTTTCAAAAAAAAATGTGTAGGGCCGGTACTCCTGATGAGTATGTGCTAAGTCTGTAAATTTAGTTTTTCCCTGAACTGTAGTTGAGTTTTGGGGTTAATTGCTCTAAATTGTGCTTTGGCAGCAGTTTGGCTGGGCTGTATTGAGGTTCTGTCTGGTCATAGGTGTGATTTGCACCTGTGAGAGGCATTAGAACGCAGTCTGGTTGGACGCATTGGGTATTAATCTCTCTCTCTGAGCCATTCAGTGGGTGTTTGTCTCGCTGTGCATTCCAGGAGGGGGTACTTGAGGTGCCAAGGTGATGTGGTTCTGGGTTCCGGTCCAGAAGTTGTTGCTGACTCCGAGGTCCTGGTCATCCTGACTAGCCCCCAGAGGCCCTCATGGCCTGGGGTGCGGATCCATCCGTTTCCGTGCCTTGGAAATGGCTAGTTCGAGGTGCAGTAACTGAAAGGAGGATTCTAGGGTGTTCTGGTGCCATCTCGAGTTTGGAGAGGCCCAGCAACTCTACATTCAACCAGGGGAGGTCTCTTCAGTAAGAGGGCCACACACCAGGCTGGCTGCTCGGTCAGAGCCTGGAAGCTGAGCTGCCATGGACATTGATTGAATCCCCATTTCTTACGGTATCGCCGGACCGGCTGCAAGATTCTGGTACAGTAAGAAAAGTTCCTACCTCTATCCTTCCGGTTACAACTACATTTTTCATTCAAGTCTGTGTGAGAGACTTTGCAAGGCTAGAATTACTTGTTGGCTGCTAGATCCAAGATCAAGGATTTATCCAACAGTTAAAGAATCCAGTTGCGAGTGGCTATTCCCTGGATTATGTACAGAGAGAGACTTTTATTGAAGTCAGCAGTTCCAAGCACCTGAGCTAAACTTTATCCTGATACCCTCTATTCCCAATTTAGAGACTGAGTTTGTTCAACTGTTTTATGCAAAATAAAATCCTAACAAGGAATCCAAGTGTCGGTCTCTACAGTTACTGGGTCATCAACCCTGGGAACGCCCAGACAAGGACAACGAGTTACGAGCTGGTGTAGGTAATCGGTAAGCCCAGAAAAATTCAGCCGCTCCTTTGGGGGTAAGTGCTACAAATGTATTTGAAAAATATCTCAGACATTGTCTGACATATCAATGCCCCCCCCACCTGCATAGTATTCAATGTATTTTCTTCTGACCTTGCGGGAGCTTTGGGGGGGGGGGGGGGGGGGCAAGCCAGGATGGCCAGCTTCAAGTGCCGTCAGGGTTGAAGGATCTGGAAAGTTGGCCTCAAGCCCAACTGAGACCACATAGTTTGTAGCATTTTTTCAAAAAAAATTGTGCAGAATGCAGCAGGCAAGCGCAATATGGTTCAGTTTATATTCCGCTATGTGGATTGGTGTCATAAATAGGTGGAACTGGGGCGTGGCTTGAAGATGTGCTAGAGCGGACGTGTTCCTCGAGAGCTCCGGCGCTGGCACGGCAATTTTACTCTTTTTAGCCCCAATATCCTCACAGCTACCCTACCTGACGATGGGGAGGAAGACTGGGAAATCCCTGCCCAAGAAGGGTGCCGCTGCAGGCACGATTAAGCGCTTTTTGTCCGCGGAGCCCGACGATGGAGATGAGCGGGATGGCCTAGGCCGCTCTCCACATGGCGTCATGCTTGGTGCTAGCTCCGCCTCTGCAGACAGGCCGCCGCGCAGGCCGTGCTCACCTGAATCCTCGGCCGAGTCGGAGGACGAGGGCGCCCGGTCTACGCCTAATAGAGCGGTGCCCGCGGTGAGCGACCTTCCCACTAAAACTGACCTGGCATCCATGCTATTACATTTGGAGAAAGTGATCAGGAAAGAGGTGTCGGCAGTGCGCTCTGATTTGTCGCAGGTCCTGGCCCGCGTGGAGGAATCCGAACAGCGCCTGGACCGCCATGCCAATGCCATACGGTCCCTGCAGTCGTCCACCCGCCAACTAGCGATTGCCCACCGGACGGCCCTCTACCGCATTGAGGACCAAGAGAACCGGAACAGGCGAAATAATATCCGGATACGAGGCCTACCGGAGGCGACCGGAGACGAGGACTTACTGCCATCGGTCAGAGGTATTTTCAACAGTCTCCTAGGTCGGGCAGCAGACGCACCTCTTAAAATTGACCGGGTCCATAGGACCCTCCGTCCCCGTAGTTTGACCATGGATGCTCCGCGGGATGTTATTTGCAGAATTCATCACTACCCGGATAAGGACATGATTATGCGGAAAGCCAGGGATGCTATGCCATTCGACTTCGATGGTGCTTCACTTACCCTCTTCCCGGACCTGGCGAAAGAGACTTTGGACAGACGCAGGGCTCTGCGCCCGCTTACTGAACGCCTCCAAGCAGCGTCCATCCGGTACAGATGGGGCTTCCCCGCGGCCCTCCTGGCCACTGTAAATGGAAAAACCTCGGCCCTCCGGTTCCCTGAGGACCTGGCGAAATTTTGTGCAGACCTCAGCATTGATGTTCCGGATCTCCCCGGCTGGCAAGATCTTGTCCCAGCGGTACCGGGCGGCTCGGACAACCATTGGCAGAGAGTAGGCCGCAAGCCGCGAGCTACATCACGGGATACCCTGGACCGTCAGTAGAGTGATTCCCTTACGAGCTTCCACTGCAACGCCTTCTCCTTCTCCGACGGAGAGGGGATCATCACTCTCCGCAAGTATGACTCCTGGGTACAGTGTTATATTTTCCCCACCGAGCAGGTGTTCTTAGTCTCCTGTTTTTTGTTTAACTTTACTGCCCGGTCCTGTTATGTTATTTTATTTTATTTTATTTACGGCCCCGTAATTGCGAGCAGGACTGTCTGATTGCTCTGAGTGGGGCGCCCTATGGATATTGTGGGGAACTGTCTATGTATGTTACTGTGCCCACTGGTCTTCTGGCTCAGTTCCCAGTGACTGCCCTATTCACGTTACCTGTTTATTTAACTTTTATTTTGCCTCTCCCCTTTTATTGCTATGTTGCTATATTTATGCTATGTTGCTGTGAGGTTGCTTGAGATGCTGGCGCCGGGCGCTCGGGATGCGATCCTCACCCCCATGGTGTGGTTGTCTCCCGTTTGCCCGTCTGCCACCTCCCCCCTTCATGGCGGGGGACGGCTGGGGCGTCGTCCCTGTGCTCCTGCCCTACTTAGGGTAGCGGGCGCGGGGGCGGTGTCCCGGACCAGTGCCCTGCCCCTGCACCGCAGATTTCTGCGTGCGCTTAGCGTTATTGCTAGTCTATACTTTTCCTTCTCTCTGGTGCTCTGCCTTTTCTCCTTCTCTTGTTTCTGCTCTCTCTCGCCCTGCTGGCTCTCCTTCCCCTTCCCACCCCCCTCCCTCTCCATGTCCTCCCCTTTTCTTTTTAGTGGCCCTGACTACCTCAATATGGTTGTACCAGGTTTGAGCGGAGCGAGGTTCCTTTATCTGTGACCCCATGGCTACGGTAAATTTTATTTCTTTTAACGTGCGGGGACTCCATGCCCCCGGGAAGAGGCACAACCTGTATAGGGAACTGGACCGCTTACGGGGTGATGTGGTTTTCCTCCAGGAGACCCATCTCACCCATACGACGCGGGTCAAATTGTACTCCCCCAAATACCCCACGTGGTATTATAGCCTGTCTAATATTGCTAAAGCTAAGGGTGTAGCCGTGGGGTTTCGTAGAGGGACCGCGTTCACCCTGGATTCTATGGTTAGTGACCCCAATGGCCGCTTCCTGTTCCTGCGAGGCACCCTGGGTGGCATGACTTGTACCTTGGCTACCCTTTACTCCCCCAACAGAGACCAAGCGGGTTTCATTGCATCTACACTTGCTTCGTTGCGAGACTTTGCGCGGGGGTGCGTGGTCCTGACAGGAGACTTCAATGTTGCACTTGAACCCACCCTGGATACTTCCAGGGGGGGATCGGCACTGTCTCATAACAAGCTGAGGTTTATTCGTACACGGCTTACTGAGGCTCAGATGATGGATGCCTGGCGGATCATGCACCCACGCGAACGAGATTTCACCTACTATTCAGCGGTACATCGGACATACTCTAGAATAGATTTGTGCCTGATAGACCACCGACATTTGCCGTTGTTGGTGCGGTCGCGTATAGAAACGTCTCCCCTGTCGGACCATGCCCCGATTTCGCTCACCCTAAAAGTGCAGTCAATCCCACTTAAATCTGTTAACTGGAAGTTGAATGAAAATCTGATTTTGGAGGAGATAGATAAAAAGATGATAGGGGAAGAACTAGACTGTTATTTTAAAACCAATGTAGACACCGAAGTTTCACCCGGTACGTTGTGGGAGGCCCATAAGGCCTTTATTAGAGGTAAACTTATTGAACTGGGTGCCAGGAAAAAGAGAGAATGGACAGCACGACAGGACACCCTTATACAGGACATTAGGAAGCTGGAACAGCAACACAAGCGGAACCAGACTCTGGCCCTCTTCCATACCCTGACGGAGAAGCGGGGGGGCTTTCAAGGCCTTACACTTAGACCACAAGAGACGTTCGCGGCTGGTATCCCAACGTTTCTATGAATGGGGGGATAGACCTAGTAGGCTGCTCGCTCACTCAGTGAGGCAGCGGAAGGCAGCTGCCTTCATCTCAAAAGTTAAGACCCCTATAGGATCAATGGTTTATGACACCCCTCACATTGCCAAAGAATTTAGGGATTTTTATCAACGCCTTTATAGTGTATCCCGGGAGACTGCGAATAGCGCTGCCCGGAATTCTCTTATCCAGGCATACCTGGCCAAGGCGGAGCTCCCGCGGCTCCCCCCGGAGACTCTTGCGTCTCTGGAAGGGGAGTTCACCCCGGCGGAGTTGCTGAAGGCTCTGAAGGGCATGGCGAGTGGGAAGGCACCGGGCCCTGATGGCTTCCCGGTGTCTTACTACCGCTCCTACGCGGATATTTTATTCCCGCACCTGACCAACTATGCCAACGTAACGTTAACCGGGGGGACTCTCAGACCGGAAACTGTGCACGCCCATATCACTGTCATTCCTAAAATGGGGAAGGACCCGACCGATTGTGCGAGTTATCGCCCCATCTCCCTATTGAATATCGATGCGAAAATCTATGCTAAGGCCATCGCGAATAGATTACTTCCCCTGGTCCCGAGATGGATATCGAAGGACCAGACGGGTTTTATACCGGGGCGGGAGGCACGTGACAACTCCCTGCGCACCATTTCCCTGATGGCACATGTTCGTCGGCTCTACCAGCCCACCCTATTGTTGTCCACGGATGCCGAAAAAGCGTTTGACAGGGTGGACTGGGAGTACCTCATGGCAACGTTGTCTCATTTGGGCATCGGTCCGGCCCTCCGGTCTCAGATCGCGGCTCTGTATTGCCGGCCCACGGCCCAAATACGGGTCAACGGCACGCTCAGCGAATCCTTCACTCTACATAACGGTACGCGACAGGGCTGTCCGCTCTCCCCGATTCTCTTTGCAATCTCTCTAGAACCCTTTCTCTCCATCGTTCGACGTAACCCAAACATACACGGGATATCGGTCGGGAACATGGAACATAAATACGCGGCATACGCAGACGATGTCCTATTCTATATACAACAACCCCTAATTACCCTCCCCAACCTTATAGCCGAATTTGCGGCCTACGGTAAGGTTTCTAATATTAAAATTAATATGGCCAAATCTGAAATATTGAACGTTTCGGTACCCACGACTGCTACATCCCACATGAAGCAAAGTTTCCCCTTTACCTGGCAGACACGAAGTATGACATATCTTGGTATCCAATTGACTCCTAACCCTCTCGCCCTCTTCCGCACAAATTTTTGGCCACTCCTCAACGCCATAAGGTCAGATATCCAGAAATGGTCACAATTGAATCATTCCTGGTTGGGAAGGATTGGGTTGGTCAAAATGAATCTGCTACCCAGGGTGCTTTTCATGTTGCAAATGATCCCATTTGGGATACCGGTTGGTTTTTTTACATTACTGAATTCGCTGGTTTATAGATATGTATGGAATAGGAAGAAGCCTAGGCTTCCCAGGTCCTTGCTCACAAGGTCAAGGGCCGACGGGGGTCTGGCAATGCCAGATTTCCGGCTCTATTTCCGTGCCATAGTGTTGGCCCGGTTGTCAGACTGGAGGTATAACATTCGTACTAAATTGTGGGTTGCATTAGAAACTGAACTCAGTGGTACCGACCTCTCTAAACAAATGTGGATTCCTAAGAAATATCGAGTCTTCTCTACCACCTTGTCACCATTGACGAGCTCTTCTCTTATGGTCTGGGACTCTTTATGTAAAACCCAGGGATGGGCCTATAATTCTCCACTATTACCTCTGTCTGGACACAACTATTTCCCCCCTGGCAACGCTGACCTGTACTCCCGCTCCTCTTGGCATCTGGGGTCTAGAACTCTCTTGTGTCAAGTTGCTGGCCCCTCTGGCATTTATTCACTCCCTACCATTATGGGTGACTCGTATATTTCTTCTATGGACCGTTGGAAATATCAACAACTAGCAGCCTTTGTCTCCTCGTTGCCCAAGCCTTTGCGCACTGTGCATGACCTCACCCCCTTGGAGACCGCTTTCTCGGAGGACCAACCCATTGAGAAACCCATTTCATACTTCTACCATGCCCTACTATCATTGATGTCTACTACAACACCTACTTTTATACATAATTGGGAATTGGATCTCCAGAAGAGACTTACCACCCACCAAAAATCTACGATCCTCACCATGGCACATACTGCCTCCGGGTCCTCGAAAATGGCCGAGGTAACTACTGACCAGGTGGCATTATACACCCGTGATCTTACACAAGATCTTCCCCCAAGTTTCACCACTTTGTTGGAGAGAATGTGGCGGGGAGGCTACTCATGCCCACATCTGGTGGTCCTGTCCTAGGATCCGACCATTTTGGCTGACGGTTTTGCACTGGATCCACCGGATTCAGGGATGGGAAGTTCCTAATGACCCATGGTATGTCTTGCTACACTGTCCGGAGGAACCAGCAGGCTCATATAAAAAATCTATCACGCCTCATCTCCTTAATGCCGCTAAAACACTCATCCCACAATTTTGGAAGCAGAGGAAGATTCCGACGCTTCAGCATTGGCTAATTAAAGTGGATCATATTTATGCTATGGAAGACTTGACTCTCTCCCTGCGTGACAAGGCCGATTTGGCGCACAAAATATAGGCCTGCTGGGTCGCCTTTAAATATTCGAAAGATTATGCGGACATTATGTCTCAACCAGTATGATTCTTGATTGTTTTTTTTATTTTTTTATATAGGTATATGAAAGATACCTTCTGAGAAGATAGGTTCTCAGGCCACCTCCACCCCCCCCCCCCCTGCCTTCCCTAATCCCCACTCTTTCTCCTCAGCACTCTGCACTCTTGCTTTTCTCTTTTTCTAACTTTTCTCTTTTCTAATCTGTTACAGTCTTTATTTTAAATATTGGAAAGAGGGATATGCTTGTCGGTACCTTGCTGTATACCTAAAAGGAAGATGTATATATTATGTGGTTGTACCCTCTTGGCAACAGTGTACTCTTTTATACTGTGTATGCTTCTTTCCTTCAATAAAAATTTATTAAAAAATAAAAATAAATAAAAATAAATAAATAGGTGGAACTGGCTGGCCATTATCCCAAAAGTGTTCTCCACTACTCTTCTGGCTCTGGCCAGCTGGTAATTAAAGCGGGGTTCCACCCTAAAGTGGAATTTCCGCTGATCGGAACCCTCCCCCCCTCCGGTGTCACAATTGTCACCTTTCAGGGGGGAGGGGGGTGGAGATACCTGTCAAAGACAGGTATTTACACCTACTTCCGGGCAAAGACTCCCGTGGGAGTCTACGCCATTTCCTGTCCTGCCGCGCTGTCTGCTGGGACACACACGGGTCTCAGAGACAGCGCGGACAATTCCTATTGCGCTGCGCCACTCGCGCATGCGCAGTAGGGAACCGGGAAGTGAAGCCGATTCACTTCACTTCCTGATTCCCTCACCTAGAATGGTGGCGGCAGCAGCCGAGAGCCGAGCGATCGATCGGCCTCGGCTGCCGGCATCGCTGGAACCCAGGACAGGTGAGTGTCCATTTATTAAAAGTCAGCAGCTGTAGTATTTATAGCTGCTGGCTTTTAATATTTTTTTTGTAGGTGGAATCCCTCTTTAAAAACCCTCTGGTCTGAGGTGAGGGTCCTCATAGGAAATGGCCGCATAAGATGGTCCCCCAGCGCAAATGCTTCAGCCACTCCACTAACGGGAGTCCTTCCAGATTGTCTTCTGGAGGTGGCAAGCCCAAGCTGCCATTTTGAAGCCATTGGTAAAACTCGGTCTGGGCGTTGATTCCACCATCCGTCATCCAGCCATTTTTCCCCACGTCCACATAGAGGAACTTGTTAGTAGCTGCCACCACTGCCAACATCACAATACTATTAAACCCCTTGTAATTATAATAGTATGACCCCGAGTTGGGGGGTGGGACTATGTGGACATGTTTTCCATCAATTGCCCCTCCACAGTTGGGAAAGTCCCAACGGGTGACAAAGTGGGAGGCCACAGTCTGACATTCCTGTGGTGATGAAGGAAACTGTGGAGTCAAACAAGAAATTTTTGTCATTTTGCACATAAACTTTGCAAGCAGACACAAACATTCTTGGCCAACATAAGTATAACATTTATTGAAATGAGCATTTAAAGACAAAAGTATAAGGTCCACTTATCAGATTCCTCACCCCATCTGATGGCCCATTGCAATAATTTAAGGGGGGGAGATGTTTTGGACAGGTAACCCTCTCCACTTCATTGAGAGCTGAATGCATAAATAATGTGTGTTAACTTTGGCCAGCCCCTCCTTACTTACACTATTGGCAGCCCGCTGGACAGGTAAGAAGTGTCATAATAAAAAAATAAAAACACACACTGAACAAATGGAAGCACATTTTTACATTCTGCTATTACTTAGAAAGACAGGCCCTTGCACTACATGCTTTGGTGAATTCATCCATAAATCTGACCACAAAAGAGGTAGGTATAGTGTGTATGGGTTTCCAAAGTCAGCAGAGGATTGCTATCAGCTGACTTAGCGGCCTGGGGGGAGATGCCTGTCGAGAACTTGAGGTCCTGCAGGCTTCTCCCAGTTGCCAAGTACCGCAACGTGGCGACTAGCCTCTGCTCCGGAGTGATGGCTTGCCTCATGCAGGTATCTTACCTGCTGATATAAGGGGACAGCAAAGCTAACGGACAGTGAAAAACGGGTTCCATTATCCTGAGATAATTCCTGAAATCATCAGGATTATTCTCCTGGATCTCACGAAGCAAAGGCATGTGCGAGAATTGGTCACGCTGGAGCAACCAATTCTTGGTCCATGAACTCCTCCTCACCCTGTTCATGGACTGGGCTTGTGTCAAAGCTAGAAGCCCAACACCAAGCCCCTGCACAGCACAAACTCTATGATTAGTACGTACCCGCAACATGGCTTCAAAACGGTCGGCTGGTCAGAACGAGCTAACAGAAAGCACTGAAAATCAGAAACAAGCAGACAAGAACACACTAAAAATCAAATACGTTACTATAAATAGCACGCACTGACAAATAAATGTGAACTGACTACACGCACTGAAAACCAGATACGAACCCACAAGCACAAACTGAAGAGCAGTAACGATCTGAAACACAAGTCTGAAAAGCGCGAATCGTCTCTAACCAAACTTCTACTAACACGAGATAAACACGAGATTAGTAGAAGGAACCCAAAGGGTGGCGCACTTGGTACTGAACTTCCCTTTTATAGTCCCGTCATTCATGTTGTATGTCACCGTGTTCTTGATGTTCGGAAATTCCGACAACTTTGTGGGACCGCGTGTATGCAAGACAAGTTTGAGCCAACATCCGATGGAAAAAATCCGATGGATTTTTTTTGCCGGAATGTGCGATCGTGTGTACAGGGCATTAGAGTAAGAGAGCCCTAAAATAGATTCACTTATGCAGTGCTAATTTTGATGTCAGCTTTCGATTTGGTTTAAGCTATAGTCTTTTGACTAAAATGCCGTTTTAGTTTTAGTTGTATTTTAGTCATCTGATTTGTTTTCATTTTAGTCATATTGTAGTTGACTAAAATCTCCCGTACATTTTGGTCGACCAAAATCATTTGGGTTTTGTTAAATTGTAATGCATTATTTAAGCATTTCTCTAGAATTTCCAAACTCATTATATACTGCTGGAATAAAAATCTAATAACATGTAGGGAGGTTGGGGAACTAAATGGGAGTGAGGGAGTGGACAGGGCAGATAACTGGTCTGGGAAGGCTGTTATTTTACACAGTGCTAAGCACTGCTACCTTGCTGGGAGGGGAAACAATCACCGCGTGGTTTGCAGGGCATTGTTCTAGAACTCACAAGCAGCGGGCAGAATGAGGGAACCTGTGTCTTTCAGCCAATACAGCTTTTCAGGGGGCTGGCGCTTTAACAGACAGGCGAAACTCCCAGCAAAGATGAAGTTCAGATGGGTGACTAAATTCAAATTTTATTTTCATTTAGTTTTTGTCACTGAAAACACGTAGCTGACGAAAATTAGGATGAAAATATTTTTGTCTATGTAATTAACACTGCACTTGTGTTTGTCCACATAGCGAAAAATGATAATTTGCATGAAAAGCAAACATAGGTGCATCACTCACATCAAGGAAAACTCACAGATAAGAGATGGAATCCTCCACTAGGTGCTCTGGCTCAAATAGCCTCTGTCCATTATATGTAGTACTCAAAAAACAAATACTGTATAGCAGGCAAGTTAGAATATCTTTATTTCTACAGAATTAGGAGTATACGACGGACCAAGTTTACCAGCTGGGCTATAAAATTTTCCGACAACATGATCCGATCGGACTTTGTCTGATCATGTGTAGAGAATTCCGATTGGACAAAGTGCCACGCATGCTCAGATCAAATTCCTAGACCAAAGCTATTGGCTACTAGCCTGAATGTAGTCCCGTCCTAACGAAATAACGTCATCACGTTAAGTACGATCGGACTTTGTGACAACTTTGCCTGACTGTGTGTATGCAACAGTTTCGGACAAAATCCGTCGGACAAAATCCGACGGATTTGGTTGTCGGAATGTCCGACCGTGTGTACAAGGACTTAGATATACTGTGTGCTGCATAATTATGTTTGTAAATACTGCTTAAGTGCATGGTATCCCACATATAATCCAAATATGTTATTGCAAACATGCAATGGTATCAAAAAGTTTGAATCCTTTTTTATAACATGTCTTGCTTTCCATTAAATCATACTAGCAAGGTGTTTTTACGCAAAATGCTTTCCTTTCACATGCTGCATCTACCCCTGAAGAAGGGAGCTCTGTCTCGCAAAATGCGTCGGTATACTAGATGCCTGTGTGTTATTTTTTTTTTCAATTAACATTTTTTTATTAGAGCATACAAAAACAAAGAAAGAAAAAAAACATTGACAGTACACAGTCAATCAGAAACATTACGTGCCGAGGGCACAGCGGCAGGGTGAACATACAAAATGGAACTGTCAAACGTGGAATCCACTGTGCCCAGTTTAAGAGAAAAGATATCAACAATCACTGGCACACTTGGCCCTACCGAAGCAATCGGCAGGGAATACAGAGTACTAAATGGTAGCTCATGGAGTTGGTAATAAAAAGGAGTAACAAGAGAAGAAGAAGAAAGGAGTGGGGGGGTAGAAAAAGGGAGAGGGAAGAGAAGAGGGGGAGGGAGTAAAAGATTGGAAGGGTGGGTAGATTTAGCATCTCAGCCCCCAGGCCAGCTTACCTTGTGTCCTCCCGAAGATGCCAGCGCTCCCAGATCACACCGTGCTCGTCCAGCTTGTCCCTCACCCTAGCCGTCAACTTTTCCATCAGTTCAACATCCTTAATTCTGGCGTACAGGTCCTCTTGGGATGGGGGTGTATTTTTTTTCCAATTTAGAGCTATCAGACAGCGGGCGGCTGTGAGTATGTGCCGGAGTAATTTCCTGCACGGCTTGGCCATCTTCGGGTGAGATAAGCCAAGCAGGAAAAATGGTGGTGTGAAGGGTATAGGTATGTCAAAGAGATGAATCAGTAATTGCTGGACGGAAGTCCAGTAGGAAATTATTAGGGGGCACGTCCAGTAGATGTGGAAGAGAGAGCCTCTGTCGCGCTGGCATCGACAACACTGGTTGGAGGTAGAGGGGTATATTTTATGGAGGAGGTCCGGGGTCTGATACCAAAAATAGAGGATCTTATAAGAATTTTCTTTATAGAGAGTGCATATAGAGCTTTTGGCTGCCTGCCTCCAGACTGTCTGCCATGTCTCCATCGGGAGTACCTCCCCCAGCTCTCTCTCCCATCTCGTGTTTGCCCTTCGTGTCCATTGGGATTGCATTAAGAAGCTGGTATATGTCAGATATATGTCATATATGAGACTTCATACGATTACATCCTTCAAGTTCAAACGGAAACGGAGGAGAGAATTGCAGAATAGGGGCTATAGTCTGGACAAAGTATCTAATCTGGCGGTAGTTAAAGAGGGTCCGGCTTGGTAGGTCAAATTTAGTCTGGAGCTCCGGGAACGGCAGCAGCCTACGGGTTACAGGATGTACTAAGTGGCCGAAGTGGAACAGATTTCTAGAGGCCCAAGGCCAAGACATCTGGTGAGTGAGGCTAGCTGGGATCTCAGGGTTGTAAAGAAACAAATTCATGACCGAACATTTTGATTGCAGCAGCCCAGGGCTAGATAACTTGCGCCAGAGCTGCCGAAGGTGGGACATCGGTCCCAACAATCGGTCGGGAGGCACCGTAACGTGTATGTTCCATAGGAGGCTGTTGGGGTGAATCGGGGCCAACCATATTTTCTCAATTTGCGACCATTTATTGTAGGACCGCTGGGGAAACCACGAGAGCAGCCCCCGTAATTGGGATGCCTGATAATATTTCACTAGATTCGGGAATGCCAAGCCCCCATCGGCCTGGGACGTGGTCGTGACGGAGCTTGGTATTCTATGTTTCCGATAGTTCCAGATATAACTCAACGCATCCCCTTGGAGTTTCCGTAAGTGGGCATAGGGGATGGGAATGGGTTGAGTTTGAAAGAGATAGAGGAGCTTTGACAGGATAACCATCCTAATAGATGCGATCTTGCCCAGGAGAGAAATCTGGTGGGGCTTCCATTTTTTGGAGAAGGGCTCTTATCGAGCTGTACAGGGGTGGGAAGTTGGCGTGGTATACACTGCTATAGGAGGGAGTAATATAAACACCCAAGTATTTAATAGAGGTGGATTCCCATCTGTAAGGGAAGGCGGACTGCAGGTGTCCAACATCCACTGCCGGAATATTCAGGGGGAGGGCTGCGGATTTTGTTGCATTTATCTTGTACCCTGATAGTGCTCCATAGGCATCCAACTCTGCGTGAAGGTTGGGCAGGGAAATCCTGGGGTGGGTCAATGTCAGGATGACATCGTCCGCAAACAGGGACACCTTAAATTCCTCACCTCTCACCGACACCCCCTAATATCCGGGTTGCCCCTAATGGGCCAGAGGCTCCACGCACAGTGCAAAGAGCAAAGGGGAGAGGGGGCAGCCCTGGCGGGTGCCATTAGTCACCCGGAATACAGGTGAAGTAGCAAATGGGGTTTTAACTTAAGATGTAGGGTCAGTATAGAGATTTATTACTGCCTACAGGAAGGGTCCCCTAAAGCCCAAATGCCACATTGTGGCTATCTTAAAGGGCCAGCTCAGGCGATCGAATGCCTTCTCAGCGTCGAGACTCAAGAGTACCGATTCCATGCCTTCCCTATTGGCCACGCCGATTAAATCAATGACTTTCCGAGTATTGTCCCCCACCTGACGCAAGGGGACAAAACCCTGCTGGTCCTTATGGATTAAAGTGGGGAGGAGTGCATTCAATCTATTTGAGAGGATTTTTGTGAATATTTTCAAGCCAGAGTCAAGCAGGGCTATGGGTCTGTAGCTGGCGCATAGTGACGGGTCCTTGTCCGGCTTCGGGATCAGGGATATAAAGGATCTCTGCATGTCGCTAGGGACCGGAGTTTGATGGAGAAATGCGTTGTATAGTTTAGTCATGTGAGGGCTAAGTAGGGGAATGAAGGTCTTGTAATATTCATATGGTAGTCCGTCCGGACCAGGGGACTTATGGGCGGGCAGGCCTTTCACCGTCTCCTCCAATTCCTCTGCCATAATGGAGGCATTAAGAGCTAATAAGTCTTCCATCCGCAGTCGGGGCAGTTTCACGCGCTCTAAGTAGTGAGTAATATGGTCCGTCAGGTCGGGCGATGGGGGATTATGCAGTATCTCTGCTTTATTATAGAGATCTGTGTAATAGTCAGAGAAGGCGTTTACAATTTCCTGGGGATGGGTCAAAAGGACACCTCGCCTGTCCTTAATCTGGTGGGGTGCAGACATATGTGTTCATTCCGCCAGTTTACGGGCCAGGAGTGACTGTGCTTTGTTGCCCTTATCGTAATACACCTGTTTTAAGCAGACCAGGGCTTTTTCTGCCTGGCCCGTGGCTAGGTCCCGCAGTGTTGCCCGTATACGAACGATCTGTCATAGGAGTGGAATCGAAGGGGAGTCTTGGAGTCTTGCCTCCAGGGACTTCAGTTTTTTGGAAGCTATTTGTTCGGCTGCCCTGGCATCTTTCTTCATAGCCGAAGAAAGGGCAATACAGCGGCCCCGGAGGACAGCCTTATGGGCCGACCATAAGGTCTGGAGCGAGACGTCAGGGGTGTCGTTTTCCCTAAAGTAGTGTTCCAGTGTAGATTCTAGTTCGATTTTGGATGGGGGGTGCTGTAGAAGGAAGTTGTTAAGCCGCCAGTTACATGGCCGTTGCATAGGAGTACCTAGGTTCAGCGACATTGCAACTGGGGCATGGTCCAACCATGAGATGGGGAGAATCTGCGCCGAGTCGACGATAGGTAGTGTGTTGTTGTTTACAAAAAAGTAATCGATACGGGAGTCGGTTTGGTGGGGGGCAGAGTAGAAAGTATATTGGCGGTCAGTCGGATGAAGGGCCCTCCAAGCGTCAAAAAGACCGTGTCTCCTAGTAAGCTGGCAGAAGAGTTTGGAGTCCCTGAGGGCCCGTGCCTGTGGGGCTTGAGGGGTCGCTGTCAGGCGATTGTAGACGGCAGAGTGGGATAGGTTAAAGTCTCCTCCTAGCACAAGAAGGTCTGAAGGCGTGCGGGATAGCCGGGTAAGAACCTTAGCCAGAAAATTATGTTGGCGTGTGTTTGGAGCGTACAGGGCACACAGGGTAATGGCCTGCGCTTGCCAGGTGCCTCGAAAAATGACGAAGTGGCCAAGTGGGTCGAGATATACTCTGGAGCACGTAAAAGGGGCCCCTTTTTTAAAAAGGATAGCGACCCCCGCTCTCTTACGTGGGTTAAAAGCCTGGTAGGCCTGTGGGTAGTGACTGGATGCAAATCCAAAGCAGTCCCACTTGTTAAAATGTGTTTCCTGAATCATAATGATATCGGCCCGTGACCGCTGAAATTCCCAGAGCGCCAGACGTCTTTTTTGTTAGAGTTAAGCCCGTGGACATTTAGTGACAGTACCTTAGCCATTGTCATATGGGGAGTAGGTAGGAAGCATACTTAGCTGAGTCCAGTAGTAGCAGTGTGATCCGGAAGCGCGGCATCCAGGGGAGGAAGTCAGGCGGCGTGCCAGATAGGGAGGGCCGTAGAGCAGAAGGAGGGAGAAGCCTAGAGTAAAGAAAAAGAGTTAGAATACATGCACAATTAAATAATAACATAGTCATTTACAGTCTGGCCTACAGGGGCCGAGAGGTCCCAGGGCCAAGTTCCAATTGGGCCCCCCGGCTGGGCTCCCCGGATCTCCCCCCAAAAAAAGGGGGGCAAAAAAATCTGGGGAGGGAGGTCCCAGGTAGGGAGACCTGGAGAAACAAGAGTCCAAATAAGAATGCAAAAACAATTGACAAAAACACCAAAAAACGCCCAAAGGGGAAAAAGGGAGGGGGAGAAAGGGAACTATCGAGTGGCTAACCAAGGGGGGAGGGGTGGGTAACTTCGAAACCGGTCTGTCCGAAGAGAGTCCAGGGCCAGCCCAGTTCGTGTAGCAGGGGTGGTTAGGCTGTAGGCCAACGGGGGGCACAATAGAAAAAGAGAGAAAAAGAAAAGAAAAAAACTCAAGACAAAAAAAAAAATTTAAAAGAACGTAGTGGTGCTCGTGGAAGCTCAGGGGGGCAGGTTCGTTGCCATCGTTGTCAGGTTGGGAGGGTAGAGAAAGCAGTGTTCTGCATGGCTCCTCAAAAGAGGTCATCCCATTCTGTGTTTGGGGGGTCTGCCCGGGTGCTCAGGACCCCTTGATCGTTTAGTGGAGGGGACCTTCTGCCAGACCACCGGTGGTGGAGGTGGCGTGGCCAGCAGGTCCCAGGCAGGCAAGTTGGGGGCGGGGATCTCCAAAGCATCACAGAAAGAGTCCAGATCTTCCGGATAGCGGAGAATGGCCGTCTTCCCCTAGTGTTTAGCAGTTAAGCTGAAGGGGTATCCCCATCTGTAGGCAATACTCTTATCCTAGAGTGTGCGCAGAAGAGGCTGCAGTAGTCTGCGCTTTTGGAGTGTGATCCAGGAAAGATCCGGGTATATCTGCAGTGGGGAGTTATCAAAGGTAAGGTTGCGGATGGAACGTGCTTTCCGCATGATATCTTCTTTCAGGGGGAAAGAGTGGACATGACAGATAATGTCCTGAGGTTGTGATGAGGAGCCTTTAGGGCGGAGGGCTCAGTGGGCTCTATCCATTTCAATAGGTTTGTCTGCGGGCTCTCCTAGCATTTCGTTGAACAACTCTTGCAGCGTAGAGTGAAGGTCTTCAGTACCTTCCGATTCTGGGAGGCCACGGATGCGGGTATTGTTCCGGCGCCCCCTATTGTCCAGATCCTCCACTTGCCGCTGCAGTTCCCGCAGCATGAGGCGGTGGTCTGATCCCTGCATTTGGGTCTGGTGAACTGTCAGCTTTGTGTCTTGTAACTCTTCTTCCACCATTTCCACCGGGTCTGTTAGGTGCTTGAGGCCGGCATGTAAAGATTGGATTTCAGCTCGGCATGTGGCTTGCACGTCAGCGATAAGTTGCTTGAAATCGTCCTTAGTTGGGATCGCTTGTAAATAAGCTTGCCAATGAGAGTCCATTCCTGCGTTCTGGTCTCAGGTCGCAGGGGCAGGGGGAAGAGGCATTTGGGGGACCACAGCATGGGGGCCTCGGTGCTGGAGGCGGGGTGGAGAGGGTCGGGGGTCCCAAGGCTCAGACCAGGCCTCTCTGTGAGAGGACATCACCGGTGGCTCCGGGGGGTCCCTTCCTCTGGTTAATGACGGAGCTTGTGCTATCCGTGCATAAGAGGGGGGTGTGAGCGTGCGCCCCCCTGACTCGCTGTGATCTCTGGAGCGATGGGGCCTTTGGGCCTTAGGTACAGTGGGGCCCGGCCACATAGAAAACTGCCCCCCTCCCCCTGCCGAAGCAGATGTCATCGGGGTGTGATTGGGGTGCATCAGCTCTGGAAAGTCCTCCAGCCCTGCAGATGGATCTGGGGGGGCTGCTGGCAGCAAGGGCCCCTGGGTCTGAGCATGTTTGGAGCAGTTTGGGGAAGGCTGCAGTACACTGTGTGTACTGCGACGGAGGCTGCAGCATGGCCCTGTCCTCCGGAGGGGTGGATGGTGGGCCGGGTGAGTAGGGGGGGGGTCACGCTGACGGTGCACCCCCAGATGGAGGTCGGCTGGGTCCGGGGATCTGCGTCTGGGAGAGATGTTCCGCCCTGGGGAGCTGTGGGAGCCATAAGGTGGCGGCGTGCAGGGCTTGTGGTGCATGGCGGCAGCAGGCGGGGGCGCCATCTTGGCACACCCCGGAGGCTGCGGTGCGGCCTTGTCTTCTGGACGGTCGGGTGAGGAGCCGGGGGGATAAGGGGGTCATACTGAGGACTCACCCCCTGGAGTGTATCAGCCGGTCCTGGTGATCCGCAAGCGGTATCCCTGCAGTGCCGCAGGGAGCTCGAAGTGGAGAGCGGTGGCGGTGTAGAGGGCTTGTGCGGCCGTGGCGGCGGCCGACGCCATCTTGCTACTCCCATCCAGGGAGTCTTCTGGCGGGGTAAAATAGCCCCGGAACGCTGCTGAGGAGCCCGGAGGCGGTTGTGATGACCCCCGGGTTGACGTGGAGCGGGTGGTCCGTGAGCGGCCCATGGATGTCGGCTGTGGCCCCCGTTTTTGGCCTGTGTAGCGCTGGGCTGGACAGGAGCTCTTAGGCTAAGCATCCGTCCAGGTCGGCTTCCGGTCACGCCCCCCCCCCCCCCCCGTGTGTTATTTTACTGTTATTTAATATATGTACTACTATCCTATACTACATGTACCTCCCATTGGCTTGGCATTTAATTTATGCTATTTATGAATGTATGATCCTTTTACAATACATTTTTAAACTGTGTTTACTGCTGTTTATTGGCTTAAACTGTGCTCACCTCACTCAAAGTCCCGGGGCTATTTTCTGTGTTGTTGCATATTTCAGGGATGGAGGTGTGTCACTGGTGACACCAGACCTTTCTCCTTTTGTCTATATTGTACCCGGGTGGAAGACACTCATTTAGCTCAACCTGGTCTGTTGCCACTTTTGCCATTACATACACTTTTCCCTTCAGTGTCCACACCATCATTGGCTTAGGCTGTTTCATTTATATTTACATATATATTCTATATATTTATGTTTACTCTGTTACTCTAAGTAATTTTGACATACAGTTGTGCTCATAAGTTTACCTACCCTGTCAGAATTTATGATTTATTGGCCATTTTTCAGAGAATATGGATGAAAACACAAAAACTTTTCTTTCACTCATGATTAGTGTTTGGCTGAAGCCATTTATTATAAATCAACTGTGTTTACTCTTTTTAAATCATAATGATAACAAACTACCCAAATGATCCTGATCAAAAGTTTACATGCCTCCGTTCTTAATACCGTGTATTGCCCCCTTTAACATCAATGACAGCTTGAAGTCTTTTGTGGTATTTGTGGATGAGGCTCTTTATCTTCTCAGATGGTAAAGCTGCCCATTCTTCTTGGCAAAATGCCTCCAGTTCCTGTAAATTCTTTGGCTGTCTTGCCTGAGATCTCCCCACAGTGGCTCAATGATATTGAGGTCAGGAAACTGAGATGGCCACTCCAGAACCTTCACATTATTCTGCTGTAGCCAATGACAGGTCGACTTGGCCTTGTGTTTTGGATAATTGTCATGTTGGAATGTCCAAGTATGTTCCATGCTCAGCTTCCTGGCTGATGAATACAACTGTTCCTCCAGTATCTTTTGATAACATACTGCATTCATCTTGCCATACATTTTGACCAAAGTTCCTGTACCTTTGTAGCTCACACATCCTCAAAACATCAGTGATCCATCTTCATGTTTCACAGCAGGAATGGTGTACCTTTCATCATAGGCCTTGTTGACTCCTCTTCAAATGTAGCATTTATGGTAGTGGCCAAAAAGCTAAATTTTGGTCTTATCATTCAAAATGACTTTGTGCCAGAAGGCTTGAGGCTTATCTCTGTGCTGTGTGGCGTATTGTAAGTTTGGGATACTTTGTGGCATTTGTCTAGTATGGCTTTCTTCTGGCAACTCAACCATATAGCCCATCTTTCTTCAAGTGCCTCCTTATTGTGCATCTTGAAACAGCCACACCACATGTTTTCAGAGAGTCCTGTATTCCACCTGAAGTTATTTGTGGGTTTTTCTTTGCATCCCAATAATTTTCCTGGCAGTTGTGGCTGAAATTTTAGTTGGTCTACCTGACCGTGGTTTGGTTTAAACAGAACCCCTCATTTTCCACTTCTTGATTAGAGTTTGAACACTGTTCATTGGCATTCTCAATTCCTTGGATATATTTTTATATCCCTTTCCTGTTTTATGCAGTTCAACTACCTTTTCCCGTAGATCCTTTGACAATTCTTTTACTTTCCACATGACTCAGAACCCAGAAACATCAGTGCAGCACTAGATGAAAGATGCAAGGGTATGGCAGGAGTCCAGAAACTCATTGATCTTTTATATACACACTCTAATTACAAGATCGCATATGAGGATGGTTACCTTTAATAACCATTCAAACCCCTTTGTGTCAACTTGTGTGCATGTTATCAGGTCAAAATCACCAGGGTATGTAAACTTTTGATCAGGGTCAGTTGGGTAGTTTCTGTTGTGATTATAATTTTAAAAGAGTAAACACAGTTGATTGATAATAAATGGCTTTAGCCAAACACTAACCATGAGTGAGAGAAATATTTTTGTGTTATCATTCATATTCTCTGAAAAATGGCAAAGAAATCATAAATTCTGCCAGAGTATGTAAACTTATGAGCATAACTGTATATACTTATGTTTACAGCTGACATCCCCAATGGACCTTGTGAAACCTTTAGGGACACACATTCTTATCAGTGCCATACTGGCCCTCTGGTTGGCCCTTGGTGGTGTCTTGTTTGGTTCCACCTCCTCAGGTCCTGGACGAGACACTTATTGCTGCCGCCCTCTGAGAATTGTGCATTTAGTGTTCTGGCCTTGTCCATTGGTAAGTATGGGGTCCCTTACACAAAGGCCGCTCTTACAATGTGTTTATACAATCATGATATACATTTACTTTGTCCTTCTCCATCTTAGGTACATTTAACACTCATTTACTCCTGAAGAAGCGAGCTCTGTTTCACGAAATGCATTGGGCATGCTAGATGCCTGTGTGTTATTTTACTACTATCCTATACTATATGTACCTCTTGTTGGCTTGCCATTTAATTTATGCTATTTATGCACGTATGATCCTTTTTAAATACATTTTTAGACTGTGTTTACTGCTGTTATGTTTATTGGGTTAAACTGTGCTCACCTCACTCCCAGGGCGATTTTCTGTTTTGTTACATATTGCTGTTGGAACAGCATGCTCAAATACATGAAAAAGATACAAAATCCAAGAACAATGCACATGGTCAGTGGGGCATGTTGTGTCAAAAAAATGGAAACAGGCCAACCATTATTATGAAAGTTTTAGACCTGACAGAAAGCCTAGTTTATTAGGATATACATGAAGATGTTGTATGAAAAGGCAGGGATGGCATAGGAGGGTATAGAAAGACTTATTGAGATGATTTAGGAGGCCAATATTCTGGAAAAGGAGTAGAATAGGTATTCGTCAACCTTTTTTTAAAGAGGTACTCAAGTCAAGTAAATAAATCGTTTTCTATCACTGAAAATAGTTAACTGCAGTCTGATTCCAAAATCGTTATTCTTTCTTTCCAGCTAGACCTCTGCAATGTAACCAATGTACCTTTACAGTCAACATACCTCTGCCCATGCAGTATTTGCTCAACAAATTCACTTAATTGCCACCCTCCAAGGCTAAAAATATTCAACTTCCCTTCAGTCCCCTGCCATTATATTTGGACATTGAGAGCAAACAGAAGAAGACCTATGGTGCTTACACGGGGCTGAGGAGCCTCTCCCTGTTGGATAGTCCAGAGTGACCTCTCACCAATATTTTCACATGAGAGGAAGGGGTGTGAATCACACACTCCCTATATTCAGAAGTTCTGGGTATTTTTTTTCACTTCCAACAGCCTAAAAATGATATCTGTTAGCATCTTTATTTTGGCTAAAGTGGCAGTCAATTTAAGTGGATTTCTGAGCAATTCTGGCAAGAAAATTTCTGTAAGCACAATGTTAGTTAATTCCCATGCAACTAGATATAGCCAGATGCTTGAGAGAAAAATTGGCTGCAGCTGCCCTCTGTAGCTGCTGCCATGCTGTGCTAAACTGAATCTTCTCCTCTATTACTTGTTGGTGTTCTGGGGGCTCCAAGGGATCCCCTTAATTCGCAGGGTTTTCCTCTTACTTACTATTTTTAGCTATGTGACAGGAAATTAATGCAGATATCCCCAATTGGACACAGATGGCAAAAAAAATCTGTCGGGTTATAACCTCGCCTTATTGTATCCAAAATGGGAAAAAAAATGCTGCCTATAGTTATAGAAATAATGTAAATAAGATACAGATAGCAATAACATCTTGTGAATGCTAAGTGGTCTGTAGGAAACAAGTGTGGCTATCATAATTTACAATACAGATATTGTGAACTGAATTAAGGCTTCAACATGCAACTGTGTTTACTCTTGAGAGAAAAAATGGGGCAAACTTTACTGAGCTCTCTGCTAGTTGATTGGCTTTTGCTCCAACCCTCTGGCTTCAATACTTCATGAATCACAACACAGAGCAGGTATGATGATCAGGTAGTGTTTTTAGGAACTGGGATGCTATAGGGGATACTATACTAAGCTATATTCCCTGATCATTCATATAGAGGTGACCATGGCAGTACATTGGTTATGATACAATTGGTTGATTTGTGTGATACACAAGATACAATGCCCGGTATATAATCAGTCCAAACAGTTAAAAAGTCTTACACATGTGTTATCGTCATACTCGGGAGGAGTAGCAAAATGTGTTTTGGGGGGAAATTCTAAGTATGCCCATGTTGTGTGAGAAATATCTTATTCAATTGGCAACCTTGTGTAAAAAAATAACTTTCCTTTTTTTTTCTGCATTTTTCAAAAACTTGTGACAAAAAATGAAGTCTTCAAAAAACTCACCATGTCTCTTAATGCGGTGGCACGTTTACTTACCAAAATGTGGATGTTTTCACCTATACTGGTGCTCCAGGGCCTCCAAAAATGTGATAGGTAGTCAGGCGATTAGATGCGTAATTTATGCCTCTAG
Organism: Lithobates pipiens; assembly: GCF_037356315.1. NCBI lineage: Eukaryota > Metazoa > Chordata > Amphibia > Anura > Ranidae > Lithobates > Lithobates pipiens. The sequence continues at coordinate 186,580,608 of NW_027507686.1, read as the reverse complement.
AAAGCCTGAAGGTGCTCCTTGGATTTTGACCCCCTCTGTGTGGCTAAGCTGTAAAAAAGTCTCACACATACAGTGCCTTGCAAAAGTATTCGGCCCCCTTGAACTTTTCAACCTTTTGCCACATTTCAGGCTTCAAACATAAAGATATAACATTTAAATTTTTTCTGAAGAATCACCAACAAGTGGGACACAATTGTGAAGTGGAACGAAATCTATTGGATAATTTAAACTTTTTTAGCAAATAAAAAACTGAAAAGTGGTGCTTGCAAAATTATTCGGCCCCTTTACTTTCAGTGCAGCAAACTCACTCCAGAAGTTCAGCGAGGATCTCTGAATGATCCAATGTTGTCCTAAATGACTGATGGTGATAAATAGAATCCAGCTGTGTGTAATCAAGTCTCTGTATAAATGCACCTGCTCTGGGATAGTCTCAGGGTTCTGTTGAAAGCGCAGAGAGCATCATGAAGACCAAGGAACACACCAGGCAGGTCCGTAATACTGTTGTGGAGAAGTTTAAAGCCAGATTTGGATACAAAAAGATTTCCCAAGCTTTAAACATCCCAAGGAGCCCTGTGCAAGCGATCATTTTGAAATGGAAGGGGTATCAGACCACTGCAAATCTACCAAGACCTGGCCGTCCCTCTAAACTTTCAGCTCAGACAAGGAGAAGACTGATCAGAGATGCAGCCAAGAGGCCCATGATCACTCTGGATGAACTGCAGAGAACTACAGCTGAGGTGGGAGAGTCTGTCCATAGGACAACAATCAGTCGTACACTGCACAAATCTGGCCTTTATGGAAGAGTGGCAAGAAGAAAGCCATTTCTCAAAGATATCCATAAAAAGTCTCATCTAAAGTTTGCCACAAGCCACCTGGGAGACACACCAAACATGTGGAAGAAGGTGCTCTGGTCAGATGAAACCAAAATCAAACTTTTTGCCCACAATGCAAAACGATATGTTTGGCGTAAAAACAACACAGCTCATCACCCTTAACACACCATCCCCACTGTCAAACATGGTGGTGGCAGCATCATGCTTTGGGCCTGCTTTTCTTCAGCAGGGACAGGGAAGATAGTTAAAATTGAGGGGAAGGTGGATGCAGCCAAATACAGGACCATTCTGGATGAAAACCTGTTGGAGTCTGAAGACCTGAAACTGGGACGGAGATTTATCTCAAACATACAGCAAAATCTAGAAAGGAATGGTTCACAAATAAACGTATCCAGGTGTTAGAATGGCCAAGTCAAAGTCCAGACCTGAATCCAATCGAGAATCTGTGGAAAGAGCTGAAAACTGCTGTTCACAAATGCTCTCCATCCAACCTCACTGAGCTCGATCTGTTTTGCAAGGAAGAATGGGCAAGAATTTCAGTCTCTCGATGTGCAAAACTGATAGAGACATACCCCAAGCGACTTGCAGCTGTAAGCGCAGCAAAAGGTGGCTCTACAAAGTATTAACGCAAGGGGGCCGAATAATTTTGCACGCCCCACTTTTCATTTTTTTATTAGTTAAAAAAGTTTCAAAAATCCAATAGATTTCGTTCCACTTCACAATTGTGTCCCACTTGTTGGTGATTCTTCACAAAAAATAAAAATTTTATATCTTTATGTTTGAAGCCTGAAATGTGGCAAAAGGTTGAAAAGTTCAAGGGGGCTGAATACTTTCGCAAGGCACTGTATCACCGCCATATCACTATATTTGGAAGTAGTAGCAGAATGTGTTTTGGGAGGTAATTCTAAGTATGCCTTTAATGTGTGTTAGAAAGAGCTTGGTGTTTTGCCAACATTGTGTAAAAAACAAATACATTTTAATTTTCTTCCTTGCATTTTTCAAAAACTTGTGGAAAAAAATTAAATTTTCAAAAGACTCACTAGGGTTGATTTACTAAAACTGGAGAGTGAAAAATCTGGTGCAGCTGTCACGTACCTTCTAGTAGCGAGCCCGGATTGCGGAGAGAGGCCTCCCTTACGACTCCCACTACCGGTTTCCTGACAATGTAACAGGGAACACAGGAGTAAGGAGGGGTACAGGTGCCTGGCAGGATCAACAGATGGGTAGGATGGGTAGGTGGAGTTCAGTGGAGCAGGTAATCACAGTGAATGGATCAGCAGGTAGTTTATAGCAGATAACACAGTTCAATGGAGTAGGTAACTTGATGATAAGCAGTGCAGGAAAGTAGGCAACTTGTAGCAGATGAACAGTGCGATATACACAAGTACTTGCAGCAGATAAACAGTTCAATATGAGCAGGCACTTGCAGCAGGTGAACAGTTCAATAAGACAGGTGACTTGAAGCAGATGAACAGCGCAATATGACAAGTGGCTTGAAGCAGATAAACAGCGCAATATAAGCAGGTACTTGCAGCAGATAAACAGTTCAATATGAGCAGGCACTTGCAGCAGGTGAACAATTCAATACAAGCAGGTTACTTGCAGCAGATGACACAGTTCAATATAAGCAGGTTCACCTTTAGCAGACGGATGGTCAAAGCAAGCCGGGTCGGATATCAGACAGGAAACGAAGTACAAGGGAACAGGCAGGAGAATCGTCACAACAAGCCGGGGTCAGGTGCAGGCGGATAGCAGATGGGTCACAGGCAGGCCGGGTCAAACAGGAACAAACACTACGGATCAGGTCTCACAGGTATAACGCTGTAGAGCAGACATCAGAGACCATTAGCCAGAGGCTAGTTTAAATAGGCCGTTTGGCGCCAACACGGACGCACGCGCACCTGCGTACGAACGCATGCGCGTTCGTACGATCGTGCGTACCTGCGACGATCGTAAATCAGAAGACCTGGAGGTCAGTCTCTTCATGCGCTTTTCATGACAGCAGCTCTGCACAGAAACCAATTAGATTCTATTCATGCACCAGAATTTGCACTCTCCAATTTTAGTAAATCAAGTTCAACCCCATTATGTTACGATTTGGAGTCAGGCTCGGAGACCAGTAGCTATTAGACATGTGCACACTGAATATTTTGTTTTTGTCCGAAAAATAAATGTATTTAATTACTCCCGAAATTTGTTTTTATTTATTTTGTTTCGTTAAAAAATGAATTCATCCGAAAATTCTAAATAATTAAGGTTGATTCTGTCCTTGAAGGCTTATGGTGTCTGTCAAAAGTTTTAAGAAGATTTGACGGAGCAGCTAAACTGTACGGCGCTGCAATCGTACATATCCGGTCGAATGTCCTGCCTACAAGCTTTAGTAGAATTGTAATGTTGTATGACACTAGTAATAATTATATTTATTAATTATTATTATTACTAGTCAACCAACATTAGAATTCTTCTATAGCCTATGGACGGAGCATTTGACCATAAATGTCTGCTTGCGGCAACTGCTTTGTCGAATCTTCATGTCAAATCTTTTCTCTCTATGTCGAATAATCTTGGACTAATAGAGTTAGGTTAGGCACATTCAACCTTTTTTGCTATTGTCTCTATAATGTCAAATCTTTTCCCTCTATGTCAAATCTTTTCTCACTATGTAGAATAATCTTGAACTAATAGAGCCATGGTTAGGCACATTCGACTACAGGTTTGATGGACACAGGTCTCTATTGTCAGTGTCATGTCATATCTTCTATCTATATCAAACTGTTGCAATGAAAACAAAAATAAAGCATTTGTTTATGCATTTGTTTCAATAAAAAAATACCCAAAATTTGGATGAAAATGCATTCGGACAAAAACGAATGCACATGTCTAGTAGCTATAGCAATAGTGAGGAACCAACCAACCAGCTGGATAAGTACAGAAGCAGGTCACCTTGACGGATGACACAGGGTCACCTGAGGTGCAGAGTCTAAGTAACTAGGTGGTGTTCACAAGAGGTCATGATAGTGGAAATGGGTTTTGCTGCATGTTAGTACCAGGTCACAGTCCTCAGGAGCAGCCCCTCAACAAGTGAGCAAGCTGGGGTTCAGTAGAAGATATAGCAGGTAGAATAAACAGAAGTGTAGTCAGTAAACAAGCCGAAGTTTGTTAATGAGTGGTTGCAGGTTGGGATGAAGCAGAATCATAGTCAAAGAACAAGCCAAAGGTCGGTAACGAGTGGTAACAAAGATATGGATGGCATCAGGTGTGACAAGAGCGAGATATTGGCTGGAGGGAGCACAATAATCTGATAAACAGGAAGTGCAAAGGGATGGCTTTAATTGGAAGTTCATGGTAACAAAAAAAGGTTCAAAGTCTAAACCAAACAAGGTTTAAGGCAGAAACATTCAAGGAATTGTTCAGGGAGCTATCCAGCATTCCAGGTGGTTCAGCAAGAAGAGTTACTGGCAAACAGATGCAGGCCCTGATACACTAAATCTTAGTCTCAGAAAATACCTTGGAATGTTTTCTTTCCAAAATCTAGTCATTTTGGGATGGCCTTTCCACTGTCCTGGTGCTCCAGGGCCTCCAAAAATGTAGTAGGCAGACAGGGAATTACATGCGTAATTTATGTCCCTTGAAAGCCTTAAGGTGCTCCTTGGATTTTGGACCCCTTTATCCATCTAGGCTGTGAAAAAGTCTCACACATGGGGTATCTCCATACTGGGGAGGCATAGCAAAATGTGTTTTGGGTGTAATTCTATGTATGCCTATTGTGTGTGAGAGAGAAATATCTTGAAATATCAGTGTATAGTCTGTACCCGTGCACCCATGTATCCAATGAAGGACTTTTATTCAAGAGCAACCGAGTTGCAAGTATTGTATTTGGGGCCTGAATGTCCTGGCTAGAGCATCGGATCACTGCTTGTGGACTTTTATATTGGCAGTGGAGCTGGGGTAACATTTTGTTTCCCAATTATCTTGTTAAAATAACTTTGTGAAAAAAAAAAAATATTTATTGCATTTCTCCATTTTCCAAAAAATTGTGACAACATTGCAACTTCAAAAAACTCACCTTGCCTCTAACTAAATACCCTGATCTGTCTGCTTTCCAAAAAGCTTAATTTGGGGTATTTGTATTGTTCTGGTATTTTAGGGCCTCAATAAATGAGACAGGTAGTCAGTACATCAGGACTGGTCAATTTTCAAATATACAGTGCCTTGAAAAAGTATTCACACCCCTTGAAATTTTCACAACCAAACATGTACATTTATTTTATTGGGATTTTATATGATAGACCAATACAAAGTGGCACATAATTGTGAAGTGGGAGGAAAATGATAAATAGTTTTCAATTTTTTTTACAAATAAATATGTGAAAAGTGTGACGTGCATTTTTATTCATCCCCCTGATACCCCATACTTAAACATAGTGAAACCAATTGCCTTCAGAAGTCACCTGATTAGTAGATAGAGTCCACCTGTGTGTAATTTAATCTCAGTATAAATATGAGACCAAAATTGAACTTTTTGGCCTAAAAGCAAAATGCTATGTGTGGCGGAAAACTAACACTACACATCACCTTGAACACACCGTCCCCACTGTGAAACATGGTGATGGCAGCATCATGCTGTGGGGATGCTTTTCTTCAGCAGAGACGGGGAAGCTGGTCAGAGTTGATGGGAAGATAGATGGAGCCAAATACATGGCTATCTTTGAAGAAAACTTGTTAGAGTCTGCAAAAGACTTGAGACTGGGGCGGAAGTTCACCTTCCAGCAGAAGAACCCTAAACATACAGCTAGAGTTACAATGGAATGGTTTAGATCAAAGAATATTCATGTGTTAGAATGACCCAGTCAATGTCCAGACCTAAATTCAATTGAGAATCTGTGGCAAGACTTGAAAATTGCTGTTCACGGACACTCTCCATCCAATCTGACAGAGCTTGAGCTATTTTGCAAAGAAAAATTGGCAAAAATTTCACTCTTTAGATGTGCAAAGCTGGTGGAGACATCCCCCAAAAAGACTTACAGCTGTAAATGCAGCGAAAGGTGGTTTTGCAAAATATTGATTCAGGGGGGCTAAATACAAATGCACGCCACACTTTATATAATTTTATTTGTAAAAAAATTTGAAAACCATTTATCAATTTTCTGCCACTTCACCATTATGTGCCACTTTGTGTTGGTATATCACATAAAATCACAATAAAATACATTTACGTTTTTGGTTGTAGCATGACAAAATGTGGAAAATTTCAAAGGGATATGAATACTTTTTCAAGGCACTGTAGATACCATAGTTTGCAGACTCTATAACTTTCATACAGACTAGATAATAGATGCTCATTTTGTTTTTTTGTTTTTTGTACCAAAGAATTGTAGCAGAATACATGTTGACCCAAATGTATGAAGAAGGTTTGTAAAATTTTATAACAGAAACTAGGAAAAGTGTTAATTTTTGGATAATCTACAGTATTTTTTCATATATACATGCATACCCCGCTTTAAGTATACTCACTTTACGTACACTCGCAAGTACGGACATACCCATGAGTGTATGTAAAGTGGCTCTCAAGCTAAAGCTGTAGCTGAGCAATCCGTGCACGGATAGTTCAGATTCCCCGCTACTTGAAAACACACTCCCTGACCCCCCCTCTACAGCCCCTGACACCCCCACTACAGCCCCTGACACCCCAGAAGTGAAAAAAAGGTATTGTTTGACTTTGAGTACATTTTTATTTTACATACATGCTCTGGTCCCATTGTGTACTTAAAAGTGGAGTATGCCTGTATAGCAAAAATCAAAAGCCCAATGGTGAATAAATACCACCAAAAGAACGCTCTACCTGTCTTCCAAAAAAACAAAACCCTTTGGATACAGTGTTGCATGACGGAGTAATTGTTTTTCAAAGTGTGACAGTGCTGAGAACTGAAAAATGGCCTGGACTGAAAGAGGGTGAAAGTGTCTGAACTTGAAGTGGTTAAAGTTTTTGTGAGTTCAGCTTTAAATACGTATCCAAGTCATATAATACCATTTCTAATAGTCTGTAGCCGCGTGGATTTCTGTGCATTATATTTTGCTTTCCTCCCATAGCGTGACCTTCAGAACTGTATTTGCTGTGAAAAGTACACCTTATTTAACCGTACCTCACCTGTTTCTCCATCTTCACTTGCCAAATCCTCCAAATAGCCGTTCGGCACACAGATGTCCCATTGATTAGTTTGGTTTTGTCAAGTTGGAATCCGCATGCCTTAAATTCTTTGTGTCATTTAGAGAACAATTGCCATGATTTAAGCAAGTGGCAAAGAAAGACACAAAAGGTGACAGATGTCATTTAGTGAACTGCGCTAAAACAAATCAGATAGTTATGGGCACAATTCTGTCTCTCTATGGTCCCTCAAGAGAGGGCAAAATTAATAAAAAACCTTTTTTTATCACACATCTAGAAAAATCAGTTATCCTATAAAATATTTGGCTATGCCTTCATGCTTTTCCTTTTTTGTTATTATGAACTGCAGAACACCTGTACTCAGATCAAATTGCATTCCAGAATGAATAATCACCATGTGAAATTGTGGGTGGCTCTTTTGTTCCATTTGGTAATGTAGAAACTAGGATAGCTGCAGTTTCTGTGCTGCCATACTGTAAATAGAATTGGTTACCTTTTATACAAAGCAAGTGTGGGTTTCATTACTCAGCCTGTATACGTCAACTCAAGGTCAACTTACCGCCATCTCTATTAAGTCACCTTGGACAAGTGCAAACCCCAAGAGGAAGACAAGGAGTTCAGTGTGTGTTGGGTCTGCTCTCATGACCCAGCTGACACTAAGCCTGCTGCCTCATAATTCTTTCACAATAAAACACAACCTTCATAAGACAGGAATCAAAAAAATGCATTTTTGTACTGTTTTATGGCAACCCAATAATTCTGATTGGTATGGTAGCGCACTCCCAAATGGGACTTGATACAGGGTTCTGTTTCAGCAATGGCTTTTTTATCTCATCTCTCTTTTATAAAGCCCATCTTTGTGAAGTGTTTCTGTTATAGAATAATCATGTATGTGGGCAATAAATGTATCAATGCATAATCATCACATCGCAAATTTCAACAAAATATTTTTTATAAGGAAATAAGGGACTTTATAGGGATATTAAGTACGTATTATACAATTATTCCAACATTTGTGTTTGAAAAATTATAAATATTACAGTTTTATTGATAAATCAAGTTTTAAAATGTTAATGAAAACATTATTCAAATCACACAGTCTCTTTTGTCGCCATTTTATAGCGGTAACAGTGATGTGGTTCCCAACATTTTTCACCGAAATAGGCTTCTTCAGGGGAATTGCTGGTAATAAATTTCAGACTGTATGAAAATATATACAAATTAATCTGAAATATGTTATCGGCATTTGCCCTGAAGAAGCCTATTTGGGCAAAACATGTTGGGAACCACATCACTGTTACCACTATGAAATGACAACAAAGAGACCATGTGATTTTAATAATGGTTTAACTAGAATTTTAAAAACTGATATATCAATAAAATTGCAACGTTTTAACTTTTTCAAAAACAAGTCATAGATTGAGGCTCGGTTGACACTGATGTGACATAGGATCTGACTTGTGAAACACCAAGTTGGATGACGTGAAATTCAGCATTTCTCTATGAGATCTGTCTTAAGTGATGCTACACAAGTCTGTCCTACTTTAGAAAAGGTTCCCGCACTACTTTGGTCCGACTTAGATACCACAATACCACACAGTGTAAAAAGTCACATCAAAGACGTATTAAAGTCGGACTCCAAAGTTGCACTGAAAGTTGAGTGACTTTGAAGTCGGGCTAGTGAGAACCAAGCCTATTTGTATAATATACACCTTTAAGATCCCTTCTTTCTTCTAAAAAAGATTGTACTTCTGTTATAGTTTTCCCATGGATGTTTTCTTCTACCTTAGCTGTGGATTTTTTAGGTTCCTTCAGAGATCTCCAGCCTATAGCTAATTTCCACCTTACCCCACCACTGGATTTTGCTTAATGTTCCTCTGTAGGTATCGTTATATTCTTTTATTTTTTTATGGATTTAATGGCAGGTGAATGAATGGGGTTGTTTAATGTTTGTGTTTCTACTTTGTAACTCATTCTCTCTGTAGTTTTCTTGGACTTGTCCTTGGAGCTGTTTTGATAGCTCCTTGGTCTTCATGGTGTACATTTTCTTACAAACTCTGTGGGCTTCCAGAATCAGATGTATTTATTTTGAGATAGTGTGACTCCAGATGGACTATATTTAACTACTTCAGATTTACCAATACCATATAATATGAGGTCAAACCTTAAGAGTTTCAATCTGTATGCAATCAGGCAGGCCCTTGCACTACATGGTTTTGGTAAATCTGAAGACAAAAATCTGCAGAAAATGTAATAGTGTGAATGGGGCTTTACTTCTGAAAGCAAATGCTTGCCCCAGAGCTTACTAAGGATTTTTTGAAGAAAGTTCTTTCTGTTTTAAGTTGCAAATAGTCAAAAAAACTAGGTTGCTTAATTATTCCACGTCAACATTATGTGCAATTTTGTGCAGATCAGTGACTCAAGTCAATTAAATCAGTTTTAATTCAAAATCAAGAGTAACATATGCACCTAGTTCAGAGGTGCAATGCATTAAAATGTATGAGTTATGCAGAGTTTTTGCTCCAAACCGCATGCAGGTGGATTTATGTAATTCATTTTAACTTTGCAGGTTGCTGAGAGGTTTGCATGTGCAAATTCCTAAAAATGTGTCTATTTTCACACATTCTTTATAAGCTTGGATTATTACTTGATCCCTGAAAAATGATATATATACTATGTCCAAACCACTAGGATTACTTGAATATAAATGTTTTCTGTTGAGGATTATTATAATGGGGCTCAAGGTGAAAATTTTCCTGCTTCACATTAATCATGACTGCCTTGCTTTACAGTGCTACAGCCAATGAAGTGCCTGCAACTCATACAGCTCAAACATTTAAAAAATGATTTCTCCAAAATAAATCTGTAAGCAAGTAGAGCCAACTAATAAAATCATAAAACATCTCAAAACACTTGTTATAGATCTTGTAGAAACATTTAGTTTGTGTAGTTCAGGGTCCAGGTCAAGAGATTTTTTCGTTGTTTACAAACGACCATATTTATTGGCGTATAACACGCACCTTCTATTTAAGAGGGAAGTTTCAGGGAATTTTTTTTTTTTTTTAAATAAACCATTTTGAAGCAAAATAATGGTCAGTGCCCATCAATGCAGCCTGATTAGCACCCATCTGCAGCCTCAATACAATCTTATTAGTGCCCATTTGCAGCCTCAATGCAGCCCGATTAGTGCCCATCTGCAGCCTCAATGCAGCCCTTTCAGTGCCCATCTGCAGCCTTAATGCAGCCTGATCTGTGCCCATCTGCATCCTCAATGCAGCCTGATCTGGGCCCATCTGCAGCCCATCTCCCATCAATACAGCCTGATTAATGCCCATCTGCAGCCTCACCATCTCTCATCAATGCAGAGCAGAAAAGAGCCATTATCTCCTGTTTACTTGGCTCTCAGTCTGCAGTCATATACACAGTCCTGCCTCCACCATCGGCATTGGACCAGCTCATGTGATAGACAGAGCACTGGTCCAATGCCAGTGGTGGAGGCAGGACTGTGTATTTGACGTGAGAGCTGAGTTAGAGTAGGGTAAACAGGAGATGACGGCTTGGTGAATTCCGGCGGCGTTCGCCCCCCTCCTTCCCATCTGAGGTACACGTTCGGCATATAACACGCATCCGTGATTTGCCCCCTATTTTCACGGGGAAAAAGTGTGTGTTATACGCCGAGTACAAAAAAGTGGTACAAAAAGTGGTATCATATGTCAAGAAAAATGCATCACATAAGGTTTACAGGTAAGGAAAATTATGTTAATGTATACATATGATAGATGTAATATGTAATTTAAGTCCTTCAATGATCTGTAATGAAATGTATTACTATTTGGTGTTTAAGAAGTGTTTAGAGTGAGTGAACCAAGGGTCCCATTTCTTATCATATAAAGGATTTGTATTATGTAAGGTGTGAAATATTTTTTTCATGAGGTTAATATTGTTTATTCTTACTTTCAATTGGGCTAGACGTACTGATGGGGATTTCCAATGGTATGCGATCAGCCAGTGTATTGCCACACATATTGTGTGGATGAGTTTCGTGTGATGGATGGATAGCCCTGTGATCGTGGAGAATAAAAGGCGGTTGTGGAGAGTGAGCTGTATAATATTGTCAGAGATTTTAGATGCAAAGTTTTACAATTGCTTCCATATTTGTGAAACGTTCCCACATTCCTAGAAGATGTGTGAGAATGAACCTGCAGAGATGCAACCCCTGAAACATGTCTGAGGTGCTGAGGGGAAAATGGCATGAAGTTTTACAGGTGTATAATACCATCTTGTAAATAACTTGTAATTGATCTTGCGCTTGTGTGTAAGTTATTGATACATTCATCCCATTTTTAAGTTGAAAATAAGATATCAAATTCTTGTTCCCATGTGTGCATATAGGGAAGTTTACCTTGTCCATCATTGTTATCACAGATTTATTCAAACCTGGTTATCAGTCCTATTCCTCTAGGTGACTTCGGACATATATTCTCATAAAATGTGAGTGTTTTTGTTCCTGTTATTTGAAAATTTGTGTTAAAGAAGTATCTAATTTGGAGGAATTTCCTAACTTCATTATTGGGAATCTGATATCTGTTTTTTAGAGAAGAGAATGAGGTAAAGGTGGTGTTCTCAATAAAATTTGAAAGGGGTGTCAAGTTGTTGTTAATCCACCATGTGAATCCCCTGGTTTCGTGCAGGTTTGGTTAGAATTTTGGATCTCCTATAAAGGAGGCGTGTGGGGGGTGTGGTAGAAATAAGTTTGTATTTCTTATTGTGTAGCTTCCAGAGTTGCTATGATTGTGAAACTAAATGATTGAGAGTTTCTAGAGTATGGTTTGAGCTCCTGTTGCCCCACAATAGACCTGAGATAGACTAGAGAATCTTAGGATTGTGGATATGCCATTGGGCGATTTGTGACCAGCTGCCAGCTAAGTAATATAGCCAGAAATCTGGGAGGCCCAGTCCTCCATTCTTTTGTGATTTGTATAACACTATTATTGATAGACGTGGGTAGGAGTGTAGACAAATTAATTTGTTAATATCTGACTGGAATTTAGTTATCATTATTTTATTTAATCTAATTGGGAGTGCCCTACAGGTCAAGAGATTTTAACTGGGGGTAGGGGAAGCAAATGATGGGGTTTTGGAACTGCATCGCTGAATAATTAAAGAAATTGAAACCGAAGTCTCTGCTTTATTGAACCTTAAATCAAAGTGGAGAATCAAGGTTGCCAGTAATTGTTTTTTGATTCCATGTTGTAACTGGAAAAAAACATGAAATTCACAAATTCCCTCAAATTGTATCTAGTTTGTGCTCTTCCGATTTTCTGTTTTTACATACGGTAAAGCCCTTGGTATTTTTTTTTCAGCTGTTCTATTCTAGCTATCAAGCTATTGACATTGATTCACACTGCTTTCTACTAGGACTGGAGATAATGATGATTTGACAGTCTGATGAATGGCTTGATTAGGAGTCTTCTATCGTGAAACGCCTTGGAACCTCTGGTCTAGAAGGTTTGTTCCCCTATAAAAAATAATGGTTTGTCAAATTAAACAGGCTGTAGGATATGTAAGTATTCTGAAACTATAATGCTGTTATGTGAAAAAGACATTTGGAACCAACTGTGTACATTGGAGGTCAATCCATTAGAAATACTCTCTTATTGCAAAGTAAGTGGTGTTAGACAGCAGCGAGGAGAGCCAAAAGGTTCTACAATACTCTCCACAATAATCGTGCAAGTTTGGTTGGTAATGATTTGCAGACGCATCAGCTATTTTGTCCTAAGTTCCATGACCAGAAGACACAATGTGTGGCCTGGCTTTATGTCATGACCTATTCATTGATTGTAGGGAGGAGATGGAATGTGCTTTATTTCCATTTCTTTCTCCACTGTCAGTAACACCCTTTCTCCCTGCTTTCACAGAATCCCATAGCTGTTTGTAGTAAACCTTCTCACCAAACCATTAGCAGATCAAACAGCTAATTATTGTCTCAATTCAGAAGCACATCTATTCTGTTTCCCACTTGTTCTCCTCTCATTTGATTACAAAAACTAAGATCGCTCACTCTGTGGTGTTGTTCCCATCCAGGTCAATGTGTACTTTTACAAAGAAGGAGGGTAGCAATGTCGTTTAATGGTCAACAGTGATGTATAGAGAGGTAATAAACATGTTGCAAGTCACTAGTATACACCTAAAGAAGACAAACATGTTGGCTAGGGTTGTGTAATTGTTTTATTTGAATTTGAATGTGGTCAACACTGACTAGTGACACAGATGCACTGCTGAATTAAAACAATGTATAGCAATGTGTAGGGATGAGCAAATCCGTCTGGGCTCCATTTGATGGCCGTTTATCAAACCCATCCTCAAAACATGAATCTTAGGCTAATTCTCATTGAAGTCAGCTGAAACCACTGGTCAGTTCTGACCACTTTCAAAGCTAAAAAGCAAGGAATGTCAAAAATTGCACTGGAAAGTGGGCTTTCACCATAGGGGAGGACCTGTAAAAAATCCCATTTAGGGGAAAGAGGCCTCCTTTATTATGTGACTTTAAGAGTGACATGGGAAAATCAACAAACTTTTCAGTTAAATGATTGGGAGCTGCCTTTATGCTGTATCTGATGTTACAGAACATCATGGACAGCATCAGCAATAAGGTATTCCGGAATCACATATTTTGCACGTATAAAACAGCATATACTATATATATTGGGAAAATCCTGCGAGCTACTAAACGAAAAAATCCAAAAGGTAGGCTGACAATGCTTCTGGTATACAGTATCTCAGAAAAGTGAGTACACCCTCACATTTTTGTAAATATTTGATTATATCCTTTCATGTGACAACACTGAAGAAATTACACTTTGTTATAATGTAAAGTAGTGAGTGTACAGCTTGTATAACAAATTTGCTGTCCCCTCAAAATAACTCAACACACAGCCATTAATGTCTAAACCCCAATGTCATGTGACTCGTTACAAGGCCTCAGGTGTGAATGGGGAGCAGGTGTATTAACTTTGGTGTTATCAATCTCACTCTCTCATACTGGTCACTGGAAGTTCAACATGGCACCTCATGGCAAGAACTCTCTGAGGATCTAAAAAAAAGAATTGTTGCTCTACATAAAGATATCCTAGGCTATAAAAAGATTGCCAAGACCCTGAAACTGAGCTACAGCACGGTAGCCAAGACCATACAGCGGTTTAACAGGACAGGTTCCACTCAGAACAGACCCCACCATGGTCAACCAAAGAAATTGAGTGCACGTGCTCAGCATCATATCCAGAGGTTGTCTTTGGGAAATAGACATATGAGTACTGCCAGCATTGCTGCAGAGGTTGAAGGGGTGTGTGTGTGTGTGTGTGTGTGGGGGGGGGGGGGGGTCAGCCTGTCAGTGCTCAGACCATATGCTACACACTGCATCAAATTGGTCTGCATGGCTGTCGTCCCAGAAGGAAGCCTCTTCTAAAGATGATGCCCAAAAAAGGCTGCAAAAAGTTTGCTGAAGACAAGCAGTCTAAGGACATGGATTACTGGAACCATGCCATGTGGTCTGATGAGACCAAGATAAACGTATTTGCTTCAGATAGTGTCAAGCGTTTGTGGTGAGGAGTGCAAAGACAAGTGTCTTACCTACATTTAAGCATGGTGGTGGGAGTGTCATGGTCTGGGGCTGCATGAGTCCAGGAGAGCTACAGTTCATTGAGGGAACCATGAATGCCAACATGTATTGTGTCATACTGAAGCCGAGCATGATCCCCTCTGTTCGGCGACTGGGCCACAGGGCAGTTTTCCAACATGTTAATGACCCCAAACACACCAAGATGACCACTGCCTTGCTAAAGAAGCTGAAAGTAAAGTCGATGGACTGGCAATGCATGTCTCCAGACCTAAACCCTATTGAGAATCTGTGGGGCATCCACAAACAGAAGGTGGAGGAGTGCAAGGTCTCTAGCATCCACCAACTCTTTGGTGTCATCATAGAGGAGTGGAAGAGGACTCCAATGGCAACCCGTGAAGCTCTGGTGAACTCCATGCCCAAGAGGGTTAAGGCAGTGATGGAAAATAATGGTGACCACACAAAATACTGACACTTTGGGCAAATTTGGACATTTTCACTTAGAGTTGTACTCACCTTTGTTGCCAGTGGTTTAAACATTAAAGACTGTGTGTAAAGTTATTTTGAGGGGACAGCAAATTTACACTGTTATACCAGCTGTACACACACTACTTTAAATTGTAGCAAAGTGTAATTTCTTCAGTGTTGTCACATGAAAAGATAATAAACTATTTGCAAAAATGTGAGGGGTGTACTCACTTCTGTGAGATACTGTATATATACAGCATATAGCATAACTTTCGTTTTTGAAAAAATATATTGACACTTACCAATTTTTGGATTTGGTGGCTACAGTAGTTTTATTTTTTAAGCTCTTTTTATTTATTGTTACCTGATTATCCACCCAGTAATTCTATATCACCTGTTTCAATTTCCTTTAACCACTTGCTGACTGCCTCTCGCAGATATACTGTGGCAGAATGGTATGGGCAGGCAAGATAACGCAAGGGTGCCTGAGGCAGTCCGCATTGTTCCAGGAGCAATCCGTGCTGAGGGGGAGGCCACGGATTTATGGCCACCCCCTCCGATCGCTTCCGGGGGAATGGAATGCTTCCTCTGCTTCTGAACTGTAAACAGAAACAGAGGAAGTGATGTCATCTCCCCTTGTGTCGGTCTTTTTGTTCCGGCGCCAAGGAAAGAAGACATCAAGTAGGTCTGCACCTACACTACACTAACAGTAGAACACGCAGGCACACTTTTTACCCCCCTATCACCCTCCCCTGCACCCCCTGTCACAGTGACACCAATAGCAGTTTTAATTTTTTTAATGATTACTGCATTGGTGTCATTTATGACTGCTATAAGTGGTAGGGCAGTTAGTGTTAGGTCCCTTTAGGTCTAGGGTACCTCCCTACCCCCCCCATAAAGGTTTTACCCCTTGATCACCCCCTGTCGCCAGTGTCACTAATCAATCTTTTTTCTGATCGCCATATTAGTGTCAGAGGTGACGCTAGTTAGGCAGGTAAGTATTTAGGTTAGCTGTCAGCTTTTTATAGCATCAGGTACCCCCATATACTAGCTAGTAAAGGTTTTAACCTGATTGCCCCTTAGTTAATCCTTTCACCAGTGATCACTGTATAACTGTTACGAGTGATATAAGCTAGGTTTTAGGGTCAGATAAGGTCTACATCGCCCCCAGGTTAGTGCCAGTACCGCTAATGCCGCGTACACACACGATCAAACAATCTGGTGGAAAAGTCTGGTGGACGCGAGTTCGCCAGACAATCCGCTCGTGTGTGGGCTCCGGCTGACTTTTTTTACCCAAAAGTCTGGCGGACTTAGAAAGTAGTTTTGCACCAAAATTTACAATACAGCTGTGTGTGTGCTAGTCTGCCGTACTTTTGAAATGAACTGACTTTTCCCGCACAGAGAAAAGTCTGTTCATTTTGAGCGCGGCTCCAGGTAGCCGGGACTAGCGAAGGAAGCGTCGCTGGCCCCGTCACCTGGTATGGACTTAAATGGGAAGCCCTACGCTGAAAAAACAGCGTGGGGGTCCCCCCTAGGTCCATATCAGACCCTTATCCGAGCACGCTACCCGGCCGATCAGGAAAGGGGGTGGGGACGAGCGAGCGCCCCCCCCTGAGCCGTACCAGGCCACGTGCCCTCAACATGGGGGGGGTGCCACCCCAAAGCACCTTGTCCCCATGTTGATGAGGACAAGGGCCTCTTCCCGACAACCCTGGCCGTTGGTTGCCATGGTCTGCAGGCGGGAAGCTTATCGGAATCCGTGAGCCCCCTTTAATAAGGGGGCCCCCGGATCCCGGCCCCCCACCCTATGTGCATGAGTATGGGGTACAATGTACCCCTACCCATTCACCTGTGAAAAAAATGTAAATAAAACACAACACACAAGGGTTAAAAATAGTTTATTGCACAGCTCCGGGGGTCTTCTTCCATCTTGGGGGGTCTTGTCACCGGACTCCTCCGCTATCTTCTGCTAGCTCTTTTACTAGCGGAGAGCCCGGCTTTCTTCTTCATCGCCGCCCCCTTCTTCCGACTTCGGGGGTCTTGTCCCCCTCTTCGGTTCTTCTTGCCGGGCCTCCACGCCTTCTTCTAGCTCTTTTACAAGCGGTGGCCCGGTCTTCTATCGCCGCTGCATCCCCAGCAGTTTAGGATTCCCAAAAACGCAGTGTTAGACACATAACTGCAGCGCTCGCAGAGTCCGGCCTGATCCCTGCGATCGCTAACAGTTTTTTTGTAGCGTATTGATACAGTCAGCTTTTTTACCTGTGAGTCTCACTAGTGTACCACTAAATTTAGAGCCCAAAATGGCAAATCGAAGGTACACTAGTGAAGAGGTCTACACGTTTCTGAGCATGACAGATAGTGAAGAGGAAGCCACTCAACTGTCAGATTCAGACTCAGAATACGATCCTGTAGACAACAGCGGCTTCATGACAGATAGCTCTGACAATGGAGTTGTGGTCCCTACCGAGGTCAGGTGTACCAGACCCCAATCTTCTCCTACTGTCATTGAGGTGCAAGAACTGCAGGTGCCTCGTATGCAGCAGAGAAGTACTAGTGCCGCTCATCCTTCTGGTGAACTGGCATGCACCAGCGGCCTAGTACACCCTGGTCGTAGTCAAACCAGCACTGCAGTATCACGTGGTGACAAGGCGGGTCCCATAAGTGCAGTTCAAGCTGGTGAGGTGGCAAGCACAAGTACTGTCCCGCTGCCACCAAGAAGAAGACAAATAGTCCCATAGTGCCCTTCCTGCTGCATTCGCCAATCCTAATTGGGAACCCACCACTTCTGCAGCACCCGTATTACTCCATTCACTTGCCAACCCGGCATTCAGGTAGAAACAGTTGATTTTACGTCACTTGATATTTATTTGCTGTTTTTCAATGAAGATCTCTATAGATCTATTGTGGATCAAAGCAATTTGTATGCTGGTCAACACATCGCCACTATCTCCCAATCCTCCCTTGCCAGAGATTGGAAACCAATTACGGTTTCCGAATTTAAGCTCTTTCTGGGCTCATCCCTCGTCATGGGCATAACCAAAAAGAGTGAGTTGCGGTCATATTGTCCACTGACACAATTCACCATATGCCCATGTTCTCTGCCTCCATGACCAGGGCACGATATGAGCAGATTTTGCGGTTCATGCAAATTAGGCCCCTCGTAAACGACTTCAACCAACGTTTTGCAGACTTGTTTACTCCCCATCAAGTTGTCTGCATTAGTAATTGTTAGTTATCCTCGTGCCACAATGAATAAACAACAAGAAAACAACTATGGTTGCAGCAAAACACCGGCAGGGGTGCAAACCCTCCCCTAAAAGTGTAATATCAATTCCCTGATGAAGTCACATGATCAGTGACAATACGCGTAGGATTGGATTAGGAGGATACCGGAAGTGACGTCCGGGGTACGAACGTGGAATTCGTTCGTCTTATGCTGTAATTTTGCTTATGAATTGTGTGATTAAATGTGAGTACCCAGGACTATGTCCTTTTTATAATAAAAGTATATTTGGCAGTACATACTTCACTATTGGAGCTCCTTTTTCTTTTATGGATATGATCTATGGTTCATGGCTGAGTACCTAGAGGGGATTGCCTGTAGTGCCTGCACCAGCTGACAACAACATTGTAACTGCTGGAACTAATTGCTGTTTCCTTACAGCAGTGAGGTAAGGTAGCCATTGCACTCAGTGTGTGAACACCTGATTCTGAGGATTCACAAGATCACCGGTGGAATTACTCCCCTTTTTACTCACGGAGCTAGTTTACTTTATGGCACAGTGTGGATTCACATATTGCATATCTTGATACGGATTGCTTAGATGTTATAGATAGAGACATTCCAATTCTTTACTGGACTCTTTATTTTACCATTTTTTTCACTGTACGCACTTTATGGATTGAGACACATTCTGAATTTTATTGCATCCTCAGTATTTATTTACTTCCACTGTTTGAATTTTATTTGTATTTTCAGTATTAATTTATTTTCACTGTATGCACCTTATTTGGAATACTTTATCATCCTTATTTGGAATATTTAATCATCCACATTGCACTGGATTGAATATTGTTTGGCTGGCACTGATGCACTTTAAAAGGTGCACATTTGAAGAAATTGGTTTTGAATAGTCACATATAGTTATTTTTTATTTGTTTGGTATTATTTATTATTATATATTTATTTATTTAATCGATTTATTATCTCTTGTGGAGCGCAACACCACTTTTTTATTTGATATTACAAGTTGTCTGCATTGATGAGTCCCTGATTACGTTTTCTGGCCTGTTGTCATTCAAACAGTACCTTCCCAGCAAGCGTGCCAGATACGGGGTCAAGATGTATATGCTTTGTGACAGGGCCACAGGCTATACATGTAGTTTTATGGTTTACGAGGGCAAAGATAGACACGTAGAGCTGACAAACTTCCCTGACTACATAGGAAGCACTGGCAAGATTGTGTGGGACTTGGTATCACCCTTATTTGGAAAGGGTTACCACTTGTACGTGGACAATTATTACACGAGCGTGCCACTTTTTAGTCACTTCTTTGATCATCAGATTGGGGGCATATGGCACCATGCAAACTAATCGCCGGGGCTTTCCCCAGCGGCTTGTAGATTCCCGTCTTAGGCTGGGGGAGAGAGCCTGCTTGAACTGTGACAACTTGCTCACTATGAAGTGGAGGGATAATAAGAATGTTTTCGTTCTTACCTACCTTCATGCAGACACGACGGTCCAAATTACTACGACAACTAGTGTTGTGCAAAAACCCCTCTGTGTCCACGAATAGAACCTTAACGTGGGAGGGGTGGACCTCAATGACCAGTTGTTGGCGCCGTACCTAGTTGCCCGTAAGGCCAGACGCTGGTAAAAGAAAGTGTCTGTTTATTTATTTTAATTGGCTTTGCTGAACACTCATGTGCTATACAGAGCTTCAGGACAGACTGGATCCTTCCTTAAATTCCAGGAAGAGATCGTCAGAGCCCTTCTGTTTCCAGACGGTGCTCCACCTCACCATCCCCAACCAAATGCAGTAAGCTGCTGCATGAGAGGCATTTTCCTTATGTCGTCCCGAGTACCCCTACCCAACGAGCCCCCCAAAGAAGATTTTGTGTCAGCAAGCGTGGATATAGGCATGAAACCCACTATTATTGTCCCTCCTGTCCTGAGAATCCTGGTCTTTGCATTGGTGAATGTTTTGAATGCTACCATACACTAGTTGAGTGTTAGCGTAGGGTACAGCATTGCACAGACTAGGCACACTTTCACAGGGTCTCCCAAGATGCCATCGCATTTTGAGAGACCCGAAAAAAAAATGGAAAAAAAAGTAAAATAAAACACACAAAAAAAAATAGTTGTCGTTTTATTGTTCTCTCTCTCTCTATTCTCTCACTAGTGTTCTGCTCTTTTTTACTGTATTCTATTCTGCAATGTTTTATTGTTATTATGTTTTATCATGTTTGCTTTTCAGGTATGCAATTTTTTTTATACTTTACTGTTTACTGTGTTATATTGTTAATCATTTTTTGGTTTTCAGGTACGCCATTCAGCTGCAGCACGGATTAATTTATCTTGACAGCAACAGCGTTTGCTCCCACGATACATAAAGCCGTGACTCAAAAATGTACGCCCTTAGAAATTCTGAAGGTGGTGCTTGGTTTTTGGGGCCCCGTACGTGGCTAGGCTCCCAAAAAGTCCCACACATGTGGTATCCCTGTACTCAGTAGAAGCAGCAGAATGTATTTTGGGGTGCAATTAAAAAAAAAAGCCCATGACATGTGTGAGCAGTATATTATTTAGTGACAACTTTGTGCAAATAAAAAAAAAGTTTGTCATGTTCCCACAACTTGTGGCAAAAAATAAAATATTCCATGGAGTCAACATGCATCTCAGCAAATAACTTGAGGTGTCTACTTTCCAAAATGGGGTCATTTGGGGGGGGATTTGTGCTATCTTTATGGCCTTCTAAACTGTGATAGGTAGTGAGGAGTTAAATAAAAAATGTACGCCCTTAGAAATCCTGAAGGCAGTAGTTGGTTTTCAGGGGGCCCCGTACGTGGCTAGGCTCCCAAAAAGTCCCACACATGTGTTTACCCATACTCAGGAAAAGCAGCAAAATGTATTTTGGGGTACAATTCCACATATAACCATGGCATGTGTGAGCAATATATCATTTAGTGACAACTTTGTGTAAAAAAAATAATAATTTTTTTTTGTCATTATTCAATCACTTGGGACAAAAAAAAAAATATTTAATGGGCTCAACATGCCTCTCAGCAATTTCCTTGCGGTGTCTACTTGTACTGCCCTGCCATTTTAGCACCTCAAGAAATGAGATAGGCAGTCATAAACTAAAAGCTGTGTAAATTCCAGAAAATGTACCCTAATTTGTAGCCTTGCATGACCGCGCAATTAGCAGTTAAAGAAACGCAGTGCCAAATTGTAAAAAGTGCTCTGGTTAGGAAGGGGGTAAAACTTTATAGGGCTGAAGCGGTTAACACACAAAGCTGTCCAGCAAAAGAGGCAGCTAGAGGGTTCAGAGAAACCATTTAACACTGACAGGATTGCTTACAATGGTCAGCTTTTATTTATGTACAAAAAACTGTTGCTGTAACAAAACATTAATAAAAAAAAACTGTTGCTGTAACTGCCTAAAAATTGTTAGGATGTGTAAGGCTTTAAAGGTTAAGTTCACCTTCTTTTTTTATTTTTATTTTAAATCCTGCTCCCCTATGTACCAGTATACCATTAATGTACCCCACTTGCAGAAAAATACAAGCTTTCTATGATTTTGAGAACAAGGCCTTACCTCAGCCCTTGTTATATTTCTTAGCAAGCTTCAGTGACTCCCTGGTATACAGAGAAATCAATAAGACACAGGAAGGAGCTTACCAGCTGACCTCATTAGCACAAACCCTTCACCCAACAATTAAGCTTTCACAGCGTCCCTGGTATTTCTCCGCATTTGCCTGGCTTCCCCAGCGTTCTTTCAGACGGGCTCAGGGTGCATGCTAAACTCCCAGGGGCTGCATGCAGCCCATAGGAGACCCTTATGTAGTGCAAGGGCCTGCCTGATTGGATACAGAGTGATTGAATAGAAAGGAGATTGTACAGGGATTGTACAATTAGATTGTATAGTGTATGTCCACCTGTATACACCTAAAATTACCTAGTTGTGCTTTCAGTATCATTAATTGTTAATAGCACACCAAACACAGAAGCAAACATACATTTTGGCATATGAAAAAACAGGTGACAAATACAGTAAAAAATGTGCAACTCGCACCATGCAAAAATGTCCCATGAGCTACTTTGCCTCGTGTATCACAGCCCATTTAAATCAATGGGCTGCCCTATGTGTGTCACTGGAAAAAATGAGCCAAAAAACATGCACTCCCACTACTCTAGGTGTGAATGTGGCCTGAAAGTGAAAATGGTACGTTTACACCAGAACAATGAGGCTCCATTTACATCTGCGTGCTTTCAAATGCATGGCAAGCTGCACAGAAAATGAGTGCTTTGTCATGCGTTTCAGAAATGCTGTAAATGTGCATCATGCTTGTGTTGTCATTACATGTTAAAGGATCCCCAAGTGCGCCATGTGCACCAAAACTGTGGTAACGCACCATGCTACTCTCCAAAAAAAAAGGGCTGGGGCACTACTGATTGCTCCTGTGTTCACGATAAGTGAGCATAGTAAACCGTGTTTACTATATGTCGTTTTATGAACGTAAAGGAATGACTCCTTATTCATTCATGTAATGTGCAGCTCAGGCTGCAGAGAAAGGGACTTCAACGTTTGTTATTTATTAACTCAATACAGTTTTAACTTTTCTATTTAGTAGGAATTTAGCAGGAATTTTGTAAATGTTGTCATGTATGAATCAACTAATGATTTTAGTGTGTTTTTTGTGAAAATATTGTTTGGATAAACATTTTTGAAAATATCGCAGTGCCTTAAAAATTCTACTGGCTATGTGCTTTCAGAAAATATATGATTTGGGGGTCTTTTAAAAACTCTGAAAGCTGTAAGTGAAAATGAAAACTTCCAGATTTTTAGAGAGATTTTTGCGTATGTTCACCATTTCTGAAAAAGGCGCAATTTAAAATGTAAAAAAATTGTTATTTATTAACTCAATATAGGTTTAGCTTTTATATTTAGAAGGAACTACGCAGACATTTTGTAAAATTTGCTGTGTTTGTATCTGCTAATAATGATTTTCGTGCATTTTTTGTGAAAATATTGTTTTGGTAAACAGTAATGCCCTGTACACATGGTCGAACATTCCGGCGACAAAATCCGTTGGATTTTTTACGACGGATTTTGGCCCAAACTTGACTTGCATACACACAGTCGCACAAAGTTGTCAGAAAATCCGATCGTTCAGAACGAGGTAGCGTACAACACGTACGATGGGACTATAAAGAGGCCAGTAGCCAATAGCTTTTGTCTCGTAATTTATTCTGAGCATGCGTGGCACTTTGTGCGTCGGAATTGTCTACACACGATTGGAATATAAACAATCGGATTTTGTTGTCAGAAAATTTTAGATCCAGATCTCAAACTTTGTGTGTCGGAAATTCCGACAGAAAGTCAGATGGAGCCCACACACAACAACACAGTCCGATGGCACATTTTCCTTCGGAAAGTCCGACTGTGTGTACAGGGCATTACGCATGTATCATGGGACCTTAAAAATCAGTAGGGCCCTCCTTTTATTGTACTGGTCCTATGCTTTCAGAAAATGTATAGTTTGGGCGTCTTTTAGAAACTCTGAAAGCTGTATGTGAAAAATTAAAACCTCAAGATTTTTTTAGATAGTTGGTTATCTATAATTTGCGTACGTTCAATTTTCACCATTTCACAGAAAGGTGCAATTAAAAATGTACAAATATTTGTGATTTATTAACTCAATACAGGTTAAGCTTTTATATTTAGTAGGAATTTAGCAGGGAAAAATTAAAACCTTCAGATTTTTTGAGAACTTTTTTTATTTACATTTTTGCGTACGTTCATCTTCACCATTTTTCAAAAAAGCATATTTTCACCATTTTTAAAAAAGGCATAATTTAAAAATTACAAATATTTGTTATTTATTAACTCAATACAGGTTAAGCTTTTATATTAAGTAGGAATTTTGTAAAATGTACTGTGTTTCTATCTGCTAATAATGATTTTACAGTATTTTTGCAAATATATTGTTTTGATAAACATTTGCGCAAACATTGCAGGGTGTTAAAATCAGTACCTTCTTTTTATTCTACAGGTCATGTGCTTTCAGAAAATATATGGTTTGAGTGTCTTTAACAAACTCTGAAAACAGTAAGTGAAAGATGAAAACCTCTAGATTTTTAGAGAAATTTGGATATTGATATTTTTGCATAGGTTCGATTTTCACCATTTTGCAAAAAGGTACAATTTAAAATTTACAAATATTTGTTATTTATTAACTCAATTCAGGTTAGCTTTTATATTTAGTAGGAGTTTTAGCGAAAATATTGATTTGATAAACATTTGCGCAAATATCATTGTGCCCTAGGAATTAGTAGCATCTGATTTTTATTCTACTGGTCATGTGCTTTAAGAAAATATATGGTTTGGGGGTTCTTTTACAAACTCTGAAAGCTGTAAGGGAAAAATAAAAAAGCAATGGAAAAATTGCAAAAATGGTCTGGCCAGCTAAGTTTAAAAGTGGAGCTCAGGGCCTGGCAGTGAAAAGATTAAACCTCTTTTGCCATGTAGTTGCCCACCATAAAAATCATTTATCATTTATGAATAAATTAAACATAATTGGGCCTAGGGCAGAGCCTTGGGCTATCCCACTTCCCATGCTAGACTATTGTAAGTACACACTATTTATCACCATCCTTTAATCTCACCCTGTAACCAGTTTTCTATCCAGGTACATACCCAACGGTCTAAGCCAACAGAGCTCAATTTGTGAATTAAGCATTTATGGGGAACTGTATTGAATGCTTTTGTGAAATTCAGATACACCACATCCACAGGAATTCCTTTATCTAGATGACAGCTCACTTCCTCATAGAATGTTAGCAGATTGGTCTGACAAGAATGATCTTTCATAAATCCATGCTGATTACTACTAATGATACTGTTTTCATGTGCAAATTCTTGGATATAGTGCCTTATCTTTCCCTTCAATAGTTTACACATTGCCATGCCCTGAAGTTTCCAGGAGCTGTATATATCTTTGCCCTTTTTGAAAATAGGTGCCACGTTGGCCTTACTCCAATCAGCTGGTACCTTTCCAGTTCTTAAACTGTCTATAAAAATTTGAGGCACTCAGACACTAATTTAGACTAGGGACACTCCTGCTCCTGGTTTATAAACATCTTAATATTCAAGGGGTTAAAACAAGCTTGTGGCTGCTGCTTTCAACAGGTGATCAACTTTAAGTATCGGTAAAATGTCCCAAAATTTACAGCAGGGGGAGCCACACAAGTCCATCTAATTCAACCAATAGAAAGAAAACAAATGGGCAACCTCTATATAAATAAGCCTATACCCACAGTTGATCCAGACAAAATAAATAAAACCAATACAGAATGATCCAATTTGCTCCTTTTTGATCCCCCAGGAGGCAATTGGATATTCCGTGGATCAAGTACCCCTGGTGTTATTACTAATGCCATGTACACACGGCCGGACTTTTCAACAGCAAAGGTCATACGGAACAAATCCTTCGGACAATTGGACCTTGTGTGGGCTTCATCGGATCTTTGCTGTCGAAAAAATCAGACGGACTTTAGATTTAGAACATGTTTCAAATCTTTCCAACAGACTCGAGTCGAAAAATCAGTTTGTCTGTATGCTAGTCCGACGGACGAAAACCGACGCTAGGGCAGCTTTTGGTTACTGGCTATGAACTTCCTTATTCTAGTCTGGTCGTCCATCATCACATTCGAATCCGTCGGACTTTGGCGTGATTGTGTGTGGCCAAGTCCGTTCGTTCAGAAAGTCCGTCAGAACTCCACTGAAAAGTCTTTCTGTCACAGTACTACTTACAGTGAGCCCACAGGCGAGCAGGTGACACGGGATCCCCAGGGTGTGGAATCGAAAAGCCAGCTGGTGTTCCGCCAGGGACCCCCTCACGAGGGTTTGGGCTTAGCTGCGTGCTGACCTCAGGTTCGCCCTGCTCGCTAGGGAAGTACCAGAAGACACTAGTAGACAAGGATGGATGGATGAAGCAAAGGAGAGCCGGATAGTGAGCCAAGGTCAGGGCGGGCTGCAGACAACGTAATCATAACAAGCCGGGTAGGTAAACGAGATCAGTTCACGAGAGGTCAGGTAAAACAGGTTACACAAAGGGAGCTCAGAAACAAATGTTGCTCAAGCAATAGTGTCTGGTTTGAAAGGGATTTAAATAGAGAAGCACATGAGGGGCTGGACAGGAAGTAGCAGGAAGGAAACATATATTAGGCAACAGGTGATGGGCGGCGACACCCATAGCTGCAGAGTGCACAGAGCTGAACACCAGCTAGTGGAACAACAGATGCCAGCCGGTCTACAGCAGTAAAGGTGAGACACAGATCAGCTCCGCAGCTGATCTGTGACACTGTCGGGAAGACCATCGGACCTAGTCTGCTGGAAAGTCTGGTCGTGTGTACACGACATTAGTATCCAGTATATATATTTTGTGCATTCAGTGGGTCAGTTCATTTTTCAAAGCAATCTACTGAGTTGGCCAGAGCTATTTCTTGAGGGAGTCTATTCCACATTTTCACAGATCTTTGTACGGGAGAGTAAATCTCTTTTCCTCCAGGCGTAAAGAGTGCCCCTTCTCCTCTGTAATGACCTGAAAGTTAACTCACCGCCAAGTTAACTATATGGACCACTTATATATTTATACATGGCGATCATATCCCCCATTTTCTCCTCTTTTTAAGGGAGAATACATTCTGTTCAGATAATCTTTCCTCATAGCTGAGTACCCCCATGCCTCTTAAACTGCATATGCCAAATGAGTCTTAATAATGATTTGTGCAGGGGCAAAATTACTGTATGCCTCTCTCTGGAGTGGATAGCTCTTTTAATACAAGAAGGTGTTTTGCTAGCTTTAGAAACTGTAGCTTGAAGTTGGAGGGTATTATTATGTCTATGATATACTAGGACACCCGGATCCTACTCAACCATTGACTCCCCAAGCTGTTCTCCTCCTACAATGTATGATGCATGTGTATTTTTAGCCCGCAAGTGCATACCTTTACATTTATCAACATTAAGCCTTATTTGCCACATACAGTATCTCACAAAAGTGAGTACACCCCTCACATTTTTTTTATTTGTAAATATTTTATTATATCTTTTCATGTGACAACACTGAAGAAATTACACTTAGCTACAATATAAAGTAGTGAGTGTACAGCTTGTATAACAGTGTAAATTTGCTGTCCACTCAAAATAACTCAATAAACAGCCATTAATGTCTAAACCACTGGCAACAAAAGTGAGTACACCCCTAAGTGAAAATGTCCAAATTGTGACCAATTAGCCATTTTCCCTCCCGGTGTCATGTGACTCTTTAGTGTTACAAGGTTTCAGGTGTGAATAGGGAGCAGTTAGATTTGGTGTTATCACTCTCACTCTCTCATACTGGTCACTGAAAATTCAACATGACACCTCATAGAAAAGAACTCCATGAGGATCTGAAAAAAAAAGAATTGTTGCTTTATATAAAGATGGCCTAGGTTTTAAGAAGTTTGCCAAGACCCTGAAATTGAGCTGCAGCACGGTGGCTGTACACCCACTACTTTACATTGTAGCAAAGTGTAATTTCTTCAGTGTTGTCACATGAAAAGATATAATAAACTATTTACAAAAATGTGACGTGTGTACTCACTTTTGTGAGATTCTGTAATTTCCCAAATAAATAGTGCATTGAGATTGGGTTGTAAGTTGGAGACATCCTGAATTACTTGGTGTCATCTGCAGTGCTGAAACCTTAGGGTACCTTAGACCAATCAGAGTAAGAATCATTAATCACTACTTTCTGACTACAATCTTTGAGCCAGTTTTCTATCCATTTACAAACTAAACTTTCCAAGCCTGTAGATTTTACCATACACATTAGCCATGAGTGGGGAACTTTGTCAAACGCTTTTGTAATATCTAAATATACTATAAAATATTTTTTTGGGTAAGTGCAGTTTTTAAACACTTTGTCTAGGCCACTTTTTTAACAAGACCTACAGCAGCCAGCTTTTAATGAAAAACAAATCTAAATCTCCATCAGGCTCTGCCTCCCAGCTACAAAACTCCTCAGCCGCTGTGTTGTCTGTGTGACATCTGAAACAAGGACCATCTTTAAGGCAAGGCAAAAGGGGCAGGTGTCTTGGGCCCTATCATTGTTGTGGGGCTCAAAGCAGCTGCCTCATACTTGCCAAATATTCCAGTTTAAATTTCCTTGTCCCTTGAAGTTTTAGTCATGTGCTGTGTCCCGATAGCTCAGTGTGAAGTTCTGTTAATAATGCTACCCAGCTCGACCGTATTGCTGTGTACAGGAGACTCACCTGCAGACCCTGTTTTACATGTACATTTTTTACATGCATTGATCTGTAAACAGTGGCGGCATTAATATGTAAATAGTCACGGACCAGCGGCATTAAGATGTAAATCGAGGCAGCATTCATATGTATATCATGCCCCCCTGAGTCCATATCTACCTCTGCTGAATGCTGCTCACTGGGGAGGTAAAGAGGCATGAAAGTCCTGCCTACAACTGTAGTCATTGAGCCTAACATCAGCCTGTTCTGCAAAGGTAAGCAAATTGCCCCTTACATTGGTGGACAGTGTAAATCACACCTTAAATTGTTGGTTACTGTGAATGCTTCTATTGCATTGGTGGTCAGTGTAAATCCCCCTCACATTGGTGGTCAGTGTAAATCCCCCCTCATATTGGTGGTCATTGTAAATTCCCCATTACATTGGTGTTCAGTGTAGAATCCACCACTATATATTTGCTAAAGATTTTCCTGCTTTGCTCTACACATGATTCAGAATACGCCACAGCGTACTGCCTCCTAACTAATCCCATCCCCCCACCACTGCCACTAATCCAATCAACCCCCCAGCATTGCCACTGATCACCTACCCCCTCCCCCAGCATTGCCACGCATGTTCCAAGGAGTCCTAGGATCCCTAGAAGTTTTCTGTCTATTGATGGGTCCTCTCACCTCCCCAGTCAATGGTGTGCAGGCAGTGAGGAGATGATGTGCTGTAACCTTTAGCAACCAATAAGTGAGCAGTAATGATGTGCACTAACCTCTTACAACCAATCATGTATGAGAATGAGGGTTTTTTGTGGGGGGGACTTTAGATGAAGCACGGCTAAAAAAGGGTTTGCAGTAACATGAAAATAGATTCCAAAGGGGATATAAATAATAGTTGAAAATAACATGATAGACAATAGTAGCACCTTAACAATTTATTAAACATGATTCATAGTAAAAAAAAAAAAAGGACAGAATTTGGAATGAGACTTTAAGTGAGGCATGTCAAAGGGTAGTTACATAATTCTTAACCTAATTGGTAGATTAAATTTAATTCCATATCAAACACCAAATGAATGGTCCATAATGTCAAAACTATATCAATAAATGAATGAATTAATTAATGATTTGTATAGCGCTACAAATGCAAACTGAATCATCTCAAGGCACTTGATCTGTCCTGTGCTTCAAGTTCTTTACAAGAGGTGGGTCTTGAGTTTTTTCTGAGAGCCCGATGGTTTTCTTCCATGCGGATGTTAGTAGGTAGAGCGTTCCATAGCCGTGGTCCTTGGACTGCAAATCTTCGTTCTCCCTTTGCTTTGTATCGGGATTTCGGGATGAGGATGAGGTTTTGGTTAGTTGATCGGAGGTTGTGATTAGGTGTGTAATGTTTTATTTTGTCGCATAGGCATTGAGGAGTATTTCCTTGTGTGCATTTGTGGGTGAGGCAGAGGGTCTTAAACGTGATCCGATCCTTTACGGTTAGCCAGTGTAGGGTCCTAAGGGATGAGGAGATGGATCCCCATGGTTTTTTCCCTGTGACTAGTCTTGCTGCCATGTTTTGGACGACTTGAAGCCGTGAAATCTGGTATTTGGGTAGTCCTATATAGAGGGAGTTTGCATAGTCGAGTCAGGAATTGATGATTGTTCCAACTACTACTGCTTTCTCTTTTCCTGGAATGAAGGGGTTAAGTCTACGTAGCAGGTGGAGAAGATGGTGAGATCCACTGACTACTGATCCTATTTGTGCATCCATCGACATTTCTGAGTCAAAGATGACTCTGAGACTTTTGGCTTTGGTGTTTGGGGATATGGTCTGTCCAAGGATGGTGGGTGGTGTCCAAGGGGTCTTCGTTTTTGTATTTCTGTTTGCGTTGAGGAGAAGAAGCTCTGTTCTGGATCCATTGCCTTTGAGGGAGCTCATGGTCATCCAGTCATCTATCAATGTGAGGCATTTTTCTAGTTCTTGGTATTGGTCATTTTTAACGGTGATGCGATAATAGAGTTGAGTGTCATCTGCGTATGAGTGGAAGCATAGGTCCGTTTTTCCTGATGATTTTGACGAGAGGACAGATGTAGATGTTGAAGAGCATGGGAGACAGGGGTGATCCTTGAGGGAATCCATACGAAATTTCCTGAGTTTCAGAGGTGAAGGCTCCCGGTTTCACACTCTGTGTCCGATTATCTAAGAAGGATGCAGGACCATGGTAGGTCGCAATCTGTGACTCCTGCTACTTTTTTGAGGCGTATGAGCAGAATATTGTGGTCCACTGTGTCGAATGCTGCACTGAGGTCCAGAAGTATCAGGAGACATGATTCGCCATCATCTGCTGCTTCCAGGGCATTGTCCCATATTTTGAGAAGTGCCGTCTCTGTGCCATGGCCTGGGCGGAAGCCTGATTGAAGTTGGTCCAGGAGTTTGGACCTACTTCAAATGGAGTCCAAATGGATTTTTAGCTGTTGCACTACTGCTTTCTCCATAATTTTGGAAATGGCGTTCAGGCTTGTTACCGGTCTGTGGTGGTTAGGGTTTTTGGGGCCAAGGTTGGGTTTCTTTAGAAGGGGTTTGATTATGCCTTGCTTGAGGGCGGTCGGAACAATCTCTTCTTTGAACGATTGATTTACGAGATGTGTTATAGTGGGAGCCAAGATGTCGGAACATTCTTACAGGAGTTTTGTGGGAATGATGTCATTGGGTGAAGTGCTGTCTCGGAGGCTTCCGATTATGGTTTTGGTGGTGTCAGTGGTGATTGGGATCAGTGAAAAATTTGGTGATTGTGTGATGTTCGAGTCGATTTTTTCTCTTTACTTTCGTTGCATTAAGTTGGTTGTTTTTTTTTGTTAAATTATTTTCCAGATGTTGTCGATTTTGTTGATGAAGAAATCCGATAACTCGTTGCAATAAATCAACAATATATCTAATAATAACATAATCACAAGATTTACATAATAATATTCATATAACATATTTAATATAATTAATCACTGGACATGATCGTTCAATCGGTAAAACATAAATCAAACAGTAAGCATAATTATTACATTTAATACAAGAGAGTGTACATAGGAGAATACAACAGACAATTGATGGTTTGTTAACAGGTTAGGGCATCCATTAGATGTTAACACCCATTAGATGTTAAACCAATCGTCAGGAGTCAGATGCATATATATATATTTATTTATGGTTGTGTCCTGATTGGGCAGCGCCTTGGTTTCTGTGTTCCTGGGTGCTGCGATGTGCGCTGGGGTTCTTCCATCCTACCCTTCCACTCGTTGTGGGGTGGTGGGCGGGTTCCCGACACACCCAGATCGATATTATATGCCCCTTTCATTGATTAGCCCCTTTAGATCTTCACTTGTAGCTTTTTCTATATACTTATAGTATTTTCAGTACACTATATATTTTTTTCTTCATAAATTATCTACTGCCACCATTAACACTGCCTGCACCAACATCCACCTGATTAATGGGGAGTACACCATCACTGATTTTCCCATGTTGTTCCTTTTGGCCTCGGTGGGGCCATGGCTTTCGGCCTCAGCTCCTCGGGATGCCTATTTTGCTTTGGTGCCTCCAGTCGTGCACAACATCACTATGTGCCCTATACCCAATTTATATACAGGTAAGAGTGTCGTGGATTTTTGTTTTCCCATCTCTGCCCTGTGCTTCCCAAGTTTCCAACACCTGTTCATTCTGCCCCCTTACTCTTTTATAGATATATACCAATATGGATTTCTCCTGATGAGTGGACATCTCCACAAAACGCATAGAGCCCTAGTCTTATGTTACATACCGCAATCATGTGATTCCCAGGTTTAATAACATGAATTTTACCAGCAATTGATATCACCATTAACATTGTATTTGTATCATGAATTGGAACCCCTTCTATTACTATATATTGTTTTTATGTATCTATTGTTACTACTATGAATCATGTTTAACCACTTCAGCCCCGGACCAATAAACACCTTAAGGACCAGAGGTCTTTTTCCAATTTCGCACTGCGCTGCTTTAACTGGTAATTGCGCGGTCATGCAATATTGCACCCAAACGAAATTTGCGTCCTTTTCTTCCCACAAATAGAGCTTTCTTTTGATGGTATTTGATTGCCTCTGCGATTTTTATTTTTTGCGATATAAATGGAAAAAGAGCGAAAATTTTGAAAAAAAATGATATTTTCTTCTTTTTGTTATAAGAAAAATCGAATAAACTAAATTTTAGTCATACATTGAGGGCAAAATTTATTCAGCCACATGTCTTTAGTAAAAAAAATGTCAATAAGCGTATATTTTTTGGTTTGCGCAAAAGTTATAGCGTCTACAAACTAGAGTACATTTTCTGGAATTTACACAGCTTTTAATTTATGACTGCCTATCTCATTTCTTGAGGTGCTTAAATAGCAGGGCAGTACAAACCCCCCCCAAATGACCCCATTTTGGAAAGTAGACACCCCAAGGAAACTGCTGATGGGTATGTTGAGCCCATTGAATATTTATTTTTTTTGTCCTAAGGGATTAAATAATGACAAAAAAAAAAAAAAATGTACAAAAAGTTGTCACTAAATGATATATTGCTCACACATGCCATGGTTATATGTGGAATTGCACCCCAAAATATATTCCGCTACTTCTCCCGAGTACGGGGATACCACATGTGTGGGACTTTTTGGGAGTCTAGTCGCGCACGGCATCCCGAAAACCAATCACCACCTTCAGGATTTCTAAGGGTGCAAATTTTTGATTTCACCCCTCACTACCTATCACAGTTTCGAAGGCCATAAAAAGCCAAAATAGCACAAAACCCCCCAAAATGACCCCATTTTGGAAAGTAGACACCCCAAGCTATTTACTGAGAGGCATGTTGAGTCCATGGAATATTTTATATTTTGCCACAAGTTGCGGGAATATTACAAACTTTTTTTTTTTTGCACAAAGTTGTCACTAAATGATATATTGCTCACACATGCTATGGGCATATGTGAAATGACACCCCAAAATACATTCTGCTGCTTCTCCTGA
The DNA here is from genome assembly GCF_037356315.1 of Lithobates pipiens. Lineage (NCBI taxonomy): Eukaryota > Metazoa > Chordata > Amphibia > Anura > Ranidae > Lithobates > Lithobates pipiens. Next base: position 186,546,985 of record NW_027507686.1, on the reverse strand, counting down.
GTACAGGGATACCACATGTGTGGGACTTTTTGGGAGCCTAGCCGCGTACGGGACCCCGAAATCCAAGCACCGCCTTCAGGATTTCTAAGGGCATAATTTTTTTATTTTACTCCTCACTACCTATCACAGTTTTGACGGCCATAAAATGCCAAGATGGCACAAACCCCCCCCAAATGACCCCATTTTGGAAAGTAGACACCCCAAGGAAACTGCTGATGGGTATGTTGAGCCCATTGAATATTTATTTTTTTTGTCCTAAGGGATTGAATAATGACTAAAAAAAAAAAAAAAAAAATGTACAAAAAGTTGTCACTAAATGATATATTGCTCACACATGCCATGGTTATATGTGGAATTGCACCCCAAAATATATTCCGCTACTTCTCCCGAGTACGGGGATACCACATGTGTGGGACTTTTTGGGAGTCTAGTCGCGCACTGCATCCCGAAACCAATCACCACCTTCAGGATTTCTAAGGGTGCAAATTTTTGATTTCACCCCTCACTACCTATCACAGTTTCGAAGGCCATAAAAAGCCAAAATAGCACAAAACCCCCCAAAATGACCCCATTTTGGAAAGTAGACACCCCAAGCTATTTACTGAGAGGCATGTTGAGTCCATGGAATATTTTATATTTTGCCACAAGTTGCGGGAATATTACAAACTTTTTTTTTTTTGCACAAAGTTGTCACTAAATGATATATTGCTCACACATGCTATGGGCATATGTGAAATGACACCCCAAAATACATTCTGCTGCTTCTCCTGAGTACAGGGATACCACATGTGTGGGACTTTTTGGGAGCCTAGCCACGTACGGGACCCCGAAATCCAAGCACCGCCTTCAGGATTTCTAAGGGCATAATTTTTTTATTTTACTCCTCACTACCTATCACTACCTATCACAGTTTTGACGGCCATAAAATGCCAAGATGGCACAAAACCCCCCCGAATGACCCCATTTTGGAAAGTAGACACCCCAAGGAAACTGCTGATGGGTATGTTGAGCCCATTGAATATTTATTTTTTTTGTCCTAAGGGATTGAATAATGACAAAAAAAAAAAAATGTACAAAAAGTTGTCACTAAATGATATATTGCTCACACATGCCATGGTTATATGTGGAATTGCACCCCAAAATATATTCCGCTACTTCTCCCGAGTACGGGGATACCACATGTGTGGGACTTTTTGGGAGTCTAGTCGCGCACGGCATCCCGAAAACCAATCACCACCTTCAGGATTTCTAAGGGTGCAAATTTTTGATTTCACCCCTCACTACCGATCACAGTTTCGAAGGCCATAAAAAGCCAAAATAGCACAAAACCCCCCAAAATGACCCCATTTTGGAAAGTACACACCCCAAGCTATTTACTGAGAGGCATGTTGAGTCCATGGAATATTTTATATTTTGCCACAAGTTGCGGGAATATTACAAACTTTTTTTTTTTTGCACAAAGTTGTCACTAAATGATATATTGCTCACACATGCTATGGGCATATGTGAAATGACACCCCAAAATACATTCTGCTGCTTCTCCTGAGTACAGGGATACCACATGTGTGGGACTTTTTGGGAGCCTAGCCGCGTACGGGACCCCGAAATCCAAGCACCGCCTTCAGGATTTCTAAGGGCATAATTTTTTTATTTTACTCCTCACTACCTATCACTACCTATCACAGTTTTGACGGCCATAAAATGCCAAGATGGCACAAAACCCCCCCAAATGACCCCATTTTGGAAAGTAGACACCCCAAGCTATTTGCCGAGGGCCATCTTGACACTATTGAATATTTTTTTTTTTTGTCCCAAGGGATTGAATAATGACAAAAAAAAAAAAAATGTACAAAAAGTTGTCACTAAATGATATATTGCTCACATATGCCATGGTTATATGTGGAATTGCACCCCAAAATATATTCAGCTACTTCTCCCGAGTATGGGGATACCACATGTGTGGGACTTTTTGGGAGTCTAGTCGCGTACGGCACCCCGAAAACCAATCACCACCTTCAGGATTTCTAAGGGTGCAAAGGCCATAAAATGCCAAAATAGCACAAAACCCCCCCAAATTACCCCATTTTGGAAAGTAGACACCCCAAGCTATTTACTGAGAGTCATGTTGTCTGAACGAAAAAAAAGAGATTGATCGGTGGGTATGCCCACCATTAGATACCTCCCTTCATCCACCCACTTCTAATGATGGACATACATGCACCATTTATATATGCCGAAGCATGGGGGCATCCTCCCGCAAAAAAGTTATGCCGCGTACATACGTTCAAACTTTTCCATGGGCAAGCCCCCTGTCGGAATTTTGACCGTATGTACGCGGCATTAGGAGCAAAATCGCTCCTCCACCCCTTATGCCCCCATGCTTCGGCATATATGCTCTTTTTTAACTGTGGTGGTGAAATCACCGCCTACAGCACTGGAGTCACGGCTTTATGCATCGTGGGAGCAAACGCTGTTGCTGTCAAGATAAATAAATCCGCGCTGCAGCTGAATGGCGTACCTGCTAAGCAAATTATGGTTAACGTTAAAACAAAGTAACATCCCAGTAAAACCTTACCATACCATACCTGCAAAGCAATTGCCAAAAAAAACAGTAAAAAATAAAACATTTTTTAACACAACCTGTGCCTAAAATATATATATGCCGAAGCATGGGGGCATCCTCCCGCAAAAAAGTTATGCTGCGTACATACGTTCAAACTTTTCCACGGGCAAGCCCTCCGTCGGAATTTTGACCGTATGTACGCGGCATTAGGAGCAAAATCGCTCCTCCACCCCTTATGCCCCCATGCTTCGGCATATATGCTCTTTTTTAACTGTGGTGGTGAAATCACCTCCTACAGCACTGGATTCGCGGCTTTATGTATCGTGGGAGCAAACGCTGTTGCTGTCAAGATAAATAAATCCACGCTGCAGCTGAATGGCGTAGCTGAAAACATGAAAAATGGTTAACAATAACACAGTAAACAGTAAAGTATAAAAAATTAGAGAGAAGAGAGAGAGAGAGAGAGAGAGAGAGAGAGAGAGAGAACAATAAAACGACAACTATTTTTGGTTTTTATATTTTATATTTTTTTTGGTTTTTTTATTTTACTTTTTTTTTATACACTTTTTTTTTATACACTTTTTTTTGAACTGTAAACTGTAACTGTAACGGTTCGGGTCTCTCAAAATGCGATGGCATCTTGGGAGACCCTGTGTAAGTGTGCCTAGCCTGTGAAATGCTGTACCCTACGCTAATACTTCACTAGTTCATGGTAGCGTTCAAAACACTCACCCTGACAAAGACCAGGATTGCCAGGACAGCGTGGACAATAAGAACGGGTGTCACGCCTATATCCGCGCTTGCTACAGACACGACATCTTTTTTGGGGGGCTCGTTGGGTAGGGGTACTCGGGAGGACATAAGAATAATGCCTCTCATGCAGCCGGCTTACTGCATTTGGTTGGGAATGGTGAGGTACAGGACCCTCTGGATACAGAAGCTCTGTGACAACCTCTCTTTGGAAGAAAAGAAAGGTTAATGTTCCGCCTGAAGTTTTGTATAGCACAAAAGCATTCAGCAAAGCCAATTGAAATAAGTAAGCAGACACTTTTTTGTACCAGCGTCTGGTCTTACGGGAAGTTAGATACGGCGCCAACATCTGGTCATTGAGGTCCACCCCTCCCATATTTTTGTTATATTTGTGGACACAGAGGGGTTTCTCCACAATACCAGTCGCCGTAGAAATTTGGACCGTCGTGTCTGCATGAAGGGAGGTAAGAACGAAAACATTCTTATTATGCCTCCACTTCATAGCGAGCAAATTATTACACGGATAGCAGGCTCTCTCCCCCAGCCTAAGACGGGAATCTACAAGCCGCTGGGGAAAGCCCCGGCGATTAGGTCGCACGGTGCCACATGCTCCAATCTGATTATCAAATAAATGACTAAACAGTGGCACGCTGGTGTAATAGTTGTCCACGTACAAGTGGTACCCCTTTCCGAATAAGGGTGACACCAATTTCCACACTATCTTGCCAGCGCTTCCTATGTAATCAGGGCAGTTCTCCGGCTCTACGTAACTATCTTTACCCTCATAAATCATAAAGCTCCATGCATAGCCTGTGGCCCTGTCACAGCACTTATAGAGCTTGACCCCGTATCTGGTACGCTTGTTGGGAATGTACTGTTTGAATGACAAGCGACCAGTAAACTTAACCAGGGACTCATCAACGCAGACAACTTTTTGGGGAGTAAACAAGTCTGCAAAACGTTGGTTGAAGTGGTTTATGAGGGGCCGAATTTTGTAGAGCCGATCGTATTCAGGGTCTCCACGTGGACGACAAAGTTCATTGTCACTGAAGTGCAAGAACCGCAAGATCTGCTCGTATCGTTTCCTGGACATGGAGTTAGAGAACACGGGCATGTGGTCAGCCGGATGCGTGGACCAATAAGCCCGCATCCGCATAAATTTATGTGTGCCCATGTTGAGGGAAAGGCCCAAAAACGTCTTAAATTCGGAAACCGTAACTGGTTTCCAATCTCTGGCAAGAGACGGCAACTGGGGATTAGCGGCGATGCGTTGACCAGCATATAAATTGGTTTGGTCCACAATAGATCTATAGAGATCTTCCGTGAGATACAGAGAATAAAAATCGAGTGGCGTAAAATCATCTGTATCCACCTGAATACCGGTGGTCTAGGGTAGCATACCTTGTGCTGGGCATCCCTGGTGGTCCAGTGTGGGCATCCTCGGGGGGGGGGCTGCGCTTATAATCGATAAGCACAGACCCCCCCTGTCAGAGGAGCAGCCAATCGGCTCTCCTCTACTCGCATCTGACAGACGCAAGTGAGGAAAAGCCAATCACTGGCTCTTCCTATTTACACTGTGATCAGCTGTGATTGGACATGGCTGATCATGTGGTAAAGAGTCTCTGTCGGAGACTCTTTACCGAGATCATAGTTGCGGGGTGTCAGACTGACAACCCGCAACAACGATCAGCGTGCAGCGACTCAAAATCCTGATCACGTCATATGACGACCGATCAGGATTTTGAAACCACTTTCTGCTATAGGGCGGGCGGCAAGGGGTTAATAAATTGTTAAAGTGGTTGTAAACTCTCCCCCACAACTTTGTCACATGTAAATCAGCATAAAAACCCCTAATGAACACTGCTTGTAGATATCTCCTTACTTGCTTAGTATTGTTGTAATCCTTTTTGTTCTTTAGAATGACGTCACTGAGCATGCCCAGATCTCCCCTGATTTACGGCACACTCTCTATGTGCTTGTCTATCTTTTGTCAGGACTTCCTACGGCACACCACTGATATCCCAGGAGGCTGCATAATCACTCAGAGCTTCCTCATACACCCCATGTAACCATGGTATATCACATGCAGTGTAAACCTGGCCATTAAAGCGGAGGTTCACCCTAAAATGGACCTCCGCTCATTGGAATCCCCCCCCCCTCCGGCGCCACAATTGGCACCTTTCAGGGGGGAGGGGGGTGCAGTTACCTGGATAATCCAGGTAACTGCACCCACTTCCGGGATAGCTGTCTGCGGAAAGGGGCGTAGATTACGCCCCTTTCCGCAACTGCCCACCCCTTTGCGCAAGTGCCCCGCTGCCTGCTGGGAAACACACAGTTCCCAGAGGCAGCGGGGACCGTCCGGATTGCGCCGCGCGGCTCGCGCATGCGCAGTAGGGAACCGGGAAATGAAGCCGAAAGGCTCCATTTCCTGATTCCCATACCCAAGATGGCGGCGGCAGGACCCGACAGACGACCTAGCGATCGGCTTCGGGTGCCGACATCGCGGGCGCGCTGGACAGGTAAGTGTCACTATTTTAAAAGTCAGCAGCTGCAGTATTTGTAGCTGCTGGCTTTTAATAAAAAAAAAAAACCCGGAGTCCCGGTGGACTCCCGCTTTAATGCAGTCTTATCAGCTGAAGCTGATAAGACTGACAGGCAAACATTAGACAATGGGCACAAGTAAATACAATGAAAAAAAACAATTCAGAATGGGTGAAGTGAGTGAGTTTACTCCCTCTTTAAGGTGCTACTATTGTCTATCATGTTATTTTGAACTATTATTTATATCCCCCTTTGGAATCTATTTTCACGTGATTGCAAACCCTTTTTTAGCCGTGCTTCATCTAAAGTCCCACCCAAAAAAAAAAAACTAATTCTCATACATGTTGCTTAAGGGGTGGAGGCAGATGAATCTACCCATTCACTGCCTCATATAAAGTCCCATCCTTTTGTTCTTTCCCTTTTTTTGCTGTTGCAACCAATCATTCAGCAGTAAGGATATGCAGTAACCTCTAGCAACCACTTAGTGACTGGTAAGGATGTTTGGTAACCTCCACCACCCAATCAGTAGTAAGGATGTCCAGTAACCTCTTGCACCCAATCAGAGAGCAGTATTGATGTACAGTAATCTCTAGCAACCAATCAACAAGCAGAAGTCATGTGCTGTAATCTCTAGCATATCATTAGTGAGGCATAATGTGTGCTTTAACCTCTAGCAGCCAGTCATTGAGCAGTAATGATACACTGTAACCTCTGGCAACCAATCTAAATCACTGCTTGATCTGATTCAGTAAACTGATTTTGAGTCTAGCTGCTATTTATTGTATGTCTCAGAACAGGTGGAGAGCGAAATTGCATGGGGGAGGGGGGGGGGGTCGCAAGAAAATGTTTTCCCAGGGTCCAATCAATATTAAAGACGGCCCTGTCTGCAACTGTGGGATGGTGCTCAGTTGCACAGAAGATGGTGGGTCCATACAGATACTCTGATCTCAGTGCACCTCCATATGTAGGTGGTGCTTATCCCAAATTCATGTACCTGTTTCCAAGAGTTAAATGAATCTGTCACTCAAATTGACACTTAGACCCCTTTCACACCAGGGCGTTTTGCAGGCGCTATAGCGTTAGAAATAGCGCCTGCAATCCGCCCTAAAAAAAGCTGCACCGTTGTCTGTAGTGTGAAAGCCCGAGGGCTTTCACACTACAGCGGTGCGCTGGCAGGACGTCAGGGAAAAGTCCTGCCAGCAGCTTCTTTGGAGCGGTGAAGGAGTGGTGTGTTTACCGCTCCTCCACCGCTGCTACCCATTGAAATCAATGGGGCAGCGCTGTAATACCGCCGGCAAAATGCTGCTATTGCGGCATATTGCTGGCGATTTTAACCCTTTCTCGGCCGCTAGCGGGGGTAAAAGCTCCCCGCTAGGGGCCCAAAATGCCGCTAAAAATTGCGGCGTTTTACCGCCGACGCTATGGGCGGTGTGGTGTGAAAGGGGTCTTAAAGGCACATTCAAATTCTAAATATTGTTGTAGACACTCTTAATAAATTCCCATGGCTGTGTCTGCGACTCAGTTTCAGTATAAACATATTCAGCAATCACTAGCAGCATCTTACTCTCCCTGGAAACATTTTGCAATCTCTCCTAAATCTGCGATAGGACTGTACAACACATTGTAAATGTGTCTGCAGCTCAATGTAAACATAGATAGACATTTCAAGCAATCAGCAGCAGTAGCATCTAGCTTTCCCTGCAAAGTCTATCATCTTTCCATAGCTGCTCCTTGTCTCCTCCAACAAGCAATGGGCAAAGGCTTCTGGGAACCCTAAATTTGTATAGGGAGGGGCTGGCCCATAAGAAAATCCCAATGACTGGCCATTCTAAGCCACTTGACCACAGTTCAGAAGCCAGGAATAGCATTGATGTCAGCAGGGCCGTAGGTAATTTTTTTTCTATGGATGTTCAGCTCAAGGCTGAGCTGCATTTTTACCATCCTCCAACTGCTCCCCCGTAGGCTGCATAGGCAGCAGATGGGGCAAATGTTATACAGGCTGTTGCACAAGGCAGGCAGGAGCTTCCATCAATGTAACCATTCGCATGTGGCATGGTGGTGCAGGTATTTAGGGGTTACAAAAGGCAGTAAGGGGGGGAACATTAGTGCCTCTTCACAGATGCATAAACTGAATAAAAACAGGGAGCTAACACTTTGTCTGAGCCTACCGTGAACCACGACACCAGCTGCTTGGAGTTTGCATGTTCTCCCTGTGCCTGCATGGGTTTCCTCCGGGTACTCTGGTTTTCTCCCACTCTCTAAAAGACATGCTGGTCAGTTAATTGGCTCCTGTCTTATTTGGCCCTAGTATGTGTATGTATGAATGTGAGTTAGGGACCTTAGATTGTAAGCTCCTTGAGGGCAGGGACTGATGTGAATGTGCAATATACAGTACTAGATACAGCTCTCCCCACCATAACGACCTGCTATATATCATTGTATTGTACAGCACCGTACAGAATTTTCATTTGTGTAGTGTACTTGCAATTATAAAAAATAAAAAATTATAAAAAAACGTTAATGAGCTGGAGTTTTGTGTTTAGACCTTTTTTCACAATACAGTACAGTACAGTAGTTAAGACTGCTTAAAATATTGATTACTTGTGGCTCCTCGTTTAACGACCAATTCTTTTAAGGACTTGGTCATTGGAGCAGAACCTGGTCGTTAAGTGAGGAGAGCCTGTATATGTAAAGCACTGCGTAAATTGACTCTATAAGAACCTGTAATAAATAAATAAATAAAAATAAAAATACAAAGAATGCTAAAGTAAACTATCCTAGATGCACCCCCACCCCAAACCACCCCACAAAAAAAAAAAAAAAAAAAAAAAACACACAAGCCAAATTGCCCAAGTAGCTCAATGAGCAAAATTGAGCATTTTCACTTAGGTCTGTGGCTCTTCCAATTTACAACAGTCCTGACACCCACATCAAGGAATTAGTAGATACCTTGAGATTCCTGCTTTTTAGGGATGGGAGTTGTTGAAAATATACTGTACAAATTTAGTATAAATTGAGAACTAAACTTGAGATGCACACAGGTAGCCCAGTCTACTAGATCAGTACAGTTATCACCTAAACATTGGTTCATGCTTGATTACTTCCCGTCACCTGATGTTCTCATAACAACTCTAAAATTTGAGGTTTTCCTTTACTTTCTGTCTTGGTGACAAGGGTCACCGATTGTCACCAAAATTAAAATGTAATAAAAACTCGACAATTTAATCTAATCTCTCACCATGCAATCCAAAACCTAAAAGGAACACACTTTAAGCCAATCACTTATAACAGAAAATTGATACAATTTATGAGGAGATCTCTACTGTTCAGCTACCCTCCACGCTTTACACTTCATGCCAACAGGTACAATCATTACTTCCCTCTTTCAACCCCACCACTATAGACAAGGTTGCTAAACGACTTGCTAATGTCCACCTTACCACCTGTCCTCTGTATCCCGTTCCCTCACAAATGCTACGTTCAACCTCTGGCTCTATGCTACACTCTCTAACCCACATCTTCAATCTCTCCCTCTCTTCTGGCATCTTCCCCAACTCTCTAAAACATGCACCTGTCAGACCCATACTTAAAAAGCCCTCACTGGACCTATCCAATCTTAACAACCTATGCCCCATCTCCTTGCTCCCCTTCTTACCCAAACTCCTTGAACGTCTGGTCTACAACCAACTGAGCGTCCACCTTGCTGATAATAGCCTTCTTGATCCCCTTCAGTCCGGATTTCATCCTCAACACTCCACAGAAACTGCTCTCCTAAAACTAACAATCTACTAATGGCCAAAACCAATCGACATTATTCTGTACTGCTACTCCTGGACCTCTCTGATGCCTTTGATATGGTTGACCACCCCCTCCTCCTCAAATAACTCCACGCCTTTGGTCTGCTTCCTCCTCTCCTCTTCCTTTCTCTGTTGGGGTCCCCCAAGGTTCTGTTCTTGGACCTCTCCTATTTTCAATCTACACCTCCTCCCTGGGTCAGTACCACCTCTATGCTGACGACACCCAAATCTATTTCTCTACCCCTCAGCTCACTCCCTCTGTCTCCTCAAGTACCACTAATTTACTATCAGATATATCAGTCTGGATGTCACACCACTTCCTCAAACAAAATCTGAAACCAAACTTAGAATTTTTCCTCCCCCCATATGCCCCGCCCCCTTCTCCTGACCTCTCTGTCAAAATCGATGGCACAACTATAAGCCCATCCCCACATGCCAAGGTTCTAGGTGTAGTCGTGGACTCTGAACTCTCCTTTAAGTACCACATCCAATCACTGTCCAAATCTTGCCGCCTCAACCTCCACAACATCTCCAAAATATGCCCCTTTCTAACCAATGACACACCAAAGCTCCTAATTCACTTGCTGGCCACCTCTCGCCTCGACTACTGCAACTCCCTTCTCATTGGCTTACCTCTACATAGTCTATCACCTCTTCAATCCATCATGAATTCTGCTGCCAGACTCATCCACCTTACCAATCGCTCTGTGTCTGCCTCTCTGTCAATCCCTCCACTGGCTTCCACTCACCCAACAAATTAAATTCGAAATACAAACAACTACTTACAAAGCCATCCACAATTTAGCACCCAGCTACATCACTAGCCTAGTCTCTAAATACCAACCTACTCTTCTCTTCGTTCCTCTCAAGACCTTCTGCTCTCTAGCTCCCTCGTCACCTCCTCCCATGCTCGCTTCCAGGATTTTACAAAGCTTCTCCAATCCTATGTAATGCCTTATCCCAATCTGTCCGCTTATCTCCTACTCTATTAGCTTTTAGACGATCCCTGAAAACCCTTTTTTTTTCAGAGAAGCCTACCCTACCCACACCTAACAACTGTATTTTCATTTTCTCCATCAGCTCACCCCCCCCCCCCCCCCCCCCACAGTTATTACCTTTTGTTCCAATTGACCCTCCCTTCTAGATTGTAAGCTCTAATGAGCAGGGCCCTCTGATCCCTCCTGTATTGATTTGTATTGTAAGTGTACTGTCTGCTCTCATGTTGTAAAGCGCTGTGCAAACTGTTGGCGCTATATAAATCCTGTATAATAATAATAATAATCTATATAACCCATTTGGATCTGGTTAAACACTTGTCGCTTTCAATCCTTCACACTTTTATTTTTTCGCAGCTGCTGATTTCCAGGGACATATGATTTTTTTGAGATTTGTCTTTGGCTAGTAAAATTTTGTGAATTAGGGCTTCCTAGGTGCAAGCAGATTTCTCTTTGTTTCATATTTGGAGGCAATGTTTAGCCTACTGTTGTTCACAAAGAGTGACCAAAGTTTAATTCCTGTTATTGTAAAATGACATCCAGCAACAGAAAATGTGCAAAAATGTGCTGAGCCACTAAAACACCCCTCAAAAAAACATGTTTTGATAAAATTGGAGAACTGAGTTGAAAGTCATTGGTTTTAATGAACCAGTTTTAACATCATTTTGATTCTGTCAGTATAAAGGAACAATGTTATGAAGCAAAATGCTTATGTAATTAGGCTGTGATCCATACCCTGACCCATGTGCTGCACAGATTTATTACGTTGCTAAGAAACATGAGTTGGGGGTAGCTGCTTCAATCAGAGACTGCATATGACTACAAATACAACCATTCACCCTTTAGAGCTTATAAAAAATTGGGTCATAATGTCAAAATTAATGTGAAAATTTAAATATTATTACAAATTATTAGCAAAAATTTTAATAGTATTTAAACCACAATTATTCAATCATTAAAAGCTTACATTATTAAATGATAATACCTTTTTTTATAACATTATTAAAACTCAATCATTAAAGTTTAAATAATTTGAGTGATTGTAAATCCTTATTTAAAAAAAAAAATATAAAACAGGTTATACTTACCTGTTCGGTGTAATGGTTTTGCACAGTGCAGCCTCAATCTTCCTCTTCTTGGGTTCCCCGCTGGTGCTCCTGGCTCCCCCCCCTCACAAAGTGCCCACCATAGCAAGACACATGCTGTGGGGGCACTTGTGCTGGTTCATTCTCAAGCTTGTTCTGTTTGTCCCCCAGCTCCCTCCTCACTGGCTGGGTTAATAGAACTAAGGGCGCTGTGGTAGGCACTCATGAAAAGTGCTCAATTTTGCCCATCCTTTTCACCTGCCTCCTCCATTCATAGAAGCCAGTACTGCAGCTTCTGTGAATGAAACACAGTCAATGAATGAATGGGGTGGACCTTTCAATTATCCACCCATCCTTCATTCATGGAAGTTGTAGTACCTGCTTCTATGAATGGCAGAGGTGAGCAGAAAGGGTGGGCATAGTGAGGCACTATTAATGAGAGGCTGTAAAAGCTTTCTTAGTTCTATTAACTTCGGGAGGAGGCATTGGAGGATTTATGCCAAGGTAAAGTAACAGGTAGGCGAAGGTAAGTAATATCCAGGGATGGTCCCAATGTTTGAGTAGAGCGTGAGTTCAACTCAGACATTGGGTGTTCGTTTGTTCATAGAATATGGTGCGCTCACGGGAAGTTTGCCTGTCGTGGAGTGCCCCATAATGCACTGCGATCTTAGACAGCTGCTGATTTGCAAAAGCATGCACCTGACCTAAGCTTTGGCCAATCACAGCACGATGTGCTGTGAGAGCCATGATTGGCTAATCATGGCTCAGGGGCCGAATCCACGCCCCACACTATATAAGGCTGCTGCTTTATATAGTGAATTTTTATAGATCACGCAGATAGTTAGTGTAGTGTGCAGTCAGTCTATATATAATACAGTGCAGCGTATATAGTGCAGTGTATATATATAATACAGTTCAGAGTATTTAATGCAGTCAGTGTAGTGTATATACAATACAGTTCAAAGTATATAGTGCAGTCAGTGTAGTATATATATTACAGTGGAGAGTATATAGTGCAGTCAGTGTAGTATATATAATACATTACAGCGTATGTAATGCAGTCATTGTAGTATATATAATACAGTGGAGAATATATAGGGCAGTCAGTGTGGTATATATAATACTGTGCAGGGTATATAGTGCAGAGTAAATAATGCAGTGTATTCAAGTGGTTAAGGGGAACCCTATTACAGAATTGAGAAAAAACAGTGTAGGGTCCTCCCCAAAATCCATACCAGGCCCTTTGGGTCTGGTATAGATTTTAAGGGAAACTCCACACCAAAATGTAAAACAGAATTGGTGTAGGGGCCCCCCAAAACCCATACCAGAACCTTCTCCGAGCATGCAGCCTGGCAGGCTAGGAAAGGGAGGGGACAAGCGAGCGCCCCCTCCTAGACCATACCAGGCCACTTGCCATCAACATGGGGTGGATGTTTTGGAGTGCCCCCCAAAGCACCATTTACATATCGGGGGCTGGGATCTGAGGGCCCCTTGTTAAAGGGGGCTTCCAGATTCTGATAAGCCCCCCACCCACAGGCCCCAACAACCACCGGCCAGGGTTGTCGGGAAGAGGCCCTTGTCCCCATCAACATGGGGACAAGGTGCTTTGGGGAGCACCCCAAAGCACCCTTCCCATATTGAGGGCATGTGACCTGGTATGGGGAGGGAGGGGCGCTCACTTATCTCCCCCAATCCTGGTCTGCCAGGCTGCATGCTCAGATAAGGGTCTGGTATGGATTAAAATTTTGGCGTGGAGTTCCCCTTAAAAACCATACTAGACCCAAAGGGCCTGGTATGGACTGGGGGGGACCCCACAGCATTTTTTTCATAGATTTTTCATCTATATTGCTGGGAGCTGGCAATACATTACAGCCGCAAGCAAGTTTACATTACATTTTTTCTTTTAGAAATGTAATTATTGCTGCGACATGTTCTATACCAGGGAAATGCAATTAGCGGACCTCCAGCTGTTGCAGAACTACAAATCCCATGAGGCATAGCAAGACTCTGACAGCCACAAGCATGACACCCAAAGGCAGAGGCATGATGGGACTTGTAGTTTTGCAACAGCTGGAGGTCCGCTAATTGCAGATCCCTGTTCTATACATTGCACGGATGCGCCACTTTACAGGCAGACTAAGGGGACCCCCTCAGGCACAATATTTAAATAAATATTTAATTTTTATTGTTTCACTTTAAGCATCATTAAATACACTGCTCCTGAAAAAACGATAATTTAAAAAAACTTTTTTTGCATTGATACATGTCCCCTAGGGCAGTATCCAGGCCCCCATACACTTTTTATGGAAATAACATGTATATAAGCCTTTAAAAATGAGGACTTATGATTTTTCATGTTCGTGTGCCATAGACTTTAATGGTGTTCCCATGTTTGCTAGAACTTTTTGCCTGTTCGAGGTTTTCTGGTGGGAACTGAACCGGGGGTGGTGTTCAGCCCATCCCTAGTCATATCCACTGTTCTGATATTTTTGTTAAAGTACACATAGGATTTAAAATAACACCTGGTGATCCTGCGAGGAAGGTCATTGTTCAGGCACTTCCTGGTATAGAGTGACAATGCTCTGTCCCTGTTTTTATTTTGCGCTCCTGTGTTGTCACGCTTTTATATGGGCTTCTGCTAGAGTTTGCACGTGGAGGTTTCAACATAGGCATAAATAATACCCCCTAAAAATTTAGCGCAGAATAAAAGAAAATGAGTGCGCTGCAGGCATAAAGTGACAAACAACAAAATAATATAAAAGGATTATGCCATTTTAAAATGAAGAAATCATGTGCATTGTCAACCAGTTTGAAGCTCAAACAAATAAAGTACATGTGCATGCAGTAAAAAAAAGTGGTAATTGATTTCAAGCCATGATCATAAATCTAAGTACACATCTTCCAAACATGATGAATAATAATTTTCCACCCATGATACACTGGATTATTTGTTTCAGCTTGAAACACTAAGCACGCATCTTTTCAAGATAATCCATCCTCAATAACGAAAACTCGACTAGATAAAGCCCGCATAGCGTATGATCTATTCCTAACAGAATCTGTAGATAAATCTTTTAAACGATCTAGACATAACTTTTTCATGAATTCTAACAAACCAGGGACATACCTGGCGCGCACTCTTAACTCATTAAATAAATTGTTCAAACCAATCCGCTTGAAACTGTCAAAAGATGTATTCACTAGTAATCCTATCAAAATAGTTCACAAATTCCACTCTCATTTAGCATATTTGTATGCGTCAACAAACGATTGTGATTCAAACGCAGAAAACACCTTTTTCTCTCAAATAAACCTACCAGAACTATCCCAAGACCAAAAAAGTTTACTTGAAGAACCTATTACGCCAGTTGATGTAGCCAACACTATTAAAGAATTAAAAATGAACAAAAGACCAGGTCCTGATGGATATTCGGCTTTATACTATCGAACATTTACAGAAACCCTTTCTCCCATCTTAGCTGAAGCCTTTAATGTAATATTAGACGGACATTCCTTTAGGCAAGAATCATTAATGGCCATCATTTGCATGATCCCTAAGCCCTCCCCTGATGACACATCATGTACAAACTATCGCCCCATCTCTCTTCTAAATGATCCATAGAGATCAAGTGGGCTTCATGCCAACTCGCCAAGCTGGTGATAATGTACGACGGGCAGTCCTCTTAGCACATATTGCTAAAACTCGACACATCCCCACATGCTTCCTTTCCCTTGATATCAGAAAAGCTTTTGATTCCGTGTCCTGGCCATACCTACAATATACTTTACAGAAATGGGGTTTTGGCCCACATTTTATAAAATGGATCACAGCACTTGATGACAACCCCAAAGCATACATAAAATATGCAGGATATAGATCTGATTCTTTTGCTGTCAAGAGGGGTACGCATCAAGGATGTCCACTCTCTTCCTGTTATTCGCCCTTTTAATAGAACCCTTAGCCCAGCATATTAGAACAAACCCAACGATAACCGGTATAGAGACAAGGGGACATCAACACAAGATTTGTATGTTTGCAGATGATATTTTGTTATTCCTGTCATCACCACAAGTATCAGGTCTTAATCTCTTGCCCACTCTCAATAAATTTGCAAAATATTCTGGCCTCTCAATCAATCCTAAGAAATGTATGGCCCTTAATATATCCCTCTCTAAGATGGAAATAATTTCAGCAAAAAATGCGCTTCCATTCACTTGGGCGGAAAAATCAATACCTTACCTTGGTATCCATTTGATAGCCTCTTATTCTGACCTCTTCTCGACTAATTCCCCTATATTGAAACAGATAACAACCTTACTAGGACAGTGGTCTAACCTCCCATTGTCATGGTTAGGTAAAATCAATGCAATAAAAATGACAATTTTACCAAAACTGTTATACTCGTTTAGAGTCCTACCAATCCAAATTCCTTCCTACTATCTAAGAATAATCCAGAAAAGAACAACAACATTTGTTTGGGGTTCCTCCAAACCATGTATTCCCCTAAATACTTTATATCTCCCTAAAATAAAAGGAGGCCTTGGCTTCCCCAATTATGCAAATTATTATAAAGCAACACATATTGCCAGTCTTGCCAAATACCATGCAGCACAGGAAATGCCTTTATGGGTGATCATAGAGGCATCAGAGTGTGACCCTCTCTCAATCTCAAACCTGTTATGGCTTCACCCCTAAGACAGACGGGGTTTGCGCAATCCTATCACCAAATATCAGATAGCCTTATGGGATAAACTTAAATTTAACCTTCCTAGCGGTAATCCCGAGTCTGGCTCGGGTTGGGATTTTAATTACAGGAGCGGTAACCCCGAGCCAGACTCGGGATCGCATCGCTCGATGCAGGGGAGGACACAGGGAGAGTTACTCACCTTGTCCCCTGGATCCAGCGATGTCCGCCGCGCTGTGTGATCGAGCTGTCCTCCGCTCGATTCACAGTGCCGAATGCCGCCGAGCTCCGTTCCCTGCGACGTTACGACGCACAGGAGCGGAGAACGGCGGCAAATTCAAAAAAGTAAAAACACACACAGCACTGTAATCTTACAGATTACAGTGCTGTATTAAAAAATACACACCCCCTTTGTCCCTAGTGGTCTGTGCAATGCCCTGCATGCACTTTTATATTATAAATACTGTTTTTTCTGCCTGGAATTTGGAGATTGTCCATAGCAACCAAAACATGTCCCTTTTTCAGTTTTTTTTGGATTTGATTACATTATTGAATAATTTTTATTATTCTTTATTATATTATAAACTTTATCATACCTGGGATGTCCGCTAGACTCTGGTTTGAAGAGATTTCAGAGCGTTATTCCTAAGAATTACAGGACTACAAAATAAAAGCCAGATTTCCATGCAAAATAATTGTACCGCTTTCAGCACCTTATTCCAGACTGAATCATACCGCCAGGGAGGTTAAACATAACCTACAATCTCCACATAATCCTTTACTATCATTCCTTAAATATCCGGCTTTTTACCCAGCATGGGTCGCCCCTAAATCATTCAAAGCCTGGATATCATCATCAATATATATATCATCAAGACATTTTAGGTTACATAAATTTGTCACGAAAAAATTCTAGCTCATAACCAGTGGCATGTAGTTGCCATCATCCCTTCTAATAAGTACAAATTCGAAAAAACCTCTATTGAGTGGGATTATAAAGGCAACAATATAAAGAAAAAAAATTATAAAACATATACATTTATTCACATAATCAAAAAATATACATAACACAGAAGAAAAAGCTGAATAACAGAGCAGCACTACATATTATACATAGTATCTAAAAACAATTAAAGTTTGAGAGAGTGATACTGTCCGCTTATGTGTTCCAAGACCTCCAGAGACTAGTGGAAATGGAATAAGCGGATCACCAAACGCGTTTCGATATTTCGACAATATAATCTTCTTCAGGGATGAAACATTGTATCATTCTCTATAATAAATTTGACAAAATTCATTACATATGTAACACTTATTACAAAAAAAAAAACCTTCCTCTGTTAACACAGCATATACAAATTCACTTACTATACACCCTTGATTCACTGAGGCAAAAGCATCTCACATTCCCCCTATGGCTGGAGAGGAGAGGGGAGGAAAAAATCTCAGACCCTCTCAAGTAAGACCACCCTTGACTGCTCTGGCATCTCATGCAGGGAGACCAAACTTCACTGTCCTCAAACGGCATTTAAAGGAGAAAATGTAGAACTACACAGGACTAAACTATGAAAAAAGAAAAAAATTATAATAATAAATACCAAGGTATTTAAGAAAAAAAACAAACAAACCCCCAGAACCCCAAATGATCTTACCCTATTGCAGGGGGATAAGGGGCTAAAAGGTAGAACTTCCATTCAAGCTGTCCTGGATGTGTCCTGCCAAGGAAAATGGGAATGACGCTATCTGGTTAAACAAAAAATACAACCAGATCCAACCACGGCAATACTCAATCTGAAACCAAATTTTATAACACACAATCAATTCAAACTATTTGTTCAACATCTCACAACTGCAAAACAAATGATTGCAAGGGCATGGAGGTCCCCTGTCCTGGTGATGGCTGAGACAAAAAACACTTTCATGTGTCTCGCTAAAATGATAGCGATTGAAAGAGGCCAACTCCCCATATTTGAAAAAATATGGTACCCCTGGATAAAATATCACTTCCCACCAACATTTAATGAATCCGTTCTTCTGCCATGGTAGCTGATTTACGTATTAGATACTCATATACTTAGTTATTTGAGTGTCTAATTGCTTAGAAGACAATATATTTGAATTCATGGATACTTGAATATCCATACAGCTAGAATGTAACATGAGCTGTTTTTTTGGTCGACCCTGTGGACTTCTTCACCTTTTCTCTCCTCTTTCTTTTTTCACTTTTCATACTTTATCTTTCTTTTAAAACACATTATTCTATCAAATATAAATATTATTTCCCATTAAACTATAATATATATCCCTTCTAGATTGTAAGCTCTAACGAGCAGGGCCCTCTAGTCCCTCCTGTATTGATTTGTATTGTAAGTGTACTGTCTGCCCTCATGTTGTAAAGCACTGCGCAAACTATTGGCGCTATATAAATCCTTAATAATAATAATAATAATAATAATAATATATATTATACTATAACTATAATTATATATATATATATATATATATATATATATATATATATATATATATATATATATATATACATATTTATATATATATATACACATATTTATATACAGGCATACCCCACTTTTAAGTACACAGTGGGGTTTATTTACTAAAGCTAGTAAGTGCAAAATCAGGCTCACTTCTGAATAGAAATCAATGAGCTTCTAACCCCAGTTTGTTCAGTTAAACTTTGGTAATAAAACCTGGAAGCTCATTGGTTTCTATGCAGAAGTGAGCCCGATTTTGCACTTTATAGCTTTAGTAAATAAACCCCATTGTGTACTTAAAAGTGGGGTTTCCCTTTATAAGGGTTTTACTCAATATTACAGTATACATTTTTTTGGGGGGTATTTAAACTCATACTAAACCCCCAGACTTATTTGAATAATCAAATGTTTGTATAATTATTACATACATATCTTTATATTCACAGTTTATATATTAATCAGCTTTCTTATGTTATTAATATTCTATACTATATACTGTTATTATTCATGTCATTGAACATACAATTAATAAAAACTTTTGACAAGGAAACACTAAGCACATTGATGTTATGTGTAGTTATTTAGTAGTTGATAATGCACATTTCTTCATTTTGGTTTGTTTGGTGCGGGACCTTGTTGACTTGGTGAGTCATTTATCAATTTTGAGTTTCATACTAATTTAATATTTGTAATAATGTTCTTGGTACTTTACCTTTTTTTATTTCATTCTTCTTAGCCCCCCCTCACTCCTAAAGAAGCAAGTTCTTCCTGTGAAACATGTTGAGGAATTAAGCAACTGCCGTCCCATGGAGGACACCCACCTATCAATTTAGATTAAGGATTGTGTTTTTATGTAACCTTGTGTGATTATAGGTTGGTGTCATATATTACAGGGGAGGCTTTCAAGGGAGGTTCTTTTTTCACAAACATGTTTCATGTTTTTAAGATTGTAATTTTATGTTTTTTGTAATAATAAAATGTATACTTTTTATATATATTGTTGCATTATTGGCACCTCAAAAGTCAAATTTTTTTCTCTCTAAATTTGACTTTTTCTTAATTTTAACCATTTGAGCTCTAGAAGATTTTACCTCCTTCATGACCAGTTTTTGCTATTTAGCACTGCGCTACTTTAAAGGGGTTGTAAAGGTAAAAATTTTTTCACCTTAATGCATTCTATGCAATAAGGTGAAAAAACATCTGACAGTGCCGCCCCCCCCAGCCCCCCTGTTTTACTTACCTGACCCCTCGAAAGTCCCGCACTCGCCCTCGATGTCCTCTTCGCTGCTCAGCCTGGACTTTGATTGGCTGGAGTGGATGGATTGAAAGCAGCGCAGCCATTGGCTCGCGCTGCTGTCAATCACATCCAATGACGCGGCATGCTGGGGGCAGGGCCGAGTGATACAGTGAGTGGCTATAGCCACCGGCTGTATCATGGGAGAGCGCCCGCAAGTGCTTCTCACCATGCGAGGGAGCTCGCATGAACATGAGAAGTACTTGTGAGGGGAAGCAGAGACAGCTGCCGAGGGACTCCAGAAGACCAGGTTCGGGGCCACTCTGTGCAAAACAAGCTGCACAGTGGAGGTAAGTACAACATGTTTGTTATTTAAAAAAAAAAAATTCTCTTTACAACCCCTTTAACTGGTAATTTCACAGTCATGCAACACTGTACACAAACAAAACTTTTTTCACACTGATAGAGCTTTCCTTTTTTGGTATTTGATCACCACTGGGTTTTTTATTTTTTATTATGTAAACGAAAAAAGACCAAAAATGTTGGCTTTATAACTTTCTGCTATAAATCATATCCAAACATAAAAAATTTGAAAAGTCAAATTTCTTCATAAATGTAGGCCAAAAATTTATTCTGCTACATGTCTTTCGTAAAAAATAAAAAAAAATAAAAATAAAAGTATATTTTGATAGGGGACTAGGGTAGTAAAAAAAAAAAGGCCAAAGAAATAAAGTGTATCTATGGTTAAAATGTAAAATCATATATTTATGTCAACATTATATTTAAATTATTTCTAACCTACTTCTATTAATCTGAATTATCTTGAAATTTGCAAAGATCTCCACACATTTACTTTGTTTTACTTTTTTAAGATCCACACACAATCACTTCCTTGAATTATGTCAATAGGCACTGCTGGTCACACATTTCACAGAGCTTGCCTTTTACAGAGGTGCTGAGAGGAGGAGTTTCAGGAGGCGAAGCCAGTACAGGAATCACATGTTACAGACAGCAAGGTACCATGGAATATGTAGTCCTTATAAATTGAAAGTAAACAGGAGAGGAGATACTGCAAAGCATGCAGGGAATCCAAGATGTTGTGGAACGAGACAACAGACAAGCAGCACTCAAAACATTGCATCTTTCTTCAGGTACCAGACAGCTGCTGGTGATGTGGTGCTGGACATGACACGATGCTTCATATTTTTTGGAACTGCCAAAAAATTACACAGTTTTAGCAAACAGTGACCAGGATTGTTAAACACCTAACAAATGTTGACCTGGCGAGGAAGCCTGCGGCATGCTTGCTGCACCTCACGGAACAATTCATTACAAAATATAAGGCTTCCCTTAGGCCCCTTTCAAACTGCCGACTTGAAAGGCACGCAATTTTGCGGGAATTTTCTGGGAATTCCTGTGTAAACTTAAGGTCTATGGACCTCAACTCACATCAAAGTCGGACCAAAGTAGTACAGGGACTACTTTGAAGTCGGTGCAACTTGAAGTAGCACAGATATAAATGGTTATCATTGGGAATCATAGGGTACGAACTGTAATGCAACTCTGATGTCCAAAGTCGCAGGAAAAGTTGCACAAGTGTAAAAGAGGCCTTACTATTCACTTGTTGAATGTGGCAAAGGCGTGGATCCCTTTGTGCTGGAGGTCTGTGAATCCACTTTTGAAGTCTCTCTGATTTTCTAAAATCAATGAACTTAGGGACATGGAGGACCTACAGCTACTCTACATAACAGGGAGAAGATCTTTCGTGACACATGGAGGTTGTGGCAATATTTTCTGCACACTGATGCTTAGTTGCAGGAGGTCTCACAACCCGGCTAAGCCCCTGGGGTCTGTGGTTATTATTTGGCCCCGGGCAAGAGAGATTGCTTTTTCTAGGTTGTAGGCTCTGCCTGGGTCATCATGGCCTCAGGGGCCTCTCTGTTTTCCTTCTTTTCTTTTTTTTTTTAATTAAAACTAGTTGCATTCTTATGCTGCTCTTCATCTGTACATGTTGGATACTCTCACCTGCTACATGTTTTTTAGACTTACATGTTTTTTGTCGATAGTCGCTTAATTTGCAGATTGTAATTTCTTGGTTTCTTGGGTGCTCATTGATACTGTGCAGACCTTATTGCATTGCCACTGATTTTGCATGACTGTATTCATGTGACCTTGTTATGCACTATTTTTGCACATATTTGAAAATGCAACATCTTGTTATGTAAAGAAATGACAAAAAAAAAAAGAATGTATTTTCCAATTAAGCTTATATTGGATTGTCAAAAATAACCATTGTTTGTATTATTACAATGCTGATATTAAAATGAAAAAAAAAGTGTATACTGTGACCGTAAAACTCCTTTAACCAGTTCCTGACCAACGCACGACGGTGTACGTCGGCAGAATGGCACGGGCAGGCAAACTAGCGTACAGGTACGTCCAGTTGAAATTGCCGCCCTGCCATCGCGTGCACGCCGCCGGCGTGTGCGCGCACGTGGCAGTTGGGACCACCGTGAGTCTGGGCGCGGGTCCCGCGGACTCGATAGCCGCGGGGATACCTGAACCGATGTAAACAGCATCTCCCCGTTCTGCCTAGCAACAAGTGACACTGATCTCTGCTCCCTGTGATTGGAGCAGAGATCAGTGTTCACTAGCACACAGCCCAGCCCCCCACAGTTAGTAACACGCCCCTAGGACACACTTAACCCCTACACTGCCACCCCCTGGTTAACCCCCTCACTGCCAGTGTCATTTACACAGGAATCAGTGAATTTGTATAGCACTGATTTCCGTATAAATGACAATGGTCCCAAAAATGTGTCAAAAATGTCCGATGTGTCCGCCATAATGTCGTAGTCACAATAAAAATTGCTGATAGCCATTACTAGTAAAAAAAATAAAATTATTCATAAAAATGCCATAAAACTATCCCTTATTTTGTAAACGTTATAAATTTTGCACAAACCAATCAATATATGCTTATTGCAATATTTCTTTTTACCAAAAATATGTAGAAGGATACATATCGGCCTAAACTGAGGAAAAAAAAACATTTTTTATATATTTTTGGGGATATTTATTATAGCAAAAAGTTAAAAAAAATAGTTTTTTCAAAATTGTCGCTATTTTATTGTTTATAGTACAAAAAAAAAATACACAGAGGTGATCAAATACCACCAAAAGAAAGCTCTATTTGTGGGAAACAAAGGACGTCAATTTTGTTTGGGTACAACATCGCATAACCGCGAAATTGTTAGTTAAAGTGACGCAATGCCGAATCGCAAAAAGTGCTCTGGTCATTTATTAAGCAGTGTGTCTATATCTTTTCTTGTTATTTGGATTTAAAAACTTACTTTGGCCATTTATTTTTATTTTGAACAGATCGGAGAAAAGTTAAAATTACTGAGAATTGACATCATTTCCTATCCATGTGTTTCTTGTGCAAAAAATGAAGAGGAAGGGGGGAAAGAGGTACCAGAGGATTAAACAGAACTTCTGGAGCTCACATTTACAGTAAAGCAAAAACAAATATTTTGTGGTTGTTGTTGGATATTATGGTACGGGTAATAATGATTTTGTCATAAGCAATGTTTCTGTAGAACGTTGAGTCCTTGTAAGTCTGAAGAGCCTATTTATCAATGTTATCACCCAAGATTTACACAAATTTCACCCACAATTTACACATTTTTCAAATTGAATATATGTGAAAAGGATGGAGATTGTTCAGGCATAATCCATGGTCAATAGCTACCTCCTGGACTAAGCTGCTGGTCCAGAGTTGACATAATCACGTAAATCATAAAAATTACACACCTGCACCTTATTTTCTGCAGTTCTTCGCTGTGCATTGTAGTGTGCTGCAGGTGTGTTGTGGGGGTGCGTTGGGTGCCACTGAAAAATTACTGGTGCCATAACGCACCATTGCATGTAGTGTGTTACTGCAACACAATGGTATGAAGCCCGCCTTAATGAAAAGTCTTGCATTGATATTAAAGGATTAAAGCACATTTGTATTGTTAGGCAAGCAGATGAGGCCATTATAATCTTATTTGTGATGATAAACCCCTCATAATTTCTATATTTTACTACCTTGCACTCCCCAGCATAGTTTATATAGTGTGCTATATTTTTATCTTAAGGGTTAGAGGAGGTTGAAGGATTCCATCTGCTAAGTTGGAGGAGTGTGTAAAGTTTTCACAGGTGCCATCTACTTGATAAGAGGCACAAGCTTTGGAAATATATGCATACAAACTCTGTTCACTTCAATATTAACCTCTTCTGGTCCAGAGGTATTTGTAGTCTTTTTGGAATAGAACAAGTTCCCCCACAAACGGGGTTTTTAGGCAGCAAAAAACAGTACTAACGCATGTCAAAATAATATGAAAAGTATTTTAATATTTGGTAAAAAACATGAGCTCCCCCTGAGCAGTTTAAAAGCAGACTCTTATATACAGAGTACAAAGATATCCATGGGCGTACATTAACAGACACAACTATAAATTACACTGTATATTATAATAACAGTAAAAATATATATAATTCTAACGCGTTTCAACCCCCTGGGGGGTCTTCTTCAGAGAAATGGTGGTCTGTTGATAAAACAAAATTACACTGAATAAATACATCAAGTATTATTTGTGTTGGAAATACCTCATATTTGTTAATATAGTTTACCCAAAGATGTACTTCCAAAGAGATAAAATGAGTTGTGATATTTTTGATGGAGTTCCCCCATAAGGTGGTGCCTCAATTTCCTTCACATATCTGGAATGTTACCCGGTCCATGTCTACCGCCAGGATACCAAGGGGAAAGGAGGTAGCGTCAGAGAACCAATGGCGTGGCTCACGAGAGGTCACACGAATACCACACCCCCCATAGACATAGGGAGTGGGTGCAGATATGGGCAACCGGATAATGTGGTAAGTCACACCTGCAGTGAAATCCCAACATGAAAAGGATTAAGAACATGTCATTTTTAATATATGAGCACAGGGTATGTATGTGGCATGAAATTGTCATCATCATGCCCATAATCTATATAAAATAGAGAATGCAACCCTGGGTAACCCAAATGCCTATATAAACAAAAAAAAAAAAAAAGGGGATCATGTGTGTACAAGTGAACCTAATAATGACTGTGCCAAAAAGATATCAGAATGATGTGGTAAGTGATAAACTACAGAACAACTGCAGTTGTCCACTGTTGATCAGTAAGACATTGTTCAAGACAAGCAATATTAAACCGCAATGACATTATGCAGTCATATATAATTAAGTGGATTTGAATGTTACTTACAAGCTTTCACTGTACAAATCCAATTGTACTATACCTTAATGATCATCTTGGGTGTTCATTTATGGACGTTTAATTAATCTATCCATAACAAAACCAAAAATTACCCATGTTGGATAGAGAACAGTAACCTTAAAGGCACTGCACTATGCTTTTTCTCAGAGAGTCAAAGTGCTCCCTCCTCCAGAAGATTAGCTGCTGCTTTACAAGCCTGAAGGTTTTAGGATATCTGATGTTACTCTCTGTAATAGATTCCTTTATGTTCTCTTTATTATAGGCTATTCAGGAAGCACATTATCCTGGCAGCCCTGAGCTTATGAACACAAAGCGGAGAGGGACCCCTGCAGCAGCAGGGGTTACAAGAACTGACCACACGCTCACACACAGGTCAATTGACTGCACTGGGAGTCTGAGAGACAGGATTAAGCCTCTGTCCTACTTGGCTGGTTATAATGAAGAGGCAATAAATTGAAAGTTCTCTGACATTAAGTATGTTGCCATACTTAATGTCTTTTAACACCTTACTGAGCAGAAACATGAAATAACATAAAAAGATGCACACCACGGATGTTATTGTACGAAGTATCATGTTGTACAGTGTACTCTATACATGTAAAATACGTGATAATAAATGTTTTAGTCATTGTTTGCAAATTTTTACATGCAATATGAATGATCACATTGAATTAATCAGAATAGGAAAATTCAGGGAAACGGGTCAAAGCGTAGCAATACACAATTGTGTCTAATGCATTAAAGCATTGTGAACAACCAATAAAGCAGGTAACAGATATGAGATATGTCACCAGATACAATTCATTTCTTCTGCATCAGTGGCATCACTTTTCTCCTTTTTATTCCTTTAAATGTGTATGTGCAAATGACCCAAGATAACTATGTTCAAGGGCTAGCCCTCTGGTAGACATGTTTTGAGGCAAATAAATTGTGCCTGTATGCTGACTGTTCTCATAAGTTCATAAACCACCTGAAAGTGTATCTTTGGTTTTTCTTTTTCTCATGAGAGTAGAGTAGAGAAGAGTTAAAACTCTTGTCAGGTTTTTATTGCTGTCTGTATCCTGCTGGGGGATTCACCATCTTTATTTTTCCCGGTGACCATTGCCACTGGCACAGAAAGTACTGTAATGAGAAATCCACACTTTTACAGTTCTCACTAGAATGGTAGGTGGGAGGGAATCTTACAGTATGGTTGGGGGTGGCATGTTTTGGTGATAACTGCCTAAGGAGAAAATTCACCTTGCTTCGGGTAGTTGTTGAGTTATTTTTGGACAGTAAGTGAGGGGAAGTCTTCATAACTGAACAGAAAAGGAAAAAGAATAAAAGAGATAAAAACCTATTCTACACTATCCAATAGCAGAAGAAAACCTTAATGTAATATAAAAGAAATACCTTTTTTTACATTAGAAACAGTATATCTGGAAATTAAGCCTTGAGATACCCACAGACTACAAATGATTACTGCCACAAATGACAAGGCTTATTGACACCTCAATTCAATATTTCATGGTGGAATAGCTGATGGCCAAACTGGATTACGTTTGGCTGTTATTTTCTTTAGATAAAATGGCCCAGAGGTGTCTGCACAATCTCTATCCATTACATTGATATTTCAACCACCAGACAAATGATACATGTCTCACTGCCATCTTTTGTTTGTGCCAAGCTTCTCTGAGAGTCTAATATTGAGAATTGATGCAAATATTGGTAACCACATCTCTACAAATAGGGCAAGAGTAATTGTTACCAATTCTGTAGTCAATGTTTGCTTTAGCATCACATTTCAGACTTGAAAATGAAGGTTTGATGCATTTTTATAATGTTCAAATTACTGTATAGATGTCCAACAGTATAATTATGTTTAAGATATTGAATTTTCTTTTTCTAAAGTGTTTTACCACCAGTCATTCTCAGCCAAGTCAGAAAGTATGTAAAAGTGGTCACTCAGAAGGGGGAGGACATAACGGGGCACAAACTTTGGGGGCACTCTGGGAGGAGCAGGATGACATAAGGGAGAACTACCTTAGGGGGCACTCTAGAGGAGCAGGACTTAAGGGGCCACTCTGGAGGAGCAGGACATAAGGAGGGACTAACTTAGGGGGCACTCTGGAGGAGGATGTAAAGGGGAAGTTTGAAGGTACTAACTTAGTACTTCCATAGTAGATTCTGTTTAATCCCCCTTTAAGGCCATCCCACTGGCCATGCCCACTGTTCGCTGCAGTGCACGTTTCCCAGGGTTCCCCAGGTTCTTTCATAATCTTAGTCACATTTTGTCATGCAGTTTTGACTGAAGGGGAGCCCTTCATGGTTTCTTGCACCGGAGCCCTGAAGGTTCTAGTTACGCCTCTGCTGGCAATGAAGAAGAATTTTACGTGGCAATGCGCACCTTTATACGTCTATACTCTCTATACACTACTCAAGGTTTTTATACAGTTTTTTTACTCAGGGACTTTCTGTCAATCAGTTCCTGAGTAAATATCAGTAAATGATGATGCCTGAGTGCAAGGAGCCCAACCAGTGGCATATCTACCATGAGGCAAACAAGGCATTTGCCTTGGGCTGCATATTTCAGGAGGGTGGCCCGCCCCCTGTGTCCTCAACATTCATGCAAGCGTTTAGAAATAAATCTGGAGCGGTGTCACAGAAGAGCAAGGAAGAAAGCTGTACCTCCCCGCTAAATTAGGCTGCAGATTAGGGGCTGAACTACCAGGGTCACAGAGAGCGGGCCCTGGTGTTATGTCACCTGGGGGGGGGGGGCCCTGACAAGTTGAACAGGGCCCTGCTGCCATCATAGGCAATATCGGGGCCCCTTCTGCAAACCAGGTGCTGAGGTGAGACTTGAGTCCACTGTCAGGGTCGTTACCTGGTTGGTCGCGGTGCTGCCCGTGTTGGTGCGCGCCGATGTCCTGCGGTGCGTGCTGGGGCGCGTGTTCCTGTGCGTGCGGTGTTGCGCGCTCCTGTGGGCGCTGGTGCGCGTCGGTGTGTGCCCTCACGTGCCCCTGCTGGCGCTGGTGCGCGTCAGCGCGCTGTGGTGGGCACTTCGGGTACCGCTGGTGTGTCTGCCGGCGTTCGGGGGCGCGCGCGTGTGCGCGGTGCTTGGCGCCAAACGGCCTATTTAGGTCTGCCACTGACATCTCCCAGGTGCTGCCTGATCAACAGCTTCTCGGTTCCTGTCCCGTTGTTCGTATCCTGTGTTCCTGTTGCTTATCTCCTGACGACCCGGCTTTCCCTTGACACCGCTGACCTCTGCCTGCATCTGACCTCGGCCTGTTTGACCTCTCTTTTGCCTGCTCCTTCTGTGCCTCTGCTGCCCGCCTGTTGCCGTACCCTGCCTGCACCCGGACTTGCCTGCTCTGCTCCTGTTCTGTACCCAGTTTGCCTGTGTCCTATCTACACACCTGCTGCCGGAAGCTTCCTGCAAGTTCCTGCTCCTGGAGCCATATCACAGGCTCTCTTACCACTCCGCACTCTCAGCCACCTGTCTGCTCTATCAGGGGTTGTAAGTCGGACACGTACGGGAGACCACCCTCTGCCCAAGCGGACTCATCGGTTCGGTAAGTGCCAGCCTGACAGTATCAGGCAGCCATGACTGAGTCCGGGCAGGGGGCCTCCCCTATGGATGAGTTATGCAGACATTTGGCCTGTCTGACCCAAGCCGTGAAGAGTCTCCAGGATGGCTACTCAAGGTTGGAGGAGCAAGTCCATGCCTTGTCCTCCTCATCTAACCCTCAAGGAACCTCCCCCACCGGTCTTTCATCTGCACCCTCCGTAGTGATGCTTCCTCCAGAGCCAAGGGTACCTACACCCGAGAGGTTTTCCGGCGATCGCACCAAGTATCGTGCGTTTCGCAACTCCTGCGAACTGTACTTCGCACTGCAGCCCCGGACATTCTCTCTAGAGGCAACCAAGGTGGGCTTTGTGATATCCCTGTTGTCCGGCGAGCCTCAAACCTGGGCCCATCGTTTACTGGAGCAGAAATCTGGAACTCTGGATAGCCTTGACAACTTCTTCTTGGCCATGTCTCAGCTCTATGAGGACCCTCAGTTGACTGCGACCGCAGAAGCCGCACTACACTCTCTCCAACAAGGTCGCAGAGCGGCCGAGGACTATGCAGTGGAGTTTCGCCGTTGGAGCTCCGACACGGATTGGAATGACGCCGCCTTGCGTCACCAATTCCGGATGGGACTTTCTGACCCCCTTAAGGATGAGTTGGCACGGGTAGGAATACCACAAACCCTGGATGAGTTAGTCAACCTCTCCATTCAGATTGACCGCCGGTTAAGGGAACGCCGGTCGGAGAGGTCCTCCAGCCACTTCCGTCCCACCTGGTTGCTCCCCAAGGTTCCCAGTTCTGCTGGTCAGTTCTCGTCTACCTCTTCTGCTCCCGCTCTGGAAGCTCCGGAACCAATGCAGCTCGGGTTACTCCGGCCCTCCTTGACCCCTGAAGAAAAGCAGCGCAGACGTACCCTTAACTTATGTCTCTACTGTGGTGAACCTGGGCATTATGTCAGGGCTTGCCCCAACAAGACACGTAAGTGTGTTTCCTCTTCCTTCACGTGTGCCTCTGTTCTTCGAAAACCCAGTTCTCACCTTGCCCTTCTCCTCACTTTGCAGCTTCCAGGAGGGAGTTTTCCAGTGTCAGCCATCATTGACTCCGGAGCATGCAGCTGCTTTATCGATCTGACCTTCGCTGCCAACCATCACATCTCGCTCATACCCAAGGCTCAGGGGCTTGCTGTACATCTAGCCGATGGCTCCGCCCTTAGTTCCGGTCCTGTCACTCAAGAGACTGTTCCTCTGCTGGCTACTATGGGCACCTGTCACCAGGAGCACCTGCGCCTGGATGCCATCTCCTCCCCCTTGTTTCCAATTATCCTGGGGATACCCTGGTTGCAGGCCCACAATCCAAGCATTAACTGGGCCACAGGAGAAATCAAGTTTCTTTCCGATTACTGTCAACAACACTGCTTGGCCCGACCGACATGCAACTCCTCTCAACTTCTCTGTTTGGATGTCGATCCAAAATTGCTTCAGACCGTTCCGGAACCCTACAAGGACTTTGTGGATGTTTTCAGCAAAAAAGGCGCAGATATTCTTCCCCCCCACAGGCCTTATGACTGCCCTATTGAACTGTTACCAGGTACCGAAGTCCCCTTTGGGAGAATTTTTCCATTAACGGAACAGGAGTTAGGCACGCTGAAGGAGTATATTGACGAAAACCTAAAGAAAGGGTTTATCCGTCCGTCTACTTCCCCTGCCGGTGCTGGCATTTTTTTCGTCGAAAAAAAGGACCATTCCTTACGTCCATGCATTGACTATCGGGAATTGAATAAGATAACTGTCAAAAACCGTTACCCTTTACCCCTAGTACCCGAGTTGTTCCAGAGGCTGGGGTCTGCAGTCATCTTTTCGAAATTGGATCTTCGCGGAGCTTACAATTTAATCCGTATCCGAGAAGGAGACGAGTGGAAGACAGCGTTTCGTACTCGTTTTGGGCACTACGAGTACCTTGTCATGCCCTTCGGGCTGTGTAATGCACCCGCAACCTTTCAACATTTTGTCAACGACATCTTTCGCGACTACCTGGATCTATACGTAATTGCATACCTGGATGATATCCTAATCTTTTCCTCATCCTTGGAAGACCATCGTAGACATGTCCGTAGTGTGCTAGCTCGTCTCAGGGTACACGGGCTCTACGCGAAACTCGAAAAATGGGAGTTTGAACGCCAGTCCATCCAATTCCTGGGCCTGGTTATATCTGTGGAGGGCATCAAGATGGACCCCCAAAAAGTATCTGCCATCCTGGACTGGCCTGCACCTGTGGACAGGAAGGGCGTACAACGTTTCGTTGGTTTTTCCAACTTCTACCGGAAATTTATCAGGGGTTTCTCTGCGATTATTGCTCCCATCACCGAACTGACCAGGCAGGGTACCCGATTCTCTTGGACCCCTGAGGCACAGCTGGCCTTCGAAAAACTTAAGATGCTGTTCACCTCTGCCTCTATTCTAAAACATCCGGACCCAGCCTTACCCTTCGTTCTGGAAGTGGATGCCTCGGAAATCGCTGTGGGGGCAGTGTTATCCCAACGGCAGGGTGCCAAGGCCCTTCTTTTCCCGGTGGCGTTCTTTTCTCGCAAACTGTCATCATCCGAAAGGAACTATGATGTTGGGGACCGAGAACTTCTGGCCATTAAGGCGGCTCTGGAGGAGTGGCGTTACTTATTGGAAGGTGCTGCACATCCCATCCTGGTTTACACCGACCACAAAAACCTGGAATATTTGAGAACTGCCAAAAGACTTAGACCACGGCAAGCCAGATGGGCTCTTTTTTTTTCCCGGTTTCAATTTCATATCACCTATAGACCTGGTTCTAAGAATGTCAAGCCGGATGCCCTGTCACGTATGTTTTCTATCCCTGAAGAGACTCGGCCTCCTGATACTATTCTCCCTTCTGGGAACTTCTTGCTCCTCCAAGGGGACCTTATCTCCCGGATCAGACAGGCTTCTGTTGGAATGCCCCCGAGCCCCGAGGTCAGCTGTAGTGAGGGGTTGTTCTGGCATAAAGGCAAGATTGTGGTCCCTGAAGCCTTTAAGGTAAACGTGTTGGAACTCTGCCACGATCATAAGATGGCCGGACACTTTGGTACCCGGAAGACTGCCGAACTGATTCAGCGCACCTTTTGGTGGCCTCAACTTCTTAAGGACTGCAAGGACTATGTGGACTCGTGCAGCACTTGCTCCCGAAATAAAAACAGCCGGACGCGGGCTTGGGGCCTACTGAAACCTTTACCTGTCCCTGAGAGACCGTGGAAAATGATCTTGATGGACTTTATCGTGGAACTCCCCCTTTCCGAGGGGTTCTCCACTATCTTTGTTGTCGTAGATAGGCTGTCCAAGATGGCCCATTTCCTCCCGATGAGGGGCACTCCCTCGGCTATGGAGACGGCCAAGATCTTTGTCAAAGAAGTTGTAAGGCTGCATGGGATCCCGGCAAGTATTGTTTCCGACCGAGGCGCCCAATTCACCTCGAGGTTTGTCGAGCGCTCTGCGGGTCTCTTGAAATTGAACTGGCCTTTTCCTCCGCTTATCACCCCCAGACAAACGGACAAACGGAGAGAACCAATCAGTCCCTGGAGCAGTACATCCGCTGTTTTTCTTCCTTCTCGCAGGATGACTGGGTCTCGCTACTACCCATGGCGGAGTTTGCCTATAACAACTCCTTGCACTCCGCCATCAACCAGACACCGTTCTTTGCCAATTACGGCTTCCACCCAGCCTTCTTGCCCAGCTCAGTCCCAGAATGCCTTGTTCCGGCAGTTTCCGAGACATTGGACTTCTTTTCTAAAAACAACCAACTCCTAAAGGAAACCATGGCCCGGTCCCAGGAATGCTATAAACGGGCGTTTGACAAAAGGAGACGGGGAGAACTCGTTCTGGCTCCCGGCAGCCAAGTATGGTTATCTACAGTCAACCTTAAGATGGCCTGTCCTTCCAAGAAGTTAGGCCCTAAATTCATGGGCCCCTTTTCTGTAAAAAGGAAGATAAACGAAGTGGCATATGAACTTAACCTGCCTGACTCTTTTAGAGTGCACCCGGTCTTTCACGTGACCTTACTGAAGCCCGTTACCCCAAATCCCTTTGCTGACCGCACCACCGACCCACCCGAACCTGTTATAGTGAACAATGAAGAGGAGTTTGAGGTTGAAGCAATCCTTGATTGCAGGAAGAGGGGTAATGTAACCCAGTACCTCATCAAGTGGAAGGGTTATGGACCTGAGGACAACTCCTGGGAACCCGAGGACAATCTACATGCTCAGGAACTTTTGCGGGCCTTCAAGAACCGTCAGGTTTCCAGATCGACTCACCTGGGCAGCCGGAGTCTGCCCTTAGGGAGGGGGCACTGTCAGGGTCGTTACCTGGTTGGTCGCGGTGCTGCCCGTGTCGGTGCGCGCCGATGTCCTGCGGTGCGTGCTGGGGCGCGTGTTCCTGTGCGTGCGGTGTTGCGCGCTCCTGTGGGCGCTGGTGCGCGTCGGTGTGTGCCCTCACGTGCCCCTGCTGGCGCTGGTGCGCGTCAGCGCGCTGTGGTGGGCACTTCGGGTACCGCTGGTGTGTCTGCCGGCGTTCGGGGGCGCGGCCTATTTAGGTCTGCCACTGACATCTCCCAGGTGCTGCCTGATCAACAGCTTCTCGGTTCCTGTCCCGTTGTTCGTATCCTGTGTTCCTGTTGCTTATCTCCTGACGACCCGGCTTTCCCTTGACACCGCTGACCTCTGCCTGCATCTGACCTCGGCCTGTTTGACCTCTCTTTTGCCTGCTCCTTCTGTGCCTCTGCTGCCCGCCTGTTGCCGTACCCTGCCTGCACCCGGACTTGCCTGCTCTGCTCCTGTTCTGTACCCAGTTTGCCTGTGTCCTATCTACACACCTGCTGCCGGAAGCTTCCTGCAAGTTCCTGCTCCTGGAGCCATATCACAGGCTCTCTTACCACTCCGCACTCTCAGCCACCTGTCTGCTCTATCAGGGGTTGTAAGTCGGACACGTACGGGAGACCACCCTCTGCCCAAGCGGACTCATCGGTTCGGTAAGTGCCAGCCTGACATCCACCTGCATGCACAGAGCCTGTCACCATCACGTCCCACATGGCAGATGCAGTATTACTGTGGGGTGGCAGGTGAGGAGCAGAATGATGCAGCCAGAGAGCAGTGTGTCCCACGATTGAGCTGCCATTCCTGCCCTATGCTGGAGAAACAAGCAGAGGGAATAGCCAGCCCTGCTGAGGAGCAGCCTGAACCTGAGAAAATGGAGCTCCATCTAAGGACTGTCACCCACCCTCTCCTTAGATCGTGAAAGTTTGTTCTTGAAAATATCCCTGGTTTGCAAAGCTAACCAGCTCTCATTCTGTTCTCTGCTTGTTAGCTATAGTAATTATAATGTGGATTTAAAAAAATTACATGTTCATTCCGCCCAAAGCAGACATTTTAGATTTTTGCTATTCCATGTTGAATAGTTCAGAACATAATTTCATGGACTTCAGCGGGTATTGTCTACCTGCTATGGCCATTACAAGGGAGGTTCATTTATGGCACTGTGTGGGTACTGGGGATGTATGAGGTGACTGCGGGCACTGGGAGTGTCTCTCTCACTACCTCAGTCTCTCCCCCACCTCTTTCTCCCCCCTCTCTATCTCACCCCTATCTCTCTCAACCCTCTCTTTCCGCCTCTCTCTCGCTCTCACCCACCCTCTCTCTCACCCTCTCTCCCCCACCTCTTTCCCCCTTCCCTCTCTCCCCCTCCCTCTCTGGCAGTTTCTCACCCCCTCTCTCCCACCTCTTTCCCCTCTCTATCTCTCTCTTTCACCCCTCTCTCATCCACTCCCTCGCTCTCACCTCTCACTCTCTCTCACCCCTCTCTATCTCTCCCATACGCCTTTCTCTCTTTCTCCCACCTCTCTCTCTCAACCCCCCTCTTTTTCATTCCCTCCCTCCCTCTCCCCTCACCTCTTTCTTCCTCTCTTCCCTTCTTCCATTTTTCTCTCCTTCCTATTCTTATTTCTTCTCCTAGCGGGTGGGGGGAGCACTGTGGTAGGCAAGTGAGGTGTTTGAGAGGAGCATTGTAGCAGTCTAGCACAGGGGGGGGGGATTGCACTGTAGCAGGCTAGTGGGGAGAGGGTTACTACCCCACAGTCCATCAGAGACCCCACATATCAACCAAAGAACCCACATAGGAAGGAAGGGGGTTAAACAAATTTAGATGGGGGTACCCAATTTAAATCTTGCCTAGGGCAGCACAAAACCGAAATACACCACTGGGCTTAACAGAAGTAAAACCTAGAAAGAACAAAACAAAGAAAAGCGAGGTAGGAATCTTTTGAATATGAGTAGCATCTAGGTAAGTGCAATGGCAAAATTATGGTATCTTGCAGAACAAAAAGCTACTAATAATCCAAACTATACCTATGATCAAGTTTTTCATGTATGCAATAGTAAAACAACTCTGATGACAATGCACACTCCAGAGCAATGCCCCTGTGCTGGTTACATCACCTCCTGCTTATACTGTCAAGTTTCGATTGGAGACTGACAATCTTTCTCAAGGAACCTCAAGGAAAGATTGAGAAAGGTTGGCGGTTTCCAAAAACTAAGTTTTTGGGGTTGTTGTCCTTAACCTTGTTTTTTCTGGTACAGGTTTTTCCATTACATGGGCTGCAGCGAAACAATAATGGTGAGTCGGTGAGCCCTGGTCTCAATGACGAGGGAATTATTCCTTTTATTAATACTATATTGGTTATATTTAATTCTGTCATATTAATTATTTTTTTTTGCGTAATAGATCCTCTTTGGATCTGTTTGATATTGGAGAGATATTCCAGTTGTCATAAGTTGCAGTGTGTGTTGGCGGATCATGTTTTCCTAATAGCTTTTGTGCTGAGTAATGAAATAGAGGCGGAAATTAGAGCGGATGGGGATAAAATTAAAAAATTGTTTAAGCAGCACAAGAAGCTAACTATTAATTGTCTTAATTGCAAATGGGACATTTTGTTTCTGGAGTCCTGTATAAGTAATGGTGTGGTCCCGTGGAGTCTACGGAAAAAAGTACTCCCCGCGGAGCACCTCCATCCTGGAAGGTATTTATCCAAGTGGAAGAAACCGTGCATCAATCATGGCCTGGAGGTCATGCCTCTGATTGTGAAAGAGGAGAATATATAGTTGATGGACATCCAGGCCCGGATTAAGGAAAGCACCAAGGAATTAGAACCATATAAGAATAGACCTGAGTTTGAAAAGTATAATGACCTCCTGAAAAAGGAGGTTGAGTGAACACAAGGAAATGTATGCATAACTAAGCAAACAAAATTTAAACGTGATGTTGAAGACTGGGACAAGGATGAAATCTTTTACTTAACAACTTCTTGGGGTAGAGTAGATCAAGGGGAAGGTGGTATCACTCACAGACATCATCAAAGAAAGGTCAAACATTCTCAGAGAGTGAGGAAGAGACTGAAGTAAAGTCGGTGAGTCTTTTAGTATATACAACTAGGGATGGGCCGAGCAGACCCCTGTTCGGGTCGCACCAGAATTTCCAAACACTGTGAAAGTTCGGATCCAAATAACGAACCCCATTAAAGTCAATGGGACCCGGACGTCAAAAATCTAAATTGCCCATTTTGAAGGCTTATATGCAAGTAATTGGGCATACAATGGTTATAGGGGTCCCGGGATATGTATCAATAAAAAAAAGTTTGGAAAAAACATAATTGTGAAATGAGCAGTGATTTTTTGATTCTTAAAGTGAAAGCATAAAAATAAAAAAATCCTTCCAATATAGTCCCTGGGGGGTCCCCTTAGTCTATCTGTAAAGTGGCAGATCTGTACCATGTCTATAATCTGCTGCAGCAATAATTGCATTTATAAAACAACAAAAAAAAAGACATTTTCCCTGCAAACTGCCTTTATTTTGCTCAGCAACAGCTGGGGAGCCAGTGTTGATGATGAGGCCACAATGTAGTGCACTGGGAACAAGATTAGAGATTTTTTTGGATACATTCTGGTGTCACATTGACTTTGCATAAAAGTAATGGGTATGTAAAAATTGGTCTTTGGGTGTTGGTGGCACCTTCCCACTGTAACCCTGTAAAGGTAATCTTGATGAAAGCAAGAATTGGGCTCGCTGTAAAAAATTGCAATGATATTGCTCCTGTCCAACAGGTGCAGAAAAATTGGTCTTTGGGTGTTAATTGTGCCCATGAAACCTATACCAAACACATTCTTCCAGATGAAATGATTAAACACCCTCAAAGCTAGGCAGCCTCAAAGTCCTGCAGAGATTCCACATCCCAAAAAGACTTAATCAGTGACATCCGCATCAGGGGCTTCATAGCTGATAATCCAGGACTGATTCATTTTTATAAAAGTCAAACGGTCCATGGAGTCTGTGAACAGACATGTTCTATGATCAGTAACGAAACCTCCTGCAGCACTGAATGCCCAACGATGTCAGAATATTCCCTTCCATATGATGGTAGAGAGATGGAATGGCCTTTACGTGAAAAGTAGTAGCGACTAGGAACCTGCCATTGTGGTACAGCACATTGTGTGAATTTACAGAAGGGGGCAGAATCCATCAGGCTGAAAGGCAGAAATTGGAGAGCCAACAGCTTTGACAAGCTTGCATTTAGATGCTGGGCATATGGGTGGCACGGACTGCATTTTTTTTCCTGCTGTAGCAGATGGCTACAGTCTACAGATGGTGGTGTGCTGCTGGCAGATGTGCTGCAAGGACCTGGGACATCCTGTGCTATACCATCATCCCTGTCAGTGGAGGCTGCTGAGAGGTAATTACTTGGTATAGCAGAAGCAGACTGAAGTGGGTAAGGAGGAGGTGAAGGAGGAAGGACAGATTTGTGCCCCTTTTGTGTGGCTTTTAGGTGCTCTTGCCAAAGGGCTGAGTGGTTGGACGTTCAATGCCTTGCTAGGCATGTGGTGCCCAAATGGTTGGTGTTTTTGCCATGTTTGATGTGCCTGAGACACAGTTTTCAGATAGCAACAGTGTGATCTGCTGAAAAAGGCCCAGGCAGCTGAGCTTTGGGGAGTGGGCTGGAAGATAACAGCTGTAGAATGTGATGGAATAGGGTGGATGCTCTCTACTCTCTTGATGTTGGCCTCATTGGGGTTGTGCCACCTCACCTTCAGTTTCCTCTTCTGCTCTATCTGGCACCCAAATCGGATCAGTGACCTCATCATCATCATCTCCATCTCCTCTATCTTCATCATTACCACTGGAGACAACATGGCAATACGTTGTGACATGGGGAACATGAATGCCAATTTGTCTACCAGTGTTCCTCCCTCTCTCTAGGCTCATGTTCCTGTCATCCTCTACCTCAGAACCAACATCTGAATCCAGTAATGGCTGCGCATCATTAAGGTGCAAGTGGCTGATGCTTTGGTCATGTAACCCAGCTGACTCCTCA
Source organism: Lithobates pipiens (assembly GCF_037356315.1). Classification (NCBI taxonomy): domain Eukaryota; kingdom Metazoa; phylum Chordata; class Amphibia; order Anura; family Ranidae; genus Lithobates; species Lithobates pipiens. The sequence goes on along the minus strand of NW_027507686.1, from coordinate 186,508,561 downwards.
ATGGCTGATGTTGGGGCTATGGCAGGAATAGATGTGGACAAGGAGGCAGGTTTATCCACTCTGGCAACTGCAGGGGACTGCACACTTGTCTCTGCTTGTGTGACAGAGGATGAGGAGGATTTAGTAAGCCAGTCCACCACCTCCTCTGCATGCTGTGGCTGGATAGCACGGGCAGACTCCCTAAACAGAGGAAATGATGCCCTGCCTGAGGAGTGACCACCACATCCACCTTTGCCTGTGGACACATTTGTTGCTGGCCCCCTTACAGTGCCAAGGGAACGTCTGCCTCTCCTTGTTGTCCTCCCAGACATTATTGGGATGGAGGGGGTGGTGCTTATAAGCAAATGTAAAGAAGAAGTTGAAATCTGTATACGTAGATTCACTTTAATCAATGTAAAGAGGTGTTTGGTGCACTTTAATTTTAGTACGCAAGCTACACAAACACACTCCATGGATACACTATAATATACTGCAATATAATGCATCAAACGTACAGTGATGCAAGGAACTGTATGACGTTAAACTGGCAGTAACGCACAAAACTTTATGGCATTAAACTGGCAGTAACGCACACAGGACAATATGGCGTTAAACTGGCAGTAACGCCCGCAGAACTATATGGTGTTAAACTGGCAGCAATGCACGTAAAACTATATGGCGTTAAACTGGCAGTGACGCACGCAAAAAAAATATGGTGGTAAACTGACAGTAACGCACACAAAACGATATGGCGTTAAACTGGCATTAACGCACACAGAAGTAAATGCTGTTAAATTTGCAGTAATGCAATAAAATAGACGTGCTCAACTACAGTGACGCTATCTGAACTGTCCCTACTCTAGCTATACACTAATGTCAAGATTACTGACACAGTCTCACTACACTACAGTGAAACTATCTGAGCGGTCCCTACTCTAGCTGTACACTATGCAATGCTGAATGATGGTGCTCCTCACTACATTCACAGTATCCCTAGACTGACACTAATCTAATATTCTACACTGACAATTGAAGCAAAATAGCACAGTATAGCACACTGATAGCACTGAACAGAGCCCTGTTCTATCTCTTTCAGCACCACAAAGCATTGTGGTCAGTACGGGGGGGGGGGGGGGGCAACAAGCGGTCAAACTACCCATTTGTTCAGCTGTTTCCTCGAACATCCGAACAGCTAAAGTTCAGCCCGAACTTATGCTCAGGGCGAACCATTCACCCATCCCTAGAGGCAACCACCAAGGTAGGAGATACGGCCTAAAAGAGCAGGGGGGGCCGAGGGAGATACAGTGGGGAAGAACAAAGAGCCAGAATGAATAATGAACCCTGAGTTGGCCAAAAGAAGCAAGATTTATATGCAAGTTATGGGAATTATTAATCTCTCTAATTTTGAGTTAAAAGACAGACACGTTAAGTTTCTCCAGAAGAGTCTGTTGTTCTCCCCCACAAATATGATGGACAAATTAGAAACCTTACTTTACTAGATACTGCACTCCAATAAAAATACGAAATCTGAGCCATCCAGAGCTACTATCTCCCTAGATGAATGGGACACAACGGCACTGGAGGAATGTTTCTCTTGCAGGAAAATTGGGGTGATTCCACAGATAAGGAGGAGGAACTCCAAGCCTGGAAAGGGAGGGAAAACTTGCTTAGCAGATCAAATAACATACCCCTGTCAATAAAATTGGAATAGGATGAAAAGCTATAACCTTACCCTGGAAAAAAGAAGGGCACATAGAGAGAGCTTGGTGATTACGAAGAGCGACAAGGGTAAAAAAGTAATCTTGCCAATGGAAAAGATGTATGTAAATGAAGTTAAAAGGCAGTTAGGGGGTGCCACTACATACAGAAATCTGGCTGGAAATCCATTCCCTGCCTGAGTCAACTCACTGGATCACAAAAGTTCTCTGGCATTTGAAGCAAATTGGATTGCCAAGAGAGAACTGGATTTTTTGAGGGTGGGGGAATATAATAGCTCCACCTTCCACATTATCCCGAAGATCCACAAGAATTGACATAAACCACCACCAGGCAGGCCCATTATCTCCACCATTAAGGCCCCCTTGGAATGAATCTGTAAATATATAGATGCTCTAAATAAAGGAGATGGTGGTGAACTTGCTCTCCTATGACCAGGATACACGAGATGTATTTTTGAAGATTCAGCAGGTGGTGGTCCTGGAAGGAGTGTTGTTATGGGTATTGATGTGGCGCTCGTATACACATATATATGGGCTCCAGCCTATGCTTGCATGCCCCTGGGCTGGTGGGAGGAGGAAATGGTTTTTCGGTCCTTGATGTACCTCAGCCACATAGCCCGCTGGCTGAGGTTTATCTATGTTGCCCTGGTACTCTGGCCGGGCTCCGATGTGGATCATTCATACGTACTCCAAATCTGGCAATTTATTCCACTGTAGTAATAACTAAAGTTAGTAGTAACACATTTACATGCTGGGGTGTCCATGCTCTCAAAATTAAATTGGCAAAACCTAACGCTAGTTAAGGTGTCCCCACTGGTGAACACATTGGCAGTATTAAATATGGGGAAAACAGCAGTCCATTAGCACAACATTTTGTGGTTATGCATGGGGAAGGCCCGATAGGTGAAAGGATGAGGACACTTTTGCCCTTAATTTATCTGCTTCAAGGGGGGACTTTAAAACAGTCCTCCTCTACAAGGAAAAAATGTGGATATACAAATTGAGCACTATGGTACCAAGAGAACTAAACCTAGAATTAAACCTGCAGGTTTTCCTAGACCCCTAAATTTGTTTGGTAATGTGTTTGTAGATCTAGAAGAGATACTGATCTGCTGTGTATGAATGTTTGTTAAATGGTTGGGTCTACTTAAAAAATGTCCTGAGTTATTTTATTGTCTGAGGATATTTGCTAGATCGACACACACAACAATAATTATGTAATTTGCTAGAAAGGGAGGCCTCTACTGCCAACATAGAGTATGGATTAGTAGTGAAACTTTAAAAGCCTGGTAAACAAGCCCCATATTGTTGTTAAGAAAAACACGGCAGGGGGAGCGAACTAGACGCGTAGACAGCGTGACATCATCATGCCTTAGACCTTACATACAACCATGTTATCATGGCTCCAATAAGGTACAGCAGTGCAGCAACAAAAGGACTCCAGTGAGCCAGCCTGTGTGTATGCACGTGAGGGGTGATCAGGAGCCAGTCCAGCAGTATGGCAGGGAATCTGACCTATAAAAATGTAGCAGTGAGAGCGGCTCCCCACGGGAGTATGTGGACTTGCATGTAGTCAGGGGTCAAGTCCTGGGGAAAAAAGTGTGGGAACTCCCACCCAAGATCCACTCCCCCACCAAAAAAAAAAAAAAAAAAAAGATACGCTCATACAAGAGATGACCAGACTGCGAATGTGACTACAGGAGATGACCAGACTGCGAATGCGACTACAGGAGATGACCAGACCGGGAATGAGACTACAGGAGATGATCAGACTGCGAATGCGACTACAGGAGATGACCAGACCGTGAATGCGACTACAGGAGATGATCAGACTGCGAATGCGACTACAGGAGATGACCAGACCGTGAATGCGACTACAGGAGATGATCAGACCGGGAATGAGACTACAGGAGATGATCAGACTGCGAATGCGACTACAGGAGATGACCAGACTGTGAATGCGACATAGTACAGGAGATGACCAGACCGGGAATGAGACTACAGGAGATGATCAGACTGCGAATGCGACTACAGGAGATGACCAGACTGCAAATGCGACTACAGGAGATGATCAGACTGCGAATGCGACTACAGGAGATGATCAGACTGCGAATGCGACTACAGGAGATGATCAGACTGCGAATGCGACTACAGGAGATGATCAGACTGTGAATGCGACTACAGGAGATGATCAGACTGCGAATGCGACTACAGGAGATGACCAGACTGCGAATGCGACTACAGGAGATGACCAGACTGTGAATGCGACATACTACAGGAGATGATCAGACTGCGAATACGACATACTACAGGAGATGATCAGACTGCGAATGCGACTACAGGAGATGATCAGACTGCGAATGCGACTACAGGAGATGACCAGACTGCGAATGCGACTACAGGAGATGATCAGACTGCGAATGCGACTACAGGAGATGATCAGACTGCGAATGCGACTACAGGAGATGATCAGACTGCGAATGCGACTACAGGAGATGATCAGACTGCGAATGCGACTACAGGAGATGACCAGACTGCGAATGCGACTACAGGAGATGACCAGACTGTGAATGCGACATACTACAGGAGATGATCAGACTGCGAATGCGACATACTACAGGAGATGATCAGACTGCGAATGCGACTACAGGAGATGATCAGACTGCGAATGCGACTACAGGAGATGACCAGACTGCAAATGCGACTACAGGAGATGATCAGACTGCGAATGCGACTACAGGAGATGATCAGACTGCGAATGCGACTACAGGAGATGATCAGACTGCGAATGCGACTACAGGAGATGACCAGACTGCGAATGCGACTACAGGAGATGACCAGACTGCGAATGCGACTACAGGAGATGACCAGACTGTGAATGCGACATACTACAGGAGATGATCAGACTGCGAATGCGACATACTACAGGAGATGATCAGACTGCGAATGCGACTACAGGAGATGATCAGACTGTGAATGCGACTACAGGAGATGACCAGACTGCGAATGCGACTACAGGAGATGACCAGACTGCAAATGCGACTACAGGAGATGACCAGACTGCGAATGTGACTACAGGAGATGACCAGACTGTGAATGCGACATACTACAGGAGATGACCAGACTGCGAATGCGACTACAGGAGATGATCAGACTGTGAATGCGACTACAGGAGATGATCAGACTGCGAATGCGACATACTACAGGAGATGACCAGACTGTGAATGCGACTACAGGAGATGATCAGACTGCGAATGCGACATACTACAGGAGATGACCAGACTGCGAATGTGACTACAGGAGATGACCAGACTGTGAATGCGACATACTACAGGAGATGATCAGACTGCGAATGCGACATACTACAGGAGATGATCAGACTGCGAATGCGACTACAGGAGATGATCAGACTGCGAATGCGACATACTACAGGAGATGACCAGACTGCGAATGCGACATAGTACGGAAGATGACCAAGTAGCTAGTTTTAAAATTTAAACCTGTCCTCAGCCCCTTTATGGCACCTCCTTTACATTCCTGTCCTCACCCCCTTTGTAGAACCCCCCTTCACATTCCTGCCCTGCCTCCCTTTTATATCACCTCTCCTCATTCCTTTCAGTTTCTGATACTTTCCCCCTCCCTCCTTCATAACAGCGCCCTCTTCCCTGTCTTACCTTACACAGGACACAGCAAATGACATCGGAAGTGCAGCAAAGGGATGGACAGAGGGCGGGACCTGCCCCAGTTAACTGATTGGTTGATAGAATGCAGAGCAGTTCTATTAACCAATCAGTTAACTGAGCCAGCCCCTGCCCTCCGTGCATCACTGTGCTGCTCTTCCGATGTCAGCTCTGTGAAGACAACACAGCTAGCAGACTGTGCTAGAGCCTCGGGCGGCTCTGGTCCTGCAAAGGGAACGGCGTTCCTGCTGTGAAAAAAGTGCGGGGACGCCGTTCCCACGCGTTCCCGCAGGACTCGAGCCCTGCATGTAGTAATGCTGTTTCATGGGGTGGGCTAACATTTCATCCGAGGGCCGAGTCCATGGCTAAAATGGAGGACAGAACATTGGGTGGTGCCAGTCACTTTTGTCTTTTAATAATTTTTTTTGCAGAATAGTTAAGAAGGTGAAGGAGATGAGGGTTAGAGGTCTTGGTTACCATAGCAGATTCACAAATTTCAATGTTTCCTCCAAGTGAGTCACCAGGCCCTGGCATAAACCAGCCTTCTTTCCAGCTTTCTCCAGTAAGGGGCCTCACCTGGATCTTCTTCATGGCACAGCTTCCTCCACATAAGGAAGGACAGCTTCAGGACCACTTTGGTACATATTAGGCCCCAAGCAAGCTATTGGGCCTACCAGCAGATCTTTATCCAGCAGTATCTCCTCAGGCCTCAGCCCAGGGGAAGAGAGCAAGCTCATGACAGAGGCACACAGAAAAATAAACAGCAGCAATACAGATCAAATTGGAGCAAAGCCCTAAGCCCAGGATACTGACACTTTCTTCCTCAATTAATAAGGTTGTAACCCAAAAAATAATAATATATATCATGCTCCTTTAAAGCATGTTAAACAACATAGTGCTTGTTCTGTGCCATGTCATTTGTCCCATTCTATGTTCTAAAATACCTGGTTGATCCTGCTAGATCCTGTGTCCCCTATGTGAACTTACCATGGTAATCATGGCTGCTGATCCATCATCCCGTTGTGTTAGAGTCTCTCTTCTCTCCCCCTCCCTCCCTGCCTGTCACTTCCTAGTGTGTTAGTGTGTAAGCGATCTCCAAAACCTGCCCCTCCCCTCCCCAAGTCAGTGAGTGACAGTAAAGTCAGTGAGTACCATTACTGACAGCCCCTCTGTTATAACAAGGTATAATACACAGTGTTAATGTTTTTTAAAAAAAAAGATGCTGCTAATGACCTTATTTCAAAGTGCCTCTGTGTGGTCAAATGACCTCCCACCGCTCTCCTCCCCCAATCTAAGGACTATAGAGGGAGGGACTGAGCAGACAGCACAGCAGTCATGTGACCTCCCGGCTGACATCAGAAGGGATGACACTGTTTTTTATACCTTGTTGGCAGTAATGGTATTCATTGATTTACAACCACTTTAAGTGCAAAGGCAAGACTAGGAACTTGTCTTAAAAGTCCATCCCTGACATAAACAATAAAAGATGTTGCTGCGCTAAACATAGATATTGATTAAACAAGTGTCCATAAAGTGCTGCTCTAAATAGTGCAGATGAATTCCTTGATGAACATCCAGTAACAATGAGTATAATTGATCACCCAAGTGCCCCTCCACTGATAATGATATAAAATTCCTCCTTACCAGAGGTCTACACTCCAAATTATAATGCCTTGTACACACGGTCGGAAATTCCGACAGAAAAGGTCAGATTGGATTATATTGTCGGAAAATCCAATTGTGTGTGGGCTCTATTGGACTTTTTCCGTCGGAAATTCAGACGGAAAAAATTTGAGAGCAGGGTCTCAAATTTTCCGACAAAAAAATCCGATCCGACTTTTTCCGATCGTTTGTAGAGAATTCCGATCAGACAAAGTGCCACGCATGCTCAGATCAAATTACGAGACCAAAGCTATTGGCTAATAGTCTCAATGTAGTCCCGTCCTAACAAACGAATGTCATCATGTTCTGACTGATTGGATTTTCCGACAGCTTTGTCCGACCGTGTGTATGTAACACCATCTTAGGACAAAATTTGTCGTAAAAAATCAGACGGATTTTGTGGTCGGAATGTTTGATCGTTTGTACGGGGCATTAGAGTCTAGACAAGCGTGATATGCAAGTATAGAAGATCCAATCAGCTTCCTCTATTATATTGCAGGTTGTGGTACTGTCATGGCTGATGGTAAAGTTTACTCCATATTAGGGCCCACGAAGGAAAGATAAAACAGTCCCATAGTGTAAAACTGCTTAACAGTTTATTAAAAGAAATCAATGCTTAACACTTACAGAAATCAAGTAAAAACAAGCATTAATAGATCCAAGACATCCCAGAAGTTGATTGATCAGTATACAGGATTGGCGGGTGTGGTACCTCATGGACATGGGACTTCACCCAACCTGCTTAATTTTCAAATGAACATCCTCTGGGGCATTGGGTCCATGTCCTACACCACCCAAATATATACTGTCCAAAAATAAGCAGGATACAGCTATCCCCACTGCTCTAATCATAGGTATGGCCATGTTGGTAATATGTAGATGTCTAAGCCCCGATTTGGAACCATGTTGGCCACTGGAGGGCATTCAAGCGAAAATTCAAGTCTCACTTTGGTTGCGAGCATTCAAGCCTCGCTCTGGATGTGAGTCAAGCCTCGTTTTAGAGTCAAACCTTGCTGGTTCTAGGTGCAATTCAAGCCTCATTTTGAAATGGGAGAATTAACCAATAAATGTGGGATCTCGCACCAAAAAGGGAGGCTTATACATCTCTGGTAGGGATGAGCTTCGAGTTCGAGTCGAACTCATGTTGGACTCGAATATTACCTGTTCGCCTGTTCAGCGAACAGTGAACAATTTGGGCTGTTCGCAGCAAATTCGAAAAGCCGGAACACCCTATACAAGTCTATGGGAGAAATCTAAAGTGCTCATTTTAAAGGGTAATATGCAAGTTACTGTCCTAAAAAGTGTTTGGGGACCTGGTTCCTGCCCCAGGGGACATGGATCAATGCAAAAAAAAGTTTTAAAAACTGACGTTTTTCAGGAGCAGTGATTTTAATAATGATTAAAGTGAAACAATAAAAGTGTAATATTTCTTTAAATTTCGTAGCTGGGGGGTATCTATAGTATGCCTGTGAAGGGGCGCATGTTTCTGGTGCTTAGAACTGTCCCTGCACAAAGTGTCATTTGTGCAGGAAAAAAAGTCTTTTAAAATCACTTGCGGCTAAATTGTCGGCTCCCCGTAATACAGAGAACACTCAATGAGTGTTCTCTGTATTAGCCGACAATTCATTCATTCATTGATAAAAAATAAAAAAAAGCGTGGGGGTTCCCCTAAATTCAATTACCAGGCCCTTCAGATCTGACATGGATATTAAGGGGAACCCCGTGTCAAATTTTTTTTAAAAATTGACGTGGGGGTCCCCCTAAATATCCATACCAGACCCTTCAGGTCTGATATGGATATTAAGGGGAACCCCGCATCAAATTTTTTTACAAAATTGACGTGGGGGTCCCCCTAAAAATCCATACCAGACCCTTTATCCGAGCACGCAACCTGGCAGGCCGCAGGAAAAGAGGAGGGGACGAGAGAGCGGCCCCCTCCCTCCTGAACCGTACCAGGCCACATACCCTCAACATTGGGAGGATGCTTTGGGGGTCTGTGACCCCTCAAAGCACCTTGTCCCCATGTTGATGAGGACAAGGGCCTCATCCTCACAACCCTGGCCGGTGGTTGTGAGGGTCTGCAGGCAGGGGGCTTATCAGAATCTGGAAGCCCCCTTTAACAAGGGGACCCCCAGATCCCGGTCCCCCCCTGTTTGAAATGGTAAGGGGGTACAAAAGTACCCCTACCATTTCACAAAGAAAGTGTAAAAATGGTTAAATAAGACAAACACACTTTTGAAAAATTCCTTTATTAAAAATAAAAAAAATTAAAACAAATTCCAGCGGTGCTAATCCACTCTTGCTATCCAGCAACGAATCTCCGGGGTCCAGCGATGGATGATCATATCCAGCGACGGGGGATCTCTCAGTCCAGCGCTGTCCATACATCCGTCTTCTGTCTCCACTCCGGAGACACTGCAGGGATCCCAGCGCTGACGTTTCTTATATTAGGAGGGCGGGGCCACCCGTCACCTGACCCCGCCCCTCTGATGCTGGAGAGGGAAGCCAGGGGTTCCCCAGTGACGTGTGAGTGACCCCGCCCCCTCTGATGTAACGCAGGTTTCCGTTACATCAGAGGGGGCGGGGTCACCCATACGTCACTGGGGAACCCCTGGCTCCCTTCACCAGCGTCAGAGGGGGCGGGGTCAGGTGACGGGTGGCCCCGCCCTCCTAATATAAGAAACGTCAGCGCTGGGATCCCTGCAGTGTCTCCGGAGTGGAGACAGAAGACGGATGTATGGACAGCGCTGGACTGAGAGATCCCCCGTCGCTGGATATGATCATCCATCGCTGGACCCCGGAGATTCGTCGCTGGATAGCAAGAGTGGATTAGCACCGCTGGAATCTTTTTTTTATTTTTTTCATTTTTAATAAAGGAATTTTTCAAAAGTGTGTTTGTCTTATTTAACCATTTTGACACTTTCTTTGTGAAATGGTAGGGGTACTTTTGTACCCCCTTACCATTTCAAACGGGGGGGCGGGATCTGGGGGTCCCCTTGTTAAAGGGGGCTTCCAGATTCTGATAAGCCCCCCGTCCGCAGACCCTCACAACCACCGGCCAGGGTTGTGAGGATGCGGCCCTTGTCCTCATCAACATGGGGACAAGGTGCTTTGAGGGGTCACAGACCCCCAAAGCATCCTCCCAATGTTGAGGGTATGGGGCCTGGTATGGTTCAGGAGGGAGGGGGGGCCGCGCTCTCGTCCCCCCTCTTTTCCTGCGGCCTGCCAGGTTGCGTGCTCGGATAAAGGGTCTGGTATGGATTTTTAGGGGGACCCCCACGTCAATTTTTTTTTTCATTTGAAGCGGGGTTCCCCTTAATATCCATATCAGACCTGAAGGGTCTGGTATGGATATTTAGGGGGACCCCCACATCAATTTTTTTTTTAATTTGACACGGGGTTCCCCTTATTATCCATGTCAGACCTGAAGGGCCTGGTAATTGAATTTAGGGGAACCCCCACGCTTTTTTTTTTTTTTTTTTATCAATGAATGAATGAATTGTCGGCTAATACAGAGAACACTCATTGAGTGTTCTCTGTATTACGGGGAGCCGACAATTTAGCCGCAAGTGATTTTAAAAGACTTTTTTTCCTGCACAAATGACACTTTGTGCAGGGACAGTTCTAAGCACCAGAAACATGCGCCCCTTCACAGGCATACTATAGATACCCCCCAGCTACGAAATTTAAAGGAATATTACACTTTTATTGTTTCACTTTAATCATTATTAAAATCACTGCTCCTGAAAAAACGGCCGTTTTTAAAACTTTTTTTTTGCATTGATCCATGTCCCCTGGGGCAGGACCCAGGTCCCCAAACACTTTTTAGGACAGTAACTTGCATATTACCCTTTAAAATGAGCACTTTAGATTGTGAACGTTCGAGTACCATAGACTTTAATAGGGTTCTAAAGTTCACACAAAGTTTAGGTCTGTTCGCAGGTTCTGGTGCGAACCGAATAGGGGGGTGTTCGGCTCATCCCTAATCTCTGGTTAAAACATATTCAAATTCGCAACAGCATTGTAAACAACAACATTCTACCATGTTAAGGCAAAAGAATGTCAACCCAAATATATGAAGTGACAGACTGGTGGAATTTAGTATGCCAATAGTTATAAATTAAAATTTTAAAAATGTAAAAATTGAAAAGTTGTATGGAATTTATTAAAGAAAAAAAAAAGCAATATGGCTGTCCCCTGACTACAGTGGAATGCCTTACATGAAGCAATTCTTAAAACAATATATAAAATGTATAGAAAAAGATGCATACAAAGAACCTGTAAATTGCCTAAGCTTTAGTGCATACAAAAATGTCCCTCTAGACTTGTGGTAAGTGGTGACAGAAGACTGGGTCAAGCGTTATTAACAAAAAGATGCTTCACCACCACAGTGACAGTGAGAAATCACAACCCCACTGAAGCTTAAAGCAGAGTTCCAGTCATATATAATATATTTTTAAAAGGCAGCAGCTACAAAAAGTGTAGCTGCTGACATTTAAACAGCCACTTACCTGTCCCACGATCCAGTGGTGCACTCACCCACGCTGTGTTCTTCCTGTGTCCTTCCTCAGCGGTGCCGGCATCTCTACTATGAGCTTGTGGTTTCACAGCCGGGTGCCCACTGTTGATGCGAAAGTGGAGCTGCACTCCTTGACTGGTCCCAAAGTCTTCTAGGACCGGTGTCCCAGGAGACTTTGTGAGGGATAATTTCGGCTTCTGACCCGCCAAGGGGACCAGAACGGAAATTGGAGCAGGTACCTGTCAATATCGGGCACCTGCTCCCCCCTCCTCCCCAAAAGCTCCATTTCATAAACAGGTGCTGGGGAGGAGGCCTTAAAGCAGAAGTTCCACTTTTGGGTGAAACTCCACTTTAAGGAAAAATCAGATGAAGAACTACACAGTTAGTCTGGACTAAAAAATTGATTAGTTCTACCAAAAGCCAGAACAGAATGAAGCCTTTGTACTCACGGTCGGACATTCCGACAACAAAATCCAGTGGATTTTGTCTGACGGATTTTGTCCAAAACTGGTGTTACATGCACACGGTCGGACAAAGTTGACGGAAAATGCAATCTTTCTGAACGTGATGACGTAATTTAGTTAGGACGGGACTAGTAGCCAATAGCTTTGGTCTAGGAATTTGATCTGAGCATGCGTGGCACTTTGTCTGATCGGAATTCTCTACACATCATCGGACAAAGTCCAATCGGATCATGTTGTCGGAAAGTTTTATAGCCCAGCTCTAAAACTTTGTCGGTCGGATATTCCGACGGAAACAGTCCGATGGAGCCCACACACGGTCCGATTGGACATTTTCCATTGGAATGTCCGACCGTGTGTACAAGGGCTTAGAGCTTTTATAATGTAAAGGAGTTTTACTACTACTGTTTATTTATATAATCTAAAAAGTTTCTAAAATTTGATGGGGTTCCAGAATATTTGTATATGCATATTTTGGCTTTTTGGCATATATTAAAATATATAATTTATATTTGTTTCTGTGTTCCCAGATCTCAAGTAAATAGTAACTAATAAATAGTTTCAACTGGGTACACAGTTAATAATATTTTTTTGGACATATGGTGCCAAAAGAAACTATTCTTTCTTTAATTGCTGGAGGGTGTTTTTGAAGTTATGGCAATAAATAAGGTCTTATTTTGTCTGGTGGCAGACATAATTGTAATTGCCTGCTCTGTTATTTAGTCACAACATGGTCAATTTTGTCTTTTTGTTCCTGCCTGGTCTGTTTTATGTTTGTGCACTCCTACTGTTTTACTGCTCTGCTTTTAATTTGATTCTTTGTTTTATATTACATTTCCTATAAAAATCCAGAGACGTCTCTGGAACAAGTGAAGTGAGTATTCTGGAAAACTGGCCATACATTAGTTATTCAGTCTTTCCATCAGGAATGGAGAGTTCAACTTTATTTGATACAAACATCCACTGGACAGTGGACAATAAGCAATTTCTCCATAGTTGGTCATGTTTTAATAAGTAAAGAAAAAAATAAAATCCCCCAAAGGATTTCCATTCCATCTGTCAACACTCTCTAGTTATCCATAATTTGTTTAAAGTGGTTGTAAAGGCAGAAGTTTTTTTTTTATCTTAATGCATTCTATGCATTAGGATAAAAAGCCTTCTGTGTGCAGCAGGCACCCTCAGCCCCCCTAATCCTTACCTGAGCCCCATTTCGATCCAGTGATGTTGCACGAGGGACTTGGCTGTTCAGGACTCTCCCTCCTCATTGGCTAAGACAGCTGCTGTCAATCAGAGTCAGTGAGCCAATGAGGAGAGAGGGGGTGGGGCCGGGCTGCGGCTCTGTGTCTGAATGGACACAGGGAGCTGTGGCTCAGCTCAGGTGCCCCCAGAGCAAGCTGCTTGCTCTGGGGGCATTCAACAGGAGGGAGGGGCCAGGAGCATCGACAAGGGTCCCGAGAAGCAGAGGCTCTGGGCTGCTCTATGCAAAACCACTGCTCAGAGCAGGTAAGTATAACATAAATATTCAGGCTTCCTGTCCTGTCCTTCTCTCCAACTATACTTCCAGAAGTCTCTAGAAGACAGGGAGAGTAGCAGAACAGCAGCCTGTGAGACACTAAACAGCCCTATGTAATAAACTCCTGGTCCATTGCTTAGTCCAATTTACCTATAAGCCTACTCCGAACTAGGAGGGTGCTACATTCACTCCCTCCCACAAAGAAGGCCCTGTCCTAATGGACTGAGGCAGAAAAATTCTCCTGATCCCAGGAGCTTTGGTATCCTCTGTACAGCATGATCAGTTGCTCACTCTGTCCCAGAATGGTTAGGCTTCCTCCCAACAACTCCCCCCTGGTTCTGAATACAGCTCTCTTCAGTTTGCCCCCCAGCTAAGCCTAGCTGGGACTTCAGTGTCTTCAACGGCTCCTCTGGCTTTCTCTCTAGCTGGCAGATCTCAGAATAATTATGGGCTCTCTCTCCACGTTCTGTTCACACCTCTCCAGGGATTGGTCAGAGTTACATAAATATCGAGGCTGCTTGCCCTGCTCGCCCTCCCACTATACTTCCAGAACTCTCTAGAAGTCATGGGGGGGGGGGGGTGGCAGAACAGCAGCCTGTGAGACACTGAACAGCCCTAAGTAATGAACCCCATCTCCACTGCTACAGAGGTGCCAACTAAATTTACCTAGCAGCCTACTCTGAACTAGTAGGGTGCTACACACCCAACATTGGGGTTAAAAGGATGACTCTGTCATTAATAGAAAACTTGAAATTAAAACAGTATTAAACCCAAAAACGAAAACGTAATGTTTGGCAGCTTGTGAAGCCATTTGGCACTTGCTGGAAAGCTTGGTCTGTTAAAGGACATGGGAAAATAACACATTTACTGGATGGATCAACAGTTGAAAATAAAGAAAAAAAGCCTAAAAGGGGAATAAATGCATACACCACTATTATGGATTGATATTCTGCAATATATTACATTTTGTGTATGGTTACACTTTAAAGATCTTAGCTTTTAAATGTTTAGGTCAGTGATTCTCAACCAGGGTTCCGTGGAATCCTAGGATTCTTCCAGAAGTTGCTCGGGGTTCCTTCAGCATTGGGAAATTTCTGCCTCTCAGATAAGTTCCTACTCACACCATTGATCTTTTTAGCTATCTGTAAGGAGGTAATGCTTCCCAATGACCACAAATGTAATGACCATTCTTCCCACTGACCATCACACTAATGTATCATGAGTTGTAGATTTCTAATTTTTAGCAGGGGTTCCCCGAGACCAAAGAACTATTTCAAGGGTTCCTCTGTGTTGAAAAGGTTGAGAAGGCTGGTTTAGGTCATTAACATAAAAATTTACGTAATTTTCATGCTATGTTAAAGTCTTGAGAAATCTCCCCACAGGTAAATATGAGTTATCATAGGTATGAAGAATATTCAAGAAGTCTAAAATAACATAAAACTTATTTTTTTGTTGATGTTGTCAATTGTTCATGTGTATACATGCATGTGTTTTGTCCATAAAATCTTGATGTCTGTATATAGAATTGATGATCATAGTACATAAGTGTTTATTTCCCATGATCACCAGTTCCATCTCGTGACCATAATATGTTATTTTTCTGATTCACACGAGAACATTTGTCATGGAGGGAAAACAGGCTGTTGCGAGCATTCACATAGAACAAATGAACATGCAGTTTTGCAGGATAAAAAACCCTGGAATTTTTTTTATAAATACACCACTTACAACAGACCTGTCAAAAAACTGGACAATTCAAACTGGGCATATTATAAAAAATTGCAAAGGTAACCTTTGGTGCAAACAAAATTTCAAAACAATCAATAGATCAAAAAATACAAAGTGCTAAAATTTTAAACATACCTTGACTGTTTCTGAAACTCTTGAGCTTAGCCCTGCTTGGGCTAACTATTTATTCTAGGGAGGGCCCCTGTTTTAAAGTCTAATGCTGGCCATACACTATACGAAAAATCGGCTGAAATTCGGTAATTTAGACAGTTCGTTCATTTCTCGGCCAGTTAATGGGCACAAATTGGTAATAGGTTGGGACGTTTTCGAGCCGAAAAAATGAAGGACAAGTTTGGAAATTTTCTGCCGAACGAACGATTAACCTTTCAATTTATGTGTTTCCCGTCCAAACTGTTAGGTATATATGAAAAAACAAGCAAAAAACTGATTCATTTATGTCCATTGAATGATTTATCGTTTATCACTTATTACATGATGGCACTATCGTTTGCTCTCACTGCCCAATTTTCATTTTTTGAAAAAAAGGGTTTGAACAACTTTTCGTATAGTGTATGGCCAGCATAACTCAGAAGGTTCACCTGGAAGGCATTAATATGACCTGCAAAGTATCAGTCACTAATGTCCATCTAAACGCAACATAGTTTGAAACAGTGTCTGTCCTGTCACCTACTGTGTAATCACTTCGCCCACTTCAGGTGACTGTCTATCCCATCCTATAATTTCTGTACAACACTCACTTCATAACTGCTCACAAATCCTTTAACAGCACAGCTGAAGACAAGGAACTGTGTCACTGCTCATTGCTTACAACAGTTAACAGAGTTGAAAAGGAAAGAGTTTTGGAAATAAATATCCTCTTTGATATGAAGATCAGGCCCATGGTTGAATGTGGTAAAACAAAGTCTCAACATTATGACCAGTGTAACCCAGATAAACTTCCCTCTAACTGTTACAGACCCATCATACCCCTTTCCCACCTTCTTCGAATAAGAGACCACACCGTTCTTATGGAGTATAAATGGCCATAACAGCCTTTATTAACCAAATAACATATAAAAAACTCCAAATAACTTTATAAAGAACAAGGTAATTACAACCATAAAGAAACAACATGTTTCAACCCCCATTTTTATTGGTCAGTGACGTAGCTATCTCCTCTTTCACCAGATATATATATCCATATACATCACACCAGTAGACTGCGGGACCTTTACCAACCATCATAGGCCTCCAGCTGTACCGCTCTGAAACACCCCCTTTTCACGCAGTGCAACCACCAGTATTCACCAACCATTTGATGAATACATCGGAGGGGCCATACTAGCGATGAGCCCCCCACCACTTTTTGTCACATCCATTACCGCTCCCGTCACTGACCAACAAACAAACACCACCATCCCCCCCCCCCCCCAGCTGTCATGACGACCTTCTGTACTTGAACCTAGAATGACAAGATAAAAATAAAGATTAAACAACCAAGCACAAGGGAGGGTGGGTGGGAAAACCGCCTCCTCGCTCACAGTACTGCCGACTGGCTCCCCCTCGGCTCCACCCCACCTATATAATGCCGCTCCCCCACCCCCTAAGCTCCCCTAAGCTCCTCCTAACTCCTCCCCTGGGCGTAACTGGGCACCTAGTCATGCCTAGCCCTACGCTCAAGTTCCCCTGCGTGTCACCACGCTCTGGGCTTCTCTTTCCTCGTGGGACCCTTGGAGTCATCAGTTCTTAATTTCCCCCAGGAGGACTCACACATGGAGGACCTAGTTGTCTCTTACCTCTAGGGTAGCACGGTGGTGTACATTGCTTAATGAAAACATCTATCACCCAATCTCAGTACTCCTCTCAAAGGCCCTCAGCCCTGATGTAAGTAGTGGACTGGCTCTTGGGAGGATTTATGCAAATATCAAAATTCTTCAATGGGTGGCTGTCAGTGTGAAGGAGTGGGCTTTCCTAGATAGGCTGCATTTTGCATGCAGACTGCCCTAGGTAATTTTAACATGTAATGCTGACCCTCAATAAGGGACAGTAAAACTGGGGAGGAAAGAGCCAGATAATACTGGCCCATGGGACTTTTGTGAGCGGTGCAAATGTACAAAATGTATTACACAAATATTTAAAATGACTAACAAAAAGACATTACTATAGTTAAATTATGATCACATCATTAATATGCACATATCAGACATGTAAATACAACATAACATGCAAATAGGTTGAAGCATGTAATAAACAGTTCATGAAAGCCTAAGGTTTTCTACGCGCTTCAAGGGGCAGTGCCCACTTCTTTAGGAGACAGCCCAGATATACATTTTTTTGTATAAGTATATCTGCAGAAAAAGTCATGTCATCAAAAAAGGGGGAGAGATGCAGTTCCAGGCTATGTATAATGCTGTGTACACGCGACTGGACTTTCCGGCAGAAAAGGTCAGACGGAATTATTTCATCAGATAATCCGATCATATGTATGCCTCATTGGACTTTTTATTTTGAAAATTCTGACGGACCTAGAAATAGAATATATTTTAAATCTTTCCGACTGAATCAATTTCTATCAGGAAAACTGCTCGTCTGTATGCTGTTCCAAAAACGACGCATGCTCTGAAGCAATTATGCGACGGAGGAGCTCGTTGTGGTAAAACTACCGTTCGTATTGGAGCTAGCACATTTCTCATGCTGCTATTTCTGTGATCTTTTAATACAGCACATTCTTTTCTTCTTTATAATGCTAGAAGAATGAAGTTGTTTTGCTGCTCATATTCACACAGAGTTCTCATAAAACAGATTTTTTCATTATTTATCCTCAACTCATGAATAATATTCTATTTTTTAAAAGCCTGATCTCCATAATAATGTTTACAATTATTTTTTATACTCATCTTATAATAATTTTTGATTTCATCAAGATTTATTTTACAATTGCTTAAAAATAAATTTATAGTGATCTCCATATAATTTAATTTTTTTGAGTTTCAAGTTACCACAATAACATTATTATCTCTATTTTTTCTTAACCTTAAGGAGGTTGGTGTCCCTTGTTAATTTGACATAGGGGGTTATTTACAAAAGACAAATTCATTTTGCACTACAAGTGCAAACTACAAGTGCAAAGTGCACTTGAAATTGCACTGAAAGTGCAATTGGAAGTGCAGTCGCTGTGGATCCGAGGGGGACATGCAAGGTCTACCCGTCAGATTTACAGCGACTGCACTTCCAAGTGCATTTGCAGTGCAATTTCAAGTGCACTTTGCACTTGTAGTTTGCACGTGTAGTGCAAAGTGGATTTGCCTTTTGTAAATAACCCTCCATAGTGTTTTAGAAATGTAACTGCCTACTCACAAACAAACTGTCCTTTTTGAATAAAAACACATAGGAAAGTATTTTGTGAAAATAAAATATCCATTTATTCTGGGTAACAAATTAAAAAGGAGGGCAATGCTGGACCACCTTTTGTAATTGTGAAGCCTTTTGGCCCCCAGAGCACACATCAAGTCTGTGGAAAAGAAAATTGGGATCTTGAGGAGTCCATATAATAGGGAGCACAATCTTGTCCAGAAATCCCAGAGATCAGGACAAGCAGCAGATGACATATCTGTCCCCAGGCTGTGGTACTAAAACAGCCTGCGTCTTCTGTCGGACCAGACTGAACCCAGGCCATCACTTTCTTCTCTTCCCTGCAGCCTTCCCTCCATGCTGCCAGGCAGACTTCCCTGCAGCCTTCCTTGGAGGCTGTGGCTCTGGTGGTGGACTTGTGGCAGGAGAAGGAGGAGAAGGAGGAGGATGGGCTTGCTCATATATGTGGCTGTTCTCAGTGAGCTGACCCCTCAACCCCTTCTGAAGGGCCTCATAAAAAATTTCCTCACAGAGGAGGCGTTGGCCCTTCTCTAATTCCAGAAACCTGGTGGCTAGATAGCAGCCATAGACCTCTTCAGCATTTGGGGGAGGGGGGCTCTTCAGGAAATCGTTGGCTTCCCTAATGAGGCCCAGTGCTGCATCCTCCGTCATTGTCCCCTTCCTGGGCCTTTTGGTGGTAAGGCAGAGGGGAAGCACCTGGGATTGGGTGAGGCTCCTACTGGGCCCAGCCACCTCCTGGCTGCCAATGGGCACGGCCTCCTCCTGGCTGCCACTGGGCACGGCCTCCTCCTGGCTGAACTTGGCATGGCCTCCTCCTGGCTGAAGCTTGGCATGGCCTCCTCCTGGCTGATGCTTTCCAGACCCTCCTCCTGGCCGAGCTCATCCTGTGTATAAAAAAGGGACATAGTTGTAGTTTTTGCTTCATCAATCACACACAATTTTCAGCTCATGACTTGCAAATTGAATGTTAATAAATAGGAAAGACTATCATTCTGACCCCAGCATTTTTCAAGCTGGCCACTAAAATTTTTAACCACCACTGTCTAGTGATATGTATACATCATTTTTGGTAGAAAATCATTGATTTGTAAGCAATTATAACATTTAGTTAACATCATTAATATTAGGACAATAAATATGTTGAAAAAACTAATATACCTGGCTCCAGCTGGGCTTATCCACTTCTTCCAGGATGGAAGGCCCAGGTTGTTCCTGGGAAGCCTCTGCTGGGGTGGAGGGAAGGCTGCAGGGAAGGGTCGAAAGAGATTCCCTGGCTTCAGTCTGGTCATCTAGAAACCTCGGTTTTTTGAAGTACCACAGCCTGGGGACATAAACATTCTCTGCTGATGCTCCTGATCTGAGGGAAGGTTGGATCTTATTGTGCTCCTTCCTATACATGTTCCTCAAGATCCCCATTTTAGTTTCCAAAAACGTAATGTTTGCATTGGGGACCCGAGTCTTCACAAATACCAGAAGTCTCTCCAGCGTTGCCGTCCTTATTTGTTTATTGTAATATGAACTGTGTTTGACCTCCCACAGATCCCCCATCTCCCCGTACTTGTCAATAAAATTTGACAGAAATTCTGGGTCCTTAAATGGATTAATTTTTTCTGTAAGACAATACACAAGACAAAAACACTAATGTCAGTCTAAACTCTCATTATCTTATCCCAATATAGGCCTCCAACGTGAAGCAGTATAGGCGACTGTGATGGGTCACGTTCAAATTTTACCTTCCTTTAGGATGCTCGCCACTTCCGATCAATCTCATACACACACACAGATCGGACGCCAACTGTTAGCTTGATAAGAAAAAAACACCAATGTCAGTCTAAACTCTCATTATCTTATCCCAATATAGGCCTCAATCTTGAAGCAGTATAGGCCACTGTGATGGGCCAAGTTCAAATGTTACCTTCGTTTAGGACACTCGCCACTGCTGTTCGTTTGACACACAGATCGGACGTACGACAGATGCGTGTTAGCTTTATATACACTGTGCATGTGTCAAACTCCACCCGCGTCGCCCGCCCCTGACATTCTTTTTCACAAATATTCCCCTCCCCTTCTCTCTTCGGTGTGCAGTAGGAGTATTAGAAGAAAAATGACGGAGACACATTGTGGAACTAGCGAGGAGGAAAGCCCAGAGCCCCAAACATCCGGATCCAGGAGGAGATTGAAGGCCACCAACATGGCCTTTGAGAAAATGATAGAGATGGTTGGGATTTTAAGGAGGGAGGATTATGATGGGAAATATGGTCCATACACCTATCCGAATAGAAGAAAGGACGACATCATGACAAATGTGGTCAGCACCCTGGAGCAGAAGTTTGGGGTACGCCGGTCAAAAGAGCAGGTGAGGAAGCGATGGTCGACATCAAACTCAGGGAGCCAGATCAGTATCACAACATCAGGAAGGAACTTCAAAAAAGTAAGTACTTATCGTGTGTTCTTATTATGATAATTAACTTGCATGCTGCTCCATGTGCTTTTCTTTACTGTTGTACAGTTTGAAATGGCTACTTTCATGTTCGTGGGCACAGTAATCCTTCCTAGAAAACATTGTTCGTAGCAAACATCATTCGTTTGCCAATAAATACGATGTATTTAGCTGGTACAGGCTTATACTTACATTTTGGTCATGCTAATTTGTCCTATTAAAAGAAGTTTAGGGTATTGTTGTGTAGATGTCTTTGAAACTAGAATGAATTGCAAACTTGATTCAGTGGAATGTAAGGAGAGGACACTCAGCAACTGTTTACACATCTGGACTCAGGAGCACCAGAGAATTTTTTTTAGCCCCACCCACACAGTTGCTTCAGGGGATACTTGGGGTGTCTCCATCTGTGAAACTTGGCCAAAAAAAGGTAACTATTGCAGTTTGGTTAAAAGGGAATTTTAATCATGTCTTCAACTTGGATTTCTTTCCAAACAGACAATTGTGCACCACAAAGCAATGTTTCTGGACTCAAATATCTGTGTAAAGCCCCATACACACTACCAGTAGGGATGAGCCGAACACCCCCCTGTTCGGTTCGCACCAGAACCTGCGAACAGACCTAAACTTCGTGTGAACTTTAGAACCCTATTAAAGTCTATGGGACTCGAACGTTCACAATCTAAAGTGCTCATTTTAAAGGGTAATATGCAGGTTACTGTCCTAAAAAGTGTTTGGGGACCCGGGTCCTGCCCCAGGGGACATGGATCAATGCAAAAAGAAGTTTTAAAAACGGCCGTTTTTTCAGGAGCAGTGATTTTAATAATGATTAAAGTGAAACAATAAAAGTGTAATATTCCTTTAAATTTCGTAGCTGGGGGGTATCTATAGTATGCCTGTAAAGAGGCGCATGTTTCTGGTGCTTAGAACTGTCCCTGCACAAAGTGTCATTTGTGCAGGAAAAAAAGTCTTTTAAAATCACTTGCGGCTAAAATGTCGGCTACCCGTAATACAGAGAACACTCAATGAGTGTTCTCTGTATTAGCCGACAATTCATTCATTCATTGATTAAAAAAAAAAAAAAAAAAAAGCGTGGGGGTTCTCCTAAATTCAATTACCAGGCCCTTCAGGTCTTAAATGGATATTAAGGGGAACCCCGTGTCAAATTAAAAAAAAAAAATTACGTGGGGGTCCCCCTAAATATCCATACCAGACCCTTCAGGTCTGATATGGATATTAAGGGGAACCCCGCTTCAAATGAAAAAAAAAATTGACGTGGGGGTCCCCCTAAAAATCCATATCAGACCCTTTATCCGAGCACGCAACCTGGCAGGCCGCAGGAAAAGAGGGGGGGACGAGAGAGCGCCCCCCCTCCCTCCTGAACCGTACCAGGCCACATACCCTCAACATTGGGAGGATGCTTTGGGGGTCTGTGACCCCTCAAAGCACCTTGTCCCCATGTTGATGAGGACAAGGGCCTCATCCTCACAACCCTGGCCGTTGGTTGTGAGGGTCTGCGGGCGGGGGGCTTATCAGAATCTGGAAGCCCCCTTTAACAAGGGGACCCCCAGATCCCGCCCCCCCGTTTGAAATGGTAAGGGGGTACAAAAGTACCCCTACCATTTCACAAAGAAAGTGTCAAAATGGTTAAATAAGACAAACACACTTTTGAAAAATTCCTTTATTAAAAATGAAAAAAATAAAAAAAAGATTCCAGCGGTGCTAATCCACTCTTGCTATCCAGCGACGGATCTCCGGGGTCCAGCGATGGATGATCATATCCAGCGACGGGGGATCTCTCAGTCCAGCGCTGTCCATACATCCTTCTTCTGTCTCCACTCCGGAGACACTGCAGAGAGCCCAGCGCTGACGTTTCTTATATTAGGAGGGCGGGGCCACCCGTCACCTGACCCCGCCCCTCTGACGCTGGAGAGGGAAGCCAGGGGTTCCCCAGTGACGTGTGGGTGACCCCGCCCCCTCTGATGTAACGCAGGTTTCCGTTACATCAGAGGGGGCGGGGTCAGCCACACGCCACTGGGGAACCCCTGGCTCCCTTCACCAGCGTCAGAGGGGGCGGGGTCAGGTGACGGGTGGCCCCGCCCTCCTAATATAAGAAACGTCAGCGCTGGGCTCTCTGCAGTGTCTCCGGAGTGGAGACAGAAGAAGGATGTATGGACAGCGCTGGACTGAGAGATCCCCCGTCGCTGGATATGATCATCCATCGCTGGACCCCGGAGATCCGTCGCTGGATAGCAAGAGTGGATTAGCACCGCTGGAATCTTTTTTTTATTTTTTTCATTTTTAATAAAGGAATTTTTCAAAAGTGTGTTTGTCTTATTTAACCATTTTTACACTTTCTTTGTGAAATGGTAGGGGTACTTCTTTTCCTGCGGCCTGCCAGGTTGCGTGCTTGGATAAAGGGTCTGATATGGATTTTTAGGGGGACCCCCACGTCAATTTTTTTTAAAATTTGACACGGGGTTCCCCTTAATATCCATGTCAGACCTGAAGGGCCTGGTAATTGAATTTAGGGGAACCCCCACACTTTTATTTTTTTTTTTTTTTTTTTTTTTAATCAATGAATGAATGAATTGTCGGCTAATACAGAGAACACTCATTGAGTGTTCTCTGTATTATGGAGACCCGACAATTTAGCCGCAAGTGATTTTAAAAGACTTTTTTTCCTGCACAAATGACACTTTGTGCAGGGACAGTTCTAAGCACCAGAAACATGCGCCCCTTCACAGGCATACTATAGATACCCCCAGCTACGAAATTTAAAGGAATATTACACTTTTATTGTTTCACTTTAATCATTATTAAAATCACTGCTCCTGAAAAAACGGCAGTTTTTAAAACTTTTTTTTGCATTGATCCATGTCCCCTGGGGCAGGACCCTGGTCCCCAAACACTTTTTAGGACAGTAACCTGCATATTACCCTTTAAAATGAGCACTTTAGATTTCTCCCATAGACTTGTATAGGGTGTTCCGGCTTTTCGAATTTGCTGCGAACAGCCCAAATTGTTCACTGTTCGCTGAACAGGCGAACAGGCAATGTTTGAGTCGAACATGAGTTCGACTCGAACTCGAAGCTCATCCCTAACTACCAGATTTTCTGCTTATTTTTTTCTTCAGATTTACCAAAACCATATAATATGAGGTCAAACCTTAGGTGTTTCAATTTGTATGCAATCAGGCAGGCCCTTGCACTACATGGTTTTGGCAAGTCTGAAGACAAAAATCAGCAGAAAATCTGATAGTGTGTATGGGGCTTAAAGCGGTTCTTCACCCTAAAGGGGAAGTTCCGCTAGTATTATCCCTCCCCCCCTCCGGTGCCACAATCGGCACCTTTCGGGGGGGAGGGGGGTGCAGTTACCTGGATAATCCAGGTAACTGCACCCACTTACGGCCAGACCGCCGCAGACCCCCGCATCGCTCCGCCCCCCCCCCCCCATTGTGTTCTGGGAAACACACAGTTCCCAGAGACACAGCGGGGAACCAGCGCAGCGCGAGTCGCGCATGCGCAGTAGGGAACCGGGCAGTGAAGCCCTCATGCTTCACTTCCCGATTCCCTGACATAGGATGGCGGCGGTGGCTGCAGCGAGACGAGCGATCGCTCGTCATCTGCCGCCGACATCGCTGGAACCTGGGACAGGTAAGTGTGATATTATTAAAAGTCAGCAGCTGCAATATTAGTAGCTGCTGGCTTTTAATATTTTTTTTTTAGGTGCAGCTCCTCTTTAAGTATACTTTTTGTTTCATTCTCATAGGGGAGAAAATACTCAGACAACAGCATCCCAGGGACCCCCGGCCCCGCCAGCCTGAATGGGAAGTAAGCCCCAGCCCCCCGAGGATGTGGGTGTCTGACACCCCAGATTCAGGTAATCTATGTATGCCTTCATATTTCTAAATACATTTTTTTTCATCAATTTTAGGTGATGTTATGGTTGTGGGAGGGGAAGCGGCAGAACCTTTTACTAGGGCCAGTGCCCAAACCCTCATTACCAAAATCTTGGCGTGGAATGGGGAGATCGAAGCAATGTGCAATCGCCTGGACATCATGCAGCAGGAAATGAAGAACATGATCAATGTTTTGGGGAGAATATACTCCCTTTTTCCCTAAAACAAAATCCATCATGTTCTTCATTTCCCTTTTAGATGATCAGATTCTCTTTTTTATATTTGTACATTTTAAAAGCCAAATTTTGAAGATGCACACAGTGTGTCAGCATGTGCTATCTGCCTTCAGGGGATCTCAATGTATGCGTTTTGTGGGTGCAACCCCTTCCTTATGGCACCAGGAGGTGAGAGGATGTGACTGCACCCACAAAACACGTCCATTGATCCCCCATGATGGGAGATAGCACATTACCCATTTGGACTCCCAATTTGTATGCAACTTCAAATTTTGGCTTTTACAGGGGTGACATCACCCCATCTGATGAAGGCAATATCAAGACACTATAATGTCTGATATTGCCTTCATTTTGTATATGTTTAACTTTGTAAGTTCCAGAGTTGTGTATGTTAAAACATGCCTGTTTCTTTAAAAAAAAAAAAAAATTACACACACACACACACATATATATACACACACACAGTATATAAAACCATAAAAATATTGAGAAAAACCAAAAAAAAAGTTTGAACACATTTTATAAACGCACATGTGTAAATGTGCACAGAGTAAACATTTTGAAATACAACAATGTGTGGCTTCTTCTTTCAATACTAGTTTTGTAAGTCATTTTGTGTTTACAGTGACAATGGGGCTTATTTACTAAAGGAGAATCCACTTGCCACTACAAGTGCACTAGGAGAACCTAGGAGACAGCAATGGCCCCCCTACCCATAACATAATTAACATATCTCTCTCGAACTTCACAGGCGCTTTGGGGTGCCAAGTAAGTACAGGCAGTATCCAGGCCTGTTGGGAAATTCTCTGGAATAAGTCCGGCCTCAGGCCCAACCGAGGCTAGATAATTCTGGGAATGTTTCCTTAAATAATTATGCAGGATGCAGCAGCACAGGATGATGTGGTTGATTTTGTAGTCCGCCATATGGATTGCTGTCAGAAAAAGGCGGAACCGGCTGGAAATTATCCCGAAGGTATTCTCAACTACTCTTCTCGCTCTGGCCAGCCGGTAAAAACCCTCCTCATCAGGGAATGGCCTCATCAGGTGCTTGCCCAGACCAAACTCTTCATCAGCAATGAAGACGAAGGTTGTCTGCATCAAGTGACAATGCCAGGCCACCAGTCTTGAGATGCTGGTAAAACTCCGTCTGGGCTAAGACTCCTCCATCCGACCATTCTCTCCCACATCCACATAGAGGAACTCATAGTGTGCCGACACCACCGCCATTAACACTACACTGTTAAACCCCTTATAATTATAATAGCAAGACCCCGAATGGGGTATTGGCACAATGTGGATATGCTTCCCATCTATCACCCCTCCACAGTTGGGAAAGTCCCAACAGTCAGCAAATGGGAGGCCACAGTCTGCCATTCCTGTGGCATTGAAGGAAACTGTCGAGTCAAACAAGAAAAGTACTTTTGCACATAACATTGCAAGCAGATTACACAAAAACATTCTTGCACAACACCAGTATAAAATCTAAGGCACACTTATCAGATTCCTCACCCCCTCTGATGGCCCATTGATAAAATTATATAGGGGGGGTGGAGGAGGTGACTTTGAAAGCACTAAAAAAAAGCCTCAGGCACTCTGCCTAAATTTAAGAACACACATTAGGGGGTGGGGGAGGGTTCTAAATAAATTTAAGGACACACATTACATTTGGACACATTTTAGGGGGTGGGGGAGGGTTCAAAATTAATTTAAGGACACACATTACATTTGGACACATTTTAGGGGGTGGGGGAGGGTTCAAAATTAATTTAAGGACACACATTACATTTAGACACATTTTAGGGGGTGGGGTATGGTTCTGAATTAATTTAAGGACACACATTACATTTGGGCACATTTTAGGGGGTGTTTCAGGGGAAAGCAGTACAAAGGGGCTGAAAATATACATTGTTAAAGGGACTAGGCTATAGGTTACATACATAGTTACATAGTTACATAGTTACATAGTTAGTCAGGTTGAAAAAAGATACTAGTCCATCCAGTTCAACCTTAAAAACAAATAAATAAAAGAAAAAATAATCGTACAATCCAAATACCCAATTTTATGCCCACAATTGATCCAGAGGAAGGCGGAAAAAAACCCCAGCAGAGCATGCTCCAATTTGCTACAGCAGGGGAAAAAAATTCTTTCCTGATCCCCAAGAGGTAATCAAATTTTCCCTGGATCAACTTTACCTATGTTAGTACCCAGTTATATTATGTACATTCAGGAAAGTATCCAGGCCTTTCTTAAAGCAATCTACTGAGAGGGCCAGAACCACCTCTGGCGGGAGTCTATTCCACATTTTCACAGCTGTGAAGAAACCTTTCCATACTTGAAGATTAAATCTCTTTTCCTCTAGACGTAAAGAGTGCCCCCTTGTCCTCTGGGTTGACCGTACAGAGAATAACTCAACACCAAGTTCACTATATGGACTCCTTATATATTTGAACATGTTGATCATATCCCCCTTATTCTTCTCTTCTCAAGAGTGAATAAATTTAGTTCCTCTAATCTCTCCTCATAGCTGAGCTCCTCAATGCCTCTTATCAGTTTGGTTGCTCTTCTCTGCACTTTCTCCAGTTCCCCGATATCCTTTTTGAGAACTGGTGCCCAAAACTGAACTGCATATTCCAGGTGAGGTCTTACTAATGATTTGAACAGGGGCAAAATGATATCTCTCTCTCTGGAGTCCATACCTCTCTTAATACAAGAAAGGACTTGGAAACAACAGCTTGGCATTGCATGTTGTTATTGAGCTTATGATCTACCAAAACCCCCAGATCCTTCTCCACTATGGATTCCCCCAGGTGTACTCCCTCTAGCATGTATGATGCATGCATATTCTTAGCCCCCAAGTGCATAACTTTACATTTATCAACATTAAACCTCATCTGCCACATAGTCGCCCAATTAGACAGTGTATTGAGTTTGGCTTGTAAATTGGAGACATCCTGTAAGGACGTTATTCCACTGCATAGCTTGGTGTCATCTGCAAAGACAGAAATGTTACTTTTAATCCCAGTAAAAGTAAGGGTCCCAGCACTGAACCTTGGGGTACACCACTGATAACCTTAGACCATTCAGAATAAGAATCATTAACCACTACTCTCTGAATTCTGTATTTTAGCCAATTTTCTATCCATTTACAAACTGATATTTCCAAACCTGTAGACTTTACCTTACACATGAGCCGTGTGTGGGGAACTGTATCGAACGCTTTTGCAAAATCCAAATATACCACGTCCACCGCCACCCCTCTGTCCAAGGTTTTACTTACCTCCTCATAAAAAGAAATCAGATTTGTCTGACAACTTCTGTCTTTCATGAATCCATGTTGTCTGTTGCTTAAAGTGTTTTTGTTCAGTAAGAACTCGTCGATGTGGTCTTTTATTAAATGCTCCAGTATCTTCCCAGCTATAGAAGTTAAAGTGGTTGTAAACCCTTACAAACCACTTTGACCTACAGGTAAGCCTAGATTAAGGCTTACCTGTAGGTCCAAGCAATATCTCCTAAACCTATATGGTTTAGGAGATATTTGCCAGAAAACGGGCACCGCTGTCTACGGCGCATGCGCCGTAGACAGCGGCGCGCAGGCGCACTGAACGCGGCAGTTCCAAAAATGGAGCTGCCGCATTTGTCGACTCCCGTGCGCATGCGCGGGAGTGACGTCATCGCGGCTTCGCCGAATGACAGCGGCGGAGCTGCGAGACGCCACCAGCAAGATGGATGCGGCGGACTACAGGGGACAGCGCGACTTCGCTGGCTCCTGTGTCAGGTAAGTGACACATAATGGGCTACTATGCGATGCATAGTAGTCCATTATGCTTTACCTTTGCAGGGAAAAAAAGAGGAAGTAAACTCATCAGGGTTTACTTCCTCTTTAAGCTAACAGGTCTATAGTTACTTAGTAAAGACTTTGATCCCTTTTTAAATATAGGTCCCACGTTCGCCCTGCGCCAATCCAGTGGGACTATTCCCGTCATTAATGAGTCCCTAAAATTTAGATACAATGGCTCTGAAATTACAGAGCTCAATTCTTTTAGGATCCGTGGGTGGATGCCATCAGGGCCAGGTGCTTTATCCACCTTTAGTGACCAAATCAAAGATGAACAAAATAGTGTGGATCAATTGGCATGTGTGTATTGACAACAGGATCACAATACTATGGAATGGAATCCATAGGGATGGTTCCAACCGGGAGCTAATGGTGTAGGAGGGACCCGGGGCCAGATAACAAAAGGAAAACCAAAGCTGCAAAAAAACCTATAATAGGGAAAAAGGTGGAACTCAACAATGATGGCGTATCCTAGGAGATTACAAAAGTACCACTCACAAAAGTCCTGTGGGCAAAATTCTTTTTGCCATTTTCTGCATAAGTTGGGACTGAGTATTGCTAGGATTTGAGTTTAGAGGCCTTTGGCCGCGTACACACGGGCGGATTGTCTGCCCAACTAAGTTCGTCAGACAATCCGACAGACAGTCCGTCCAAATTTTGAATGAACGGACTTGACCACACACGATGAACAGACAGTCCGCTGAAAACTTGCGCAATGACGTGTACAGCACGTACGACGGGACTAGAAAAACGACGTCCAATACACTGCAATGCAACCTTCGGCCGTGTAAATCCTTTCTAAGCATGCGCCATACTTAGTCCGTCCAACTTGCCTACACACGAGCGGACTGTCCGCTGAAACCAAGTTTGGACGGACAAAACCAAGTTTCAGCGGACAAAATTACGGAAATTCCGAAAGACAAAGTCTGTCAGACTGTCCGCTGAAAAAGTCCGCTGAAGCCCACACACGAGCGGATTGTCCGCTGAAACACGGTTCAGCGGACTAAGTTGGGCAGACAATCCGCCCGTGTGTACGCGGCCTTTCTCTTTGACTAGTTAATACTGGACATTCTGCAGCCAGGAAATGTGGCATGTGCCATCTGGCCTGTTACAGCACACTGTTAGAAGCTCACAGTGTGCGGTAAAGTTGGAGTAAGCAATTTCAGATTTAAAGGGCTAGTTCACCTTTTCAATAAAAATGAAAATGTGAACTAACACTGTACACCCTCCCCACCCCATGGCCTTTGCTGTTCTTATCTGTGTGGCTGATGCGCTGTCAGAGCTCACCAGCGAGTGCAGCAGCCTAGGGATTTTGAAATCCCTGCTTTTCTCCCTCTTCTTTCTGCAGCACTACCTGGATAGTTGTGAGCAATGCTCTGCACTGGAGCTGACCAATCAGAATTGCTCTGATCTGTCCTGGAAGCATTGCAGTAAAAGGGAGAAAAGCAGGGATTTCAAATCCCCGAATCACTACACTGGTTGCATGAGCACTGGCAGCTACTCACCCCCACAGGTAAGTATAGTGGGGGCCAGGGGGTTTTTTTCTGAAAAGGTAAACTTACACTTTAAACAAAGGTAAAAATAAGTTAGAAGACGTCTGGTGCATTTAGGCACAGTGGTAGTGTAATGTGAGATATGAGCTGGATACCAAAAATCCACGTGTGGTGTCCAAACTCTAATTGTATTTCCGCCAAGGGCCTCAGACAGATTTGCTTTTAATTGATGAAATCACAGCACTGCACACGTAACAAATCTCTGAGACTTGAAAAACAACAGTAAAAATTGGCATGTCTGAATAGATTTACATCAATACTTACTTGTAACACAAGCCAGCTACAGAATTACATAATATTACATGTTTTAAGGATTAGAAACAAAAGAAAACATATGCAATTGGTTGCAAACAACAAATGTGCTTGACATGTCTGTACTTGTTTACCAACCTCATTATTCCTAATGTTGGCTTATTTTTGTTTTTAGGGTCTGTTAAGTTCCAGTTCCTGCACAAACCTTTGTTTAAGAATACCTGCTATTATGCAACAAAGCATTTGATTAAAATAAGAAGGGTGATGCCGTGTACACACGATCAGACTATCCGGCGGACTTGGTGCAGCGGACCAGAGTCCGCCGGACAATCCGCCCATGTGTGGGCTCCGGCGGACTTTTTCTTCCCAAAAGTCCGGCGGACTTAGAAAGAAGTTTTGACTCAGCCGAGTCCGGCGGACCATCCACCTGTCTGTGTACTAGGCCACCGGACTTTTGAAATGAACTGACTTTTCTCTGTGTGTGGGCAAGTCCGTTCATTTCAAAAGTCGGAAAAGTCCGGTCGTGTGTGGGCAGGTCTGCTCGCTCTGAAAGTCCGGCGGACCTCCACTGCAAAGTCCAGCGGATAGTACGATCATGTGTACGCGGCATTAGGGATGCCCATTCAGAGCAAAGTGAGAGGTTCCCTTTAATATTCCCTCACCCCATTCTGTTAATAATTACAATGCCTTAAAGAAGTATTCATACCCCTTGAAATTTTGCACATTTGGTCATTTTACAACCAAAAACTTAAATGTATTTTATTGGGATGTTATGTGATAGAGCAACACAAAGTGGCACATAATTGTGAAGTGGAAGGAAAATCAATGGTTTTCCAAATTTTAACTGTTAAAAGTTGCTCATACTGGCCCTCTAGCAGTTACATCCAACAAAACTATACAGTAGGTTGGACTATACCGGTACTTGATAATCACCAAAAACAACATGATGATAAAATTCAATAGTGTTTAATAAAGACACAAAAAACACAATTACAGACAATAATACATTAAAATAGTAGTGTGTACACCACAGTTAATGAACTCCAAGTGGGTAGCCCCCAAAAAGAATTTAAAAAAGAAGGGGTGCACAGGGTTTCCTCAACTAGTTTTGTGTAGGGACCGCTTCATCAGGAGTATGATCTATAAAATAAACAATACACATAAATAGACCGTAAAGAAAACAGAGCATGAGATAATCAAGATGTACATATCAGATTACAGAAGTTACTATATGGAGATCAGCTCACCCCCCACTATAAAAACCGGATGCAGACGAGAGGGCCCATTAGTTCCCCCAGTGGCAAACACGGGGGATTGGTAAGACAGACACTAGTTGAAAAAAAAGGGGTGTTATCTATTTAGGATGTTAATAAAGAAAATGTATCAATAAGTGATTACACACTTAGGTGTAACCAGGTGGCCCGTGCACCAATCAGTGAATGTGACAAAGTAAAAGAAAGGGAGGATGGGGGGGGGATAGAAGGGAAAGGAAGGGGAAGGGATGGAGAGGGAAAGAAAAAGCAAAGGGGAAAGAGGAGGGAGGGGGAACAAATGGGGGAGGGGGAAGGGGGAAAGAGGGGAGGAAAAAGGGGAGGTGACAGAAGGGGGGATGGGGAAAAGGGGGGGAAAGGGAAGGGGGCAAGGAAGGGGAGGGCAGGGAAGGAGACATGGAAGAGGGGCAAAGGGGGAAAGAGAAAAGAGAAGGGAGGGAAAAAGGAAGGTGTGGGGGGGGGGTTTTGAACCAGAGAAGAATGAAAGAAAGGGGGCCACCAAAGGTGGGGGAGGGAAAGGAACAAGAGGGGGAGGGGAAGGGGAAAGGAAATTGTGAGGAGGAGGGAGGGAAGAGGAAAAGGAGGAGGGGAAAGGGGAAAAGAAAGAAAAGGAGGGGTGAGGAGGAAGGAACAGAAAGGGGAGGAAGGGGAAGAGAGGAGAAATAAAGAGAGGAGAAGGAAAAAGGGGGAGTAATAAAAAAATATAAAAAGGTGTGTGGAAAATACTGTGAGGGAAAATATCAGATATATAGCAAAAGGGGCAGTGAACGGGTGCACATCAGGTGCAATTAGAAAGAGGAGGACTCACCACCAGAGCCACCTTTTCCACCAAGATACAGGATAATTAAAACACTTACCAAAAACCTTCAACATAAATTTAAAAAAACACGGGGACTGGAACAATACATATAGATGAGGGTAATGCCCGCAATGGCAATGGCCAACATATAATGAATGCTGATATCAAATCTGAGGCTGGTAAGCCTCACATAGCCACAACCACTTAAAGATTCAGGTCTATGGAAAGAAAACATATATAGAAATATAATGTCAGACAACAGCGCCAGAGAGGGAGTAAAAGGGCAGACAAATACAGGGCATGCCCAGTACTATGTCATTGTGCCCAAGTGATTACCGGTATTGTGCAGCATTTCCTGCGATCATCCCAAGAGCATCCGTTTCCTGCACATCCAGCGGTCTGTCGGCCGCTAAATGGGCTCCCCAACCCCAATGAACGTCAGACGCATGCCGCACGGGCGGCGGCGTCTGACGTCATGGGGTCTGTTCCCCCCACACTGCGCAGGTGCAGACTTAACTGCTACTGCGCAAGTGCACAGGGGAAAAAAAGTCTAAGGATCAGCTGATCCAGACTTAACCCCTGCAAGTCGGGACGGACATCTACGCCATCCAGACCAGGGGGAACACATGTTGAAATTGTTTTTACAAATAAATATGTGAAAAGTTTGGCGTGCATTTGTATTCAGCCCCCCTGAGTCAATACTTTGTAGAACCACCTTTCACTGCAATTACAGCAGCAAGTCTTTTTGGGTACATCTCTACCAGCTTTGCACATCTAGATTGACATTTTTTCCAATTTTTCTTTGCAAAATAGCTCAAGCTCTTTCAGATTGGATGAAGAGCATCTGTGAACAGCAACTTTCAAGTCTTGCCTCAGCTTCTTAATTGGATTTAGGACTGGACTTTGACTGGGCCATTCTAGCATATGAATATGCTTTACTCTAGACCATTTAATTATAGCTCTGGTTGTATGTTTAGGGTCGTTGTCCTGCTGGTAGGTGAGCCCCTGCCCCAGTCTCAAGTCTTTTGCAGACTTAACAGGTTTTCTTCTAAGATTACCCTGTATTTGGATCTATCCATCTTCCCATCAACTCTGACCAGCTCCCCTGTCCCTTCTGAAGAAAAGCATCCCCACAACATGATGCCGCCATCACCATGTTTCATGGTGGGAATGGTGTGTTCCTGGTGATGTGCAGTGTTTTTTGCCACACATAGTATTTTGCTTTTAGGCCAAAAAGTTTAATTTCGGTCTCATCGGACTAGAGCGCCTTCTTCCACATTTTTGCTGTGTCCCCCACATGGCTTCTTGCAAACTGCAAACAGGACTTCGTATGGCTTTCTTTAAACAATGACTTTCTTCTTGTCACTCTTCCATAAAGGCCACATTTGTGAAGTGCACGACTAATAGTTGTCCCATACCTCTCAACATTTTGAGATGGGAATGAGGGACACCTACTAACAAACGTTTGTATACATAGGACACACCCCCTGTCACACCCCCTTAAAGGAGAATTAACCAAAAAAAAGGTTAATTAAGTCCACAAGGAGTTTTTTTACCACTACTATTCCTTTATATTGGTTTTTAAAATGTACAAATGCAGCAATTTAGAAATTGGATGAAAGGTTTAGCACTGGGAAACACTTTTTGAAAGATACAAATTGCATTTTATATACATCTATATAGATCAGACCAAAATGAGGGACAAATGAGGTGGAATGAGGGAAAGAGGGACATTGCTCCAAATCAGGCGCAGTCCCTCTAAATCAGGGACAGTTGGGAGCTATGGTTCTCCTGTGGACAAGTTCTCCCACCTGAGCTGTGGATCTCTGCAGCTCCTTCAGAGTCACCATGGGTCTCTTGGCTGCTTCTCTGATTAATGCTCTCTTTGCCGGCCTGTCAGTTTAGGTGAACGGCCATGTCTTGGTAGGTTTGCAAATGCGCCATGCTCTTTCCATTTTCGGATGATGATGGATTGAACAGTGCTCTGTACGACGTTCAAAGCTTGGGATATTTTTGTATAAACTAACCCTGCATTAAAACTTCTCCACAACTTTATCCCTGACCTGTCTGGTGTGTTCCTTGGCCTTCATGAAGCTGTTTGTTCACAAGGTTCTCCAACAAACCTCAGAGGGCTTCACACAGCCATATTTATACTGAAATTAAATTACACATAGGTGGACTCTATTTACTAATTAGGTGACTTCTGAAGGCAATTCATTCCACTACATTTTAGTGAGGGGTAGCAGAGTGAAAATACACAACTTTTGTAGGTATGGGGGATCATTTCGCACAATCTTATTATATTACAATTTTCAATTATATAAAAGACATAAATTACATTTATAGTAAGCATAAAAGTGCAAGTGTAAAAAAAAATGACCGATGTTTGGGATACAGTAGAGATCAGCCATAACATTTTGACCAACCACCTAATATTGAGTATGGCCCCATTTACTAAAACAGCCCTGACCCAATGAGATATGGACACCAAAGTAACATCCACTTGAATGGCAGGACCCAAGGTTTCCCAGCAGAACATTGCCCAAAGCATCACACTGCCTCTGCCAACTGTCTTCTTATACCGCATCCTGGTGCCATCTTTTCCCCAGGTAAGTGATGCACACGCACCCGGCCATCCACACAATGTAAAAGAAAATGTGATTCATCACACCAGGCCACCTTCTTACATTGCTCCATAGTCCAGTTCTGATGTTCTGTTCTGGTCTGATTTAAATAGTCTTATATTCTGCTTTTGCTTTGGGGATCACATCAAGGTGCATATTGTTCATATTACACTCGCTAAATGCAGAGAAATAATAATCGGAAGGAGAGAGCAGGACAAGAGAAAGAGAGGGAAAAAAAGGGGGAAAGAAAAGGGGGGGATGCTAATGAGAAGAGAGGTAAGGGCTAGGGATGAGAGACGATAGTTTACAGAGGCACGCCAACATGGCTGATTAGAGACGGTGGCAGAGTTTCCTTTAACCCAGGTTAGGAGCTCAGATGAGTCTCTAAACCTAGACCAGGCATTCCAGGTATGGGGGATCATTTGACCTGTTCTCCTCCCTCCCACAATGCAGTGCTTGGTATCTGAGCAGCCAATTATCAGGTGTAGGAAACTTTAGGTGGAGGGGGGGAAATTGTGTAAACACTTACACAACATTGGTCTTTAACAGGGGGAAGACTGCACCTTACATTGCTGTTTAGTAGGAGAAAGAATTTCTTAGCCCTTGTACACACGGTCGGACATTCCGACAACCAAATCCGTTGGATTTTGTCCAATGGATCTTGTCCAAAACTGTTGCATACACACGGTCGGACAAAGTTGTCCGAAAATCCGATCTTTCAGAACGTGATGACGTAATTTCGTTACGATGGGACAAACGTTCAGGCTAGCAGCCAATAGCTTTGATGTAGGAATTTGATCTGAGCATGCGTGGCATTTTCTACACATGATCGGAGTATGTCCAATCGGAGCAGTTTGTCGGAAAATATTTCCGGCAAGTTGGAAAATTTGGTCCGACGGATATTCTGACAGAAACAGTCCGATGCATACCACACACAGTCGGAATATCCAACAAAACGCTCCGATCGGACACATTCCGACGGAATCTCCGACTGTGTGTACAAGGGCTAAATGTTACAGGGACACTTATGCATTACATTGGGGGTAAGAGTAGAAGACTTATGTTACTGTTATGTTAGTGTGTAAATTCCAATTACATTGATGATCAGTGTAGAATTCCCTGTTACATTAGTGGTCACCAGTGTAGAATCCTCCTTATTACATGGGTGGTCAGTGTAGGATCTCACATTACATTGATAGTTTGTGTAGCGTTATACTGGTGACCTTTGTAAAATCGTATTATGGAAATTTCCTGGATGAATTTAAGCTGATTCTTACTTAAATAAGGGTCAAGGGGCCTGAATATAAAGGTGGCTGTGCATCAGGAGCCTGGAGATCAGTTATCTGTTGCAAATTGTGCTGTTTTCTTGTGAATATAGTTCAATAATTTTAGTTTTTATAGATTGCTTTTGTAATAAAAAAATATTTTGCTGGGTGATATGTTTTATTGCAGTCTGATATTTTCTTACTGGGTGATATAATGTATCATTTATTTTTGTTGCTTGGTGATTGGCTTTGCCATTAGTGTGCTATGCTGATGTGCTAAAATGAAAAGTGGGGTCAATATGCAGGTATGTCTATTTAAGTGTCTATGTACAAGTGACAACTGTTTATTTTTGAATGGATGTGGTAAGTTTCATTTTTTCAGATCAAACATACCAAATGAAAGCTAGTGTTCACCAACACTCCCAGCAATGTAATGAAACAGCCAAAAACAGACACCAGGAAATAGCACATGGAAAGGCAGCAAAAAGTCAAGTTAAAAGCGGGCAAATTCCTTCCTCATATATACCCTGGCTATTTCCAAGTCACTTGAACTTTCTGCTACATATCCTGATCATGCAACTTTTAAAATAACAAACTCATGACACAGCTCTATAGGGCAACCATTACACTTTACAAAGGGAAACTTGTCATAAATGCACCAGCACATTCCAGATTTTATGAAAAACAGAAATGATGAGATGCTGATTCAAACATTACCAATGAATATGTAACATTACTGAAGCCTTATAAAAAAATGTCAAAGTAAAAAAAAAAAAAAGATTGTTATTGCAAAAACCATTACTTCAGCTCATTACTGCACTTTTACAGGGCTCAATAGAACCAAGGGATCCAAACAGTTACATTGCCTGTATTGCCATGTACAGCCAACCTATAATTGGAGTAAGAGTAAAAGAGTTAATCAAAAGGTCACATATGGCAGCATACATGTAACGTGACATGCTCACTCTCCCTTCAAAAGAAAAGATTTTTATGACACCTTTACACTTTATTTGACTTGCTGATGTATGTAATCTCCTCTCTTGCTGACAAACCTTTTCTATTCAGTTTTGAAGACTTTTGATAGGTGTGTTTGATATTAAATATACTATAACGTTTATAGTCTTGGTTAAAAAGTTAAGGTTAACCTACTGTAAATGGCACTCAAAGGTATCAGCATAATGAAAAAAGTAATACAGAAATATAAACGCACAAAACTGCTGATCTACTGGCAGTACTAGCAAGGTGTACCTAATAAAGTGGCTGGTGTGTGTGTATATACACTGCTCAAAAAAATGAAAGGAACGCTTTTTAATCAGAGTATAGCATTAAGCCAGTTAAACTCCTGGGATATTGATCTGGTCAGTGTCAGGTCTACCCCAATGCAGGTGGTCAGACACTATAGCTAGCTACTGTGTGCTTTACCTATAGCAGCCCCCTTTTCCCTAAGGTAAGTAGTTGCCCCCAGGACTTATACACAATGCTATAGTGCCTGGCCACCACGCTAGGGCAGATGCGAACAGAGCAAACAAACAGTCTACTTGCAGTTAGCAGATAGCATGGTTCTATGACAGTCCAAGTAAAAGGCAGGCTGAGTTCAGGGAATAGTGCAATATTCGATCCAGGTCATACACAGGGGAATCCAAACCAGCAAAGCAGGGCAGACAAATGGGGGCTCGAACAGGAACAATGCAGGTATAGTGTCTCTCTCACAAGCAAAGGACTGAGTGATTGGCTTGCTTATAACAGGTGACTGATCACATCAATCACCTAGCAGGTGGACACAGACAGCGAGAATTCAATACCCAAAGCCCGGATCCTGTAATGAGGACCACGAGCACAAAAGTGATCCTGACATTACCCCCCACCCCCCAAAGAGAGTGGCTCTGGGCCCTCAAAGACAAGCTGGACATACAGCACAGGATCATCAGACTGGGCAGAGGTCCGCGGATCCACAAGTCCGGGTTGGTTAACAGGTGATGTGTCACAGGAGTCAAGCCGGATGGCTGAAACATGAGCAAAATGCAGAGCACCCTGAAAAAAGGTCAAAAGCCCCACTTGGCCAAATGAGGCAGTTTATCCAAAGGACAAAGAATGAACCTCTTAGACCAATTAGAATGGGTGTAGTAGAAGTAGGGTGATACCAGGTTACAGAAAGTCTTGAATAAGAAAAAGCAGGAAGTTTAACTGGCATGGGCTAGACTGGCATAACTGATGCAGTGGCCGAATGGACTGCATTGCCAGGTGTAGCGACTGTCTGAATTGCATTGGCAGGCATAGCAACTGTCTGAATCGCATCACTAGGTGTAGCAACTGTCTGAATTGCATCACCAGATGTAGCGACAGTGGAACTTGCAGATAAGTTAGCCTGGCTGTGCATTCAATGGAGTTTAGTGAAAGGTAAAGGTAGGGGTGGTCCAGGGGACTTGACTTCTGAGGACTTAGATTACGTTTCTAAACAGGGCTCAAGGCTACGAGACAATGGATAAGCGAGTCTTTTGTTGTAACAGAGTCATATAAAGGCACATAGTTATGTAAACTGTACTCACATTTGGATCAGGATCTGAATAGGACTGTAATAATGGCATGTGACTGTTACTGGCCACACAAGAGTTATAAATGGGCAACTGGTCAACAGTTTTAAATGCAATTCTGTATGCAGATCTGGGACCAGGGCCCAATCTCCTCTGCAGCCCAGTCTATGTGCAGGCTGTGAAGTTTAAGCCAGGGATACCCTAAGATAAGGGGATAAGCAGCAGATGAGATCAAGTAAAAGCTGATAGTCTCCCTATGAAATTCTCCAATGGTCAGGGAAATAGGTACAGTACACAAGGTCCCCAGGCCCATGGACAAGGGGGAGTTATCAATGGCTAAGACTGAGAAGGGTCTATGC
Organism: Lithobates pipiens; assembly: GCF_037356315.1. NCBI lineage: Eukaryota > Metazoa > Chordata > Amphibia > Anura > Ranidae > Lithobates > Lithobates pipiens. Next base: position 186,468,865 of record NW_027507686.1, on the reverse strand, counting down.
ACCTTAGTCCCTGGAATCTGTAGACGGTGTGCTGGGTCCCTATTGATGAAATTGCTGGCAGCACCAGAATCAATGAAAGCTGAGAGATGATGAGAAACCTTGGAAGAGCTAAGTTTTGCAGGAACAAATAATTTATCTCTGAGGGACACAGACACAGTATGAACTATAGAAGCGGACCCCACCTGCAATAGACTCTGGGTGTTTCCTGGCTTATTAGGACAGTCAGCAACAAAGTGGCCGTGGTTGCCACAATATAAGCAGAGTTCCTGAGATCTCCTTCAAAGCCTTTTCCCCAGGGGATAAATGGGTAGCACCAAATTGCATGGGCTCATCCTCCTGGAGAGATTGAAAGGGCTCAGGAAAAAAAGAATAAGCTTAACCTAATTAGCTTAACCTGAACTGACTTCTTCGAGCTGGGTCAGAGTGCTCAACAGTGGAAATCAGAACCGTATTGTTCAGTGGTGTGTTTATACTGACATAATGACCTAAGGTTAGCTTCAGCTGAATGGGCATGGTCAGGATCATCATACAGTAAACCTAAAGCCGCGTACACACGGGCGGACTGTCTGGCCAACTTAGTCCATCGAAACACATTTCAGCGGACAGTCCGCTCGTGTGTGGGCTTCAGCGGACTTTTTCAGCGTGCAGTCTGGCGGACTAAGTATTTCGGAATTTCCGTAATATTGTCCGTCGTACTTTGGTTTCAGCGGACAATCCGCTCGTGAGTAGGCTAGTTCGACGGACTAAGTATGGCGCATGCTCAGAAAGGATTTACACGGCGAAAGGTTGCATTGCTGTGTATTGGACTTCCTATTTCTAGTCCCGTCGTACGTGCTGTACACGTCATCGCGCAAACTTTCGACAGACTGTTTGTGCATCCGTGTGTGGTCAAGTCCGTTCATTCGAAAGTAGGACGGACTGTCCGTCGGATTGTCTGACGGACTAAGTTGGCCATACAGTCCGCCCGTGTGTACGCGGCTTAAGGCTTTGAAAAAGGCATCCATTGACCCTCTGACTGGGTTATCTTTGGGCAGACTAAACGACCAAGACTGCGGATCCCCCTACAACCATGTAATAATCAGGTTGACCCGCTGTGTTTCAGAACCAGAAGAGTGTGGTTTAAGCTTAATATATAGCATACAACTATTTTTAAAGTTGGAAAACATATGGGGGTCACCAGAAAAACGGTCAGGCGGGTTAACTTTGGGTTCTGGCTCCAGCGATACTGCTGGAGGTGCGTTTACATGCACAGACAGTTCCTGGGCTTGGCGTGTCCGTTTTCACATTTCCTTGGCAAATAAGCAAGCCTATGTAGAGTCCATCTTGACAGAAATGTGGCTTGTGATAATGTCACGTCTATATATATAGATATAGTGTCTGACCACGCAACGCAGGTGGTCAGACACTATATCTAGCAAATATGTGCTTCACCTATAGCAGCCCCCTTTCCCTTAAGGCAAGCAGACCTATCGGTACTTGGTTGCCCCCAGGACTTATACACAATGCTATAGTGCCTGGCCACCACGCCAGGGCAGATGCAAACAGAGCAAACAAACAGAGTACTTGCAGTTAGCAAGCAGATAGTGTGGTTCTATAACAGTCCAGGTAAAAGACAGGTCGAGTTCAGGGAATAGTCCAATATCCAATCCAGGTCATACACAGGGAAATACAAACTAGCAAAGCAAGACAGACAAACAGGGGGGCTCAAACAGGAACAATGTAAGTATACTGTCTCTATCACAAGCAAAGGACTGAGTGATTGCCTTGCTTATAACAGGTGACTGACCACATCAATCACCTAGCAGGTGGACACAGACAGAGAGAATTCAATACCCAAAACCCGGATCCTGGAATGAGGAGCAGGAGCACAAAAGTGATCAGTTAAGTAGCAGAGGGGGTTTTTAATCAGTTTTAGCTGCTTTGGTGTTAATTTAATTAACAACAGGTGCACTAGATTAGCAACATTGAGACAACCTCTTAAACAGGAATCATTTTACAGGTGGATGCCTACTCATCTTTTCTGACTGTTTTTCACTGATTTTGTATTTGGCTAGGCCAGGGTCAGTGTCATTACCGGTAGCATGAGGCGATACCTTGATCCTATAGAGGTTGCAAAAGTAGACTGGGATTGCCACTCCATGGTTTAAACAGCCAAATGTGCAATGTTTGCAAATTTTATTTATATCGTGTGCAATGCTGATTATGCTATTCATGATGTTTTGTAATATCACCATGAGACTTTTAAATACCATTTTTCTAAAATAAATTACATTTTCTACATGTGAAGTTCTCTATATGAATATTTTTTATTGGTTATTTTTTAGGTTATTTCTTGTACAGTTCTTTTTAGGTTGTTTCTTGTACAGTTGGAGTATCTAACATGTATAAGAAATCTGGATCTTAATTAATGTGTCAACTATAGTAATAGTATTATAGAGGATAGATTCCAAATATGTGCCAATTTCATTACACTATCCCATAAGGATAAATAGACCTTTGCTGCCACACATAACTGTACAGATCAGATTTTATAAATAAACTCTTTCCAGATGTAATGAAATGTAACTTTTTTAATATGGTTCTCCCTAAAGATTTACACAAGAAAGTAGAGGCGGCTGGTGTTTTCAATAGGAAATTTCTTGCCCTTTTCAATAGGAAATAGGCACAAAAAACCAAACCAAAAAATTCCCAACTCCAAGACATTGCATATTTTACAAGATTACACATTCTACCCTGAAAAGTAATTTCCTCTCATTTCAAATTCAGATTAGCCATAAACTCACTGCCGGTGGATGTGGTAAAATCCACTTTTGTGCAAATAATTTCTTAGCAAGAAACAATGCCCATATCATCTAGATGTCTGAAATTTCACCTATATGTGTAATTTACAATACTACTTTTCAAAATATTGTTAATATATTACACAACTTATTATCCCTATTATTGTACCAGCTCAGGGCATCTCCAGAAGAGATGAATAAAAATTCCTGGGACCTGGTCACATCTAATACAATAAGAATTTTCCTGAAGACTGCTCTATATATTGAGCAGGGAGTTCTAAATATCTAAGCCCTTGTACACACGGTCGGACATTCCGACAACAAAATCCGTCCGATTTTCTCCGACAGATTTTGTTCGAAACTGGTGTTGGATACACACGGTCGGACAAAGTTGTCGGAAAATCCAATCGTTCGGAACGTGATGACGTTCGTTCGTTGCGACGGGACTACATTGTGGCTAGTAGCCAATAGCTTTGGTCTCGTAATTTGATCTGAGCATGCGCGGCGCTTTGTCCGATCCGAATTCTCTACAAACGATCGGACAAAGTCAGATCGGATTATGTTGTCGGAAAATTTTATATCCAGCTCTCAAACTTTGTTGGTCGGACATTCCGATGGAAAGAGTCCGATGTAGCCCACACACCGTTGGATTTTCCAACAACGTGGTCCGATCGGACCTTTTCCATCGGAATTTCCAACCATGTGTACAGGGGCTAAGGGGTTGATGTTGAGACAAGGGGAATAATCTTTATCCAAGACATTTGACCACTCATCTTTGACTGCCACTCTTTACCGTTCAGGGTATATTTTATCAAATACTTTGGCATTACTACATTTCTTTATTGGTATCTTATAACATACCATAAGTGTTGTTTTTCCTTGGGAATTTATTGCAGTACAGAATTATACATAAAGATAAAGAGCACTGAGAAGGCATTGAGCTGTTGAAAATATAAAAAAAAATCATATATATATATATATATATATATATATATAAGTGGCTGGTTAAGATGGGCCCTCTGGAGTGTACAAAGCATGCAATACCAAAGAAGATCACTGAAAGTAATATCTGATAACCATGAATACTATCATGTCTAAGAAACAGGCACTGAACCAGTTAGTAAAGGCAAAATTAATATATTGTAACCTGATATGGTGAGTAAAGAGGCAAGCATGGAAATGGATTAACAAAAGCAATAACACAATTTAGCATACAGAGTGATTAGTAATAAGGACTAGGCATAAGATGACACTTGACATGCAAATCAGCATAAACAGTAGCAAGGTCACCTAGAGTGCAACAATGGGCTATAATAAAGCTTAATCTACCAAGTGCTGGAACTATACTGCCAGAGTGCAATTTATGGTGCTGATGCTAGTCCTAGACTGACCGGGTTTGCACTGTCCAAAAGAAAAGGGGAATGGTAGCAGAGGGGGCAGGTGAACAAAGAGGCTTGCAGGATACGTATTATAGGAGGAGCAGTCTTTAGAGATGTTCTGCTGGCTATTGTTGGGGCCCTTTAAAAGCATCATTGCACTTAACAACAATCCCAGTTAACCTGCATTCAGTATAGGTACAGCATAGGTACGTTACAGTCTTGGCAGAGGTACAAGGGTGGATGTGGTTCAGGTGCAGTAAAGGTTCGGTATAATGCGGTATACAGTTAGTATAGGTGCAGAATAGATGTATTATGGATGTGGTATAGATGCTGAAAAGGCATGGCCCAGGTACAGTGTGGCTGTGATAGAACTTATATCCTGTCTCCAGTGACCCAGTTTCTGTTAACTGTGAATGGTGTGTGATGAGCCCTCTCACCAGTCCCTGTGGTACAGCTGCAAACTTTCAGGGTGAAAGGGGCCCCCTCCCTCTCCCAGATGCCTCTGATGATCAGCAGTGAGAAGAAGAGGGTTACATACACTCATATCTCCCTGCTGCAGTGGTACATGTTTGATGGCTGTGGTCTATGCTCTGCAGCCTCAGGTGTCTCTCCCTGGGTCTCAGGGACGATCCCTGTTGTTCTGGCTTGTCATCAGTCTGTCAGCCTGCAGCAGATGTGCTCTCCTTTCTTTGCTCCGGACCAAGACAGCCTACCTTTCCCAAGCAGTTTAATAAAAAAATCATTTTCTAACTCCTCCTGTTTCCTCAGAAAATTTCCTGTATTACAAGGCTGCCATTTTTAACCATAATTCCCAGGATTCCAAGTGCCCTGCACTGAAATTTATAGAGTTGCTTCGCTTTAGCTTTGCCCCTGCTGACCAGAGGAAAATAGTATGTCATAACATCAGTATCTCTGTAGAAAGTGAAAGTAAACTGATTGTAAAAAGGGAAATGTCTCTTTCTCCGTGTTTCTGTAGTACCTGGTTACACTCAAAACTACCTGTTGTTTCTAGAGTAAAACCCCATACACACTTTTACATTTTCTGCAGATTTTTGTCTTCAGATTTATCAAAACCAAATAATATGAGGTCAAACCTTAAAGTGGTCGTGAGCCCACAAACAAAACAAAAAAACAAAAAAAAATGGCAAGACAAAAGGCATAAAGAACTAGTATGCATAGCACACTAGCTCATTATGTATTACTTACCTTAGATTGAAGCCGCCAGCGGTCCTCGTTCACTGCTCCGGCCAGCGACATCGCTCCCGGAGTTAGTTCAGGGTATCAGGGGCTGCATGCGGGGAGCTGCCGGTAATGGCATAGTCTACGTATGTGCCGTTGCTTCAATGTGCATGTGCCGATGACGTCAGCACATGCAGATACAGGGGAGCTACAGGTAAGCCTTATTATAGGCTTACCTGTACCAAAAAGTGGCTGTAATGGGTTTACAACCACTTTAAGAGTTTCAATTTGTATGCAATCAGGCAGGCCCTTGCAATACATGGTTTTGGTAAATCTGAAGACAAAAATCTGCAGAAAATCTAATAGTGTGTAGGGGGCCTAAAACTGGATATACACTATACAATTTTCTGTAGATTTTTTTTCCTTCAGATTTACCAAAACCATATAATATGACATCAAACCTTAAGAGTTTAAATTTGTATGCAATCAGGCAGGCCCTTTCACTACATGGTTTTGGTAAACATAAGGGAAATTAGACAACAAAAGTTGTATAGTGTGTATGGGGTGTTAATCTCACCAACATTGCCACTTCCTTATATACAGGGTTAACCCAAATAGGTGTGAAATCAGTAAACCCTTTTATCCCTAATATATCTTTGGTCATTCTCCAAACCTTACCTTACTAAACCTTACCTTTAGTACCTTTGGTCATCCCCCCCCCCCCCCTATATAAAAATCCTCATTCTCCAAAGGAGCCACCTCTCTCACACATAAACCCAGTAACTTATACAAAGGGAAAGTTGGGGTACACACTATGATCTTCCGATTTTCCTTGTTGTTTCACAGCAAATCGGAATCGATGAACGAAACTTCGTAAGAAAATTCTCATACGACAAAGGTGTTTTTTGTTGTTTATTGTTTCTGATCATGCGCTTGCAATTTTTTTTGGAGTTTGTCCCTTCAGAGATTTTCGTATGAAAATTCTGAATCGGCTGTTGAAATTTGTATACACACTATACGCAAATTGTATGAAAATTCTTTGGACGAAAATGTTCGTCTGACTTTTTTACAGTGTGTAAGATTCCCTTTTTCGGCAACCCACAAAGTGTTGCACCTGTGCAGCTAAATATTATATCAATGAGTTAGGGGTAACTATACCACCCTCATTTAGTGGATGTTGTAATGTTTCTATATGTAATCAATGAGTTTTATTATTTTTTATAAGATCTCTAAAATACAATTATTAGAAAAATGCTTTTTACAATCCACACTGGTGAATTATGAAGTACATACAATAATCAAGGCATATAAATCTAATTTTTAAGGTTAGATCTGCTGGTTATAGAGTTCAGAGTATAGAGGAAGATTACACCATGTGAATAATCATTAAAGGAGGAATCCTAGACCAGGTACTTTTAGGTTAGTTGGCATGTTGGTTGAGGTTCAAACAAGTCTTCCCACTAGTTGTAGAGCCAACTCTGCTGTGTAGCTCTTGTGATCCATAGCATTCCTAGATTTCTCCTGTGACTTCAGTGTTATATGGTTCTCTGCTGGGAGACCATCCCCCTTATATGCCTTATTATTAGGCAAAGTCTAACAATTTTAACAACTCCAAAGTAAAACAAGAATCTAAATAGTTCATATCTTCAATCTCTAAACCTGGTACTGATATCTGCTGCAAAAAAACTATATAACTATAGATCTGGATATGACCACTTAGAGGCATATAAATACTATAGAGTAAACAAAATGTATCTAAAATTTCAAGGATGGAAGAAACCCCTACACCCATTTGTTTCTCTATTTCCCCACTATATAAAGATGGTTGTTGAGTCTGTGCTATATTTGCTAATAAATGCCCCACTGTATTTCCCTCTTCGAAATAATGGTGCTTAGGAAACAAAAGCCTGTGTTCTGCTTTCTTCGGTGCATTTTTTTCACTAGATCTCGTGTAACTTCCTATTTTTTTTTAAAATAAAACATTATTGTTATTAGTGCAGTATATTCCTTTCTTCCTCCACTCTATTCACTAACACTATCAAATTATTCTCCCATTCCTTTGTTGTTAACAGGCAAAATTTGTTTCACAAGAAATCCTTAAAAATACATTTTCAAGGCAGCCCAAATTATTATTGGGGAAGCCATGAAATTGTTTCACCTTAAAAGATTGTCAAAGTCAGAGTGGATAGGGTAGGATGCTTGAAACAATTTTAACCAATACAATTGTGAGATTTGTTTAATAAAATGTCCTTAAAGATATGCTTTCCAGGCAACCCAAAATATTATTGAGGAAGCCATGGAATTGTTCCACCTTTAAAAGGTTGTCAATGTCAAAGTGGTTAGGGGAGGATGCTAAAAACTATTTTAACCAATAGGGATTTAATCCCAAAAAGTTAGAAATATCCCTGAGATTACTTTTATGTTTTATTACAATGGAGAATGATCAGAAAATCCCCCTAACCACATATTCTATTTTATAAATTTAAGCGATAATGCTGCTAAACCTATCCTAAAAAAAAACTTTGTATGCCTTTTAGGAAAACAAGAGCATTTTTTATTGTGACGTATCATGCTTTATATATCTAATAACCCAAGTTCTTGTAATAATTTATCAATGGAAGCAAAAAGGCATGAAGTTCAGTTGTCCCACAAAAAATGTATACAAACAAAAAGCTCAATCAATGTTCGAAACATAAATGTATGAAAAATATCTTTATTCACATAATTGTGCTCAAATATCCCAGAGTTAAAAATAATTTAAATAATAGACATGACCCACCCTCCTGGGAGGAATCTGTAGAATTGTTAACTCAATAAATATAATAAAAAAAAGAAAACTTCTAACCAAAAAACTGCTGGGATAAATAAAAAAATGATGTGATCCCTAGAAGCATTTAACATACCCAATTATGTTGACATTCATCAAATTCTGTAATAGGAAAGCATTTAATGCCAAGTTAAAGCCATATAGTCAGAACCAGTTGAATATACTTCACCCCATCCAAGGTAGACGCCATCCAGACTGTCCACTTGTAAGCAGGTACAATTATCTTCTCTGCCACTAGGTGACTCTGCACCAGAATAGTGTCTGGTTATAGCCAATAGGACCATCGGGTGCTAGGCTACTTTTAGATAGAGCTCTCCTGCAGTGATGCCATGAGTCAGTGCCCAGTTTTAAGCCAGGTTGGAAGGAGCCCTAGTACACTTGGGGAATGGGTGCCAAACACACCACACCAGCACAGATATAATCAGAATGTGTAGGCTCTGGACAGGGCAGGAGGCTGGGGAGAATTAGAATTGCGCCCAGGAGGAACTGGCTGTAGTCTTTCTGTCCCTTATACAGGTGAGGGATAGGGCGAATGCAAAATTTATGTCATGGAAACGAAAACTGCACTAAGTTAAACTCAATTTCAAATAAAACAGCTGCAACATACCATGTGATATAATAATATGTGATCACCTATCACATATCAATGATAGGAAAAAGAAAAGTAATGAAAAATGAAAGTCCACAACAGTCCCAGTGATCTGATCTTACACCTGTGATAAGTGATAGAAATCAAAAGTGAAATAACTTCCAATAGAAGGATTTATTGTGTCTGGACCTCCTCCCAGTAATCAACACAAGGCTTACCGGATAACATTGGCCATCCACTACAGATGGTCAATTAAAGCATTTAATATGACAATTTCCTTAGATGGCTGGATGCTCTGCAATACATATGTTAAAAAGAGCTGTTACAGGCATTTGGTGTTTCAAATGCCTCTGAACATTCGTCTGAACCCATTTTTTTTGCTTTCCAAAAAAAGCTTCTAAACTCAACTGCCTGGAAATGACTATAAACGACCCTGTGTACATGCACTGATAAGATAATACAGAGGAGAGTTCAGGGGCAGCTGAAAAAAAAAACGCCCAACGGCTCTTAAATGTCAGTTTACCAGCAGCAGTGTACATGAGGCCTAATAAGAGAGAAGAGAGGCGCCTCTAGGTGTAGCAATATGTTTACATTTAATGAAGGTACAACATTTAGCAACTCACATGGTTGATGATTAAAAGAAGTATTCAGGCATCAGGGGTAAAGCTGTCCACAAGACCGTCCTCTGCACCGCCAGCTCTTACTGCTGTCAGTCTGCAATCATGACCGGGAAGGCTACCCTACAGTAGAGCAATATGAACGTGAGGCTTGAATCGCTTGTGGAGCGCAGCGTGGAAGGGATGACGTTGATGGGGGTGCGGAGGACGGCCTATGTGGACAGCTTTACCCCAGATGCCTGCATACTTAGATGTGCCTGTTTTAATCATCAGCCATGTGAGTTGCTAAATGTGAGTTGCTAATTGTTGTTCTCAATCACTTTTTATTAATTTTATAAACAATTTATACAAATACAAATACATTCTCATACTTTACTACTATACAAATTATCCTGTGTCCCTGACAAAGGACTGTAATTCTATTATTTAAATCTATCTTCCTTTTTTATATCTTTTCCTCTGTCCTATACTTCATTAAATATTATATATATTGCTACACTTAGAGGTGCCTCTTTTTTCTTTTATACCCAGTTGTGACATATCTCTACTTGTATATCAAGACATCGCTTGTTTATCAAGTCAAAATTTATAAAATAAATTAGCTTGTCTTATACAACACTCTCAAACCAAGTTACTCTCAATCCAAGGTTTTACTGTAATCTTATATTGGTCTTCTTTGTGAGTCCATTTGAAGAGGAACTTATGAGTAGCCCTTCCTATTTAGTTATTGTTTTTCCGTGTACGCTCAGTATAACCTGGTATGTCAAGTGCTTCTGTAGTTTACAGTTTTGATTTATTTAAGCAGTTTTTTTATTATATTTTTTATTTTGCTATTATATTTATTATGTAGATATCTCTATTCATTGACTCCCTTCAGGGGATGTGATTAATGTCTATTATTTTACCAGTTTTTACGTCCAGGTTAGGGTTTGGGGTACAGTCTTGTGAATAAAGATGTGTTTTATGTATAATTATACGTGTATTGTTTTTTTTGTTTTTCTCTTGTGTTGTTGTTTCCATTATTACTTTTACTACTATTACTACTATTACTTGGTGTGTTTTTTGGTGCCTCTCCGTTTTTTCTGTCTTTCTCTGTGAGGGTTTCTGTTGGGGATTTTTGTAGTAGGGACTAGTCTTCCCAGTCTTCCTTGTGGTGCTGTGTACCTACCACATTTTAATTTATCAAAGGTAGACAAAGCAGCTAGGGGATTGTACACTTGGAGGAGGATACCTATTCATTTCTAATATTATAACATTTTTATAGACATATATAATATATATATATATATATATATATATATATATATATATATATATATATATGACATATATATAACATTTTTGAAGAATAATACTTCAATAAGAAACTCATACTGCTTATCTGAAATAAATGCGGTTAATAGTTTCATCACCTCTCTGAAACATGACAGGGGAATATACAGTAGGTTTTAGTCATTATTCATTTAATGCTATACAATGAACTATGTAGTAATGCATACCTTTAGTATTCACCTATCTCTAGAGATAAGTGAAATGTACCAGCCTATACATAAGTGTACTAACACCCTGAGAATATGAGGAATAACAAGAATACTTCACTGTATCTGGCATAAGATATATCTCCTGTAAACAAAGTATAGCTGGCTTGTATTGTTTCAGCAAGTGAAAAATAGCACCTGGTTTAATGGCATCCCCCATCCCCCTTACATTCCAAGAAACCACATACTGTATATAGAATTAGTCACATTCAAAATAAACCACCCTTAAAATGAAAGCAGTATCAAACCCAAAAACGCATATGTAAGGTATTGCAGCTTACCAATCCTAAATGGCGAAATTAATTTTCTTTTTTTAGTCTGTTTTTCCTTTATTTTACCTAGTGATCCAGCCACTAGCAAACTTTCTGTCTTAGGGCCGGTGCACACAGCGATGCGCGGCGAGGCGTCTCCGACTTGCCTCGCCGCGACTTGCACGGACCTCAGCGGCGACTTGCAGAGGACTTCTGTATAGAAGTCAATGCAAGTCGCCCCCGAAGTCGCCCCAAAGTAGTACAGGAACCTTTTTTCTGAGTCGGAGCGACTCGAGTCGCTCCTCTCAGAACGGTTCCATTGTACAGAACGGGGGCGACTTGCGGGAGCGAGGCGAGGCGAGCCGTGTCGCCTCGCCTCGCGCCGCAGTGTGAACCGGCCCTAAGGCTGGCCATACATTATACCATTTTCTTGCATCATTTTCCTTTGGATTTACCAAAACCATATAATATGAGGTCAAACCTAAACACTTTAAATTTGTATGCAATCAGGCAGCTTCTTGCACTACGTAGTTGAAGGTAAATCTAAAGGAAATTGAATAAGAAAATTGTATAATGTATGGCCAGCTTTAGGGTGTTTGAATTCTGAATGAAGTAGTAAAGCAGACATCTTTGGACAGCAGCAATGCCAGTCTGGGGAGAGGGTTGTGTTAGATGTACTAGCAGATTTAGATGGATTTGACTAATAAATTGAAGTTGACCTCCAAGTAACGCTTTATAAGCAGTTACAGCTTTTGGGATAAAAGTTTTACATAAATAAACAATACCTGATTATTGTAAGCACCATTGTGAGTGGTAAATGGTTTGTCTCAACCCTCTAACTGCTAATTTGCCTGGATAGCTTGGTCTATTAAAAGAGAAGTATGGGGTTATAAAAAACAAAAACAATCATACTCACCTAAATATAGTAGAAAACACCTGTAGTAATGCCTCAAGGTGGTGAGCGGTCAATGCACTGATTTGTAGTGTTCTCTTAAGAGCCAAACAAACATGATGATGAAAGAAAGCTGGCACCTTGATCTTCCGCAGTGAATACATTTATTAATCCAGGTGTGGTACAAAATAAAATAGATCCAAATAAATTAGAGTGAACAGCGCTCGTAGGATATAGTGCAACAAAGCCTTAGGGAAATAAACAGTAAAAACAATAAAAAACAATATTTTGCAGCAGCTATCACATGGGTGCTAGACCCTGGGATATGGAAAAACAATATAAACAGCGCTAACCTTAATCATAATTATTGATAGCTATGATTAAGGCTACATGCTGAAATGCGTAATTCCTATTTTATTTTATGGAAAAACAATGTAAACAGCACTTGCAAAAAGTGAATGATTACAATTAATACACCATAATATACATGATTTGCATGAATAACTGTGTAAATAAAGTGCTAGGTGCTCAAAAAGGTGCCCAAAAAGTGCATTAGTGCTTCAATGTTATTGCTGGTGCTCCACAATTAAATGGTGCTGTGTGCCACACTCCCCTGTTGTGACCCCACTCACCAAATGGCAAGGACCCACAGCTTTTCAGTCTGGGGTCAAAAAGGCTTGGATCCAATTGGATCAATTAGGACAGTGGTCATCAACCCTGTCCTCAGGGCCCACTAACAGGCCAGGTTTGCAAGATAACTGAAATACATCACAGGTGATATAATTTGCTGCTCAGTGATTGCAGTATTCTAGTCTGCATCTCCCCAAGGTAATCCATAAACCCTGGCCTGTTAGTGGGCCCTGAAGACAGGGTTGATGGCCACTGAATTAGGAGATAAATGTTTTCTCTGGAGACTCTAAATGTGCGGATTTCCATAAGTCAATTCAAAGGTATACAATCATAAGGGAGACAGAGAAGTAACCGATAATGAAGTACTATATTGAAAGCTAAAATTTGCATTGGCTAGGCGCTACTTACAAGAGATCAAAACAGGCATCAGCAAGGAACTCCGGGTGCGATGCTGGTCGGCGACGGCATGTGTTCCACTGAGGGCGGAAGTGATGTCAGTGGTGTGGGAGCCCAGAAGTTCATCAACGAGTTTCACCCATCCCCAGGGCATCATCAAGGACATTACTTCCGGTTTTGTGTAATATAATTTATACCCGTGAGCGGATCCTTCCTCTCACACAATCCAATAGGAAATAGCCAATTTCCCTTAGGTGTCAAAGCACCAACTTCCTTAATATGACATCATGTCCTGTTACCGTCATGTATATTCAAAAAAAGCTTTTAATACAATCAATGTTTACATAGAATAATACCAAGAAAATTACCTTAATAAAAAATAGTTATATTACAAATATCTCTAGACAATTAATCTTAAAATCATATACCATATTGAATTGATCAACATTGAATAGATGAACAATGTTAAAATATGAAAATGTGTGTAGTAAAAAAAAATGAAAAAATAAAAATAAAATTGAAAAATATATATATAATAAAATAAAAATAGAAACAAAAATAAAAATGAAATACATTTAAAACGAAAATAATAAATTTTTTAATAAAAATGAAAATGAAAATAAAAATGTGAATGAAATATGACTAAAATAAAATAAATATAAAAAATGAGAATGAAAATAAAGAAAAACCCCAATAGTAATGTGTTAAAAAATCCAATGCAATGTTGAGGCCCAGCGGGCTCATAGTACCAAGCTTATGGATCCACTGAGCCTTGTTCTGTGAGATAGCTTTCTTGAGATTGGATCCCCTCTCGTGTCCCTCCACCCTATCGATTCCACAAAAAGTCAGACCCCTTGGGTCTCTTTTGCGGAACAACCTAGAGTTGTTAGACAAACTGTGGTGTTTGGATCCTTTTTTTATTCTCTTTACATGCTCCCTCAGCTTCCTCGTGGTCCTCCCTACATGTCCTCCCTACATACTGGAGACCGCAAGGGCAGGACTATGTAACATGTGTGGTCCCACAGGTGATACATTTCTTAATTTCATAGGATCTGCCCTGGGAATGTGACAAAAATTCAGTGGTTTTCCTTTGTCTATGTTTGGAAGTTCTACACATAACACATTTGCTGCAACAAAAAAACTGTTTGATCTAAAAAAGGTAAATGGTTTCCTGGGGGTGGGATTGATAACATACCGTGCCATCTGTAGCTGGAGTGTAGGTGGTTTTGTGTAGATGAACTGTGGTTTAGCCCGTAAGATATTTTTTAGTTCCCTATCTTTGAGCAACAGAAATCAATGCTATTTAAGTATTTGTTCAAACTGTTTATATTGCTGAGTGTAACCTGTCAGGAAGGAAACAGCATAATCTATCGTTTTCACTTTTTTCTTAAATAAAGGCTCTCTATGCATATTTCACATTCTCTTTCTTTCGTTTTCCTTACATTTCCCCAGTCATAACCCTTTTCCAGGAATCTCTTTGAAATGACCTCAGCCTGAATGTCAGAGTCTTCTACTTTATCACAATTTCTATACACCCTGATCATCTTTTGGCTCCAATCTGGCATGATGACAACTTTCCAGTGGGCTATACCCATTATGGTTAACCTCCTTGAAAAAAGTCAGCAATTTGCCACTTTCTTTGCATATGACTAAATCAAGAAAGTTGACGGCTTTCTGACTGAAGGTTGCTGAAAAGGAGATGCCAAGGGAATTATCCTCCATTTCTTTGAGAAAATTGCAAAAAGACTCCTGTGATCCTGCCCATACTATTAAGATATCATCAATATATTTTTTATAGAATCTCAATTCCGACATGTTTTTTCCATATATAGCTTTGTTATCCCACTTAACACCCCTCTTATTTGTCTATAGAACTTTTTTCATGCCAAAAAATTGTGGCTCATTGCTAGATCTAAGGTCTGTAGTAAAAATCCTTCTGTTTGGACTTGATATTTATCTTTCCTAAAGCCCATTTTACGGCTTCTAAGTCAAGATACTGTGGAATACTAGTGTAAAGTGAATTTACATCCACACTGGCTAGGATATAATCCTCACCAACTGCCATGGGTTTCAACAATTCCATGAGATCCCTACTATCTTTGAGATAGGCTGGATGTTCCAGGAAAAGAGGTTGTAAGAAACTATCCAAATATTCCCCCAGCCTGGAGAAAAGTGAGTCTACCCCAGTAACTATCGGTCGGCCTAGGGGTCTGGATGCATTCTTTTGTACTTTTGGCAACTGATAGATGACTGGAAATTTGGGTGCATCTGGTAGGAGGTATCTTGCTTCCCTTTTATTTAATATACCTTTCTTGTGTGCCCCTTTGATTAATCTTTTCAATTTGGCTTAAATCTATTAGTGGGAATCCCCTTCAATTCCTCATGGGTTTCCTTATCATCCACCAATCTTTTTAATTCATCCAAATAATCCTGTTTGTGGAGAATAACCAACCCCCCCCCCCCCCCCCCACACACACACACACACACTTGTAAGTCGATCTAATCACTATATTTTATTTTTTCCAACTTTTAACCCCCTCTCAATGTCTTTTTTTCATCTGCTGGGGTGGACAAACATTTTGTCCAAAGCTTGCTCTACCATTGCCTTAAATACGTCAACAAATTGATTATTGACTATTTTAAAAATGTTATTGTTTCCAAGACAAGTGTGTTGATATTTCTCTGCTGCCTGCTCCATTGGTGAATCACTCAGCATAACATTTTTTTTATATTATTTTTTTTAATAAACTTCTGAAAATCAGTAAAAACATCAAACTTATTAAAATTCCTATCTAGAGCAAATGTGAGTCCCAATTCTAGAACCTTCAGCTCATCTCCTGGCATCACTAAGATTAAAAATTCCTTCCATTAGGTTTCTATTTTCCTTTTCTCTCCTCTACATCTTGTCCTTCTCTTCTTTCCCACTCTTGTTGAGGTTGAGGTGGTGCCATGGGATACCAGGGTCTCCACTCCTCCTCTCGTCTGTCCAGAGAAGTTGGTTCCCTCCCACGACCTTTCTGGTTTGCTCCACCTCTCCCCCTCATGGGAGGTCCCCCATAACCTCTCCTTTGAAAATTCCCTCGATAATTGTGATAACCTGGATGACCCCCATCCCCTAGAGGGAGGGTAATGCTGGTACTGATTAGGGCTCCAAGGAGGACCACCATAACCACCCCTCTGATCATGGCCCCTAGGGCCATAAGAACCTCTAGCAGGTGGGGGATGGTAATCATTCCTGAGCGGTTCGTATCTATTATGCGTGGGGACTCCATAATGAATGCCAGGCCGAATGCTGCTGGTTCCCCCACCATAATAGTCACCTTTTTCTCTTTGTGACTGGATCTTATTTGGTCTGTTTTGATCTGTGTTTTGGGGTTGATGGAAACAAGCTCCCTTTCTTCTGTAGTAGCTCTAGAGTCAGCAAGCTGGTCATCATTGACTTATTGCCATCAATATACTTTGTTGTTTTATAATCGTTCGTGTCCCTAATATATTTTTAATTTTTTTTCTTTTGTGTCTCCTTGACAAGTTTATCTACAAAATCCTGGAGTAGTTTCATTTAGTTTTTATACTCTCCTGTTTCTATTAGGGGACCAAGTTTGGATTTAATGGAATTAATATTAGCCTCCAATAGTTTTAATTTCTTCTCTCTCCTATCTATAAGAATTTCTAGTAATCTTTTTTCAGTATTATTAAAAAAAGAAAACCATTTATCCTCAAAATCCTTACCCACCAGACCGTCATTGGGGGCTAAATCCCAACTAAGGCATCTGGGAGTGATCCCAGTGATCTTATCTTTGACATACTTGCCAAGAGTGAAAAAATCCAAAACACTCCTAAGATGTTTAAAGTCCGGGTTGATGTCCAAATTGCCATTTGTTTGTGAAAGTCATCAGCATTGATGTTTCTATTATTAACAAACGTAAAAATGTCCATGACTGCTGATGGCAGAATCTCCAGAGAAAACGTTTGTCTCCTAATTGATCCGATTGGATCCAAGCCTTTTTGACCCCAGACTGCAAAGCTGTCGGTCCTTGCCATTTGGTGAGTGGGGTCACAACAGGGGAGTGTGGCACATGGCACTGTTTAATTGTGGAGCACCAGCAATAACATTGAAGCACTTATGCACTTTTTGGGCACCTTTTTGAGCACCTAGCACTTTATTTACACAGTTATTCATGCAAATCATGTATATTATGGTGTATTAATTGGAATCATTCACTTTTTGCAAGTGCTGTTTATATTGTTTTTCAATAAAATAAAATAGGAATTACGCGTTTCAGCATGTAGCCTTAATCATAGCTATCAATAATTATGATTAAGGTTACACGCTGAAACGCGTAAGGCCTGTATTATTTTGTGCCACACCTGCATTCATAAATGTATTCATTGCCGAAGATTGAGCTGCCGGCTTTCTTTCATCATACTCCCCTAGATGGCAGCAGCAGTGATCCCAGCTTCAGCTATCCCCCCACCACCTCTAAGACCAAGAACTGAGCTATCAAACACCAGTGATAACTCAGCTTTCGGTTAGCCTGCAGAGAGCCGATGACTGTCAATCACCAGCTCTCTAGCATTGGGCTGTGCAGGGGGTGGGAGCAACTGGCTGGGAGGCTGAGCCATCTGCCACTGCAGGCTTCTGGACAAATCCCAATCATATGATTGTCATGAACTGAAGTCTCATAGTAAAACAATGGGGTGGATTTAGTTAAAGGGAGTGTAAAGGCAGAAGGTTTTTGATCTTAATGCATACTATGTATTAAGATCAAAAACCTTCTGTGTGCAGGAGCCCCCTTCAGACCCCTAATACTTAACTGAGTCCATTGCAGGAGTGTCTAAGCTGTCTGGGACTCATCTCCACATTGGCTGAGACAGCAGCGTGGTATGATTGGCTCCTGCTGCTGTCAAAATCAGTCAGCCAATCAGGAGAGAGAGGAGGCAGGGCCGAGTAGCGGCTCCATGTCTGAATGAACACAGGGAGCTGTGACTCCACTCGGATGCCCCCATAGCAAGCTGCTTGCTGTGGGGGCACTCAACAGGAGGGAGGGGCCAGGGACCCGAGAAGAGGAAGATTCAGACTGCTCAGTGCAAAACCAACGGTACAGAGCAGGTACTTATAACATGTTTATTATTTTAAAAAAAAAACAAGACTTTACAATCACTTTAAGGCAAATAGACTGTGCACTTTGCAAGTTGCTCTCATTTTCCCCAGAGATTAGTTTTGTACAACCAAGCTAATGTATTGAGCGATCAAGAGAAGCCTTCAACAGAAGCCTTAAAGAAGCCCTTCAGACTGCAACCCCTAGGCTCCATTCACACCTAGGTGATTTGAATCGTGGCCAGAATCACCACATTCCTACGTGTGATTCCACAATCGTGGCAAAATGTGGGGTGCATTTGTGATGCCATTATTATTCAAAGGGCATCTTAAACACTGTGTGGTTTTGCCACAATTGTTGTGCGACAAATTACGGCAAAAACCGACAACCAAAATTGCGGGACGTGTGTCGCCCAAAAGAAGTTCCGGAACTAAGACTTTAAAAAACAAAGATAAAAGTATGGGATACAGTATACTGGTCAGGAACAGGGTGCAAGAGAAGAACACTTTCAGCCTGGATCTCTAGATAGGGTTAAGAAACCTGGTTTATTAAAACAGTGACAAACAAATCTGCTTGGCATGACACATCAACAAGAATCTTACATGTATAAACTGTCTGATGGATGCATTGCTTTGATGCTGCTACTCAAGAATACTTTCTACCAGAAGTGGGTAAGTATTACAGCTTATTCCTCTTCCCTTAGACTTAACAGGCAAATAATCCTTGCAGTGTGGGAGGCCTCTTGACATTTTCCACATTTTGTCATGTTAAAACCAAAAACCTAAATGTATTTTATGTGGATTGTATGTGATAGACCAACACAAAGTGGCACATAGTTGTGAAGTAGAAGGAAAATAAATGTTTTTCAGTTTTTTTTTACAAATAAATATCTGAAAAGCGTGACGTGCATTTGTATTCAGCCCATCTGAGTGAATACTTTGTAGAACCACCTTTCTCTGCAATTACAGCTTCAAGTCTTTTTCTGGATGTCTCTACCAGCTTTGCACGTCTAGAGAGGGACATTTTTGCCCATTCTTTTTTGCAAAATAGCTCAAGCTCTGTCAGACTGGATGGATTGGAGAGTGTCTATTAACAGCAATTCCATTGTAGCTCTGGCTGTATGTTTAGGGTCGTTGTCCTGCTGGAAGGTAGACCTCTGTTCTGTCCCAAGTCTTTTGCAGGCTAACAAGTTTTCTTCTAAGATTGCCCTGTATTTGGCTCCATCAATCTGCCCATCGACTCTGACCAGCTTTCTTGTCCCTGCTGAAGAAAAGCATTCCCACAACATGATGCTTCCACCACCATGTTTCACGGTGGGGATGGTGTGTTTAGAATGATGTGCAGTGTTAGTTTTATGCCACAAGTAGCATATAGCTTTTAGGCCAAAAAGTTACATTTTGGTCTCATATGTTTGCTGTGTCCCCCCAGATGGCTTCTCGCAAACTGGAAACTGGACTTCTTATGGCTTTCTTTCAACAATGGCTTTCTTCTTGCCACTCTTCCATAAAGGCCAGATTTGTGGAGTGCACGACTAAGAGTTGTCTCGTGGACAGGTTCTCTCACCTGAGCTGTGGATCTCTGCAGCTCCTCCAGAGTTACCATGGGTCTCTTGGCTGCTTCTCTGATTAATGCTCTCCTTGCCCGGCCTGTCAGTTTAGGTGGATGGCCATGTCTTGGTAGGTTTGCAGTTGTGCAATACTCTTTCTATTTTCAGATGATGGTTGAACAGTGCTCCGTGAGATGTTCAAAGCTTGCAATTTTTTCTTTTATAACCCAACCCTGCTTTAAACTTGTCCACAACTTTATCCCTGACTTGTCCAGAGTGTTCCTTTGCCTTTATGATGCTGTTTGTTCACTTAGGCCGCGTACACACGCGCGGACTGTTGGCCCAACTTTGTCCGTCCAACAGTTTGAGCGAACAGTCCGCTCAAACTTAGCATGGACGGACATGGCCACACACGACGAACGAACAGTTTGCTGAAACCGTGTGCGATGACGTGAACGGCACGTACGACGGGACGCAAAATACGACGTCCTATACACTGCATTATAACTTTCGGCTTGAAAATCCTTTCTGAGCATGCGCGGAACTTAGTTTGACGAACAAGCCTACACACGGGCGGACTGTTCGTTGAAACAAGGTTTCAGCGGACAGTTTTTCGGAATTTCCGTAAAACCTTGTCCGTCCAACTGTCCGCTGAAACTGTCCGCTGAAAGCCCACACACGAGCGGACTGTCCGCCCAAACACTGTTCAGCGGACAAGGTTGGGCCAACAGTCCGCGCGTGTGTACGCGGCCTAAGGTGAAAATTTTCTGTCCCCTCAAAATAACTCAACACACAGCCAAAAATGTCTAAACCGCTAGCAACAAAATTAAGTACACTCCTAAGTGAAAATGTCCAAATTGGGACAAAGTGTCAATATTTTGTGTGGCTACCAATATTTTCCAGCACTACCTTACTCCTCTTGTGCATGGAGTTCACCAGAGCTTCATCGGTTGCCACTGGAGTCCTCTTCCACTCCATCATGACAACATCACAGAGCTGGTGGATGTTAGAGACATTGAATTCCTCCCCTTTCCATTTGAGGATGCCCCACAGATGCTCAATAGGGTTTAGGTCTGGAGACATGCTTTGCCAGTCCGTCACCTTTACCCTCAGCTTGGAGGTGTGTTTGGGGTCATTATCATGTTGGAATACTGCCCTGTGGCCCAGTATTTGGGAGGGGATTATACTTTGCTTCAGTATGTCACAGTACATGTTGGCATTAATGGTTCCCTCAATGAACTGTAGCTCCCCAGTGCTGGCAGCACTCATGCAGCCCCAAACCATGACTCTCCCACCACCATGTTTGACTGTAGGCAAGACACACTTGTCTTTGTACTCCTCACCTGGTTGTCCGCCACACACGCTTGACACTATCTAACCCAAATAAGTTTATCCTGGTCTCATTAGACCACAATACGTGGTTCCAGTAATCCATATCCTTAGACTACTTGTTTTCAGCAGACTGTTTATGGGCTTTCTTGTGCACCATCTTTAGAAGAGGCTTCCTTCTGGGACGACAGCCATGAAGACAAATTTGAGGCAGTGTGCAGCGTATGGTCTGAGCACTGGCAGGTTGAACCCCCATCCCTTCAACCTCTGCAGCAATTTCCCAAAGACAACCTCTGGATATTATGCTGAGCACATGCACTCAACTTCTTTAGTTGACCATGGAAAGGCCTGTTCTGAGTGGAACCTGTCCTGTTAGAACAGCTTTATGGTCTTGGCCACCATGCTGCCGTTCTGTTTCAGGGTCTTGGCAATCTTCTTATAGCCTAGGCCATCTTTATGTAGAGCAAAAATTCTTTTTTCAGATCCTCAGAGTTCTTTGCCATGAGGTACCTTGTTGAACTTCCAGTGACCAGTATGAGAGAGTGCGAGCAATAACACCAAATTTAACACACCAGCCAATTTCCCTTCCCGGTGTCATGTCACTTGTTTGTGTTACAAGGTCTCAGGCATGAATGGGGAGCAGATGTGTTCAATTTGGTGTTATCACTCTCACTCTCTCATACTGGTCACTGGAAGTTCAACATGGCAACTCTCTGAGGTATGGAGGATATGAAAAAATAATTGTTGCTCTACATACAGATGGCCTAGGCTATAAGAAGATTGCCAAGTCTCTGAATCTGAGCTGCAGAACGGTGGCAAAGACCATACAGCAGTTTAACAGGACAGGTCCCACTCAGAACAGGCCTCGCCATGGTCAACCAAAGAAGTTGAGTGCGCATGCTCAGCATCATATCCATAGGTTATCTTTGGGAAATAGACGTATGAGTGCTGCCAGCATTTCTGCAGAGGTTGAAGGGGTGGGGGGTCAGCATTTCGGTGCTCAGACCATATGCATCAAATTGGTCTGCATGGCTGTCATCCCAGAAGGAAGCTTCTTCTAAAGATGATGCACAAGAAAGCCTGCAAACAGCTTGCTGAAGAGAAGCAGACTAAGGACGTGGATTACTGGAACCATGTCCTGTGGTCTGATGAGACCGAGATAAATGTATTTGGTTCAGATGGTGTCAAGTGTGTGTGGCGGCAACTAGGTGAGGAGTACAAAGACAAGTGTGTCTTGTCTACAGTCAAGCACGGTGGTGGGAGTGTCATGGTCTTAGGCTTCATGGGTGCGGCCATCACTGGGAAACTACGGGAACCATGAATGCCAACATGTAATGTCACATACTGAAGCCGAGCAGGATCCCCTCCCTTCGGAGACTGGGCTGCAGGGCAGTATTCCAATATGATAACAATCCCAAACACACCTCCAAGACAACCACTGCCTTGCTAAAGAAGCTGAGGGTAAAGGTGATGGACTGGCCAAGCATGTTTCCAGACCTAAACCCTATGGGGCATCTGTGGGGCATCCTCAAATGGAAAGCGGAGGAGAGCAAGGTCTCTAACATCCACCAGCTCCGTGATGTTGTAATGGAGTTGTGGAAGAGGACTCCAGTGGCATCCTGTGAAGCTCTGGTGAACTCCAGTGGCAACCTGTGAAGCTCTGGTGAACTCCATGCCCAGATAATGGTGGCCACACAAAATATTGACACCTTGGGCCCAGTTTGGACATTTTCATTTAGGGGTGTACTCACTTTTGTTGCCAGCAGTTTAGACATTATTGGCTGTGTGTTGAGTTATGTTTAGGACAAATTTACACTGTTATACAAGCTGTACACTCACTACTTTACATTGTAGCAAAGTGTAATTTCTTCAGTGTTGTCACATGAAAAGATATAATAAAATATTTACAAAAATGTGAGGGGTGTACACGCTTTTGTAAGATACTGTTTAAGGCTCAGAGCTGCCATGATTCTGTACATATACCCTTATGAACTTCAGTGCCACAGTCAATAATTCACCTGCAAGTTAGCAAAAATAAATTTGACCCTTAGGTGGACCGTGACTGTCTGGGGTTATTTTGGGACTGAAAACATTTTTAGAGAGTTTATAATTAAGTTATTTATCAAAATGTGCTAGATGTGTTAGATTTGCATCTTTCAGTAGTCCAAACTCCAATATCTGTTGAAGAATACTTGCTGCAAAACTACACGTGTGGCCCTTGAAAAAAAATGTCTAAAGTAATCTTTAAAGTATGGCTAGTCACATATTAGGAAATAGGAATTGCTCAAATATTTATCCAGTCTGACTGAACAGGCTTTCCTGCAACAAAATAGGCATGAAAGAAAAAATTGAGAATCGTGGCTAGTTTGCCTATTGTAATAGGTGTTTTTATAGAAACAAAATAGAATTGGAGTAAATTTTATATATATACATATATATATATATATATATATATATATATATATATATATATATATATATATATATATAGTAAGATTCAGTTTTATTAGAAATGTTCACATTACATGAAAAAACCCCCGAAAAAACAGCAAAAAGAAAAAGAGGAAAATAAAATTGAAAAGCAAAACATTACTCGCCAATGAGCAGGCAAAAATACAACAAAATGAAGTCTGTGACCAGTAAAGAACAATCTCCACCAATAAAATTGCAATAAATGTAGGATACATGTGCACACCCCACCCATCCCGGCCCAAGCAACAGCAATTCATTGAATAATAAAGGAGACAGTTTGTAAAAATTTCACAAATCATGGCACAAGCAAAATTAATGACAGTCAACTCCAGCATGAAAAAGGGTAATACAACACATAGGAGCATTAAAAATAATGAGCGCTAAATAGTGCATCCCTTGTAAACCCCCGTAAAAGAAAGAAACTCAGTCCAGTAGTGGAAGTTAGGGAAATCCACCCACCCCAGGCTTTGGCAAATCTATGAAATGCTCCTCTACTGGAATATGTGGCCTTGTAAAGAGGGTAGCCCTATTCACTAGAGACTTCCAAGCTGCTAACATCAATACTGATGTTCTAACCATTATAAGACAATTCATTTTCTAGTGTAGCGGGGTTGCAGAGCCTCCCCCTAAAACAAAGAAGAGCAGCAGGGGGACACTGATGCAGCTGCGCTGTGGGCACTGTGGGTTTCTCCCTCTGCTCAGAGTGCCGCCACAGGAGAAGACTGGAGGACCTGCTTGTAAGAAGAAGAAGGGTGAAGCTGCGGGTGTATGTCTCCTCTCACACTCGCTGCTCAATCTGTCCCCCCCTCTCGAGTCGGCCGACCAGTTCACTGCCACGCTGTGACAAGGGGAGAGCATTGGGCTGTCAGTTCATCTTCCTCCCCCAATCGCCCCCCCCCCCCTGATCCCCTGTCATAGCATGAAAGAAGGAGAGGTCAGCGAGAGTGGCTATGTGGATCCCAGCCCCCGAAGCTCTAGTGCTCCTTCCCTCCCATTGGCCAAGGGGAGGAACCAATCACCAAAGACCAGAGGAGGATAATGGGACATGTAGTCTCAGAGACCAGACAGCCCATAGGATTTAATGGGCAGAAAACTACAGCCCCTAGCATGCCAGGAAATAAGGGGAAGGATAGCCTGGAGCCCAAGAAAAAGGAGAGGGGAGGAGTGTGCATGAGGGGGAGAGCAGGAGACAGAATAGAGAGACTGAGGTGGCTGAGGAGAGACTAGTACCAATTCACAAAAAGCAGGTGAGAGGGTGAAAATCCAAACATCCTTCTTAACACAGTGCAGACACTGCATGTAGACACCTATTGCCCGTTCTAGTGTCAGAGGATGCTTGTTTGAAGCTACCATCTTTAGCCATTCTGTTCTTACAAACCACTACATAATGGAATATCCTAGAGGATTACTGTCTCACTTTTGCTTGATTAAACCTACTTATAGGATTTGTGTGAGCCAAAGTATCCACCAAACTCAACAAGCAAACTTAATCTGAAGGAGCTATGAAAATATTCATAACCAAAGTATTACATGCCAGGGTGTCCCATCTGAATTGTTGGATAGCGGGACATTCCCAAAATGTATACAGGAAATTGGTATAGGAAGAGGAACAGCGCCCAGAAAGATTGATTCCTGAAAAAGAAAGGGGCAACATTTTAATTCTCACTAAGTTTTTTTTACCAGTTAATGAGAGTGGGAGAATTTTCCAGGCATTCAACCTATTTTTGAGAATATATGAGGAGTGAAGAAACATTAAAAAAAGTGAAAAGAGATCAAATTCGTATTGACCAAGCCTAGATATTTAATCTCCATCACCCACTGGAGGGGGATAGTTGGAGAAGTGGTCACTGAACTTGAATAGAAGCATAATGGAAGTACTTTGGTTTTAGCCCAATTGACTCGTAAAACTGAAACCACAGAAAAGGTATCCATAATAAACAAGGCAGTTTGTAAAGAGGGTCCAGCATCACGCAAAAAGAGAACTAAATCAGCAAATTTTTTTCTATAAGACTACCTACCTGAACACCCTGCAAGGAAAGAGAGGTATGCAGTGATAAGGCTAAGGGTTCCTTTAGAAGTGCAAAAAGCCTTGGAGACAGGAGGCACCCCTGGACACCAGGAAAGAGGCGGACACTTGCCTATTTGCTTTGATGGATGCCACAGAAAGGTCATACAAAAGAGCTATCTGTTTAAGGAAAATTAGACCAACCCCATGCGGCCTAAGACATACCTCATATATGACTGGTCAATAGAACCAAAAGCTTTCTCCAGCTCCAGGAACACTAGAAGTCCTCCACTAGAATCCTCAGAGCTGAGCTGGCTATGTGTAAACACTCTACACAAGTAAATGTCTGTAGCTTTTTGAGGCATGAAACCAGTTTGATCAGAAGAAACAAAATAATGGATTTCATTTAATGTGGCAACACTACATAAAATTAAGTTTTGGAGAGTAAACAGAAAATTAAAAAATACCCATTTTCTGGAGAGAAAAAAACATTTTGAAAAGATACAACATGCAACATTTTATGAAATATTTTGCAAAACCACCAATCTTGAATCAAGTAATGGAGCCCACCAAGTTTAAAATGGAAAAATACTGTAGGTTTAATTTTGGAAAATTATTTTGACAATACAAAAGCATCACAGAAAATCATTATGGATTGCACTAGACAAAAGCCCATACATTGTTAAAGAGAAAATATTTTAGGATTTTGAAGTGAAACGATTTACAGAAAAATTAGCGGTTAGTAAGCAGATAACAGTGTTAGCCCTGGTTCACACCAGTGTGGCATGTGATACGACATGAATACAAAATTGTGTGATTTCTAGTGAAGTTGCAAGATTTCAAAGTTGGATTTTGGTGTGAACGGTGGCTTATTCGTAGTGCTGGACAATATCAGAAAGTGTCAAGGAAGAAAAAAATATGCTGAAGAATAGCTGGTAGTCGTTAGTCACATTTAACTGGACTTTTACTATAATGTTGAAGATGTATCGTAGCTTGTCAAAGCCACTTCTTCAGTTTTTTATGAGGACTAAAGCAATGGTTGGATAAGGTACAAAATGTCTGCAACATTACAGAACAAGTCCAGTTGAATGGGGGTAACCATTACTAGATATACCATGACATGGAAAGATGAGAACCTTTATAGATATATAAAAGTTGATTTACTAAAAGGAAAAAGACTGTGCTCTCTGCAAATGCAGTTGCTCCCCAGCTTAGTAAATGAGCAGAAACTCTGCTGACTTCCATCATCCAATCATGCGCAAGCAAATATGCTGTTTTTTTTATTTTCCTTGTACTTGATTTGAAAAGGGAAGCCTTATCTCATTTACTAAGCTCTAGAGCAACTGCACTTTGCAAACTTCACAGTCAATGTGCCTTTAGTAAATCAACCCCATAGTGCAGAGCTTGTAGAATGAAAAAAAAACAGTAGCTGCTGTTAGTAAGTGCTGTTGTAGGAACCATTAACAGTGCTTACCTTTTAATATACACTTAAATACCAGAAAAAAGTACCAGAGTTAATAGAGGTTGAGAGTGTAGGGGGTGGAGATCAGAAGTTGCACGCATTTGAAGGTGTTTAGTGAATAATCATGAGTGAACAGTGGAAGCCAAGGCCAGATACCAGGAGAGTATATAGCGTGACATAA
Organism: Lithobates pipiens; assembly: GCF_037356315.1. Classification (NCBI taxonomy): domain Eukaryota; kingdom Metazoa; phylum Chordata; class Amphibia; order Anura; family Ranidae; genus Lithobates; species Lithobates pipiens. Next base: position 186,441,693 of record NW_027507686.1, on the reverse strand, counting down.
ACATATGATGTTAATAGGATATTAACAGAGGCTGGGCTACTGATACAAATCATGGATTACCTGATAGGGCCCAGCCCCCCCCCCCCCCCCAGAACATATTAAATCTATATTTCGATATTTCACAGAATTCCTGCTAAATATAAAAGATAAAACTGAGTTAATAAATAAAGCTCTTTCTGGATAAGGTCTTGGGGATAATTCACATGAGTGCTGTGATCTGTACAGTGTGGTTCATTCATGTAGCTTGAGCCACCTGAAACTGTACGAACACAGCTCCAGGTCCTAATTTGACAGGCGTGGGGATGCAGGTGTACAGCCTAAACACAGACGGTGTGCATTTGGGGACCACTCTTCTGCACACCTGTCAAATGAGGGCCTGCGGCTGTGTTCGTACAGGCACTGCATTCTCATAGATTGACAGGTGGCTCTAGCCCAAACTCCTCACTTACCCAGCCAGAGTACCTGTATGAATGAGCCCTTAATTATATTTTTCTAACAATTTGCTGTCACTACTGAGAGGGATTCCATTTTCGTCTGGTCCTCTCTCTGGGTTCTTTGGCTCCAGTCGTTTATCCGAACTGCGATGATGTAACTCCCACGTATGCGTGTGGGAGTCATGGTCACAGCACAGCTCTCTCAATGGATGGTATATGATGAGCTATCACTGGCTGCTGTGTTTAGGAGATATTCACTGTACCTACAGGTAAGCCCTATTTATAGGCTTACCTGTAGATACAAGATACAAAATGGAGTTTACTACTGCCAGATCTGTTAGTAAATGGTTAAATAGAAGGCGTCGATACATGGATTTGCAGCGGGAACTGACAGTGTAGGGGAGAAGAAGCAAAGTTGCACAGGTTAGGAAGTAGTCTGGGGGAGAGGAGTGGGAAGCCCAGCTACATAAAGTACTCTAAGCACTGGATCAAGATAAAAGGCAGCTATGGAACCCAGGGTAACAGTAAAGTCTTCACCCCCTGGGAATTCAACTGATTAGCTTTGACTGTGTCAGGGAGACAGAGCAATGGGGCAGAGAGCAGGAAAAAATATACAGGCTGGGACAAGGCGTATAGGAAAAACTGCAGGGAGAGAACAAAGTTAAAGAGATACCAAACTCACCTAGCAGAGCTAACATTAAAGCCCCCCGCCCACACAGGGAGGGAGATTAGTGACAGATGACAATTGTGTCTCTCTTCCTCCTAGACTTGTGCACAACGGAAAATGTTGTTTAGTTTCGGTTCGTTGTCATTCGTAAAATGCATCATTTCGTTCTGTTATAATCGTTATGTTACGTTAATAAGTTTTCGGATAATTCATTATTATTCGTAGAGTGTCGAATTCATTTGTTCGTATTCATTGAAATTCGCTATTTATGTATGTATAGACATTCGTGATAATGATTCGTAGTTTGGAAAGTCGTTTGTTTATTGAATCTTTTAACACACACAATGACAACGTCTCTTCTCCTCGGCTCAAATACAATACAACACCCTTCTAACTCAGTTCTCAGGAATGTACTTTGCCAGTAATCATACCTCCGGCACAAAATTAATTAGCTGATTGGACTATAAGATTTACTTTGAGCTGACCTTTTGTTTCATTAGATCTTTAAAGAATTACTGAATCATGTCGAATTCATTCGAATTCATTCGTTATATTTCTTTCGTATTCGTTGTTATTCATTATTTTTTTATTCGGACATTCGAATGCATCCGAATGTCCAAAAGATGCAAAATTCAGCCGAATTACGATTCGTTACGAAACGAATTGCACAAGCCTACTTCCTCCAACAGCTGAAAGCTGGCAGCAGGGAGAGGGAGAGAGACCAGCTATCATCTGCTGGAGGAAGAGACACAAATATCGTCCGCCACTAAATCCCCTCCCTGTGTGGGCCCCTCTGCATGCTCGGGCCCATTACAAGAAGACCAGTGGCCCTGCCCATCAGTGGCCCTGAACAGAGGGAACCTAGAAGGCTGGAGAAAACAAATTGTGTTAATAGGTTACAGCAGGGGTGCTCAACCCATGGCCTGTGGCTCGCAGAGCCCACTGATGTGGCCCACGACTTCAAATCAGGAAGGAAATGCTCTGGGATGGCAGGTCGGCAAGCCCAGATCGTATTCAATGGGTTACCAACAAGCCATCCCAGAGCATCAAAATGCATGGAGCCGGCATTGGCAGGCAGCTGTGAAGCCACGTGGCCACATTAGACGATGCTTCCTCTATAGCGCGGGCTTCTGTCCTAGGCCAAGTGATACCAAGTGCACTTCACCTGGGACCTTTCTAACAGCTTGGAAAGCGATGCCAGCAGAAGCTGCATATTACAAATCACATACACATCTTATACACTGCACTTTGGCAATGGCAATATTAGCACCTATTAAAAAGAGTAATTAGGCTGCTTTCACACTGATCCACAGGTGCAGCACAGTGCACTTGTGGCTTTCCATAGACTTCTATTATATCCTGCTGGTTTGGTGCACTTTCTGAAAATGCACTAAAACTCCTGAATGCAGGAGTTCTGGTGCGCTTTCAGAAAAAGCACCGCACCCGCAAAATGTAATAGAATTACGGGTAAACAACAGAGTACCAATGTGAAAGTAGCATTATAAGGGGCTCAGGACAGTAAAGGCTTGTTTAAATTTGCAGTTTTGGGGAGGGTAAAACGTCATAGTTCATTGTGGTCTGCGATCGGTTGCCAAATAACTTAAGTGGCCCTTACTCTTCAAAAGGTTGAGCACCCTTGGCTTACAGTAGGTGTTGACAGTGAAGTAGTTGCAAGATGATCGTAGAACAATTACCAAGATTGTGTGAAGGGATTGAGAATTGTTGAGAGAAAAGATGTTGGGTGTGCAAAGGATGAAAATAAAGTAATAACGTGCTTGCCGAGGGGGAATGCTTGTTTTAAGATAATGTTGTGCCTATATTAGGGGGGAAACAGGGATGTATTGTTAAAAAAAAAAAAGATTTGAATAGTAGTTACAGTGAGAAGATATATATTTACACGTAAATTGAGAAGTAATAAATAGTGTGCCTACGGTAAATGTGTCAAAACATACTTACCTTGGCCTGGCTTGCAATGCTTGCAAGAGATATGGGTGACAACCCCGTGCCTCACCACTTCCTCCTGGGGTAGCTTGGTGCCTAAAAACCTGTGAAAATGTACTCCAACATATTGCAGAAGTATATTCTAACCCAATGGTTCATTGGAATGAACATTTGTTAACATTATAGTTACAGCTTGGATGTTCCTGTCCATGTTTGCTTAACCAGGTGATCACCTTATGAGGGATAGATTATATATATATATATATATATATATATATATATATATATTTTTTTTTTTATTATTCTTATTTTTTTTTTTTTTAATGGCACATTGGACATGGTATGGAAGCAGTTGATGTACCAAGCTGGCACACTGGTCAGGAAATGTCCACTAGATTATAAAGGGAAGGGGTTGTAAGAGCTTGGACAAAGTGGGCTCAGACCACAGGAGTTGAGGATTGCAATAAATGTAGCTTTTTTTGTGGGCCCAGATAGCAGCTGAGGCCTGCTACCATCTGAGGCTACATTGTCTAGCCACTGCATAATATTTGTGACTATTTTCTCTAAAATAATACCCTCTATTTTTTATTTCAAGATAAAACCTGTCTTGTTTCTTCATCTTATGTTGTGGTCTAACCAAGCTGCTAACATACTGTCCAGCCACTGAACAATATTTGTGGCTAATGTCTCTCAAATAACACATTCTAATGTTTATTTCAAGATAAAACATGCATTTTCTCTTTTGTACTTGTCCTGTCCTGACGTTAGCCAATTTCTACCACACACATACCTGAAGTCTGTATTTTTAATATTTTGGGGAAAATTTGAAATACAAGGATGGGAGAGGGTTGGGGAATGGAAAGGAAACTCAAAACTATACTATTAAACTGCTGTGCCACTGGCCAATTTGTGCAATTTTGAGATCTTAAGCATTATGTTTTTAAGTGTAATTTTCCTGTAGCTTTTAGACCTGTTGTGGCTGCCACTTTCACCATTTATTTCAGGCCAATTACCACTGGACAAAAAAAACATCAGGTGTGGTAGCCAAAACTTTTTTTTCCAAACTTTAAATAAAGCAGATTGGGGGTGCTGCTGCTGTATTGAAGACTAGCTAAATGTAAAAGTAAAAAAAAAAAAATTACACATCCAAAATACATGGTGTCAAAATACAAGGGTGCTGATGCTGTCCATGTAAATTGTACTGTTCTATTGTTTAACACTACATAAACTTTAAACCAAAGTCAGTCAGTTTCATACGGCCCCACTGGTAATTTAGATATATAAAAATCTTTTGTGGCCCCCAACGAATCCCCAAGCGCCGCGTTGGGGGGTACAAAAGATATATACCCCATTTATTGTTCCTCGGAGGGGACAGGGAAGGGCGGAACAAGTGCCGTCAGATTACATACAGGAGGATCTCCTGTTTACTCTGCGACATCTGTAATGGGCTGGCATTGGACGACTGTTCTGTCTATCATAGGAGGCAGGACTTTGTATTTAGCAAAGAACATTACATTCCACAGATTAAACAGGAGATTCTCATGTATGTAATCTGTTGACACTCGTGGCACCCCTCTCCCTGTCCCCTCCGAGGCTGCAGATGGGAATAGATCAGGCTGCACTGATGGCAATGGTGAGGCTGCATTCATATCAATGGTGAGGCTGCATTCATGGCAATGATGAGGCTGAATTCATGGCACTGATGAGGCTTAATTCATGGCACTGATGAGGCTGCATTCATAGCACTGGTGAGGCTGCATTCAGAGGCTGAATTCATAGCAAAGGTGAGGCTGCATTCATGGCAATGGTGAGGCTGCAGCTGGGTACTGTTTAGGCTGCATTGATGGGCACTGACCCTTATTTTGCTTCACAGTTCTTTATTTAAAATTAAATTTTTTTCCTGAAACTTCCTTCTTAAAGTGAAGGTGCATGTTATGCGCCTGTGCGTGTTATACACCTGTGCGCGTTACACACCGATAAATACAGTATATCCAAATAACACCCCCAAGCTCATCTTTAGTCCTGAGCGGTGCTCGAGGATTCATTGGGGGCCACAAAGATAGATAGATAGATATAAATGTAATCTGAAGGCACTCATCCTGCCCCCTCCCTTTCCGCTCCGAGGAATGATAAATACTGTATATATCTTTGGTGGCCACCCATCTCAGCATTCATTGGGGGCCACAAAAAATATAATTATCCAAATTAGCAGTGGGGTCCTAGGAAACCGGAACACGGGCTGGACTTTGGACATGCCTGGTCTACCAAAAATTTAAATGGTTTTTAGTTTAGAGAGTAAAGATTTTGACTGTTTTTCAGTGTCCTTTTCTCTGCAAGGTAAGTATGAGGGGGTGGGGAAGGGACATTTGCAGAGACACTGGGGGTTATTTACGAAAGGCAAATCCACTTTGCACTGCAAGTGCACTTGGAAGTGCAGTCACTCTAAATCTAAGGGGTAGATCTGAAATAAGGGGAAGCTCTGCTGATTTTATCATCCAATCATGTGCAAGCTAAAATGCTGTTTTTTATTTTTCTTGCATGTCCCCCTGGATCTACATCAACTTTACTTCCAAGTGCACTTGCAGTGCAAAGTGAATTTTCCTTTAGTAAATAACCTCCATTGTCTCTTTGCTCTGCTTTGGTTATTAAAGCAATATACTGGCAAGCTTATAATAAGAGTCTCCCTTGCTTCTGAGTTTAATGACAAGGACTAATACATTTTTGGGTAAAATAGTATCTATTTCCTACAAATGTTTCTTTACATTTTTAAACTGTGATGTTTTCTTTCTGAGAATTATTGATATGCATGTGTGTTAGAGTGCACCACATCAGAAACAGATTAAGTTTATCTGAGCAAAACCAAATGCTGAAAACACACAAGATGTCCATGGGAAAAGCACCAAAAAATGCTGTGCCAAAAGACCACATTACAAAGAGACCCATTCTAAAATAATTACCAAGACCTGAACTAAAAGATTTATCATGGGGGCAGTCCACCAAATACTGACATCTACATTATAGGCAGAAGCGTGGAGGGTGATAGATCAGTTTAATACATGGTGAAAAAGCACATATACGTAAGCCTACTGACTTGTGAGTGATGGAACCTAGGTTGTAAGGGAGCTTGCTTCTCACTGTGTGGCACCCAATGCTCCACCAAGCATAATCTTTGGGTTCAGAAGCCTTGTGGATCTGTAAAGTACTGCATATGCAGTATATTCCCCTTTGCCCCAATGGGAAAATTTTTCTCTGAAAGCTTTTAAGTATCCGACTTCTCCATTAAGTCCAATGAACAAGCTAGACAGCGGTCCTGCGCAGCTCTGCTGGCTATGAAGAAGGCAGGAGTACTGCCTAGTGTGGGACTCAGTTTTTAAACTAGGTCACCTGCTGATTTTAGGCAAATACAATGAGGTATAGGTAGCATGGGGAGAGCGAAGAGGTCTGTTAGGCTTATGTCGCGTATACACAACCAAACTTTTCGACAGACTAGGTCCAATGGTCATCCCGATTGACTTTCGGCAGAGGTCCGACGGACATTCTGAGCTAAATGGACTTGGCCACACTTGCGCCGTATTTGGTCCGTCGGACTAGCACACAGACGAACGATTTTCACGATTTTTAGTCCTTCGGACTTGAGTCAGTTGGTTAGATTTGAAACATGTTTTATTTCTAGGTCCGTCTGACTTTTGGGAAAAAAAGTCCGCTGGAGCCCACACACCATCGAATTGTCTGACGGATTCTGGTCGGCCGGACCAAGGCTGCCGGAAAGTTCGATCGTGTGTAAGTGGCATTAGTCTACCTAGCATTATAACTAGCATGTGCATTTCGTTTCGTTCCGAATCGAAATTCGGACAAATTTTCATTATTCGGACATTCGGATGCATCTGAATTACCGAATTACAATGCTAACGAATTCAACCGAATTCGGACAAAATTTGAATCAAATTCGAAAAATGACATTTTGCGACCCAAATTTGGGGCCACGTATATCGGGGCCACTTATATCTAGAAACCCCAAATAAGGTATGCAAACACAGTAGACCTAGCACTACAACATCTCAAAATTTGGGATTTCTAGCACCAAGTGACCCCGAGATACATGGCCCTAAATTCGGGTCGCAAAATATTTTTGAATAAGGTAGAAATAGTTTCTAATAAGGTTGAATAATTTCGAATCATGTTGAAATAATTTTGATTTGGTGATTTTGTAGTGCTAGTTCTACTGTGTTTGCATGCCAAATTTAGAAATTGGGGTTTCTAGCTATAAGTGGCCCCGAGATACGTGGCCCCAAAGTCGGGTCGCAAAATGTCATTCTCTGCTGCAGAAAAGTACTTGGCATATTGCCCATATCTGGGGTCACTTGGTGGCAGGTGACGTGGCAAGTGGACAATCCACAACTTGGTCATGTAGCCATCGTGGCCAGCCACATGGCACTCGTGGCTGGCTACGTGGCACTCGTGGCCAGTCACGTGGCACTCATGGAGGTCACGTGGCACTCATGGAGGTCACGTGGCACTCGTGGCAGGTGTCATGGCAAGTGGACAATACACAACTTGTGGCAGGTGATGTGGCAAGTGGACAATGCACAACTTGTGGCAGGTGACGTGGCAAGTGGACAATGACATACAGCATATGTACTTGCCTTGCGATCGACATCCGTGACTTCTTCAATCAAGCATGCTGACAACTTGATTGATGTGATAAATATAAATGAAATAAGATGTGTGTGTTTTTTTGCACTGGTACTCTGCAAGTATGAGAAGTTGATGTGACAGATGTATATAAGTAAGTAACTAACCATCTTTCAAAATTTCTAATTCAAATAGAAAAGATAAGAAAAAAATATAATTTAATAGAATAAAATAGAAAGAATATACAACCATCTTCTGAAATTCAAATTTCAAATAGAATAAATTTGAATTTCGAATAGTATGAATTCAAATTTTTTCATTAATTAATTTTAAATTTGGATAGAAAAGATTATAATAAAATAGAAAATAGACTAGAAAAACGATAGAACAGAACAGAATAGAATATATTATATTTTATTCTGTTCTGTTCTATTGTTTTTCTAGTCTATTCTTTTATATTCTATTAAAATCTTTTCTATTAAAATCGAAATCATTATATACTAAATTCGAATTTTGGAAGATGGTGGTTTTATAATATATATATATATATTTCTTTCCGACATTCGAATTTCATATAGAATGAATTCGAATTTGAATAGAAAAGATTATAATAGAAATAGAGAATCGACTAGAACAATGGAACAGAATAGAATATATTATATTTTATTCTATTCTGTTCTATTGTTTTTCTAGTCTATTCTTTTATATTCTATTAAAATCTTTTCTATTAAAGTCGAAATCATTATATACTGTGAGTTTCGGAAGATGGTTATATATATATATTTATATTATTATTATTATTATTTTCTATTCTATTCAATTATTTTTTTTCTATTCTGTTCTAATCTTTTCTATTTGAATTAGAAATTTTGGAAGATGGTTAGTTACTTATACTTACTTATATACATCTGTCACATCAACTTTTCATACTTGCAGTGTACCAGTGCAAAAAAAAACCCACTCACATCTTATTTCATTTATATTTATGGTATCAATGAAGTTGTCAGCATGCCTGATTGAAGAAGTCACGGATGTCGATCACAAGGCAAGTGCATATGCTGTATGTCATTGTCCACTTGCCACAAGTTGTGTATTGTATTTGTCCACTTGCCACGTCACCTGCCACAAGTTGTGTATTGTCCACTTGCCACGTCACCTGCCACAAGTTGTGTATTGTCCACTTGCCATGACACCTTCCACAAGTGCCACGTGACCTGCCACGAGTGCCACGTGACCTGCCACGAGTGCCACGTGACCGGCCACGAGTCTAACGTAGCCAGCCACGAGTGCCAGGTGGCCGGCCACAAGGGCTACATGACCAAGTTGTGGATTGTCCACTTGCCACGTCACCTGCCACCAAGTGACCCCAGATATGGGCAATATGCCAAGTACTTTTCTGCAGCAGAGAATGACATTTTGCGACCCGATTTTGGGGCCACGTATCTCGGGGCCACTTATAGTTAGAAACCCCAAATTAGGAATGTAAACACAGTAGACCTAGCACTAAAATATCTCCAAATTTGGGGTTTCTAGCACCAAGTGACCCCGAGATACGTGGCCCCAAATTCAGGTCACAAAATGTCAAGCACTTTTCTGCAGCAGAGAATTTCATTTTGCGACCCGACTTTAGGGCCACATATCTCGGGGTCACTTATAGCTAGAAACACAAAATTTGTTATGCAACCACAATAGAACTAGCACTACAACATCACCAAATTTAGGGTTTCTATCACCAAGTGACCCCGAGATACATGGCCCTAAATTTGGGTTGCAAAATATTTTTGAATCCGGTTGAAATAGTTTCAAATGCGGTTGAAATAATTTCGAATCATGTTGAAATCATTTTGAATCCGGTAGAAAGATTTTCGCATTTGGTTGAAATATTTTCGAAATGTGACCGATTTTTTGAATTCGTTAAAAAACAAAATGAGATCCAAAAACGAATTTCACGAATTTTAACGAATATAACTAAACGAAATTAATTAATTAACTAATTAAAACGAAACAAAACGAAACAAATTTTTTCCTTTTGCACATGTCTAATTATAACTATGATTATTATTATGTAGAATTATATAGCACTGACAGCTTGAACAGTGCTTTACAATAGTGCCCTTTAACCCAAAAACGAATACTACTTAGAAAGAATGAATCCAACTTTTAAGGTACAAGTAGTCTACAAAAAAAAATAACAATAAAACCCAATCTATTTTTTCAGTACAAAATAATTTGTTTAAATAAAGTAACAAATGCCTAAAAAAAAGTGCTATATCCAAAACATACTTCAAGAACCTAATATAGGGCTCATACCTATATCTCCTATTGTAACAGGGACATTGTTATGCTCATTAAATAAATACACATTTGCAGATGTATATTAAATGTATTAAGGCGGAGGTCCACCCTAAAGTGGACCTTCCGCTCATTGGAACCCTCCCCCCCCTCCGGCGCCACAATTGGCACCTTTCAGGGGGGAGGGGGGTGCAGGTACCTGTACAGTACAAGTATCTGCACCCACTTGCGGCGTAGATTCTGCAGAAGCTACGCCCCTTTCCGCAGAATCTACGCCCCTTTCCGAAGGTCCCCCGCTGCCTGCTGGGAAACACACGGATCCCAGCGATAGCGGGGACCATCCTTATTGCGCAGCGCGACTCACGCATGCCCAGTAAGGAACTGGGAAATGAAGCCGAAAGGCTCCACTTCCTGATTCCCATAACCAAGATGGCGGCGGCAGCACCCGAGAGACGATCGAGAGATCGGCATCGGGTGCCGACATCGCGGGCGCGCTGGGTGGGTAAGTGTCATTATTTTAAAAGTCAGCAGCTGCAGTATTTGTAGCTGCTGGCTTTTAAAAAAAAAAACGGCGGACTCCCGCTTTAAACTCATAATCCATCAACACGTTTTGTGGACAATTCCACTTCCTTAGGAGGAATATCAAAGAGTATTAATTTCTACAATAAACAAAATATATTAATGTTCATGAATATTATAATATCCATAACTGAAAATAATATAATATATATCAACATACTATAGGTCTCTTACATCATGTCATATGTTGACGTTTTCAATCAAAAGTGGTAAGCCCTGTGTCTATGGAAAACTTTAGAATATGAATTAAAAAAATAAATATTTTAATTTCTCTCACACATTAATGGATATTTATAAGGAACATACCGTAGTTTAACTATGTGAGCAGTCTCCTCTTCTTTAGTAAACCAACCCCAATTTGTTGTTCCAGCTGACATAAGCTCATCATGCAGTAAACAAAACTCAAGGGAGTGGAAAACAGGAACATGGTTGCTAGAATACACTCATACTTAGACTGGTTTTATGCTCCTTTTCTTTTAATGCCTTGAGCGAGTATTAAATAACAAGGAGCCTCCTCATAGTGTTTCTACAGCTAAATGTAGAAAGTTTTATAAAGGGATGCCAAAGGAAAAGTCATGACTGCAGGACATAAGCCAGGAAAAAAATGATTTAATCCCTAGAAAAGACAGCAATTTGCTTATTCAAGAACAATTTTTAATTTAACCTAATTATTGAATGTATCCCATAAGCCAGTAGGCTTTTTAATATGAACAGTCATCTTGGCATATGAATATAAATGTACTGAACTTGGTCTTGGATTTCAAGGATACTGTTACATTGAATAATCCATGTTTGTTTACCGAATAGCAAGTTCACTTTCTAGGAACTTTCTATTTTACCGACAATAGTTATAACAAATTGTGCCTGTCTGCAGTGGCCGTCATAGATAGTTGTTATTTATGTTATAACTGATTTTACTATGTATTCAGCAGGAGAACAATGACAGAACAAATTGTGTGATCTTTTTTTTAAGTGCATAGTTTCATGCAGGGTGATATGCCAGTGTTATAGGGAGATGTGCAGTAGTCTACTTCAAAGTACACAAAATTAACAGGAAATCACAGTTTTTTACATTGGCATCCCTTCTGGTAATGCAGTAGTACAGCGGACACCATTGTGAGCAAAATTATTAGAAACAGTCTAGAAGTTTGCCCTCACCTCACCATTATGGGCAGCCATTATCTACATGGGTAAGAGTACAGATTGTTCATCATCATATGTTTCACAGTTAAGGGAAGCTTGTAGATAAAAATGGGTGCTGCTTTTGTCAATGTTGCTCCAAGAATGCTAGCTGCTTCCCCGAGTCACTGACCTGAAGCAAACATACAGATTAGAAAGTCAGAGTGAAGTCAAAACATTTTATCTTAATACTAATTCCTTGTCATTGGCTGAGACAGAATTGAAGCTATTGGACCAGCATTGTTCCATGCCAAATGGCATCAAAGTAGTATCCAAAAAAATATCTGGTTATTGGTACCTATCGTTTTTGTTGAGGAAAGGGGAAAATTAGCACTGGACCCATAAGATTATCTTATTAGTATTGCTATCTTAAAGTATTGAAGTTGATGTAAATAATCTGTTTCCAGGGCATCTCCACGGTCTCCCTTGGCTTATAGTATAATGTAACAAAAATGGAAACCGAAGTGCCACACCATTGTTAAGAAGTCCAGATACAACTTTATTCCAATAAAAGTCAGAGGGACAATCCAAGTTGCTGGAAACTTTTTTTTAAAACTGTTGCCATACATTGACATCACATTCTAAATGTATAAACGACTCAATGCCCCTTTTATTAATGCGCAAAATGTAGCTTGTTAACACGCAACAAATCACTTGCAAGTGTAGTCAGATGAAGGAAAACATCAAACAAGCTTAATAGCTCTGGCCAGGCAGCTCCCACACACCAAGGCTTCTCTTGATGAGCATCCAACAGTAGCTCAAGCCATAAAAATATAGAAAGCAGCACCAGACCAAAAAAGGGTAAGAGTTCAAAATAATTATAATTGATAAAAAAAAGTTATATAAAAACATCCAACCCTTTTTCGGAGTAACACAACCCCCCCCCCCTTCATCAGGGCTTAAAACAGGATACAACTGTCAAGCAACAACTGTTCTCAGGTTGTTCCTCTATGAGAAGAGCTCAGTGCTGGTTCTAATATATATCTGTGAAATCACTGGTTTCTCTGAGTCCATCTGAGTCAAGTCTTTTTGAGCACGATGCTACAAGCTTGGCACACCCATTTCTGGGTAATGTCTCCCATTCTTCTTTGTAGGACCATGAATTAAAGTGTTTGTTCACCATTGCCAGAAGTCTGCCAAGCAAAATAGGTGAGTTGGAAGCTCTGGTGCACAAGGAGAACTATGATCTAATTGTTATTGCTGAATCTTGGCTTCATTCTTCTCATGACTGGGCTATTAATATTCCTGGCTATGCTCTCTTTCGGAAAGACAAGGTAAAACGGAGGGTGGTGGTGTCTGTCTCTATGTGAGAAGTGATTTCAAAGTGTGAAAGAGGACCTAGTTGATGGAGAGTGTAATGAGTCTGAAGCATTATGGGTGGAACTGTACATGGCTGTGCATACTACAAAGGTTATCATTGGAGTTTGTTATAGACCTCCCAGTGTTAATGAGGAGGTGGAGACTCAGCTCCTTGCACAAATTAAAAGGGCTGCAAGGGCTGGGACAGTGATAATCATGGGGGATTTTAACTACCCAGAAATTGACTGGAGTAATGGCACTGCTGGGACAGTTAAAGGACAAACATTTATAAACCTATTACAAGACAATTTTATGGTCCAGTTTATTGAGGCCCCTACTAGGAATGACACTTTGCTGAACCTAGTTATCTCAAACCATGCAGAGCTTATTACCAATATTCATATAAAAGAACATCTGGGTAGCAGTTACCATAACATGATTTCATTTAATGTTAGCTGTAAGCAACAAACACATATGGGTAAGATAAAAACACTTAATTTTAAGATAGCAAATTTTCCAAGGATGAGGGCTGCTCTCCAGGACTTAGACTCGGACGGAATATTGGCATCAATGGACACAGAAATTCAGAAAATATTGGTTAATGACTCTTATGCCCTGTACACATGAGCGGACTTTCCGTCAGAAAAAACTTGGATGGTTTTTCCGACGGAATTCCGCTCAAGCTTGGCTTGCATACACACGGTCACACAAAAGTTCTCTGAAACTTTCGACCGTCAAGAATGCGGTGACATACAACACTGCGATGAGCAGAGAAAATGAAGTTCAATGCTGCGTCAAAGTGTTTCCGAGCATGCCTGGGAATTTTGTGTGTCGGTATTTGTACAGACGATCTGAACTTTTTCCGACTGAAAAATTGAGAACCTGCTTTCAATCTTTTGCTGGCCGCAATTCCGCCAGCAAAAGTCTGATGGAGCATACACACGATCGCATTTTGCGTCCAAAAGCTCTCATCGAACTTTTACTGGTTATAAGGTCATAAGTGCTGTACCCCAAGGTTCAGTGTTGGGACCCTTACTTTTTAATATCTTTATAAATGATATAGGGCCTGGGATTAAAAGTAAAATTTCTGTATTTGCAGATGACTCTAAGCTATGCAGTGAAATAACGTTCTTACAGGATGTCTCCAATTTACAAGTCGACCTCAATGCAATGTCTAATTATGCAACTAAGTGGCAAATGAGGTTTAATGTGGATAAATGTAAAGTTTTACATTTGGGGGCTAAGAATATGCATACATCTTGCATACTACGGGGAGTACAACTGGGGGAATCCAGTTTACCCCTGTACAAATCATTAGTAGGAGCTCATCTGGAATATGCAGTTTCGTTTTGAGCACCAATTCTCAAAAAGGAGATCGGGGAACTGGTGAAGTGCAGAGAAGAACTGATAAGAAAGAATAGAGGAACGGAATCTATTCCCTCTTGAGAAGAGGAGATTAAGGGGGATATGATCAACATGTACAATTACATAAGTTCGGGGAGTACAACTGGGGGAATCCAGTTTACCCCTGTACAAATCATTAGTAGGAGCTCATCTGGAATATGCAGTTTCGTTTTGAGCACCAATTCTCAAAAAGGAGATCGGGGAACTGGTGAAGTGCAGAGAAGAACTGATAAGAAAGAATAGAGGAACGGAATCTATTCCCTCTTGAGAAGAGGAGATTAAGGGGGATATGATCAACATGTACAATTACATAAGTTGTCCATATAGTGAACTTGGTGTTGAGTTATTCACTTTAACCACTTCCCGATCAGCGCACGATGATGTACGTCGACAGAATGGCACGGGCAGGCATATTGGCGTACAGGTACGTCCAATATTCAATGCCGCCCTGCCATCGGGAGCGCGCCGCCAGCGGCGCGCTCCCGCGCTGGTCGGGACCTCCGTGAGTCCGGTCACGGGACCCGCGGACTCGATCGCCGCGGGCATGCCCGCGATCGTCTCACGGAGCGGCCGAATGGAGGAAATGCCGAGTAAATAGCATTTCTCCATTCTGCCTAGCAACTAGTGACGCTGATCTCTGCTCCATGTGATTGGAGCAGAGATCAGTGTTCACTAAATGAAAGCCCAACCCCCCACAGTTAGTAACACACCCCTAGGAACACTTAACCCCTACACTGCCACCCACGGGTTAACCCCTTCACTGCCAGTGTCATTTACACAGGAATCACTGCATTTATATAGCAGTGATTACTGTATAAATGACAATGGTCCCAAAAATGTGTCAAAAATGTCCGATGGGTCCCCCACAATGTCGCAGTCACAATAAAAATCGCTGATCGCCGCCATTACTAGTAAAAAAAAAAAATAATAAAAAATTATTAATATAAATGCTATAAAACTATCCCTATTTTGTAAACGCTATAACTTTTGCGCAAACCAATCAATAATCGCTTATTGCGATTTTTTTTACCAAAAATATGTAGAAGAATACGTATCGGCCTAAACTGAGGGAAAAAAATGTTTTTTTATATATTTTTGGGGGATATTTATTATAACAAAAAGTAAAAAATAATGCGTTTTTTTCAAAATTGTCGCTCTATTTTTGTTTATAGCGCAAAAAATAAAAACCGCAGGGGTGATCAAATACCACCAAAAGAAAGCTCTATTTGTGGGAAAAAAAGGATGCAATTGTCAGTTAAAGCGACGCAGTGCCGAATCGCAAAAAGTGGTCTGGTCTTTGACCAGCAAATTGGTCCGGTCTGAAAGTGGTTAAGGTCATCACAGAGGACAAGGGGGCACTCTTTACGTCTAGAGGAAAAAAGATTTAATTTTCAAATACGGAGAGATTTCTTCACAGTAAGAGCTGTGAAAATGTGGAATAGACTCCCTCCAGAGGTGGTTCTGGCAAGCTCGGTAGATTGCTTTAAAAAGGGCCTGGATTCTTTCCTAAATGTACATAATATAATTGGGTACTAACATTTATAGGTAAAGTTGATCCAGGGAAAAGGGGATCAGGATGGATTTTTTTCCCCTGCTGTAGCAAATTGGAGCATGCTTTGCTGGGGTTTTTCCACCTCTGTATCAACTGTGGGTGAAGGACTGTGTATATGGGATTGTATTTTCTTTGGTTGAACTAGATGGGCTTGTGTCTCTTTTCAACCTGACTAACTATGTAACCTCTCAAGCTCCATCAGGTTGGATAGGGAGCATCGGTGCACAGCTATTTCCAGAGATGTTCAATCAGGGCTCTGGATGGGCCACTTAAGGACATTCACAGTGTTGCCCCGTAGCCACTCCTTTTTTATCTTGGCTGTGTGCTTAGGGTTTGTTGTCCTGTTGGAAGATGAACCTTCACCCGAGTCTGAGGTCCAGAGTGCTCTGGAGCAGGTTTTCATCAAGGATGTCTCTGTACATTGTTGCATTCAGCTTTCCCTCGATTCTGAGTAGTCTCCCAGCTCCTGCAGCTGAAAAACAGCCCCACAGCATGATGCTGCCACCACCATGCTTCATTGAAAAGATGGTATTGGACGGATGATGAGCGGTGCCTGGTTTTCTCCAGAAATCACACTTGCCATTCAGGTCAAATAGTTTTGTTTGTTTCATCAGACCAGAGAAGTTTGTTTCTCATGGTCTGAGAGTCCTTCAGGTACCTCCAGGAAGGCTGTCATGTGTCTTTTACTGAGGAGTGGCTTCCATCTGGCTACTCCACCGTATAGGCCTGATTGGTGGAGTGCTGCAGAGATAGTTGTTGTTTTGGAAGGTTTTCCTCTCTCCACAGAGAAAGGCTGGAGCTCTGTCAGAGTGACCATCGGGTTCTTGGTCACCTCCCTGACTAAGGCCCTTTTCACCTCATGGATCAGTTTGGCCAGGCAGCCCACTCTAGGAAGAGTCCTGGCGGTTCCAAACGTCTTCCATTTATGGATGGTGAA
Organism: Lithobates pipiens; assembly: GCF_037356315.1. Lineage (NCBI taxonomy): Eukaryota > Metazoa > Chordata > Amphibia > Anura > Ranidae > Lithobates > Lithobates pipiens. Next base: position 186,424,777 of record NW_027507686.1, on the reverse strand, counting down.
GGAAGCTGTGCTCATTGGGACCTTCAATGCTGCAGAAATATTTCTGTACCCTTCCCCAGATTTGTGCCTTGAAACAATCCAGTCTCAGAGGTCTACAGACAATTCCTTGGACTGTATGGCTTTGTGTGTGCTTTGACATGCAATGTTAACAGTGGGACCTTATCTAGACAAGTGTGCGCCTTTCCAAACCTTGTCCAATCAACTGAATATACCACAGGAGGACTCCAAACAAGTTGTAGAAACATCTCAAGGATGATCAGTGGAAACAGATGCACCTGAGCTCAATTTTGAGTGTCATGGCAAAGGCTGTGAATACTTATGTACATGTGATTTTTTTAGTTTTTTTTTTAAATAAATTTGCAAAGATTTACAATAAAATGTCTTTCACGTTGTCATTATGGGGTATTGTTTGTATCATTTTGTAAGAAAATAATGAATTTAATCCATTTTGGAATAAGGCTGTAACATAACAAATTGTGGAAAAAGTGAAGCGCGGTGAATACTTTCTGGATGTACTTTATAAAAGACTTTTTAGGTTTCAAAATAATATACAATCACTACAGAATTAAAGTCTTAATAAAGCTCTTTTTTATTGTACATGTATGAAAAACGAGAAGTAGGTGTGACAGTGCTGGGCCATGCCACTGTGGAAAAAAAAGCCAAAAGGTTTCTTAAAAGTCTGTTTAGAGCAGGGAAAAAAAATAAGCTTTTGGGTTTCTCCGGGTTTGTCATTCCTATGTCAGGGTTTGAAGCTTGGAGGGTTTGGGTAGGAAGAAGCCTCCGATCCTGTGTCCAGGTCTTGCCAGAGACCATAAGGCTGAGTGTGCAAACCTGTAATAATCTAGGACCTGACTAGGGTTGCCACCTTTTCATCAAAACAAACCTGAACACTTCAGCAGTGCACGTCATTTTTCTTTTTTTTTTGTAGTACATTAAATGTATTACCTTTGTACAAAGCAATTCACAGCAATTTTGTGATTAAATAACATTTGTAATCATATGGAGTTAATTACATGAGTTCCCTTTTACATCAGAGTCAACATAGTTCCCCTTCCTCGTCTGAATGCACAGGGTTTTTTCCCCTTTACCTCTGATTCTGCAGTTTTCCCTTACATCTGAATCCACAGAGTTTCCCTTTATATCTGAATCTGCAGGAGAGGAGTGTAGTGGGTATGATGGGGGCAGTATGTAAAGGAGAGAACTGTGGTGGGTATGATGGGGGCAGTACGTACAGAAGAGGAGTGTAGTGGGTATGATGGGGTCAGTACGTACAGGAGAGGAGTGTGGAGGGTATGATGAGGGTAGTACATACAGGAGAGGACTGTGGTGGGTATGACAGGGGCAGGACGTACAGGAGAGGAGTGTGGAGGGTATGATGGGGGCTGTGCATACATGAGAGGACTGTGGTGGGTATGATGGGGCAGTATGTACAGGAGAGGACTGTGGTGGGTATGATGGGGCAGTACATACAGGAGAGGAGTGTGGAGGGTATGATGGGGGCAGTACGTACAGGAGAGGAGTGTGGAGGGTATGATGGGGGCACTATGTGCAGGAGAGGAGTGAGGAGGTTATGATGGGGGCAGTATGTACAGGAGAGGAGCGTGGAGGGTATGATGGGGGGCACTATGTACAGGAAAGGAGTGTGGAAGGTATGATGGGGAAGTATGTACAGGAGAGGAGTGTGGAGGGACGATGGGGGCACTATGTACAGGAAAGGAGTGTGGAAGGTATGATGGTGGTGGTACGTACAGAAGAGGAGTGTGGAGGGTATGATGGGGGCACTATGTTCAGGAGAGGAGTGAGGAAGGTATGATGGGGGCAGTATGTACAGGAGAGGAGCGTGGAGGGTATGATGGGGGGCACTATGTACAGGAGAGGAGTGTGGAAGGTATGATGGGGAAGTATGTACAGGAGAGGAGTGCGGAGGGACGATGGGGGCACTATGTACAGGAAAGGAGTGTGGAAGGTATGATGGTGGTGGTACGTACAGAAGAGGAGTGTGGAGGGTATGATGGGGCAGTATGGGGAAGGATTTCTTGCAGTGTCTGTGGGGTGACCAGGGAGTGATGTTGGGAAGAGAAGGGAAGGTAAGTGACCATGGAATGATGTCCTTCAGCTGGGGGGTGGGAAGCAGCCTAGCACTTTGTATACGTGGATGATGAGAAGGTATTTGTTGACCATTCATATAACTCGTGTGATCCAAGCTCTGAGTCTGTACAATCAGAAGTTACACTGAAACCACATACACACAGGATTACATGAATGGTCATAAATGACTTCACATTATCTGGAATGAGGATTTGGGGATGCTTTTACAGACAGACAAGCGTTCAGGCAGACTCCCCACCCCCACACACACTCACTATCTCTTCCGATTCTCCTGTCAACTTTACCCTTCACTGCGTCAGCAAAACAAATGCTCCTGAAAGTTTACAGCTTTCCACCCTAGGAGACTTTTGTCATAAAAAAACTCAGCTCACCCAGTCTCCCTGCATGTAGTGTGAACAGCCATCCCGACAGTAGTTACAGTGAGCTCCACCTCCCGATTCTCTCACCACACCACACTAATGATTTGGGGGGGGGGGGGGGGGTTGAGTCAGAGATCAGAGAGACCCTGCAGGAGACTGGAGGGGGTAAGAGAGACAAAGAGCTTCAGATCCTCAACGCCACACCACAGGCACAGTGTATTTAGAAGAAATGCCTCTTCTGCTGTCTCCACATTGGCAGGTGTTCTAATGTAACCCCCCCACCCGAATGGTTTGTCCCTGGTCTGCCCTGAGTAATGTACCCGGGTGTCAAGCAGTACAAAACTCGGGCACATGATTCAAGACCCGTGCTGTCTGGGTCAATCCCGGACAGGTGGCAACCCTAGACCTGACAGTAGTTCATTTCTCCAACCACCCCAGGCATCCATGAGGTTGCACAGGAGCAGCCAGAGGTATGAAGGTTTACACAGTGCAGGAGCAGTCTGTGGTGGAACAGACAGAAGCCCTAAACCTGAGGCCCAAGTCAGCAGGGAGCTACAGGAGACAGAAAGTTCTAGAGACGAAAGTACAGAGTTTGTACAGGAGTGCAGTGGTGTCGGAGGCTGGTTTGTGGACCAAGCCAGAAGCCAGAGGTTAAGGCCTGAGGAGCAGTGATGTGAAACAAAGACAGGAGGAGGTTAAAGTCATTTATTTTTGTTTTCCAGATTTTGAAGATATAGTAGGAACCCCTGTGTGGGAAACTGTTCTGTCTTGAACTTTTTGCTTTCATTTTGAATAAAAGTGGGCCAACAAGTCCTGAAACAGCATATCGGTCGTGGACTGTAGGACTGTACTCAAGAGTGAGCACACACTTCAGTAAACCCTCCCCCAACATATCACATAGGATATAAAAATGCAGGCTCCTTAAACGGATACAGTATAACAAAAAATGAACATTCATATCACAGATTACCCTATCAATGTGGACTAAACTTTCTCAGCCAGTGATACTTGATGTGATTGTAGCCGTATTAGTGCAATTGTGACAGAGAACATTGAGTACTGTCCGTGATACTTTTTTATTTGCACTAACATACAATTTTTCAGGACAAGTTTCCGCGGGTATGTACTCCAGTAGTACTGCTTGGACCTTGAAGAAGGGGACATACCCCGAAAGCTTGTCCTGAAAAATTGTATGTTAGTGCAAATAAAAAAGTATCACGGACAGTACTCAATTTTCTCAGCCAGTGATGAAATATACACATATTCTGTGAAAGTTGTTACAATGCTTGCAAGTGGGTGGTGGCAGATTCTTGATGCGTCTCTCAGATATTCTGAAATCTGCTTCTTTAGAATGCATATGGAAAAGACATCTGAAGCTGCCATTAGAGATGTATTAAATATACATACAGTACATATGTAAGGAAAAACCTCCATTATTTAAATTCCATGTGTCATAGGTACTTACATCCCAGGCCATTGAACTATGATCCTACAGTATTTACAAAATAGCTATATCAAAAATATGCCTGCATCCTATAGATATCTTTTGTGCTAAATGACTTAAATTGAAAACTACCTTGATGCATGCATTTATTCAATTCTTAATGAATCACTCTAAACTCTTTTTTGGAGGATTTTTTTTTCAGGAAGCATGCAGAGACCAGGTCTTATACACTATATTACCAAAAGTATTGGGACACTGCCTGTCTATGGGAATGTTTGACCATTCTTCCAGAAGCACATTTGAGAGGTTGGGCACTGATGTGGATGAGAAAAGGTGTTTTATCGGGTTAAGGTCAGGATTCTTTATGGACCTTAGTTTGTGCACTGGCGCGCAGTCATGTTGAAACAGGAAGGGGGCCATCCCCAAACTGTTTCCACAAAGATTCAAAAAGCATTGTCCAAAATGTCTTGGTATGCTGATGCTCTAAGAGTTCCCTTCACTGGAACTAAGGGACCAAGCCCAACCCCTGAAAAACAACCCCACACCATAATCCTACCTCCACCAAATGATTTAGACCAGCGCACAAAGCCAACTTCATAAAGACATGGATCAGCGAGTTTGGGGTGGAGAAACTTGACTGGCCTACACAGAGCCCCGACCTCAACCCAATAGAACAATTTGGGATGAATTAGAATGGAGACTGCGAGCCAGGCCACATCAGTGCCTGACCTCATAAATGCGCTTCTGGAAAAATGATCAAACATTCTCATAGATACACTCCTAAACCTTGTGGACAGCCTTTCCAGAAGAGGTGAAGCTGTTATAGCTGCAAAGGGTGGGCCAACTCAATATTGAACCCTACAGACTAAGACTGGGGTGCCATTAAAGTTCATGTGCTTGTAAAGGCAGGTGTCCAATACTTTTGGTAATAAAGTGTATGTATACAAGAACTCAGCCTATTGTCAGTGTCCATACATAAAAATGAGGTGACCCAGAGGGAAATGATAAAATGTATCCAAAGGGAGGTTTATTGCCTTTTAGATAGTTGGCATTAAAACACCTGTCCTCACTGAAAGATTCCCCCTGCATTTCTATTCTTATTTCAGCTCACTTCAGTGAAAATGGTTACTAGACACATTTTCCCAACAGGGGTAAAGGTGTGCAAAAAGTAGAATGTTAATAGTCCAAATTAAATTTTATTCAGAATCTTGTGTCATAAAAAGCCAATGTGTGTTTGAGCAATCATAATAATTATCCTTCGGAACCTTCTAATTTTATCAGTCCACTACACGCATTGTTTAACAGTACTAAACTCTGATGATGAGGACTATACAGTATGAACTCACAAAAGGAATTGTATTTTTAAAATGAAACATTCTTAATAAAAAAAAAAATAAACTTGGATATCATACATTCTGCATTTGAAACATTCCACCTTGCGCACCTAGTCCCTATTCCTTAAGGGCCAACCTTCGACCACCACTCCTGGGAGAGCTGCCTAAGATAATCATTACACTGGTTAAAACCTGATCTTCTACTTCAGAAGAAAACAACATTCCTTTCTCATTCTATCCAAAACTAATAAATAAATGATATATATATATATTGTGACAAGGCGAGACCCTGTCACTGTGAAAATGGAGGAGAATGTGACACAGGATTTGCATTAAGGGTTAATGTGAAGTTCCAGATTATCGTTTCTGAGCAGAGAAAGTTGTGTTTTTGTTTTTGTCCAGATTCTGTAGTCCTGGATCAGAACTTTCAATCCTGTGTCCGGGCATTACCAGGTGCCTGCAACCTGTCTGAGTACTCAGGTGTGCAGGGTTGTTATACTTAGGTCTAAAGCTAGCTCAGGGCTCCCATTTTGGAGATCGCTCCCAGTGTGGGAGAAAGAATCTCTGCCCCAGCCAGCAGCCTGGAGGTCTCACCCAGAAGTAGAGGTACCCCAGCCAGCAGCCAGGAGGTCTCACCCAGAGTTAGAGGTACCCCAGCCAGGAGGTCTCTTCCATGGGTCAGAGATGGCCCAGGCAGGGACCAGGAGGACTCATTCCAGGGGTCAGAGAAGCCCCTGCCAGGAGACAGGAGGTCTCACCCAGGGATCAGAGGTGCCCCAGCCAGGGGACAGAAGGTCTCACTGAGATCTACCAACTGAGCGCCGGGTGGTTTGTTTGCCGCCCCCCCCAAAAGTGATCCGGTAGTGCTGGACAACACAGTCATAGGGGCTGGTAAGAAGAACAGTGGCGCTGCCAACAAGGGAGCCAGGTGGTTCGGTATTTTTGTTTACTCATATTGATGTGGAGGAACACCTGTGTGGGCAACTGATGACTATGTGAACTTTCCATTTTGTTTAATAAAAGTGGGCTGCCACGCATTAAAAGACATTTTTGAATAGTTCAATTCATTGAAAAAGAACCTGGCAAATGAGTATAATCTCTCCAATACTACAATATATATAATTTTAAGAAATCTCTGATGTTGAGAAATTCCATCAGAAACAAGCACTGGTTAACTCTTACATTACCTGAGATACTGGATAAATTTCATTGCTACAAAAAAAATATACAGTGCATGCCCACTCTGATATTGTAGACATCATTACAGAACCCCATCTACTGGAAATAGACAGCATTTGTTTTTTGTTTTTTTATAAATTCCTGAACATGTCCTTTCAGAGTACTGACGTAGACATCGCAGTGTAGTCTTGCACCGGCAATCCTTATTACAGACAAGATCCTGACAGGTGAAGATTACATAGTTCACCACCTTACATCATCTACATCACTGAACATGACACAAAGCTATCAGTTTAACATTGGGGGTTATTTATGAAAGGCAAATCCACTTTGCATTGCAAGTGTAGTTGAAATTGCAATGAAAGTGCACTTGGAAGTGCAGTCGCTCTAAATCTACAGGGTAGATCTGAAATGAGTGGAAGCTCTGCTGATTTTATCATCCAATCATGTGCAAGCTAAAATGCTGTTTTTTATTTTCCTTGCATGTCCCCCTCAGCTCTAAAGCGGCTTTACTTCCAATTACACTTTCAAGTGCACTTGCAGTGCAAAGTGGATTTTCCTTTAGTAAATAACCCCCATTGCTTCATGCTTGCAAAACAAGCAAATACTTCCATACATTTTCCTAATGCCTGCGCATCTTGAGAGATGGTACATCTTATCTGATGGCCTAATTTTTATTTATTTTTTATAGCAATGTCGAAAGGCCACTTCACATGCCTATATGGCAATAAGTGAACCTACCCACATTTTTTTTTATAGCTGGCAGCGAGACTACGAGCATTATGGTCCCCTTTCTAGCCAAGGCAGTCATATATCAGATAGGTGGCAACCCTAAAACTATGTATCTGTGAACCTTGGTTCCTAGATCTGCCCAACTTCCTCAATTTAAGAAATGTTTTTTGTGTGCAAAAAGAAAAATGTCAATTATTGCACTGGCAACTCAGATGCACACTATCTGCATCAGGACCTGTGCAGTCGTCCCCGAATACCCGTCAAAATCAGAGCTGCAGGTGAGTCTGTACACCTGATTCATCTCAATTGATGAAAACAGGATGCCTGCAACTCAGCACTGCTCAGAACAGATAAACAAACAGCTCTCCATGCTGTATGGGCCAATGCACCCGTGTAAATGAGCCCTACATAACCTTTCTGCTGAACTCACTGCTGCTTTTCAGGAAATGTTTAACAACATTAACTCTGCAATTTCTTAACCTGAACTTTTGAACGAACAGATAAAACAAAGCGATTCCCACATTTCTTTCCATAGAAATACAATTTACTCAGCATTTTTTACTTTTATTACTGTGCAGATTTTGTATTCCTACAGAGGTGAGGTTTGCACTTTAAATTTGTATTCCTAAGTGGCCAGTATTTTAAATGCAAGTTTAAAAATATTGCATAATTACTTTAGTAAAAGCAATAAAAAACAGATAATAAAAGCAGCCCGTTACAGGCAGGAACTTGCAGTTCCTTAGCAATAGCACTCGTGGAGTGACACAGCATTTAACTTGCCCCTCTGCTAAACTTTGTGGTCACTGACCCCAGCACCACCTCTTCAGGCCATGCCAGCCTACCTGACTGCAGCTGCCTCTTTCCCCAGCCCTCTTGGCTGACTCTCACACCAGTCCACTAGACTGACTCTTTACCTGCCCACGCAGCTGACTCTCAGAAGATTGCTCAGGGGAAGGACTAAAGTCCATGCTTTCTTCAAGGGAAACTGGCTACATGTGGCAGTCTACCCACTTTGTTGGTCCCCACCAGTGTTGAACTACTCACACTGTCCTCCCGTGCCTCCAGGAAAGAGTCCTTCATTGTGTCTTTGGCAGGATCTCTCCAGCATCCGAGCCCAAGACAGGTCACCCCCTTCCCCAGACTAGAAGGTACCCCTTATGGCCACTAATAGCCTCCTCAACACAGCATCTCCATCTTCCACCTGACTGCCCCTGCTGGCATGGTCCATGTCTATTTATGAGGTTGTCTCAGTTCCCTGCTAGCCCACTACTGGGGATTGGCTGAGGCCTCATAGATATGCATGGCAGCTCCTCCTAACCCCTGCCCCCTAATTCTAGAAGATTCTTCAACCTTCCAGACCAGGGGGAGGCACCAGAGGGCTGCCAGGATGAGTCACCCAGCCCTGACCTCTAATAAACCCTGACTCAATTAAGACTCACAAAAATCTACAGAGTGAGCCAGAGTATGGTTTGCCTATTCTAAATATACCACACAATAGAGAGTGCTACATAGGTTGGAGAAGTGGGATGGGTTGAAAAAGGAAGGGCTGGGTCTGGTGCCACCCCATCCTAAAACTTCACCAGCCGCCACTGCCCTGAATCCTTCTCCACCATTGATTCCCCCAATTGTACTCCCTCTAGTATGTATGATGCATGCATATTCTTAGCCCCCAAGTGCATAACTTTACATTTATCAACATTAAACCTCATCTGCCACTTAGTTGCCCAATTAGACAGTGTATTGAGTTCTGCTTGGTGCTTGGTACTTTTAATCCCAGACCCTATATAATTTATAACAATATTAAAAAGTAAGGGTCCCGACACTGAACCTTGGGGTACACCACTGATAACCTTAGACCATTCAGATGTCAGAATCATTAACCACTACTCTCTGAATTCTGTCTTTTAGACAGTTTTTTATCCAGTTACAAAATGGATCTTTCCAAGCCTGAAGACTTTACCTTACACATGAGCCGCGTGTGGGGAACTGTGTCAAACGCTTTTGCAAAATTCAAGTATACCACGTCCACAGTCACCCCTCTGTCCAAGGTTTTACTTACCTCCTCATAAAAAGAAATCAGGTCTGTTTGACAACTTCCGTCTTTCGTGAATCCATGCTGTCTGTTGCATAAAATATTTTTTTCCAGAAGGAACTCATCTATGTGGTCTTTTATTAAACTCTCCAGTATCTTCCTGACTATAGAATACATGCCCTATTCATCTCTAGTATATACACTGTGGCTCTGTATAAGAAATCCAAAAGTCTTCAAAAACAGTTCAAAGGCAAACAGATATTGCTGGGCTCTCTTATAAGAAAGCCCAAAATGCTGAACCATCAACATAGTGTCATTAAAACGCTCTGTAGCTATTTTTTATTTCTTAAATACTTTATGTGTACCATCCTGAACATTTTGCATAGACTATTGTTTTAAAGGCTTGTAAAGATTCAAAGACATAATTAACCACTTCAGCCCCAGAGGATTTGGCTGCAGAATGACCGGCCCATTTTTTTGCGATTCGGCACTGTGTCGCTTTACCTGACAGTTGCGTGGCCGTACGACTTTGTACTAGACATGTGCAAAAGGAAAAAATTCGTTTAGTTTCGTTTCGTTAATTCATTCATTTCGTTTAGTTATAATCGTTAACTTCCTTAAATTCGTTTTCGGATTTCGTTTAGTTTTCTACCGAATTCGAAAAATCGGCCACATTCGAAAATATTTCAACGAAATTCGAAAATATTTCTACTGGATTCGAAATGATTTCAACATGATTCGACATTATTTCAACCACATTGGAAAATATTTTGTGACCCGACTTTAGGGCCATGTATCTCGGGGTCACTTGGTGCTAGACACTTCAAATTTGGATATGTTGTAGTGCTAGTACCATTGTGTCTGTATACCAAATTTGGGGTTTCTAGCTATAAGTGACCCCGAGATATGTGGCCCCAAAATCGGGTCGCAAAATGTTATTAGTTAATAGAGCAGAGAATGACATTTTGCAACCCGATTTTGGGGCCACATATCTCGGGGTCACTTATAGCTAGAAATTTGGTATGCAAACACAATAATACTAGCTCTACAACATATCCAAATTTGAAGTGTCTAGCACCAAGTGACCCCGAGATACATGGCCCTAAAGTCGGGTCACAAAATATTTTCGAATGCGGTTGAAATAATGTCGAATCATGTGGAAATCATTTCGAATGCAGTTGAAATAATGTCGAATCATGTTGAAATAATTTCGAATGCGACCCGATTTTGGGGCCACATATCTCGGGGTCACTTATAGCTAGAAACCCCAGATTTGGTATACAGACACAATGGTACTAGCACTACAACATATCCAAATTTGAAGTGTCTAGCACCAACTGACCCCGAGATACATGGCCCTAAATTCGGGTCACAAAATATTTTCGAATGCAGTTGAAATAATGTCGAATCATGTTGAAATAATTTCGAATGCGGTTGAAATAATTTCGAATCATGTCGAATTCATTCGAATACATTCGTTATATTTCTTTCGTATTCGTTGTAATTTGTCAATTTGTTATTTTTTTATTCGGACATTCGGATGCATCCGAATGTCCGAAAGATGCAAAATTCGGCCGAATTTCGATTCGTTACGAAACGAATTGCACAAGCCTACTTTGTACCCAAACAAAATTGACGTACTTTTCCCCCCACAAATAGAGATTTCTTTTGGTGGTATTTGATCATCTCTGCGTTTTTTTTTTTTGCATTATAAACAAAAAAAAGAGCGACAATTTTGAAAAAAAAGCAATATTTATTACTTTTTGCTGTAATAAATATCCCCCAAAATATATAAAAAAAACATTTTTTTTCCTCAATTTAGGCCGATATTTATTCTTCTACATATTTTTGGTAAAAAAAATAAATAAATCGCAATAAGCGTATATTGATTGGTTTGCGCAAAATTTATAGCATCTACAAAATAGGGGATATTTTTATGGCATTTTTATTATTATTTTTTTTATTAGTAATGGCTGTGACATTATGGCAGGCACATCGGACATTTTTGACACTATTTTGGGACCATTGTCATTTATACAGCGATCGGTGCGATAAAAATGCATTGATTACTGTGTAAATGACACTGGCAGTGAAGGAGTTAACCACTAGGGGGCAGTGAAGGGATTAAGTGTGTCCTAGGGAGTCATTCTAACTGTGAGGGGGCTGGGCTTGAACACACAGGACAGTGATCACTGATCTCGATGACAGAGAGCAGTAGATCACTGTCCTGTCACTAGGCAGAATGGGGAATGCATTGAGTCCGCGGGACCCGCGGGCGCGTTAATGGAGTGTGCGACGGGGGCGGGAAATTCAAAGGGATGTACAGGTATGCCCATTTGTCCAGCCATGCCATTCTGCCAATGTACATGCGGTGGTCGGCAAGAGGCTAAATCAGGTGGGGGGAAACTGGGGTAATAGAGGAGAGGGGGTAGGAGGAAAAGTAGGGCAATACATTAACTGTTAGGAACTTGAAAATAAAGTATAAAATATAGTGTTCTATACAGCACAAATGTTATGCAGTTTGTTGCAAAGGTGTATCCATTCCATTTTTTTATTTACTTTGTTTATCCACTTTGCGATTATAGTTATTTATTTATTTTTTTCAGTAGGAGGGGTAACATGCAACATGTTACAAAAGGTGAATTTATCCTTTAAGCTTGGGGACCATTGTTGAAATCATGCTGATTGGCTAAAATAAATCAAATACTTAAGCCCCATACACACTATCAGATTTTAAGCTGATTTTGTCCTTCAGATTTACCAAAACCATATAATGTGAGGTCAAACCTTAGGAGTTTCAATTTGTATGCAATCAGACAGGCCCTTGCACTACATGGTTTTGGTAAATCTGAAGACAAAAATCAGCAGAAAATCTGACAGTGTGTGTGGGGTATTAGTCTACCCTTGCTGAGCTGTCTGTGACTTTATTCAATACTTTGGGCAACAATTTAGTTCAGTGTGATGTCAGGACTCCTGATCTGCATAACTATTCTATCTTAGTAACTCATAATGTACTAACACCAATGGATCAGTATGACAACCAGACTACTAGCATTTTCACAAAGAGATATTGGCAATGGCAATCTTCATATTTGATTATATCAGTATAGGTTTTCTTTAAAGAGGAAATTTAGCTTTAGCTTTAACTTTAAATGACAATTGCTTGGTCATGAAACGCTTTACCCAAATGCAATTTATCTTTTTTTTTTTTAAGAAAGATAGAGCTCTTTTGGTGGTATTTAATTACTACTGGGGTTTATATTTTTTGCTAAAGAAAATGAACATTTTGGAAAAAAAAAAGTTTTTCTTATTTACAAAATTTTATAACAGAAAACAATTTTACTCCTTCACTGGTGTACGCTGATAGGCTGCCTGATGAGGTGGCACTGATGGGCACTGATGAGGTGATACTGATGAGGAGGCACTAATACGCAGCACTGATGGGCACTGATAGGCAGCACTGATAGATGACACTGATAGGCACTGATAGGCAGCACTTATGTTTACTGATAGGCAGCACTGATGGGCAGGCACTGATGGGCACTGAAAGGCAGCACTGACTGGCATCATTGCTGGGCACTGTTGGGGAAATGCCACTGATCAGCTCTCCTGTTCTCACACAATGCCAGTGTGAGGAAAGAAATGCCAATATCCGTAATTTCCTTGCTTACACGTGATCAGCTGTTATTGGACACAGCTGATCACATAGGTAAAGAGCCTCATCATCATCTCTTTACCGGGATCGTAAATGCGCCATGTCCCAGAGACAGAGTGCACCATTGATTGCCATGCGCCCGCGGAAGCGCAAGCTCGGCAAGAGTGGGAAGAAGTCATATGACTTTCAACAACAAGAGAGCTGCCGCCGGCCCGTCATTCGACAATACAGCGGGCAGGAGGTGGTTAAGTCAGCAGTTATAAAATAATTTAGCTGCTGACTTTTAAAGTTCAGGTTCTTACCAGTTTCTCTGGTCCAGCACTATCTTCCCGCAGCCGATTCGTCTTACTGATGAGGATCGCTGGTGCCGCCATCTTGGATACAGGAGTCAGATATGGCTTCCTGAGGAGCCACAGCCAGATTCCCACTACACACAGTACTTTGTGAATGGTCCTGCTGCCTACAGGAGGAGAGGGGGTGGGGCAAGGGAGATCATCCTCACCTAGGCAAGGATTATGGAAAAGGGAGTGGGTACGAATAAAAAAAGTTTTTTTATTGAAGTGAAGAATAATATATACAGTATACACCCCCACATTTTTGGAAATATTTTATTATATCTTGTCACGGGGACAACACTAAAGAAATGACACTTTGCTACAATGTAAAGTAATGAGTGTACAGCTTGTATAACTTTGTGTAAATTTGCTGTCCCCTCAAATTAACTCAATAAACAGCCATTAATGTCTAAACTGCTGGCAACAAAAGTGAGTACATCCCTAAGTGAAAATGTACAAATTGGGCCCAAAGTGTCAATATTTTGTGTGGCCGCCATTATTTTCCAGCACTGCCTTAACCCTCTTGGGCATGGAGTTCACTAGAGCTTCACAGATTGCCACTGGAGTCCTCTTCCACTCCTCCATGACGACAACATGGAGCTGGTGGATGTTAGAAACCTTGCGCTCCTTCACCTTCTGCTTGAGGATGCCCTACAGATGCTCAATAAGGTTTAGGTCTACAGACATCTTAGCCAGTCCATCACCTTTACCCTCAGCTTCTTTAGCAAGGCAGTCATCTTGGATGTGTGTATGGGGTTGTTATCATGTTTGAATACTGCCTCTGCTTCAGTATGTACTCACTTTGTGAGATATATATATATATATATATATATATATATATATATATATATATATAGCCGAAGCCCTATGACCGATATGTATCCAAACAAGACAGACTTATCATAAGATACACCATGTGAAATGGACCTGAAGTGTGCCCTGGTCTAATGGATGGTATACCAAAATAAGGGGGCAAAAACACTTAGGTAGGGATAAAAGATCTTTATTGTTTCCAGCCTTATCTATTGAGCCATTTGGGTGAATGCCCGAGACATCTCTGCCTGTGGGTTAGGGATGTACCGAGCGAAGCAGGCCGACTTCCACCTGCCTAATCTTTTAATGACATGGTCTGGGACCCCGTGCCGGGATGCGGATGAAGCTGCTCCGGTGCGGAAGGAATGGCCGGAGTACTCACCGGGATTGAGAAGCAAGTTGCGAAGGAGAATCCTTACATGTTTTATGAACTGGCGGGTAGTTAAAGGTTTGACCGGAAAGGGCAAAAGGGGGCTAGAGTCCGGGAGCTCGGGTAGTAGTGAGAGTAGCTGAGTAAGCACGGCGACCGGACACCAGGCGTTGTTGGTTTTGTAGAGGTGGATATCTATGCCGACACCTGCCTGCTGGGTTTTGGTCACTGAGAGGTGGAGGATGAAGTGGTCCTCGCGGTGAACCAGATAACGTCTGCAAAGGACTGGACTGAGTGAGTTGTTGTGGGTAAACTCGCTGGGCCATAGAAAGCCATAGTAGGCCAGATAAATGGCCGCCTGTATAACCAGACTGGGGAGAACACCAAAGGGGTAGCTGGTAAGCATGGCGGACATGTCCCTAAAAATGGTACTGGTGATGGGGAGCCGTTTGACTTTAACTGGCGGCTGCTGCTTCTGGATGCCGCGCAGGACAGCTCGGATCGCATGGGATGAGAAGATGGATGGTTTGGTAGGATCCTGGAGTGAGAGAAAGTGCTGTATGCCAGCCAAGTATAACCGGATGGTATTGAAGGACAAGGCCAGTTGACTATGGCAATATGAGATGAAGGCTAGTATATGCCTGGCATCTGTGGGGGTGCCCACTGTGGAGGCAACCAGGTACTTGTTAAATACTTTCCAGGCTACCCGGTAGGCTTTCAGAGTGTTATTTGAGAGTGATTGGTTGATGAGCTGAGTGGCTCCATGTAGATGCAGCTCTAGTCCAGGGTCAGCTGAGACCAAAGCGGGATAGGAGCTGACACTGTATCGGCTTCGGGAACCTGCCGAAAGAAGGAAAGGAAATTAAAATGGGACAATGCGTCGGCTGCAAGGTTGTACTTTCCTGGGACAAACGTACAGTAAACATTAAATTGATGCTGCAGAGACAGCTGCACCAGCCTGCCTAGGAAGGACATCACGGTGAGAGACTTAGACCTGCCTTTGTTGATGATTTTGGCTGTGGCCTGGTTGTCGGTGGTGAAACCTACAGTTTGTCCTGTCCAGGTATGACCCCAGAGCTGGGCGGCTGTTACAATGGGGTAGAGCTCGAAGAGGGACGAAGACTGGCTAAACCCGGGGACCAAGAGTAGCTGAGAAGGCCAGGGTCCGGCAAACCAATGGTGGCCAAAAATAGCGGCGAACCCTGCGGAGGCTGCGGCATCTGTCACTACCTGTGGCGAGAGAGGTGAGATGGGCGGGATAAACAAGGAGATACCATTCCAGGTGGACAGAAACTCGTCCCACATTGACAGGTCTGCTATGGCTGCGGTATAAAAGCTGAGGACTTGATCCGCGTCTTGTGCCTGAGAAGGGTAGACCAACAGGCGCGAGACAAAGGAGCAACCCTGTGGAATGATTCGCATGGTGAAGTTAAGCATGCCCAACAGTGACTGTAGCTGTCTCTTTGTACACCCCCTAGTGCGGGTGAATTCACGGAGAACTGACCTAATGCGGGTCAGTTTGTCAAGGGGCAGGCTGGCCTGCATGGAGCAGGTGTCGAGATTGACTCAGAGAAAAGTGATGGAGTGTGCGGGCCCATCGACCTTATTTTCGGCAATGGGGACATTGAGGTTCCCAAAGACGGTCCTTAGTTTGTTGAGGTCCCCTATAGGTACGCCCGGCTGCTCAATCAATCGGAAGTCGTCCAGGTAATGGATAACTTGCTGACAACAAGCTTTGTGCAAGAGGATCCAGGCAAGAGATTATGCGAACGTGTTGAACAGCCAGGGGCTGCTTTTAGAGCCAAATGTCAGTTTGGTGGCGAAATAATATAGGTCTCTCTATTTAATACCGTGCCAGCACCAGAGGGACAGGTGGATAGGCAAAAGTTTAAAGGCATCGGAAATGTCGACCTTGGACAGCCATGCGCCTGTGCCTATTTTAAGGATGGACTGAATTGCCATGTCAACGGAGGCGTATTTTAAGGAGAATTCTTCAGAGGGAATCAGGGAATTTAGGCTGGGAACGTGAGAAGAATGAGGCGCAAACAGGTTGTACACCAAGCGGATTTTATTTGAGAATTTGCCCTTGACAAGCCCAATAGGGCTAACTCTCCACGTGCTGAAGGGGGGCTGTGTGACGGGACCTATGACAAAGCCTCGCTTCAACTCGGTTTGCAGCAGCTGGTCTATGGCCTGCTTATTGGAGGCTGCTGAGCGAAGATTTCTACACTCATAGGTTGTGGGGCAGAGAGATAAGGCCGGTATGAAAGCCTGTTGTGAAGCCACGGATGAAGAAGGTGGCTAGTGAGGGAGTGGGGTGCAAGGTGAGGTAGAACCCCAACCATAGGACATCTATGTGGCTTAGTCATGAGCCCTTCTGTTTGACCTCACACAAACTTCTGGGGTGCGCTCTGTGGCATAAGACACAGACGTGCAGTAGGCGGCATTGGCTGAAATTACACGAGCCATAATTGTAGTTGTTGCAAGTACCCGCCCCTCCTATGGTTTGAACTGAGCGTCCGAACTTATCTACCTGTGTCTTCTGAGCGGGGACTGACGGGCCTTGGGCTGTACCGGAGGTGGAGGGGAACTCTAAGGGGCAACTAACTGCTGTGTTGGCGCACCAGGAGGCGGTGTGGGTGGAGGACTGGCAGATGGCACATAGAGGCGAGCGTAAGCCGGCAAAATGCCGGCAGAACAACTCGGTGTCCATGAGGCTCCAGTCTGTGGCCGACTGAAACTGTGCCAGCCTAGCGGCTGCCTTGGCGGGGAAGGAACGGTGGTAATCATAGAAAGAGAAGCCTCCGTATTTGTACCCTAGGTCCACCACGGTGTGGAGATATAAGTCCAGCTCTTCCCTTCTGGCAGGGGACGCTGAGCATATGACATCCCTTAGCATCCCAAAGGCTAGGGTGAACTCTGGGATAGAAAGCTTGCGGTTCAGTCTAGGATCTTTGGCCTTGAGAACTACGGAGACATCTCCCCAGGTATAGGCCTTGTTCTCTGCGAGATCGTGGACCGAAATGAGCAGGGAGGCAAGGTTGACATCTTTGCCATCCAGGATGTCCTTCCATATGCCGGCCGGAACTAGATGTGCTGGGCAGACAATGGGACATGTCCCTGCGGTACCTGTCGGAAGTGGTGTCAGGACTGTGACTGGAACAGGGGTGGTTGTGGCCGGGTGAGCCTCTAAGAGGGCCACTCTGGCCTGGACGTCCGTGACCGTGTTGGCTAAGGACGACACCATTGTATGAAGATGAGATATAGCTGCTGAAATGGATTGGAGAGAGGCCTGAGGTGGGGTACTGGGCCCAGCCGTGGCCAGCGGGGGGGAGAGGAGCCTGAAAAGCTCTGCCTTCCTGGCCGTGGCGGGGAAGGGAATGCCCCTGCGCCTCAGCTCTGCCGTCAGCTTGGGGATGGTCCAACCCCTGAGGGACTGTATGCTGTCGCTCACTGAAGGCGGGCGAGGAGACAAAGGGGCAGTGAGATCTTCGCTGCCAGTTTGAGACATGGCTCCAGGTAGACTGTGCCCTAGGTGCGATGTCCTATCTCCTTGGGGTCGCAAGATGGACGACCGGAACCTATAGAGGGTGACATAAGTCAAGACTGTTTCTCTATCTTACCAAGCAAAGCTGCCCACTGCTATGCACTAAGGTGGGAGCGAACGTGTATACATATATATATATATATATCGTCACGTGCCTTCATATATATATATATATATATATATATATATATACGTATACCTGCATGGTTGCTGTCGCGTTTACCTGGCCCCTCCTTTTTTTTTTTTCTTTACCTGGAAAAATAACGTCCAACCTGGTGCAGGGTGGAACTACTGAACTTGACTGACCTGGAGAGAGAAACGACAGATGACAACTGATGAGGAGTCTGACAAACTAACTGACAGGTGACGTAAATGACTGACTGATATAACCGAGGTGCACCGGTGAGTAGACAGTTTTGAAGTAGTTCTTCTCTCATTTTTTTTAATGTAATCTCCTGTCCCAATCCGACGTGTCATTGCGCAAAGGACGAATGAGTGAAATGATCCGTGCTTAGCGTGGGGGCACGAATAAGTGCTACAACTGTGAATGTCAAATAAGACAACCTGTGGAAAAAATGAAATGTGGCCGATCCATCTGGGGCATGCCGAAACGAATCGATGCATCACGGATGCTACTGGATTCGAATCAGAGCGCGGTAGGTGATAGTGAAATGAAGCAAAATCTGCCATGATAGAGGCACGAAATGGTCGTGTCGCCAGTGCGACTGACAACAAACCGGACTCTGGAGCATGTACTGAAATGTGGGAAACAAACCTGGGGCGGACCGGAACTAATCGGTGCATGTTAAGATGTGACTGGATTCGAACCGAAGCGCGGAACGTGACAGTGAAATGAAACGAACAACATATGTCATGACAGAGGCCTAGATCGACTGGCCACGAGCTGCGACTGGGTAACGAACTGGTCTCTGGAGCATGCACTGAAATGAGGCCGAAAAAATACCTGGGGAACGTCCAAACGAATCGACGCACAGGGATGCGATCGGATTCGAACGGAGCGCACTACATGACAGTGAAATGATTCCCATGATAGAGACACAAATCGGAGAGGTCGTAAAACTGCGACTAACAACGAACGGGCTCTAGCGCATGTACTGAAATGAGGCCAACGCAACTGGGATACACTGACCAAATCCGTGCATTTTACGGATGCAACTGGATTCGAAGCAGGACGTAATAGGTGACAGTGAAATGATTCCCATGACAGAGACCCGGATCGATAAGCCGAAGGCTATGACTAACAACAAGCGGCTCTGGAGCATGTACTGAAATGAGGCTGAGCAACTGGGGCACACTGGGACGAATTGGCGCATTGCGGATGCGACTGGATTCGAATCGGAGCGCAATATGTGACAGAAATGAGTGAAATGTTTGAAATGATAAAATTAAATGATTAAATGAGCCAGCCATGGCAGAGGCATGAATCGTTGTGCCGCGTGTTGCGACTGGCAATGATTTGTCTGTGGGACATGGTGTAGAGGCAGAAACACAACAAGCTACGAAAAACGGTGCGACATTTAAGCCTAACCAATTCTAACGAAACGAGGCCTGTGAAATGAAGCCAGCTACAATAATGGTGCGTTCGAGTGACTAATGACCCGGTTTCATAACGAATGACTCGAGGGTTTAGTGTCGAGATTCGTGTTTAAGATACTCAAATAGAAATGTATAAGAAAAAAGGAAGGTCAATCGAGACCCTTACCTGCGGCAGTCGAGCCAGAGACGTTGTACAAAAAACCCGAACGGGAACGAAAACCACGAGACTTCTGTAGAGAGAAGTTATACGAATGGCAACGAATCTCGAGCAGTCGGCCTAGTGACATAGTATCGCGCACAGGAAACCGACAAAGACCACAGGCGAGTGGGCTTGTTAAATACCCCCCCGGGCTCCTCCCATAAATTCAGGCCACCATACTGGCCTTCTTACATATATGTGTGTGTGTGTATATATTTTGTCATCTTGCAAACATGATTAAGATACATTTCTAATCAAAATCATGTGAAAGTTCCTATTAATGGGTTTGGTACAGCTTCTCTCAAATTTAAAATGAAAACAAAGCATAGCCATACAGCTAATAACTAGGGAATGAAAAAAAATTAAACCAAAAAAGAAAAAATAAGATGGTTCACAACCATCCCTTGTGGTGTGTTGGGGATGCCTATTGCGGTTCAAAATTACCGATGGCATTAGGCCTGTCGCTGCTTGGTCTTGTTGTCATCCCTCATTGTGATGTCATGATACTGTTGCTAAAGATAGTCCACCTCACCAGAAAAGGACATGGAGGTACAAAGTCCTGGTGTGTCATGTGACCATGGTGTGTCATGGTGACCTTGCAGAAATAACTAGAGGGGTGGTGGTGGGGGATTAGCTCACAGATCAGCTTTAAAGTATACTCTGCCCTCAACAGGAAATTGCGATACACCTCTAAGTAAATAAGAGAATCTGAACCTTTTCTAAGTGAAAGAGTGAGAGAGTGAGCTTGAAAATAAAATTTGGCAGTGCTTCCAACCAGGACAGGGCCTCTGTGAAAACAGGGGTTTCCCTTCCTGCAAAATTAACAAGTAATCTGTACAAAGTAATTGGGAGCAGAAAGACTACTGCAACCAGCATGTAACATTATTCACATTTGTGAGATACTGTATGAAGCACCCTCTACCTTTGGTAGGTAGGTTGCTAGAGTAGTGTGTTGTTGTTACAGCCAGTGCAGGTAAATTTAGGCAGGCCTAACTCACAGCTAGGCCTGTTTGTTTTTGATCTGGGGGCTGGGGAGTGGTTTAGTGTAACAGCAGGTGACTTACATATACTTCATCTCTCTGGCACTTCCTCTGTTTCCAGAGGGTTCTAGAAAAGAGGCAGGGCAGAGGATGGGAGTAGCATGGAGTGCATCTGGAAGCCCTGACCAATCCCCAACTAGGATTGACAGGGGGCAGGCCTCCTATATATACTCATAGTAAGCCTGTTGTAGGAGGAGTTGACAGGTGGAAGAACTTAGTGATGGAGTGTTAGACCGTCGTGGCCCTTGAAGGAACCCCCTTTTTGGGAGGGAGGGTGACCAAGGGTCTGGAGCTTGGGAACTGTGAGGGAGCCTCTCTCTATACGATTATTGAGGTGTCCTGAATGGGGGGAGAACAGTGGGGAGAACTGCCAGGCAAGTCATTCAGGATGGATACATTCCGGGGTCGATGAGTGAGAAGCACAGTGGGAAGCTCTAGGAGGGAAAGGCCAGGATTGGATGTGAAGCCAGAGGGAGAGACTGTGGTGTCGTTGAAGTTAAGTTGCTGCAGCCAAGAGGGTTGGCAGGATTTGCACCAGACTTTCTGGGATCAGTAGTCCACCAAGTTTCTGATAGTACAAATGTCCTTTTTCTATCACTATTTGGTTGCTGCACCAAAGGGGACTGCAAAATCCTGCCAGCAAATGGCTATTATTGAACGGTTGGGACTTATTCAGAGTAAGGCCTAACCATGTGCTAATGGTGACAGAAATCTAGGATTGGTCCGTAAAGAAAGAAAAGTGATCTCAAGTAGTGTGCTGGAGGAGTGTGGAGCTCTAGAGACTGTCAATATAGATTTAACTATCTTTGTTCATACAAGCAAGATTCATTATTTGGGCATCCCATGTCCCTTTTCCCCATCCAAGTTTAATCCCCTAAATAAAATAACAAAAAAAACAAGCTAAAAGACTTTTTATTGACTGGTAAAGTGTGCCTGAAGTGAATGCCTGGCCAAGCAGGGTGACATCTGGAACTATTACATGCAGTGACCCTACTGGGGCACCGCTACATATAGTTATTAATAGAGATACTATACCTTAAGATAAATGTTGCAGCAAAGTCCAGTTGCAGGGGCACCTGAAGATGCAGTATTCTGTCTTTGTAATGGAAACCTGAAGACAAGATCAGTGGTCACGGGGGTATGCTCCAACTGTTGTCTGACTAGCCCGGAATGGGACTTCTTACCGGCAGGAGCTGTGGCACTGGAACTCAGAGTCAGCCTATCTACTCTGCACTTTAGCCTCTCCCTAGTAGTGTCTGCATAATAGTCTCTTCTGGCTTGGAGCATGGATAGGATATGTGGCTGAGACTTCCTCTCTCTGTCTTCACTTACTTCTTCCAGGGTTTCCCAAGCCAACAACCAGGGGCAGAAAGTGCATACATAATATATTTACAGGCGTTTACAAATTCAGACTTTAGAGGGCAGCAGATCCCTACATGTAGTTATGAATGCAAACATTTTCAAATCCACACAATGACGCTAGGCACTATTAACCAAACATGGCCCATGTTCTGTAGAATACAAAAATAGATACCCTATTCATGCTGGTTTTATTGTAGTAATGTGATTGCTCACCCTCCTCAGTTCCCACAACTCTGATGGCTGGGGGCGGAGCATGCAGAACACACTTAGCAGCTGCTGCCAACATCATGCAAGGCTCTCCATGGCTGCTCGGCTGCTTTCTATCAAACTGTGGAAGCTTGACAGGGAATGACAACTGAATCTGACAGGAGGACTACAGAGTTATGTCTTGCATAGACACAGCATCCTGTAGCTCCCAAGTCAGGACAAGGATCGCAAACTGACCACACTAGAATGCATCTGCATTTGTGCCTAGCACTTGCAGTTTACAACCTTAATGCTGCTGCTTACTTAGAACCCCCAAACAATAATATATATATATATATATATATATATATATATGTATATATGTATGTATATATGTATGTATATGTTTTTAACAGAGACCCTAGAGAATAAAAATAAAATAGCGGTCATTGCAATATTTTATGTCACACTTTATTTGCGCAGCGGTCTTTCAATTGCAATTTCTTTTGAAAAAATACACTTCAATTAATTTAAAAAAAGGAAACAGTAAAGTTAGCCTGATTTTTTTATAATGTGAAAGATGATGTTACGCCGAGTAAATAGATACCTAACATGTTACGCTTTAAAATTACGCACACTCGTGGAATGGCATCAAACTACGGTACGGAGGTCTTGCACTAGAATTATTGCACTCATGCTAACAATCATGGTGATACCTCACACTGTTTACATTTGCGGGCGCAACTTACGTATGCGTTTGCTTTGGCACGCATATGCGTTTGCTATGGAACGCGGGCACGGTGGGATGGGGCACTTTATTTTTTATTTTTTTATTTTTTTACACTGGCTGATCACTTGTATTGCTGTCACAAGGAATGTAAACCTTCCTTGTGACAGTAATAGGCAGCGACAGGTACTCTTTATGGAGAGATCTGGAGTTTAAAAGACCCCAAACCCCTCCTCTGCACTTGAAAGTTTTCAAAATGGCAAGATCAGCGTTTTTGAATACTAAGGACTTTTTTTAAACTGGCGCCACTGGCTTCTGAGTAAACAGGAAGTGACGTTGTGATGTTGCTTCCAGGTTTCTACATAGGAGACCCGAACAAAGTCGATTCAGGCTTTGTTCTGATCTCCGGGCAGCCAGCGGACGTGCCAGGTAGTTCCTCGAGTCTCCCGGTGGGCCAGGAGATCTGGACGGAGCAGCAGAAGGCAGCAGGAGGTGGGGGACATCCCCTCCCGCTGCTTATAATAACAGTTGAGTGGCTGATCCGCCGCATTGGTTATTTTTACAAGAAAGCCGACCATCGGCTCTAAAAAACAGTACCGCTGTGATGGCTGCAGCTGCAGCCATCACCCTGGTACAATCACTTGAGCAAAATGACAGGTACAGGTACATGATTTTTGTGGCAAGTGGTGAACAGTGCAGTCCCGACTCCCCAGTCAGTCTGTTAGCTTGGAGAAGGGAGGGGGAGGAGGAGGAGGAGCAGGTAGCGCCGTCCCATCCTAGGCTATAGGACTGTGTGTTTCTGTTGATGCACAAAGTGTGGAAGACACAACTCTAGTTGGTGACTCTATAGGACCCTGCAAGAGAAAGTTGCCACCTTGAAACTGGAAACAAAGTTTGAAACAGCAACCAAGGGGAACTGGCAGGATCACCAAAAATTTACCAAAAACATAGACAATACAAACTTTACAGGCTACATTTGCTTGGGAGACATATGTACATATGTCCAACACAATGGGGGTTGTTTACTAAAGGCAAATCCACTTTGCACTACAAGTGCAAACTACATTTTGAAATTGCACTGAAAGTGCATTTGGAAGTAAAGTCACTGTAGATCTGAGGGGAACATGCAAGGAAAATAAAAAACTGAATTTTAGCTTGCACGTGATTGGAATATAAAATCAGCAGAGCTTCCCCTCATTTCAGATCTACCCCCTCAGATTTACAGCGACTGCAGTACCAAGTGCACTTGTAGTGCAAAGTGGATTTACCTTTCGTAAATAACCCCCTATGTATTTATGGAATTTAATTTAATTTTACATTACACCCACAATGCAGGCAAACACAATTAAACTTTTTTTTTACTTGATGTGAGGGGTATGGTGGGGGCAGAAGGGAAGGCCTGGTTAGATTATTTAAAGAGATCATGTCACCAAGCTAAAAATTGCAAAGTTGCCAGTAAAAGCACAGAAAAAAATAAAGTAAATATCCTAAACTTAAATCTATTTCCACCCCAATTCTAAAATCTAAAATAACTATCCTGTAATAGAAAGATGTGTATAATTACCTAATCTTAGGCCGCGTACACACGGGCGGACTGTTCGCCCAACTTTGTTTGTCAAACAGTTTCGGCAAACAGTCCGCTCAAAATTAGCATGGACGGACATGGCCACACACGGCACTTTTTGAGCGGACTGTTTCAGCGAACTGTTTGACAAACAGTTCGCTCAACTTTTGAAATGAACGGACTCGCCCACGTAAGGCGGAGGCAAATCCGCCCATTTCGAGCGCGTGTACAGGTAGGCGGGGCCCGCGAAGGAGACGTCGCGGGCTCCGCCGCCTGGAATGGACTTAAAGGGGAACCCCAACGCCGAAAAAAATCGGCGTGGGGGTCCCCCCAAGTCCACAACAGACCCTTGTCCGAGCACGCTACCCGGCCGGCCAGGAAAGGGGGGCGAGCGAGCGTGCCCCCCCTCCTGAGCCGTACCAGGCCGCGTGCCCTCAACATGGGGGGTGCCTTGGGGAAGGGGGGGCCGCGCGGCCCCCCCACCCCAAAGCACCTTGTCCCCATGTTGATGAGGACAAGGGCCTCTTCCCGACAACCCTGGCCGTTGGTTGTCGGGGTCTGCGGGCGGGGGGCTTATCGGAATCCGGGAGCCCCCTTTAAGAAGGGGGCCCCCGGATACCGGCCCCCACCCTATGTGAATGAGTATGGGGTACAATGTACCCCTACCCATTCACCTGTGAAATAAAGTACAAAAAAAAACACAACACAGAGAAAAAATATTTTATTGCACAGCTCCGGGGGTCTTCTCGCCGGACTCCTCCGCTATCTTCGTGTAGCTCTTTTACTAGCGGAGGAGCCCGGCTTTCTTCCTCCCCGCCGCCGGCCTCTTCTCCCGACTTCGGGGGTCTTGTCCCCCTCTTCGGTTCTTCTGCCGGGCCACCGCGCCTTCTTATAGCTCTTTTACAGGCGGTGGCCCGGTCTTCTGTCGCCGCTGCCTTCCGTTCTTCTGTCGCCGCCTTCGGTTCTTCTGCCGGGCCACCGCGCCTTCTTGTAGCTCTTTTACAGGCGGTGGCCCGGTCTTTTGTCGCCTCTGTCGCCGTCGCCGCCTTCCGTTCTTGTTCTTCTTCTTGTTCTTCTTCTTCTTCCCCAGGAGATGTTGACAAGTCGCTCTCTCCGGCCGGAATGCCAGAGCCGCGCTGTGCGGTCACTTATATAGTGACAATGGGGCGGTGTCACATGGTATATGTCACATGGGTTGGTCACATGGGTTGATGTCACATGGGGACTATGACATCGTAAGGGGGCGGGGTCACCATGTGACCAACCCATGTGACATATACCATGTGACACCGCCCCATTGTCACTATATAAGTGACCGCACAGCGCGGCTCTGGCATTCCGGCCGGAGAGAGCGACGTGTCAACATCTCCTGGGGAAGAAGAAGAAGAACAAGAAGAAGAACAAGAACGGAAGGCGGCGACGGCGACAGCGACAGCGACAGCGGCGACAGAAGACCGGGCCACCGCCTGTAAAAGAGCTACAAGAAGGCGGGGTGGCCCGGCAGAAGAACCGAAGGCGGCGACAGAAGAACGGAAGGCAGCGGCGACAGAAGACCGGGCCACCGCCTGCAAAAGAGCTACAAGAAGGCGCGGTGGCCCGGCAGAAGAACCGAAGAGGGGGACAAGACCCCCGAAGTCGGGAGAAGAGGCCGGCGGCGGGGAGGAAGAAAGCCGGGCTCCTCCGCTAGTAAAAGAGCTACACGAAGATAGCGGAGGAGTCCGGCGAGAAGACCCCCGAAGACGGAAGACCCCCGGAGCTGTGCAATAAAATATTTTTTCTCTGTGTTGTGTTTTTTTTTGTACTTTATTTCACAGGTGAATGGGTAGGGGTACATTGTACCCCATACTCATTCACATAGGGTGGGGGGCCGGTATCCGGGGGCCCCCTTCTTAAAGGGGGCTCCCGGATTCCGATAAGCCCCCCGCCCGCAGACCCCGACAACCAACGGCCAGGGTTGTCGGGAAGAGGCCCTTGTCCTCATCAACATGGGGACAAGGTGCTTTGGGGTGGGGGGGCCGCGCGGCCCCCCCTTCCCCAAGGCACCCCCCCATGTTGAGGGCACGCGGCCTGGTACGGCTCAGGAGGGGGGGCGCGCTCGCTCGCCCCCCTTTCCTGGCCGGCCGGGTAGCGTGCTCGGACAAGGGTCTGTTGTGGACTTTGGGGGAACCCCCACGCCGATTTTTTTCGGCGTTGGGGTTCCCCTTTAAGCCCATTCCAGGCGGCGGAGCCCGCGACGTCTCCGTCGCGGGCCCCGCCTACCTTCACACGCGCTCGAAATGAGCAGACTTCCCTCCGAGCGGGAACAGTTTGCTCATTTCGAAAGTAGCCTACACACGGGCGGACTGTTCGCTCAAACACAGTTTCAGCGGACAGTTTTTCGGAATTTCCGAAAGACTTTGTCCGTCAAACTGTCCGCTGAAACTGTCCGCTGAAAGCCCACACACGAGCGGACTGTCCGCCCAAACACTGTTCAGCGGACAAGGTTGGGCGAACAGTCCGCCCGTGTGTACGCGGCCTAAGGGTGCTCTAGTCCGGTCACGTGATCAGTGCCACAGTGTCGGCTTTAGGGGAGAAGAGGGACAGCAGACGATGAATGCCCCATAGTGAGCTTATGGGTGATGTCATCGCACAGGCACTGCAGCCATTGTCAGTGATCTTTCCTCTCCCCTGAAGCCACTGGGGAGATAATGCGACTGGACCAGAGCACCTTTGGATTAGGTAAGTATACACATCTTTCCTTTAAAGGGCAGTTAGTATAGAGCTCAGAATGGGGGTGGGAGCAGGTTTAAGCTTAGTTACTTCTACTTTAATTGCAATATTTTCCTTTCCATAAAGCAGGGGTGTCAAACCCAATTTCATTGTGGGTCACATCAGCATTATGGTTGCCCTCAAAGGGCCAGTTGTATCTGTAATGCCTTGTACACACGATCGGAAATTCGGCCAGCAAAAGACAGTTGAAAGCTTTTGGTCGGAAAATGTGATCGTGTGTATGCTCCATCAGACTTTTGCTGGCCAATTTCCCACCAGCAAAAGATTGAGAGCATGTTCTCAATGTTTCAGTCGGAAAAAGTTTTCGATCAGAAATTCCGATCGTCTGTACCAATTCCAAATGCCTACGCATGCTCAAACAATTCATCGCATGCTCGGAAACATTGAACTTAATTTCTCGGGTCGTTGTAGTGTTGTACATCACCGCGTTCTTGGCGGTCGAAAGTTTCAGAGAACTTTTTTGTGGCTGTGTGTATGCAAGCCAAGCTTGAGCGGAATTGCCTCGGAAAAAAACACCCAAGATTTTTCCGACGGAAAATCTGCTTGTGTGTATAGAGCAGTCAATCGTGGGCAGGTGATGGGTGGATTGCTTCCATTCCTTGCTGATCCCTAGAACCTGGACAGGTGTTGCAGTGCCATTTACTGGAACCAATTACCTTTCCCTCCTGCAGCAGCTGAAAGCCTGCTTCTCCTTCTTTCCCTTCTGCCAGCATTCAGCTGCTGCAGGAGGAAAGGGGATCAGTTCCAGTAAATGCCGCCCCTGCCACTCCTCCTGTCCAGGTTCCTCTTCTTTTTGTTGCCTGGGTCCCCTGTGTACTCCCCTGCTCCACCCCCCCAGCCCCCACCCCCCCCCCCCCGGAACTGTTCTAGCTTCCCTTCTCTCCCGCCATCTGTTGCAGGGGATGTTTCAGGATGGAGAGATGGAGAGCAGGGAGAGGGGCCGGTTAATATGTCATTTACTGGTCCCTTCCTGTTTTGAATGAACACAGTCAGCGATCGGTACCAATTACTCAAGTGACATTTGTTTTATTATATTTTTCTAAATTTTCCTTACTGTTTAGTTCAGCCTTGCTAGCAAATTTTTATTAATTTTTTTGTTTAAATGGACCCAGACTTTTGTGATCTTTGATCTTTTCCATGGTGTTCGGGTAGATCTCCGCCTCTCAAAGGTTGCCTACCCCTGGTATAGAGTGTCACTTAAGTGACAGCAATGAGTCTGCTGGGGCTGCTGGCAGCAGTCTTAGGGTTTTATGTTGTCTACACAAAGGAGGCTTTCACAGGTAAAAACCATGCATAAAATACATTAAAGTAGTATAAGAACCATAGCATGTTTTAGCTTAACACATTATACAAAATAAGATAAACATTCCACAGAACACTTTTTGTTCAACTCTTACCACAGCACTTACAACCTTAATATTGCTGGTTAATGATCCCTCAGTGCTGCTTCTCTGAACTTCCAGGAAAGAGATAACAGTAGACGATGCAGTCCCTAGTCAGTCTGTTAGCTTGGAGAAGGGAGGGGGGAAGAAGAGGAGTACCTATCCATCCTAGGCTACAGGGCTGTGTGTTTTTCTCGATGCACAAAGTGTAGGGAGACACAACCCTAGTCACTGCATGCAAGGGTAGCTCTATAGGACATTGCAAGAGAAAGAAGCCCCTTTGGAGAAAACCTGGGGCAATCATCATGGGACCAGCTTAAACTGGATCTAGTCAAGAATTAGGTTCCATGCACACTAGGCATTTAGGCATTAAAAATAAAATAAAAAGACAGTTCCCCTGGCAGAAAAATACATTTGCACAGTTCCCGACCAGCCACTGCAGTTGTGCTGCGGCAGGTTGGCTCCCCTGGGTGAACCAACGTAACTGTACTTCAGTTCGCTTTTTGGCCACTAGGGGAAAGCATAGCAGGGAAAGAAAATCCATCACACCCCTTAGTGAAAGCAGAACACATAGTACACACAAACACTGGCTAGGCACACAAGTAATGCTTTGATCGCCCTAGATATTTAACCCCTTCCCAGCCAGTGTCATTAGTACAGTGACAGTGCATTTTTTTATCATTGATCACTATATTAGTGTCACTGATTCCCACAAAGTGTCAAAAAGTGTCAGTTAACGTCAGCTTGTTCGCTGCAATATTGCAGGTGCTGATTGCGACCATTATTAGTATAAAATAAATAAATAAATAAAAATTCCAGTATATATCCCATAGTTTGTAGAAACTGCAACTTTTGTGCAAACCAATCAATATACACCTATTGGGATTTTTTTTTACTAAAATATATATCAAAATACATATTGGCCTCAATTTATGAATTTATGAAGACATTATATTTTTTCTAGAAAAAAATTATTGGATATGTTTTATAGCAGAAAGTAAAACTTTTTTTTTTTTTAAAGGTGTAAATTTTTTTTGTTTATAGCGCAACAAAAAAAATGCAGAGGTGATTAAATACCACCAAAACAAAGCTCTATTTGTGAGGGAAAAAAAACACATAAATTTAATTTGTGTACAGCGTCGCATGACTGCGCTATTGTCAGTTAAAGTAACGCAGTGCCGTATCGAGGTCAAGTGGTTAAAAACACGTACTCAAATAGAATTATTTTTTTTGTCCAACCAGAGTTTAGTGTCACTTTAAGCCTTCCCAACTGTTTCCTAAAAGTAACATAGGTAATATAATTTATAGGTCTTGGAGTGCTTGTCCAACAAGGTCATTCTTTTAGCATGTAGTTGTCAAACAGCTTTGGGAAATTCATTCAGCTTAAGGGAAAGTTACTAGTTTAGTAAATTATTCTTTGGGATCATTTTCAATTATTTCTTTCATTTGATGATCATTTAATTTTAAAAAGAAAAAGTCTTCTTGTACAAACATACCTGCCAAAAGCTTCAAGCCTTGGAGTCTGGTACTTGTAGATCATTCCTCTCTATGATGGCTGATCTTGTAAACTAAGACATGAATGCATTATTGATGAACTATAGGATAAATAATTTGCTGCTTATAAAATGTGCAATGCTAATATGAAAAGAAAATGTATACAGAGTTCAAAGTGAGCACCTATATAATGGATTCAATATAATGTTGTCTACAATGAGGAATATCAGATACTGTCATATTTCCGCATTTATGTTCGGTAGTAGTAACTATCAGAATAAAGGGAATGTGAAAATAAATCAATTCCCTTATCTTAGATAACATAAATTGTTTTAAATAATATTGTTGCTTTGCTAAATGATCCTGTTAACACAACTTCTGTGCTTAATGTGCTCTTTGTTTTTATTTATACTGGATTCTGGACTTTTGTTTGTAAATTTACAAATTTAGGTTTTAATTATTTATTAATGTCTTATTTAAAGCGGGAGTCCACCGGGACTCCGCGTTTTTTTTTTTTTTTTTTAAAAGCCAGCAGCTACAAATACTGCAGCTGCTGACTTTTAAATAGTGACACTTACCTGTCCAGCGCGCCCGCGATGTCGGCACCCGAAGCCGATCGCTCGCTCGGCGGCCGGGTCCCGCCGCCATCTTGGGTATGGGAATCAGGAAATGGAGCCTTTCGGCTTCATTTCCCGGTTCCCTACTGCGCATGCGCGAGCCGCGCGGCGCAATCCGGACGGTCCCCGCTGCCTCTGGGAGCTGTGTGTTTCCCAGCAGGCAGCGGGGCACTTCCTGAAGGGGGCGGGCGCTTGCGGAACGGGGGCGTAACCTACGCTCGTTCCGCAGGCAGCTAGCCCGGAAGTGGGTGCAGTTACCTGGATTATCCAGGTAACTGCACCCCCCTCCCCCCTGAAAGGTGCCGATTGTGGCGCCGGAGGGGGGGAGGGATCAGATGAGCGGAGGTCCATTTTAGGGTGGACCTCCGCTTTAAAGTAGCCAGCCTAATATTCATAGAACTGAGCATTTTCCCAAATCTATCTTTCTATCTTTCTATCTATCTATCTATCTATCTATCTATCTATCTATCTATCTATCTATCTATCTTTCCCTCTACTTTTCTTTCTTTCCCTCTATTTCTCTTTTATTCTTGCTTTCTTTATTTCTTTCTCTTTCCCTCTATTTGTCGTTTATTTTTTCTTTCCTTCTATTTCTATTTCATTCTTCCTTTCTTTTTTCTCTTTCATTCTTTCCCTTTATTTCTCTTTTATTCTTGCTTTCTTTATTTCTTTCTCTTTTCTTTCTTTCCCTCTATTTCTCTTTTATTCTTTCTTTCTTTTTTCTCTTTCATTTTTTATTTTCCTCTATACCTCTTTTATTCTGTCTTTTTTCACTCTATTACTTTTTATTCTTTCTTTCTTCCTTTCTGTTTTTTTTTCTTTACCTCTATTTCTCTTTTATTTTTTCTTTCTTCCTTTCCCTCCATTTATTTATATTCTTTCTTTTTTTCTTTCCCTCTATTTAACTTTTATTCATTCTTTTTCTTTCTTTCTTCATTTGTTATATACACGTATAAATACATATATCAATCTCTCTCTTATTTTGATGTGGTAAATGTGTGATCTGATTCCCAGGATTTGAGTACTATGTCCATTAAATATGGGAAGTGGATTAATATCTTCTGGTTATCTTTAGTACATTTAGCATAATGTTCATGTGATATCCCAAAAGTTCTGGAATGAATTCATAGTGAACTCTTTTTTTACTTATTAACTCATCAGCCATGAGCCGAAAATCAGAGAACAACTACCAAGTGTGACTATGTGCGTTCAGGAGAGCGGAAAGGTGCCTGTGCAGGAGACACAAAAATGTCAACATCATTTTACTGGCCGGGCAGAGAGAAATAATAGTGTGGATTTAACGCTAATAAATCAGGCCCTTTATACGCAGTGGGGTTTATTTACTAAAGCTGGATAGTGCAAAATCAGGATCAATTCTGCAGAGAAACCAATCAGCTTCCATGTTTTATTGCCAAAGCTTAATTGAACAAGCTGAGGTTAGAAGCTGATAGGTTTCTCTGCAGATGTGAGTCTGATGTTGCACTCTCCAGCTTTAGTAAATAAACACAAGTATGTCTATCTATCTATCTATCTATCTATCTATCTATCTATCTATCTATCTATCTATTTATGAAAAGGGAATGCAGCCAAGGTAGATGAGTTTTATATATTATTTCATTTACCACAAGCTTAAACCACATCCTGCAAACTTTATTAAGTGTTAACGATCAATGGTAAAAGCTCATGGCATTAGATGTAAGCAATAAATGATAAATCAGCATTCCTCTCTATGTGTGCTGCGGTCATCATCTATGGATGCAAAGGAAGTCATCTACTTCATTCACTAGATAGAGGAGTAAAAGATCTGCTGCAACAACCTGCCTTTCTAGATAGATAGATAGATAATAGAATGAAAGATAGAAATAATAGAACAAAAGATAGAAATAATAGAAAGAAAGCAGGATAAATAAAATAAATAGACAAAATAGATAGATTGATAGATAGATAGATAGATAGATAGATAGATAGATAGATAGATAGATAGATAGATAGATTGATAGAGAGAGAAGGGAGTGAGAGAAAGAGAGAAAGAAAGAGATACGGGTAAATAGAAATACATACAAAGAGGGATAGATAGAGAAAGAGAGGGGAAGAAAAGAAAAGAAAGAAAGAAAGTCAGATAATAGAAAGATGTCTAGATGGATATATATATATATATATATATATATATATATATATATATATATATATATATATATATATAGATAGATAGATAGATAGATAGATAGATAGATAGATAGATAGATAGATAGATAGACAAAAAGATAGATAGATAGATAGATAGATAGATAGATAGATAGATAGATAGATAGATAGATAGATAGATAGATAGACAAAAAGATAGATAGATAGATAGATAGATAGATAGATAGATAGATAGATAGATAGATAGATAGATAGATAGATAGATAGACAAAAAGATAGATAGATAGATAGATAGATAGATAGATAGATAGATAGATAGATAGATAGATAGATAGATAGATAGATAGATAGATAGATAGATAGATAGATAGATAGATAGAAAGCTAGAAATAATAGAGCGAAAGATAGAAATAATAGAAAGAAAGCAGGATTGGTCAAATAAATAGACAAGATAGAGATAGATAGAGTATAGGAAAAATGAATAGAAATAGATAGAAAGGTTATAAAAAAAATATACACAAGATAGATATATAGATGAAAGTAGATACATAGATAGTCAGATAAAAGGAAGAAAGAGAGCCATAGATAGATGGAGAAAGATAGGTTAGTACATACCCCAAATGCATTATCAGAAAGAGCAGTATACTATATGTAGTATGTATGTAGTATACAGTATGTAGTATACTGTATGTACAGTATGTATGTAGTATACTGTATGTAGTATAATTGAAAAATAATGATTATATATGCGTGACCAAATATAACATAATATGAGTGTGAAAACACAAGTGAGATATAAGAACAAAAAATGAATGAATAAATAATGTCCACCAATGTGACAAAAGTGTACAAAACACGAGGGGATGGGTTGAGTCAAAAAGTCCTGGTGTCAATAGACGCTGTCAGTGAATTAACATCACAGAGGCATCAGTAGGAACAGGAGGCTTCAGTAAAAACATGACAGAGAAGAGATCTTGCAAGAGGAACCACCACCAATTGTGTGAAGGCTTACCGGAAACAGTGGACTTAAAGGGGCATATACCTCTTAAGTCATGCAGGCTTGTGGAGGTATTCACAGTTAAAAGTGGAAACAATCACAGATCCAGGTCACCACGATCATAATTCTGGGACTAAATGGCACTGGTCATCGCCAAGTAAAACATGCAGATGAAGTTCACATGGTGGGAAGAAGGACCGAAGGATATCCACATACTCACACAATGAAACCAAAAATTAAAGAAAGGTTCCACATAGTGTGATATTGTTTAAAAAAATGAATTTTAATAAAAACAGGGTAAACAGAAACACTCACATTTCAAATGTAGATAAAAGGGCTCTCACAGAGACATGGATTAGTGCAATGATGTTGCATATCTCCCAACATTCTGAGATGGGAATGAGGGACGCCTACTAGCAAACATATGTAGGCATAGGACACACTCCCTGCCACACCCCCTTAAAGGAGGTATAACCAAAAAAAAGGTTAATTAAAGCCACAGGGGCTTTTTTTTACCACTACTATTCCTTTATATAGGCTTTTAAAATTGACAAATGCAGCGATTCAGAATTTGAATGAAAGGTTTAGCACTGGGAAACACTTTTTGAAAGATAAAAAGTGCATTTTATATACAGCTATATAGATCAGACCAAAATGATGGACAAATGAGGAGGAATGAGGGACATTGTTCCTAATCAGGGACAGTTGGGAGCTATGGCTGGCAGGACTCCACCCAGAGTAGCATAATGTAGTTTACTATGGGGGTTATTCACGAAGGCAAATTAATTTTGCACTACAAGTGCAAACTACAAGTGCAAAGTGCACTTGGAAGTGCAGTCGCGGTGAATCCGAGGGGGACATGCAAGGAAAATAAAAGCTTGCTCATGATTGGATGAGAAAATCAGCAGAGCTTCCCCTTATTTCAGATCTACCCCTTAGATTTACAGCGACTGCACTTCCAAGTGCACTTGTAGTGCAAAATGGATTCACCTTTTGTAAATAACCCCCTATATGTAGTATGTATGTAGCATACTGTATGTGGTTCACTGTATGTAGTATGATTGTAGTATACAGTATGTATGTAGCATACTGCGTGTGGTGTACTGTATGTAGTATGTATGTAGTATACTGTATGTATGTAGCATACTGCGTGTGGTGTACTGTATGTAGTATGTATGTAGTATACTGTATATATGTAGCATACTGTGTGTGGTGTACTGTATGTAGTATGTATGTGGTGTACTGTATGTAGTATGTATGTAGTATACAGTATGTATGTAGCATACTGTATGTGGTGCACTGTATGAAGTATGTATGTAGAATACAGTATGTATGTAGCATACTGTATATGGTACACTGTATGTAGTATGATTGTAGTATACAGTATGTATGTAGCATACTGTATTTGTTGTACTGTATGTAGTATGTATATAGTATACAGTATGTATGCAGCATACTGTATATGCTATACTGTATGTAGTATGTATGTAGTATACAGTATGTATGTAGCATACTGTATGTGGTGCACTGTATGTAGTATGATTGCATTATACAGTATGTATGTAGTATACTGTATGTGGTGTACTGTATGTAGTATGTATGTAGTATATAGTATGTATCATACTGTATGTGATGTACTGTATGTAGTATGTATGTAGTATACAGTATGTATGTAGCATACCGTGTGTGGTGTACTGTATGTAATATGTATGTAGTATGCAGTATGTATGTAGCATACTCTATGTGATGTACTGTATGTAGTATGTATGTAGTATGCAGTATGTATGTAGCATACTGTATGTGGTGTACTGTATGTAGTATGTATGTAGTATGCAGTATGTATGTATCATACTGTATGTGGTATACTGTATGTACTATGTATGTAATATGCAGTATGTATGTAGCATACTGTATGTGGTGTACTGTATGTAGTATGTATGTAGTATGCAGTATGTATGTATCATACTGTATGTGGTGTACTGTATGTACTATGTATGTAATATGCAGTATGTATGTAGCATACTGTATGTGGTGTACTGTATGTAGTATGTATGTAGTATGGGTATTACGCATTTATTGATTCTTTCTAAATAAACATGTGGATTTCTATCGATAGAGGTAAGAGTGATAAGAGAAGATCTTTGTAAGTTGTATAGACACTTTTCTAGCCAATAATCCCCGGTGACCCCCTATCAGAGTGGGGTGAGGTTCCCGGTGCCGGTGTCGGGATAAGCTGGGTGCAGATTGGAGCCGGCGGTGTACTCTCCCGGCACAGCCCAGTGTCAGCAGAAAACATGTGAATGAAGCGCCAACATTGGCTGTCAGGCTTTGTGTCAGGTTCGCTGTTGATGAAACAACTTTCACTTATTTTTTTTTTTCTTTTGGGAGGTGGGGGGGGGGGAGGAGGGGGGTAAGGGGGGTGGGATGCAGCCGAAGTATGCCGCCCACTGGAAGAGAAGAGGGGGGGTCGGGTGTATAAAAGAAAGTGCAGCCTGCATTCTCAGCCTGTCTCCCTAGGATTGGAGCAGCTATAAGAAGAATACCGGAGCTCGGGAGAGAGAGAGGCCACTTCTATCATCACCAGCAGTCCGTCCTCATCCATCCATCACCAGGAACACTCAGAGCACTCAGAACCCTCTCATTGGAACATGGAGCAACCAAGGTGTCACAGCAGCTGCAGCAGCACACCGGCCCCGCCGTGCAGGAGGACACAGGTGAGTGACCCGACACTGGAGGAAAGTTCCTCTGCTCTCCATACATATTCATCCCATCCCTATGGCACATCATGGAGCCTCATACAAGGAACTGTCAATCCTACAATCATCTGCTGGGAGAGAGGATATCCCCCCCCCCCCATCCCAGCACTGGAGACGTGACGTCACCGACAGCCTGACATCACTGATCAGAAGTCATCAGAAAAGATGAAACAATAAAAATACCTTATACTGATTACAGAAAGAAGTGCACAATCATCGCAACACTTCTTTGTACACTATATATATATATATATATATATATATATATATATATATATATATATATATATATATATATATATAAAGTACGCAGACTTGTTAGCATTGGTAGGCTGATCAGGGGGAGTTTGTGATCAGAAATGATCATACCTAATGAAAACTATGACAATTCCGTATATTGATCCTAGACCGAACAGTTCATCCAATGCAAGACTTTTTTTTTTTTTTGTGTAGTTGATATTTTGATAAAGTGCACAGCCCTGGTTAACATTGCTACTATGATGTCAGCGACAGCATGACGTCAGGGGATCTGCGATCAGATATGATCAAAGAATAAAACAAATCTGTATACTGATAGAAGTTTGCATGCAATGCAAGACTTTCCTTGAGCAGTTGATGTTTTTAAAGCGCACAGACCTGTTAGCATTGGTGACGTGACGTCACCGGCAGTCTCCCTCTAATGACATAGGCTGATCTGTACTTATAAATAATACATTAATAAACGCGCTGTATACTGATAATAGGGCTGGTTATAGAGAGATCTGTACATGTGATGCAACCTTATTTCGTGCAGTATATATATATATATATATATATATATATATATATTTTTTTTTTTTAAAGGACACAGACCTGTTAGCATTGGTGACGTCACCCTCGGCTTTACAGTAGTGACGTCACCTGGCTGACTAGGGCATCTGATTATAAATTATGAAGGAATTTTAGCGAGAGCTGTGCATGCAATCTTTTTTTTTGTGTAGTTGGTAATTTCAAATTATACAGATCTGTTAGCATTGATGCTGTGACATCAACAACAGCATCACACTAGTGTCACCTAAGTGCATATGCTGACATGGGGATCTGTGATCAGGAGGAAAGACTAACTAGAACACTGTTTTTTTTTTTTCTCTTTTTATTGCATTGCTCACAGATCTGTTTTTGAATCTATGTATGATGTAGATCTATGCCTATATAATGAACTTTGCATCACATAGTAGTTACAGTGACGTCATCGCTGCAAATTGTCCCAGTTAGACTCGTGTGTGTGTTTTCCTCTCTGGGGTTAAAGTTATTAAATATTTTTGTTCATGCAATGTAACATTGTAACTTTACTATGTAATTACAATGTTTTAAATACACAGAGCTGCAGGCAAGTGTTTCTACAATACACAAATACAGACGCCTGCCCATAGAATTAATTTTGCATCACAGAGCTATTCCGATGATGTCATGCTGTAATTAGACGAGTCATCTGTGTATGTTTTCCTTCCTTGAGTTAACCCTTTCCTGGGCTGACGGTGCCACCATTGAGTTCAGCAGCGCTGGATCATAGGCAATAGTGAGAGTTGCAGTGATGGCAGTGGGTTTCTGGGGGTGACACTGATTGTGGCTCCTGGTAAATTAGCGGTGCCATTAAAATAGGACCTGGTTGCGGAGAGCGATGCTTTGCAGCGCAGGTGCTGCTCTCTATAGTCTGGGAATGAGGAAAGAGTTTGACAATGGGCAGGAAATAAGACAGATCAGCAACAACGTGTGCTCTAGCATCGTTCTACACATTGTCCACTGGGGGGCGACAGAGCCGCGGGTATTTAACGAAATCTGACTTTTTGCTCTGAAGCAAAACTTACAAAATGTAATTGTAGTGAATGTTCAAATGTGTTCAGCGGATTCTGACTCTGAATATTGAAGCCGTGATTGGTGCATTTAAGGAGCGTGTTGAATGTTGCTGCCAAACCGAAAATTGTACAGCCTCTATTCTTTTTTTGCATTGTATTAATGTTAGTGAAAGATTGCATTGCATAAATCACTTTCTTAAAGGGATACCATTAATATGGAGCCACCATTGCTGAAATCACACAAGGCTGCTGCAGAGTGTTGATGTGCATCTAGTTACTTAAAGTAGAAGTGGAGGGAATTCCAGGTCTTTGCCAGGTTTTACTGCTGTCAGTATTCTCTGTTTCCCTTGGTGTCATCTGGGACAGGAAGTTGGTGGAAATGCATAGCTCCCAACTGTCCCTGATTTAGAACAAATTTCCTCTTTCCTCCTCATTTGTCCCTCATCTTGGTCTGATCTATATCGTTGTACAGTAAAACCTTGGTTTGAGAGTACCTTGATCTGAGAGCATTTTACAAGACAAGCAGGATTTTTTTTTTAATACATTTTGAGATGATAAACAAGCAATGTTGATATGCAAGTAGTGTCATGTCACAACTGAGTATAAAAAAGAAGAGCGGCGTCTCTAAGTGTAGCAATATGGTTACATTTAATGAAGGTACAACATTTAGCAACTCACATGGTTGATGATTAAAACAGGCACATCTAAGTATGCAAGCATCCGGGGCAAAGCTGTCCACATAGGCCATCCTCTGCACCGCCATCAACATCATCCCTTCCACGCTGTGCTCCACGAGCATTTCAAGCATCATTTTCAGATCGCTCTACTGCAGAGTAGTCTTCCTGGTGACGATTGCAGACTGACAGCAGTGAGAGGCCGCGGTGTGGAGGATGGTCTATGAGGACAGCTTTACCCTGGGTGCTTGCATACTTAGATGTGCCTGTTTTAATCATCAAGTTAGCAAGTTGCTAAATGTTGTACCTTCATTAAATGTAACCATATTGCTACACTTAGAGGTGCCTCTCTTCTCTTTTATACTCTATAGCTCATTATAGATTTTGCTTCTAATCCCCTTGTGGAGGCTTCCATTTGTGGATGGACATTTTAAGGTTACACAAACTATCACATTGCTATAATCTTTTTATACAGTTGTGCTCAGAAGTTTATATACCCTGGCAGAATTTATGATTTCTTGGCTATTTTTCGGAGAATATGAATGATAACACAAAAACTTTTCTTTCACTCTTGATTAGCGTTTGGCTGAAGCCATTTATTATCAATCAACTGTGTTTACTCTTTTTAAATTATAATGGCAATAGAAACTATCCAAATGACCCCGATCAAAAGTTTACATACCTCAATACCGTGTATTGCCCCCTTTAACATCAATGACAGCTTGAAGTCTTTTGTGGTATTTGTGGATGAGGCTCTTTATCTTCTCAGATGGTAAAGCTGCCCATTCCTCTTGGCAAAAAGCCTCCAGTTCCTGTAAATTCTTGGGCGGTCTTGCATGAACTGAACATTTGAGATCTCTGCAGAGTGGTTCAATGATATTGAGGTCAGGAGACTGAGATGGCCACTCCAGAACCTTCACTTTATTCTGCTGTAGCCAATGACAGGTAGACTTGTGTTTTGGATCATTGTCATGTTGGAATGTCCAAGTACTTCCCATGCACAGCTTCCTGGCTGATAAATGCAAATGTTCCTCCAGTATTTCTTGATAACATACTGCATTCATCTTGCCAACAATTTTGACCAAATTTCCTGTTCCTTTGTAGCTCACACATCCCCAAAACATCAGTGATCCCCCTCTGTACCTTTCATCATAGGTCTTGTTGACTCCTCTCCAAATGTAGCGTTTATGGCTGTGACCAAAAAGCTCAATTTTGGTCTCATCACTCCAAATGACTTTATGCCAGAAGGTTTGAGGCTCGTCTCTGTGCTGTTTGGCATATTGTAAGTGGGATACTTTGTGGCATTTGTGTAGTAATGACTTTCTTCTGGCGACTTGACCATGCAGCCCATCTTGCTTCA
Organism: Lithobates pipiens; assembly: GCF_037356315.1. Lineage (NCBI taxonomy): Eukaryota > Metazoa > Chordata > Amphibia > Anura > Ranidae > Lithobates > Lithobates pipiens. Next base: position 186,384,204 of record NW_027507686.1, on the reverse strand, counting down.
AGTGCCTCCTTATTGTGCATCTTGAAACAGCCACACCACATGTTTTTAGAGAGTCCTGTATTTTACCTGAAGTTATTTGTGGGTTTTTCTTTGCATCCCGAACAATTTTCATGGAAGTTGTGGCTGAAACTTTAGTTGGTCTACCTGACCGTGGTTTGGTTTCAACAGAACCCCTCATTTTCCACTTCTTGATTAGAGTTTGAACACTGCTGATTGGCATTCTCAATTCCTTGGATATCTTTTTATATCCCTTTCCTGTTTTATACAGTTCAACTACCCTTTCCCGCAGGTCTGTTGACAATTCTTTTGCTTTCCCCATGACTCAGAATCCAGAAACATCAGCGCAGCACTGGATGAAAGATGCAAGGGTCTGTCAGGAGTCCAGAAACTCATTGACCTTTTATACACACACACTAATTACAAGCAAGCAGATCACAGGTGAGGATGGTTACCTTTAATAGCCAATTCAAACTCCATGGTGTCAACTTGTGTGCATGTTATCAGGCCATAATCACCAGAGTATGTACATTTTTGATCAGGGTCATTTGGGTAGTTTCTGTTGCCATTATGATTTAAAAAGAGTAAACACAGTTGATTGATAATAAATGGCTTCAGCCAAACACTAAACATGAGTGAAAGAAAAGTTTTTGTGTTATCATTCATATTCTCTGAAAAATGGCCAAACAATCATAAATTCTGCCAGGGTGTAAACTTATGAGCACAACTGTATGGACTATAAACTGTAAGACCTATAAATAAATGGCTGTGGAATGAATCATCTGAGTTTCCATTATTTCTTATAGGGAAATTTGCTTTGATATACAAGTGCTTTGGATTACAAGCATATTTCCAGAACAAATTATGCTCACAATCCAAGGTTTTCACTGTATATAAAATGCTCTATTTATCTTTCAAAAAGTGTTTCCAAGTGCTAAATCTTTTTTTTCCAATTTCCAAATGGTTGCATTTGTACATTTCAAAAGCCAATGTAAAGGAATAGTAGTGGTAAAGCACTTGTGCGTTTACCTAATCATGTTTTTTGTATAACTCTCCTTTAAGGGGGTGGGGCGGGGGGGGGTGTCCTATACCTACATACTTTTGCTAATGGGTGTCCCTCAATCCCACCTCAAAAAGTTGGGATATATGGAAATGTACCAAAAAAGACAACAATAAAACAGTTTTATTAGATTTGGTAAGGATTAGACTCTGCTTTTTACCGTTAACTGTGTTCTTGTTTGTAAAGTTTCTCCTCACTTCCTGTTTTGGTGATGGCAACTAAGTTTTAAGAGGCTGTCCAAGCCCCATCTGCATTGAACTGCGCATTACAAAGCATCTTGTGCCAGTGTATGTGTACATTATGGGAGCAGTTTCCTATAGGGTTCAGTGATTCCTATGTGAAGCAGGTGGGGGCACTCTTGCAGTGATGAGTGCAGACCATTGCAAATTCAGCTCACACGCTGTACTAAACACCCATCAACAGCCCTACCAGAGACACAGAATGCAATACAAACCTGATAGAAGTTCCCTGCTTTACGTAAAACCTAAAGCTTTTCTCCCCCCCAAACCTTTTGTATCTTTTAGCCCCTGTACACACCGTAGGAGATTTCGACAACCAAATCCGTCGGATTTTGTCTGAAACTGTTGCATACACACGGTCGGACTAAGTTGTCGAAAAATCCGATCATTCAGAACGTGATGATGTAATTTCGTTACGATGGGACTACGTTCAGGCTAGTAGCCAATAGCTTTGATGTAGGAATTTGATCTGAGCATGCGTGGCACTTGGTCCGATCAAAATTCTCTACACATGATCGGAGTATGTCCAATAGAACCAGTTGGTCGGAAAATATTTCCAACAAGTTGGAAAATTCAGACGGAATCAGTCCGATGCATACCACACACAGTCGGATTATCCGACAACACGGTCCGATAGGACACATTCCGACGGATTCTCCGACCGTGTGTACAAGGGCTTAGAGTGAGGAATGTTAAAGCCCAATTGAACTTTCAGTTTAAATTGGCTAAATGGATTGCAGGTGCATTAAAACAAAAGGTGTGCAAAATCTTACATTATGTTTACTTTAGAAAGCAGCTACAGCTTAATTATAAAAGCCTGTCCTCTGCCAGCTTGCTTAAAAGATGGACACTTATGCCACATACACACGACCAAACTTTTAGATGGACTTGGTCCAGCGGACAATCCGACGGACTTTGCAGCTGAGGTCCGCCGGACTTTCAAACAAACGGACTTGGCGACACACGGTCACTCCAAAAGTTTGACGGATTTGAACGTGATGATGTAGAATAAGGAAGTTCATAGCCAGTAGCCAATAGCTGCCCTAGCATCAGTTTTAGTCTGTCGAACTAGCACACAGACGAACGGATTGTCCGCTAAAAGCTGTGTCCGGAGGACAAATTTGAAGCCAGTCTTATTTCTAGGTCCGCAGGACTTTTGGGAGAAAAAAGTCCAGTGGAGCCCACACACAATCGAATTGTCCAACGGACTCTGGTCCGCTGGAAAGTCTGATCGTGTGTACACGCCATTACAATTTGTATAAAAGCAGTGGTCTCTCTGCAGAATTCTGGCACACATTTGCCTTTGCCGAGTCAGAGTTCTTCAACCAGCAGCATACACTTTTTTTAATCAGCAATTTTGGATCTCTAATTCAACACAGAGAGCAAGGGTCCCACGCAACAGATTGCTGGCAGGGGACAGTTTTTTCAACTCAGCTGTAGCTGCTTTCTAAAGAAGTATAGTATAATAAGACGTTGAACACTTTTTATTTTAATGTACCCTGTTAGGTTTTTATTGTGGTCTTCTCTCCCGCTGGAGAGATTCACCTTATTCATGCTGGTGACAACTGTCTCCTGTACAGAAAGTGATGGGAAATCCAACTTTTGTTGAGTTGTCTGTCACTGGACAGAAGGAAAGGGGAAAGGTTCCAATGGGCGCGTTTGTTCTGGTAAAAATGAAGACCCCATTTACACATTATTGCGTGTTTTTTTTTATGCATTTTTCGTGTGTCACGTATAGGGCAGCCCAATCCTGCCAAAGAAGCTCCCAAACATTTTCAGGCTTAGAGCTTTGTGTGTTTTTTTACCACACATTTTGGCATGTTTGTTGTATCATGGCAAAATGCGCATCTGCTGACTGCTGTTGGGGTACAATTGAGAATTAATGGCACCGCAAGTGTGACACGTATTTTTCATGCGTTTCTGAGTGTTTCTGCATGTTTTCCTGGAACGAACAGGTGTAAATGGGGCCTTTGAGTGGATTTCTTTGGGAATGGAAGTGAAGGAACATCCTCCCAATCAGATATACAATAGGCCAGGGGTATAGTTGCATAGTTAGTAAGGTTGAATAAAGACACCAGTCCATCCAGTTCAACCTGAGTGAGTGTCTTCAATTGTCCCTATCCCTGTACATTGCACACTCACATTGGTCCCTACTCTTAAGGAGCCCACAATCCAAGGTCCCTATTCATATACTAGGGCCAATTTTTGGACAGAAGCCAATTAACCTACCTGCATGTCTTTGGAGTGTGGGAGGAAACTGGAGTACCCAGAGGAAACCCATGCAGGCACAGGGAGAACATGCAAACTCCAGGGAGGTAGTGTCATGGTTGGGATACGAACCAGTAACCCTTTTTATTGCTAGGTGAGAGTGCTAACCACTACACCACTATGCCACCCTTAACTGTGCCATAGGCAACCTGGGGCCCTCCAGCTGCTGTGGAACTACAATTCCCATGAGGCATTGCAAGGCTTGGCAGTTACTCCCAGAGGCATGATGAGACTTGTAGTTCTGCAACAGCTGGAGGGCCCCAGGTTGCTAACCCCTGCAATAGACAGTAAACAAATAAAATAAAAATGGCGGGCATCTTATGCAACCTGCAAAAAAAAATGTAAAATGGCAAGCGCCTTATTCCATCTACTCTATCCAAAACTAAAATAAAAAGTTTTGGTTTTATAAAATGTTTTAAATAAAGTTCAGGACACACTTCTACTTCAAACAACAAATTTACAATGGGCACATAAGTGACGCACACATTGTAAGGCAGTATTTTTCAAGGGGCAGGTAGGAAATTGGTGGCACCCCACCTCTTCCCCTGTAAATGAACCGCTGCGCTCTCCGCCTGCCTCCCTGAGGCTGTGTGTACCGTGAACTGCAGCTGATCTGAGAGCCTGTGTGTGTGTGTGTGTGAGAGAGAGAGAGAGTGGATTGAGGGCCCCTTGGCTAATTCATTTCTAGGAAAACGCTTGTTTTCTCTGCCCTTTGAAGTGCTGCTTTGTATAAGGATTGTGAGCCCTTGTGACGTGTCTGCACAGAGCATGCTTGTTACACTGTGAGTGTCACAGATAAAACATGCACGCAGATTCTGCTAACTGCTGACTCAAGATTCCTAGTAGGGAGCTCTTCCCACACAGACACCAAACACATGGCACAGATCTGTCTACGGGTTATTCCCTGCAGCCGATTAACCCCCGGCCTGCCAGACGCTTTCTAGAAGCAAGCGTAAATGTACATCTTTTTTTTTTCTCTCTGGATTGAATTCCCAAACATTTCCCAGAAAGCTCAGAGAGGTCTCTTTTTTCAACCCATCATCTTCTGTTTTGCTACAGTTTGTAGGTGGTCTTTGAGGGGCTGTGCGTACAGTTTGACTAGGGGAATAATAATGACATTTGGAGGATAATTTATGGAAGGGGATAAAGGCGGGAGGTGGAGGTCGGATGTGTGTATGCAATCTAAATGTGGGGCTATTTTTTCTTTTTTTTTTCGTTAAGTGCAGGATAGACATGCATGCACCTATGGGATGAGCATGCCTGACTATACAGTCTATTCTAACTAGGCCACATAATGCATTCTAACTAACCACCATAAACATACGGGCATGCATGAGAACTTTTCACTGATGTATATCCTAACCTTATATTACATTTTTTTTTTTTTTTTTTTAGTGTATAGAACCCTCCATATCAGGATTGTAAGCCCTTTCTATCAGGGTCCTCTTAACCATCTTCTATCTTTTTACATAATAACTGTAAAGTCTAACTTTAGATTGCACAGAGCTGTGCAAACTGTTGGCGCTGTATACATCCTGTATAATAATAATAATATCAGTTGCAGTCAAAAATCTGATGGTTACAACTTTAATAATAATCTATCTTTAACTAACTTTCTTATTAAAGCAGAGTTCCACCCAAAAGTGGAAAATCTGCTTATCTGCCCCCCCCCCCTCTGGTGCCACATTTGGTACCTTTCGGGGGGTACCTGTTTTTGACAGGTACCCATCCCCACTTCTGAGAGATCTTGCCGCGGCGAAATCACTCAGAAGTTTGGCCCCCCTTCTCCTTCCCCTGCCAACGGGCCATTCGTAAAGCGCAGCGCACTTCGCACATGCACAGTAGGGAACCGGTGGTGAAGACTAAAGGCTTCACTTTTAGTTTCCCTTACCACGTATGATGGTGGCAGAGCCAGTGGAAACATCGGCTGGGGTGCTGACAATGCTGGATCCCAGGACAGGTAAGTGTCATAATATTAAAAGTCAGCAGCTATAGCATGTGTAGCTGCTGACTTTTAATTTTTTGCTGGGGGGGGGGGAAGGAACTCTGCTTTAAATAACAAATATGTTATACTTGCCTGCTCTGTGCCACAGTTTTGCACAGAGCAGCCCTAATCCTCCTTTTCTCATGTCTCCCGCTGCCATGTCTGGCCTCTCCCTACTGTCGAGTGCCCCCAGAGAAAGCAGCTTGCAATGGGGGCTCCCAAGCAGGTGTGCTCCCGAGCCTCTGCTCTGCATGTCCATTCGGACACAGAGCCAAGACTTGGCCCCACCCCTCTCTCTCCTCATTGTCTGGCTGCGATTGACAGCAGAGGGGGACAATAAGGACAAAGAGTCCCTGGAGAGCTGATGATCTCGAGCAAATCACTGGATTGAGAGGGAGCTCAGGTAAGTATAGGGGGGGCTGGGAGGGACTGCTGCACACAGACTTTTTTTTTACCTTTATGCATAAAATATAAAAAACTCCTTCAGCCTTTAGAACCACTTTAAATCAAAGACAGGTCTGGAATAACATGCAAGATGGCCATAGACACTAGAGGGCGATTGAATATGGCAGCAACGCATTCCTATACACAAATGGTTGCCGCCAGTGACCGTTCATGATTAGTCTATGCATTAGTCTAGCGCAATATTGCTAATATCCGCAGCACCTGTGTGGGGCTATAAGTAAAGTCTACTAGCTCACTGGATTGCAGTGTGGATCAAGTACCAAGATAAACTGTGTAAGAAAACCAGGTAAGGAACCTGAAAGAAGAGGTACTTAACAAGATCCAAGTAGTATGACTTATACATACCCCCCAACTTTTCTGAGACGAGTAGAAGGGACAGCTCTTAGCACAAATTACATAGGCAAAGGACGCACTCCTGCCATATCCCCACCTACGTGGAACACAAAGATTGCACAACATATCAATGGTTTAATCCACTCCTTCATACTAGCTTTCCAAAATAACAAATGCAATAATTTAGAGCAGCCTTTCTCAAAAATGTTACCCTAGAGGAACCCCAATTTTTTTTCAGGTCTCAGGGAACCCCTGCTAAATATCTAATTGTGGCTCTTTTGGAAAATGCTAATTTTATTGATGGTCAGTGTGAAGAATTAATTTCTTACACTGGTGGTCAGAATGTCACCCATACAGAGAAGATAATTGATATCATGCTGCTGGATCTGCCAAGTGGCGTTAGACCTGAACTATGCAAGCACCATCAGATGGGAAGTCAATCAGCCACAGGTCAAGGGACCCTTTAGCCCCCTCTGGAGGAACCCTAGGGTTCTATGAAAGGGCTGATTTAGAGGTTGATTGAAGGTTACCTAAACCAGGGGTAGGCAACCTTGGACCTCCAGCTGTGGTGAAACTACAAATCCTATCATGCCTCTAGGAGTCATGCCTGTGATTGTTAGGGTCCTGCAATTTCTCATGGGACTTGTAATTTCAAAACAGTTGGAGGGCAGAGGTTGCCTACCCCTGGTTTAGTGCATTGACCAGAAATAAGGACAGCTGAGGAGGAACAAGGTAAATAATTTAGTTCCAAAGAAGGCACAGTCCTTCCCTAGGAGGGACAGTTGGGATATACTGTATGTCTAGATAGATTCAGGAGAGGCATGCTACAACACGTTTGCTGCCATCTCATTGGGTAAAAAACAATACTTATTGGATATGTTTTTCTAATTTGTCCAATCCCTATTTCCCCCCAATACAGTAAGAAGCAAAGGCAAAGAGGAGGCTTTATTCCTTTTATCTTTAGGGTTTTGAGATACACATTTTTTTTCTACAACACCATTAAAAATACTGGCACCTATTAAAGATTATTTGCCCAGTCACAATACTCTAAACTGGGTAAGGGCAAATAACAAATAATGCTCTGTGCAAAAGAGGTGGCCCTAGAAAGTGGAGACTGGTTTGGGCTCCAAAGGATGTGTACCTATTGGCTTTTTTCCTTGGGCTCAATACAGATAGAGGATCAGTGAAGTGTACATCTGAGCTATGCTAAAACAAACACTGCAGTCTTAAAATATATTTAAGCCTTATAACACAAATAATACCTTGCAGCTTACCAGTTTTTTGATTAAGGTAGCTGCATTTGTTTTCTTTTTTCAGGCTTTTTTATTTTAACCTGAGGATACTGTTCTAGAGTGACAGCTCATTACCTGCTACATGATGTGTATATAGGAGCAGTGTTGTCTCCCTCAGACAGGACTACAGAGAACCTCCCATGTCATAGGTTGGAGGTGATTTGCAGCCCCCAAAATTAATTTATACACTGATGCGATATCATTTGACATCCAGCAGGATAAGCTGCACGTGCGTACCCTGGGGGCACGCAGCACAGCGATGAAGTCCGATGGAGCATACACACGGTCGGAATTCCAACCAAAAGCTCACATTGGACTTTTGCTGGCAGAATTTCCAATCGTGTGTACAGGGCATTAGTGCTCTTTATTGAGACAAGTACACACTATAGAGGGATATGCTTTGTTTATATTTCATATCTGAGGTTTACAACCACTTTAATCACCTCCCACCCACGCTATAGCTGTGTTCTTTGGGCACAGCTGTTCACAGATCAGGGTAAAGAGCAAATCAGAGCGGCTCTTTACCATGTGACCAGCAGTGTCCAATCACAGCTGATCACAGTTTAAACAGGATTTGCTGGTTATCGGCAGTCTTCTTTATTATAAATAATAAATGTTAATTTGTGTTGAAAACTGGTTCATGAGACTATTCCCTTTTAAAAAAATGTAATATTGTTTTAATATTAAATAAAAACCTTCAAACATATATCAAACACATTTGGAAAATAAGTTTTACCAACTTAAAAAAATTGAGTAAGTGCCAAAAAAAAAAAAGTTAATATCACTTAAAACTATGGTTCCAGACAAGTGGTGTAGTGGTTTGGTGGTTTAATGGTTAGCACAGTGGTGTAGTGGTTAGTACTTTTGCCTTGTAGCAAAGGGGTTGCTGGATCAAATCCCGACTACTACTTTATCTGCATGGAGTTTGCATGTTCTCCATATGCCTGTATGGATTTCCTCTGGGTATTCGGGTTTCCTCCCACACTCAAAAGACATGCTGGTAGAGTAATTGGATCTGGTTCTAAATTGGCCCCAGTATGTGTATGTATGAATGTGAGTTAGGGTTCTTAGCTTGTAAGCTCCTTGAGTGCAGGGACTGATGTGAATGTATATGTAAAAGTGCTGTGTAAATTGACAATGCTATATACATACCCGAAATAAATCAATAAGTAAATGTATGTATTCTTAACTTAAACATGGTCTATAAGCTGAAAAAAAATTGAGTAGGCTTTACTTAAACCTATGATCTAGAAACAGAAAAAAATTGAGTAGGCTTTGAACCTATGGTCTACTCTAGAAACTGTAAAATTGAGTAGGCTTTGAACCTATGGATGGTGTACTCTAGAAACTGTAAAAATTGAGTAGGCTTTGATCCTATGGTCTACTCTAGAACCTGTAAAAATTGAGTAGGCTTTGAATCTATGGTCTACTCTAGAAACTGTAAAAATTGAGTAGGCTTTGAACCTATGGTCTACTCTAGAAACTGGAAAAATTGAGTAGGCTTTGAACGTATGGTCTACTCTAGAAACTGGAAAAATTGAGTAGGCTTTGAACCTATGGTCTACTCTGGAAACTGTAAAAATTGAGTAGGCTTTGAACCTATGGTCTACTCTAGAAACTGTAAAAATTGAGTAGGCTTTGAACCTACGGTCTACTCTAGAAACTGGAAAAATTGAGTAGGCTTTACAGTTTATAAATTGGAAAAATTTACTTGGCTTTAATTAAAACTATAGTTCCAGACAGGTTAAGGCATGTATTCCTAACTTAAAACACTATAGTCTATAAACTGAACAAAATTTAGTTGACTTTACTTAAAACAAAAAAAGTTGAAAACATGAAAAGTCTAATGAGTCAGACAGGAATAAGTTCAGTTGACAGTACTTAAAATGGTGATGCGAATAGTTGCCTCCATTTTTTTGAGTAGACCCAGCACAATATTTTTTACAATGTAGGGTTTAAAAACATTGTAAGTCATATTGGTGATTCTGTCCTCATTAGATTCAATGCTTTGTAAAACACGGGAAAGGATGCACCAAGATTCCCAAAGTCATTAGATGGGCATCTGCACATTAAACACACATGTACATTATTTAGCTTAACCTTTTCTAACCTGTTGTGTTCTGTACTGCTTTATAGTACCATTCTGTGCTGTCCTTAAAGGTTCAGTGACACAGAATAGCTTTCTTAAATTCTGCGCCAGTCAAGCAAGTCTGGAGTGACTCCAGTACCTATATTCCACCACGGTCCTGAGAGTACTAGATACATTGCTCTGTAAGCATCTGCTTAGCACTGGGCTCAAAATAACACACAGTTCCCCTCGTTCAAATTAGAATTTACAACATGCATTTGGATGTGTTTGCAGAACACCGCGAGCAAAGTAATTTAACTTTCCTGGGTTATTATCTTGGCATCTGCGTTGTAATGTTATGTATAGTGTATGCATAGTTACTAGCTTACACATACTTCTAGGCTGAAATATAATACTCAGGGCCAGTTATGTTCACTTTACCACCTCCAGCGCTGTGTATCAAATGGAATGTGTAGGAATGTAGTTTCACAAACGTCCCCAAGACAGAATAACAGTCCTGTCTGCTTAGACCCGGCCAGTTGTTGACCCGACCAGTTGTAGCGGTGCAAATATTTTGCTTATTGAAGCATTGTACATTTGAAACTGCTATTGCAGGGGCATAGGGCGTTCTGTGTCTCACTGATGTCAATAAATTATGATTTGGTGAAACATAGTCCTAAAGATTGGTAATCTTTAAGAGGGTTTAATGATAGTCTTTAGCTACGAATTAAAGTGTATCTAAAATACCTATAGAATCTGGATAAAGGCACCCTTGCTTTAATCACATAAGACTGCTGCAGAGTGCTCTTGGCTACTTAAAATAGAAGTCTAGCCAAGGATTTTTTTTTTTTGTTTTTTTTTTTTGTTTTGGATAGAATGGAGATGGATCAGAAGCTCTTACAGAGTCTGTGTCTCTGCTAGGGGCGAGTCACTCTGTTTGTGCCAGTGACCATTGTCACAGTGACATAAAGTTATGGGTGCCTCACAATTATTGGGTTGTCACTGAGACAGGAAGTGAAGGGCAAATTTCCAACCATACCCTCTTAGACACCTGTTCCCCTGGTAGATGTCTAGTAGATTTTTTTTTATCATTTTGAAGAGATTTCTTCCTTCTTCCTGTTGTGTCTTCAACACAGGAAGTAAGGAATTCTAATCAATGGGAAAAACAATGATGAAGGTTTTACCAATTTCCCACTCTATCCAAAACAAACAAAAAAAATGTTTTGACAATAGACACACCTTAAGTATCATTTACACTAGCAATAAAACAACACAGTGGTTACCTTCTTTAGCTGCAGAGGCAGTGGCAAGGGGGGGGGGGGGGGGTACACATGCCATGACCACGATGCTTTGCTTCAAGGTTCTGGCAGGAATTATACCCTTGTTGCTTTCAGTAGGCATAGCACCCTGTGATCGCAACCCATTTAAGTGAATGGGACTGCTCTGCAAACACCCCACAACCACATGCAATGCACTTGGTTGCAGCATACTAGTATAGAGATTAAAGCGTGAGTCCGCCGGGAGTCCGCCGGGAGTCTGCCGTTTTTTTTTTTTTTAAAGCCAGCAGCTACAAATACTGCAGCTGCTGACTTTTAAAATAATGACACTTACCCGCTCAGCGCGCCCGTGATGTCGGCACCCGAAGCTGATCTCTCGGGTGCTGCCGCCGCCATCTTGGGTATGGGAATCAGGAAGTGGAGCCTTTCGGCTTCATTTCCCGGTTCCCTACTGCACATGCGCGAGTCGCGCTGCGCAATAAGGATGGTCCCCGCTGTCTCTGGGATCCGTGTGTTTCCCAGCAGGCAGTGGGGGTCCTTCGGAAAGGGGCGTAGATTCTGCGGAAAGGGGCGTACCTTCTGCAGAATCTACACCGGAAGTGGGTGCAGATACCTGTACTGTACAGGTACCTGCACCCCCCTCCCCCCTGAAAGGTGCCAATTGTGGCGCCGGAGGGGGGGAGGGTTCCAATGAGCGGAAGGTCCACTTTAGGGAGGACCTCCGCTTTAAGGGACTAAAGCAGGTAGTGAGGTGGCAATACAATGTCTCCTCATCGCTTGTTAAATACTCTCTTAAGAATGATCTGAATTCAGATCATTCCTCAGAGAGAAACAAGCTCTAAAAATGTATCAGGCACTAATATAAAGGTCATAGTGTTTTTTGGGTATTTTATTTGTGGCCTTTGGTAAAGTTATATGTATGGATCCGTTGAAGCTGTTGGCTGTCTAGGTGGGATAGGTTCCCACCTTACATCCCCTGTGATGGCTCAAAAGAGACTTTTTTCTGGGCTGACACACATAAAAATATAACCCAAGAGTGGACAATTGTTGTAATAACATGAATAATCTCTTCTGAAATTGTGCACCACTATCTGCCATAACTGACTCTCAGCAAATTTGCCTTTAGTGTACTGTATGGAATTTGAAAGCGAGCTGAAACATCTTTCCAACCGACACTGTAATTGGGCACTGCAAACCCTTTATACTACAACCCTTTAAAGGGATTGCAAAGTCTATTTTTTTTTTAAATAACAAACGTGTTATACTTACCTGCTCTGTGCAGTTGGCTTTGCATAGAGCAGCTTTGATCCTCCTTTTCTCGGGCCCCTCTTTTGTGCTCCTGCCCCCTCCCCCCAATTGAGTACCCTCACAGCAAGCAGCTTGCTATGGGGGCACCTGAGCCGAGTCACAGCTCCCTGTGTCCATTTAGACATGGAGTCTCGCCCTGGCCCTGCCCCCTTTCTTTTTGGCGAACTGACTTTGACAGCTGCGGGAGCCAATGGTGCTGCTGCTGTGTCTCAGCCAATCAGAAGGAGAGTCTCAGGTGACTAAGCCACTAATGGACATCGCTGGAGAGAGATTGGGCTCGGGTAAGTAATTATATCTCTCTAGCTACAAATACTCAAAACCAGGTACCTGCTCCCACCCAAAAGGTAGAACGGACAGACAGAGAGGGGAAATGCCATGTCCCGTGGGCACAGTCACGCTGTACACGGCGGGCGTGTGTGCCCGCTAGCCCCGCCAATTAAAGGGGACTTATATCGGCGTGCAGCGGCTGGCAAGTGGTTAAGCAGGGATTTACATATCGTGATTTAGATCAGTCTCTGCCCTCAAAGGGCTTACAAGTTAAGGTCCCTATCTCACATGCATACTTACACAAGCCAATATACCTTTGGAGTGTGATAGGAACCCAAAGTACACAGAGGAAACCCACACAAGCACAGGGAGAGCATGAAAACTCCATGCAGGTGGTATACTGTTTGGAATTCGAACCAAGCACCCTGATTCTGAAAAATGAGAGAGATATGGTTTGGCGGTTGCATTTAAGTCTACTTTTGCATATATTACAAAGTGTGTATTAAAAGAGTTGAGCTGATCTAGTTGTCCTGATGTATGGGCCAACAAAAAAAATTCTTTCCCTTTATTGATTTTGAATATTCTTCTGGGAGTAATGATTACAGTAAATCATCCTCATCATTTAGTAAATCATCCCCATAATGTATACACTTGGTCATTTTATAACTCTAAATCCGGCTTGTCAAGGACTTTTATTGTTTGTACCCCTAGCTTTCCAGAGACCTCACAGGGATATTAAATTATTACATCATATGTTTAATGAGATCCGGCAGTGGAAGTGTATTTGGATAACACTCACCTCAACTTACAGTTTAAATAACAAAATGCAAGGCAGTGCCAGCGATACCTTAGAACAGGGATATGCAATTAGCGGACCTCCAGCTGTTGCAGAACTACAAGTTCCATGAGGCATAGCAAGACTCTGACAGCCGCAAGCATGACACCCAGAGGCAGAGGCATGATGGAACTTGTAGTTTTGCAACAGCTGGAGGTCCGCCAATTGCATTTCCCTGCCTTAGAATAAAGCCTGGACACTATATGGCCAGAGCTATACCATTCAGTATTTTTTTGTGGATTACATTTTTGTTAGCGTAAATGAATACATCAGAGCCAACAGCAAAATACCCCACACATACAAAGCTACAATTGATTACAAAGCAGTTGATTGATAGAGCATTAGTTCTCTCTGTACTTCCTTAGCCTTTTCCAGCATCTCTTTGGCTTAGAGGACCTGGGAGTCCACCCTAGTGTAGTTTAAAGTGAACACAGGTTTTCTGGCATGTTGTAAACTTAACTCGCTGACTTAATCACATCCTGGGTCCGAGTTAACTATACTTGGGCAGAATGTCCTGCTCTTCTGGGTTCATAGTGCAGACTGCTTTATGTCTTTTTGTGTGGCTGGGCCTACAGCTGGCAAGCAGAACATGTTACAAGCTTCAGAACTTGGTCAGGATATCCCTTTGTTTGCATAGATATCCACAGAGAGCTGTAATCGATATATGTCACAAGGTGAAATTCATTGAGTAATTACAGGCAGTTCTGTGTCTTCTAGAACAGCACATACCACCTTTTAAATGGAGTTGGCTAGCCTGTTCTGTTCCGGCAGGAGAACCTCAGAGGGATTAGCCTAGTAACACATTAGGCACAAAACATATCAGAGATAGCACATAGCCATTTACATTCCAGTAAAGACTTAAAAAGCACATTATTATTCTGACTCTATTACTGTTTGTGCTGTCTGGTGTATCATTTGTATTCAGCAAAGCTGTCATTCTCCAGTCAAGCTGCCTACTGTTATTCCTTATGAGAACACATTGATGTAAGAACATAGATAATATGGCTGTCTGGCTCCCTAGTGCCCAACCCATGGCCCCCATTAGTCGCATGCATCCTTTTGGAGCTCATTGTGCAACCTCCAGACCTTAGCAACCTGCCCAGGTGTTTCCTCAGACCCGATAAGAATGTGCTATTCATTTGCTTTGTTCTTATTCTTTGTTTTTGTTGTTTGAGCTTTTATAAAGGATTCTGATGATGTAAATATCAAATGTGGTGACAGCGATTTTAAAGGTTGATGTAGGGCAGGGATATGCAATTAGCGGACCTCCAGCTGTTGCAGAACTACAAGTCCCATGAGGCATAGCAAGACTCTGACAGCCACAAGCATGACACCCAGAGGCAGAGGCATGATGGGACTTGTAGTTTTGAAACAGCTGGAGGTCCGCTAATTGCATATCCCTGATGTAGGGGATACAAACATGGCAGCATTGACCTGCAAGGAGTTTTAATGGCAGTCATCTTTCGTAGTCGCATATAACATGTCCTTAGGTTCTGTCCATCTCTTGTTCCAGGTCTCCAGCCACACTTGAATCACATCTGCAGTCCCTGACCATCTCCTGTTTCATGTCAGCAGACTATAACTATTTTGCATAATACGTTTTCCACATGACAGTTTTTTGTAGCGTTACATACTCCAAATATTACGTGTGACTCTTTGGGGGGCTGCGGTTAGGCCGCCTATATCTAGAAAGTTGGCCATCACTGGTTCAGCCACCCCGACAGCCATGGGCTGCCCAACTCTAAAACAAAGCAAAACATTACCCTTATAAGTTGTAATTTAGAATTGTCCTTGATAGCCGAGTGGGTTAATATTTAGTGAGCAATTCTTAAATGAATAATTCCAGATTGGTTTTGCTTGTGTGTTACTTGGGAAGGTACAGTGTGTCCTTTTGCTTTTGGGGGGAACGGACAGAGAAACATCAAGCACTATAGTGGAGAATGAAAGGGGAGGCAGACCGTAAATGCACGTTTGGAAACAAAACACCCCTTCATCATATTAGTGTCCCTATGGACAGAATATTGAGGCAAAACAAGTGAAAGCAGCCAGGTAGTGGCATCTGGCCAGCTGTAAAAGTCTGTTGTTTGCTTGTTTCATTCTGTTTTTCTTCCTCTTTCTCTCCCAGTTGCCTTCTCTCCGAGGTGATTGTTTGGAGAAGGAGAGAGAGAGAGAGAGAGCAGAGTTGGAAAGGCTTCTGCATTGTTGAGCAACAGGGAATAGGGGGCATGTGAGGGAACTTTTAACATGCAGAAGTAGCAGCAAGTGAGCAGATGTTGCTGATTCCCTCTAGTCCACTGCTCTACACCTTTAAAATACCCAATTAATTGTGTATTGGAAACAAAACGCAGATGGGATGATTTGATCCAGAAAAAGTTTTGGGTTGTAGAGCCAGGGCTGCTAAGAGGTAGAATCAGAAGAAACAAAGATGATGTGCATTGACTTGTCAGCTAACAACAGTCAGGCTTAGCTGTAGGTAATGGGGAGAGATTGTTTTATCTTCCACTTAAAGGAGTGGAAGCCTAAGCCCTTGTACACACGGTCGGACACTCTGACAACCAGATCCGTTGGATTTTGTCAGACGGATTTTGGCGGAAACTTTTGCATACACACGGTCGGACAAAGTTGTCGGAAAATCCGATCGTTCGTAACGTGGTGATGTTATTTCATTACGATGGGACTACGTTCAGGCTAGTAGCCAATAGCTTTGGTCTAGGAATTTGATCTGAGCATGCGTGGCACGTTGTCCGTTCGGAATTCTCTACAAACGATCGGACAAAGTCCGATCGGATCATGTTGTCGGAAAATGTTATAGCCCTGCTCTAAAACTTTGTTGGTCGGATATTCCGATGGAAACAGTCCGACCTTGTGTACAAGGGCTTAAGCTGACCAACGATTATACAATCTGGTTGTACAGCCTACTTTAGATCTGCCAAAAACTAGGTTGCACAAGGGCCTGTCTGCCAGCCTGATACAGACTGAGCAGATTGGTAAAATAGACCTTCAATTTTTATAGTTGTTGATAAAGCTAAGAAATTGTACAAACATTTTACAATAACTTGGAATAAGAACTTGGAATAAGTGTGGCCAGGTTAAAATAAAGTTAAGGGTAGCCTGCAGTTTTCATTTACAGAATCACTGTGTAGAAAATCAGTGTTCCTCAGAACCACTGCCACTACTTTTTCTTTTCTAAATAGCTATATTATACTTATTTATTCATATTTATCCATATTTATCCATTAAAGGTTCACTGCAAAACTGAAAGTTAAAATGTAAAATCAGTGTGTATATGCAGTAAAACATTCTTGTTATTGTGGTTAATCTTCCGCATTGTGTAAAAAGGATGTTTGATCCTGTCTTCTCTGATCCTTCCCTTTCACTGTCCCCAACCCACCTCCTGATATGGCAGAGCCTTTGGGGTCGCTCTGCACATGCTCAGTTTGGTGTGTATTGCTAGAGAGGTTTTTTTTTTTTTTTTTTGGGGAGGGTGCATGTGGTCAGCACAGGGCCAATCAACACTATCCAGACAGAGGGTCAGGGGTTCTACAATCTTATAGGACAGTCAGAGGTGAATGAAAATTCCTCCTACAAGCTTTAACCAGACACAGATAGACGTCACAAGACTGCTATATACTGCTGATTAGAAAAGGTATTTAGCATATTATATTTACTAAAATAATTGCATTTTCATGTTCTATGTACTGTGTGAGACCAGATATAATGAGTGCAGGGTCCTAGGTTTAGTAACACTTTAAGACTTTCTCAATCTCTTTACTACAGAGGTACCCTTCAAATTATTTTCAAGTCTCAGGGAACTCCAGATAAAATTATTATATCTAAATTTTATGGTATAATAACATGACCAGTAAGTTGTAGAAAAAAAGTTGCCATCTTACATTGATGGTCAGTGAAAAATGTTCCCTTTATGTTGTTCAGTGCAAATACTACACAGGATATCAGTCCACCAATGCTCACTTGTTAATGAACCTCTGGCAACCTCTAGAAGATACCCTAGGGTTCTATGGAACACTAGTTGAGAAAGAATTCTTTAAATGTATGCAAGAAAGCTAGCATATTGTATTCTAGTCAGACATAGCTGTATGGTACCAGCCAACACCAGGCCTTTTTTGGTTACCGGTATCTTATGGAGTGGGAGCCCTTTTTTCTTGTAGATATGGAATAGAGAAGTCTTATAAAAATCAGATTAAAATCAATTTTTAAAGTTTGGTGATGCACCGAGCAGGGACTAAAAAGCACAGATTCAAGAAGCAGATACACCCACACACAAGCAGGTCTCGGAAATATGGCTGAAATTGCTTTGTAATGTTGATAAAACCTATTTCACTTAAACAAGTTTTGTTATGTGTTTAAAAGTATATGCAAAGTTGATGTAGATGTGCAAACAACCCTTTATTATGTAGTATATTGTAGGGGAACCTGCTCAACTGATAGTGGCAGTGGTAAACAATGCCCAAGACAGGGACACCCAGGAACAGCAATAAACACATTATCAATGCAAAGGGGCTTTGTACAGCAAGTCCATCAAACAAGCAAAACATCTGCTCACCTGAGCCATTAACTAAATTTAAGTCAGTTCTTCACTAACAGGGTGAGCCTTAATGGGTTCCCAAACACAAACAGCAGCAGGGAGAGCAAGAGAGAGAGCCTGGAGCTTCAGTAATCTTGCATACATAAAGGCCCATGGACAGCTGAGACTAATCATAAGGACTGGCTACTAGATAAGATGTGGACAGATTATTGTAGACTCTGACCCCCCAACAAGCTCTATAAATTCTCTGAGCTCCAGGACCCAGCCCAGAAACTATTAAGATTGAAAAAGTTTGTTTTCTGTATGTATGTATGTGTGAAAACCTAGGCGACACATATACACCATTCATAATTCTGATAGCCAGTGCCTCCCAATATATATACATTTTACACAAAGGGAACTCAGTGCAATAAATGTGTTTATAGAGTAAAAGCCTTTTGATGGTTGATTCAAAATATGACGGGTGAGTTGAAAAGCCAAATGGTATTACTGGGAAACATTACAAGGAATAGGCACTTAGACACTTTCCAGAGACAACTGTTTAGGGCCTGCGATGGCTTTTATGTTCTTACCTATTAATTGTATTAATGCTTTATGTGTCAGTAGGTAACATTTACACTGTTGAAATGACGTAGAGTTATTCAAACATTTGAGGAAATATCATTTGATTTTTCACTACCACCCTATGTACACAACTCAAATCCCTATCATTCTTGTAAAGGCCATGTCTTGTATGATGTCATCATTAGTTTTACAGTATTGTGATATAAAATGTAGAAGGCGTAGTCTTACCATACCATTTCAACGTAACCTTCTAAACTTCAATTTACCTGTACTAAATCTCAACCTAACCCAAAATAGTAACCAAATTCTAGAAAAATGTATACAGTCATGGCAATAAATATTATAATAATGTGGTGACAATATTGCTGTAATATGCAAAACCGATCTATGGTACATATCTATAATTCACCAAATTATTGGTGCATAAAAAGCAAAAATGTGTGCATCCAAAAAAAAGTGACTTAGGATGGGCCCAACCAACCTGTTGCCTCTTTTTTTATTACCAGGTGTCTGCTCACACTGTAATCTGTGAAAGTGGCACTTCTCTTTACTCATACCTCTTTACTTGCTGTATAGATTGTAGTATGATTAGAACAGTCCTACAGTCTAGTAGGGTTCAAGTTGAAACTTGAACCATTTTTATAGCAGGCAAAGGGTTGTTTTACATTAGTGAGGAGAAAGCCATAGAGAAAGCCATAGTGTGGCCAGAGTGTGGTATAGTTGTACTAAAGATATCACCTGTCAGTTCACTTTATGTAAAGGGAGCCGCTGTCAAAGAGCATCAGTTAGAACACATATATCTGAAAATGGCTCAGTTCCCAGACAATGTTATTGTGTGTTGCGTTCTGATGAGTTATGGAGATGTCCAGGTTTAGATTTTAGTCTTTAGTGTAGTTTTGCCTCTTTGACATTGTATTATCATTATTATTTGATGGTATTTGATTGGTTGTCTACAGTCCTGCTTTAATGGCAAAATCAAGCCTACCTTAATCTAAGGCATTCTGGGAACTAGAAAAATAGGAATCTCTCAGCTTAGTGTATTTTAAGAACACTCCTTTTATTATATTTAAACTTACATTATATGATTAAAATAACCGAGGGCTGTGTAATTAAGATGTTTTGACGTCAATGGCTTTACGTCTGCCATCATAACATGCATAAGTTAGAATGTTTTTTTTCTACCTCTTCACGACTAATTATCATTAATCTGTGAATGACTCAGTACTGTAATCTTAATGACTGCGTCAGTAGGTAAGTTGTGATTTCATCTTCATTTCTGGCTACGTGCAGTTGAGGCAATGAAGTTTGCTCTTCACTCTTCCCCTGTTAGAGAAATCCTTTGTTCAATTTTAGTTCTGTACTACAAAAAATAGCCCCAAAGCTTGGGCTGCTGGGCAACATTTTTTTGTTTTGTTTTTTAATAAAGATTGAAAAATGTATTGGGGCTGTATGTACCATTTACTACTTGGTACAATACTTACATTTTACTCTGGCATTGAGCTTTACATGGCAATAGTGTGCACAGAAATGTTATTTAGTCCCATTCCAGTGTACTCAGCAAAATAAAGTAAGTCACTGAGAACTCAGACTGCCTTTGTTGCCCTTATATAATCCAATAAACTCTACTTAGGAAGCTACATGTTGCCATTTCTGTTTGGATATTAATACAGAGGTCCTGTATGGACCCAAAATGTTGGTAGTTGACATGTAGCTTCTTAGGTAAAGCGAGTTACAACTCTGAGTTTACTCTTAAAGTCGGAGAAAAGTCAGAATAGGGCACTAGGCAAGGTTAGCAGCTTTGCTGTCCCCATCCATTTAATTGCAGAGAAGCCACCCTGTCTGCACTGCCTGTATTGGCATGACCCACCACATAAGACATCAACTGCCTACCATTGCATCCTCCACTGAGATGCACAGTTTTGACCTTGTGATAGCTCCCTGGTTTGTTGCAGAAACACAGTTTGTGGCTGGACCACCTGCACATTGACTGGGTTCCAAAGTTTTACCTAGTTTGGCTTGTGCATGATTCAGCTCTACTTGGGAATGCAGGCAGTTTTATTGGATTAGGGCATCAGCCTATTTGCATTTCTACAGCCTTTCAAGTTCCAGAAATAGAGTATACTAAAAGGACAGATCTACTGATTCACATAAACTTGCAAGGTTGTCAGTGGTGCCCTACGCATTTGTGGAATGCTCAGGAGACTTCCTGTCTTGAGCCTGAGCTGTATTTACCAAAATAATAATCGCAGGGCAGTTTCTGGCCCAGCAGGGTAAAGGGAGGGGGACATACGGGACATTTGTGGCTCAGTCAGTAAGGGAATTGTAAAGGGGGAAGGGGCTGTTGAAAGGAGTGTAAAAACTCTTTATAGTTTCGAAAATGTGAGTCCGTTTCTTCTTTCTTTTGTTTGGTGGGCTGTAAAGTGGAAAAGTAGTTATGTATATAAAGAAAAAAAAAAGAAACACATCTGCATCCAGCAGCACATTCTAGCAATAGAGTTTACCAAATAATCATATGCTAAAAGGCCAACATCTCATCACTACTATAGACTAGTATAGACAAATTAACTTGCAAAACAGATGTGCTTGCTTTTAGTGCATAGTTTGTTTACTTGATTAGTATTTAACCTGCACAGTTTACAGGTGTTTCTTGTATTGTGCAAGGTTTTTCGCTGATCACTGGTTTCAAAGCTTTGATAATTACAGACAGTCAGATGCTTTTCAAAAACTAACCCATATGCCAGTGAAGAGTTAAGATGAATAATTATATTAAACTGCTTAACACACACTATGTTAAATCAAAGTAATATAAAATAATTTCTTTATGTCATTTACATGCATCTAAAAAATAAACAAGCCAGAAACAATGAACTTGTAAAACAGAGGCAAAAAAGTTCCTCTATTGCTGCAAGTCCAAAGGAATGTATCCAGATGTCAATTTTATGACTTGCTCTATGAAGATGACACGTCCCTTATGGGGACCATCCATGCTTCAATTTTATTGTCTGATTGATGTGTGCTTTAATTATATGTTTGAATCAACAATTGTATGTACATAACTGTGGTCATGAATCCTATCATATTTTGATTGATCAGATTACGAGTTTGCATGGTGAAAAAAGAGATATGGTCAAAAACTTACGATTGCATCGTCCAACTAGCGAACAAAATCCACTTTCCTGTATGTGATGTATCAGTCAAATGGGTTGTTGACTATAGATCAATTATTCCTATAACCGGAAAATAAATTAATCATGTATCGAAGCATGTATGGTCACCACTTAAGTGACTTTGCGTATTTAGGCAAATTTACTTAAAAGTCCATCCCTGATCCACTTATGTTTACCAACTCTCCACTGATCCATTGAAGCACTCATTCACTGGGGATTTTGGTTAGGAGGGAGCACATGAGCCCCTCACAAGATGTAGTGCTAGGGCCTAAGCATCCAATCGCCAGGCCTGAACTCTGACAATTACGAGTATACTATCTACCCTGTGTAAGCTCTGATACCAACCAATGTGGATTTGACTCTTGGCTTCAATAGAGGAACTGAGAGGCAAATAAGCACAACGAGGATGAGTATAAGCAGGCCTGGAGGTGGGAATTCATTAGACTCTGACAGAGTCTCTTCAACCAAAAAAATGGTGCCCTGGTACACTGGCATCTCAGGTTTATAGTTCCAAATAAGATGTGACGTGTTTTAGACACTTACATAATAATCAGTAGATCTAATCTTTGCTACAGAAATCATATCTGTGGCGCTCTTAGGCCCACACGAATGTCTCAAAACAACAGAAATTCAGAATGTATATCAATCCAAATATGTTAGTAATAAAATAAAGTAATAAATAAAATATTAAATAAAATATAGTAATAAATATAATATAAATCCAAATGCGCTATATGCTAATAAGGCAGGCCAGAGATGATGTTTTTTTTTCTTTCATTCATACTTGATTCGGTGTTGATGGGGGAATTTCCTTCCCAGTTGTATTCTCACAGCGGGGAGACTTCCCCGCCATCAGAATACAATGATCAGTGTTGCTGGCTATAGTTGGTGGCACTGATCGAGTGGGAAAAGAAAACCCAACAGGCTGTTTGTACAGAAGTCGATTGAGAGATCGCATTCTGTACAACCAGCCTATCGATAGATGCATTGAAACTTTGCTGGTCCCTGCAGATTTCAATCCATTTATGGCTGACTTAAAGTTGTATAATAAGTTCCATGTTTGCTTCGTAAATGTAGTTGTGCATTTTTTTACCTCCAGACATTCCCAGATGAGAAAGAGGCACATCTTTTAGCATGTAGACAAAGGACATACCGTGCCCACTTTACTTGAACCATAAAGAATGAATACACAACAGTTATTGGTTAAACCCACAAATATAATAATTTAGAGCATACATGAAATTTTTAGTGTTAGTATAACAGTTTTGGTAGTTAAATAGTGCATTTTTCAGTTGGGTACTTTACATTTAGTAGCTGAGCTGGGGCCTCCTATAACCAGAGCTTCCACTTTCCTGGACAGCTCGGCCTGTTACAAAAAGAGGAAAAATAAAGGATTTACTGGCAGGATGAACAGGTAATAAAGGGGGGACTTGGAAAAATGAACTATGCTATTTTAATGTTATTGGCAGACTGCAAATAATAGATGTATTTTTTTTTTCATTTTGAGTATAGTTACACTTTAACAGAACATTCTACTGATGGAGCATGGAGGCTGTGTTGCATTCTTCTGAAAGTACTAGTTCCCTGGCTGTAATGATCCAAAGTTTTCAGTACAGATCTGGAAATACTATGCAGTTATGGAGCTTTAATGTGAGCTCTCTGCATACCCCGTCAGTGTCTCAAAAAATACTAAAGCACAGACAGCCAAACAGTTAGCATTTTCAGATCTAAGAAAACCTGTACCGGGAAAGATATGCAGGCTGCCATTTGCTGAGCCCACTTCTGAAAATGTTACCTACTTGGCTGTTTTTAGCCTCACAAATGTCTGAGTTTTGAGGGTTTTTTTTTTTTGCAATGAACAAATAAACTGCAAGGAAGTGTGAGATGAATCCTTAAACTTCAATGTATGTTTTTCAGGCAAGTGATCTTATTTTTATTACTGAATCAGTTTTTTTAAGCAGGCACACAAGAAATGAATTATCCAGATCTCCACACTGACATTCATTCATGTTAACTTAGGATAGTATGAACTATGGGTTATGCTTGCAGGTAATTGTTTGCAGTTGCAGAGATCTAAAATTCCTTTCATTTCACCGGATAGGAACCCTCCGGAGCTCCATTCTGGACACTGTGCCTTTTCTCTTCTACATTCTAATACAGTTTAAAGCCAGCCAATTACAGAATTTGCAGAAATAACAACGTGCACGAGGAAAGTTACCCCGCACCTCTTCAAGTTTGACAGGATCTGATTATTGTAATTATCTGAAACACAAATATGAAGCATGTGAGGTTAGGGAAGAGAACTTTTTAAAGCTACTTTGTTCTGAAATACTCTCGTTATGTTCTAGAACTAAGCTTCAGGTTCCTCAAAGGGAAAGCCACAGAGGTTAGCTGAAGTAATGAATGGTATCCCAGAGTGAACCCTGGAGCTTTGTGACCTTAGTGGATTAATCGCTGGCCTAGCTAGCTTTGTTATTCAAGATGACCACCTACTACTGCAATACTGAGTTGAGAAGCTACGCTAAACCCTTCACGCTGTCCAAGAAACATTTCTAAAAGTCCGTAAATCCACTCTATTTAATCTATTGCAGTTTGAGTGAACTTGCTTTTTTCCCTGCTTCATCAAAGCTGTAGCCTCTTCTAACTAAAGCTGGTCACATGGTTCTACAGATCAAATCTATCAATCAGTGTTTGATCACCTTCTGTCAAAGGGACATGCTGCAAACCATTTCTTGATCAGCAGCTGCAGCCACTGATCCGTGCATTCTGACGGCGGCAGGTGCTGCTGTCAGAATACAAAACAAAATCAACAACAACTTTAGGCTATCCATACAAGTACAGATTTCTTTATGATCCCCTGCTGGCTATTGTATTCACACAACCAGTACCCATGGCAGTTTGGATATCTGAACAGTGACTGCACCTGATAGGATGAAGTCACTGTTTGGCTGACAGTTTTCTACATGGAATTTTTCAATTAAAGTTTGTCAGGCTGGATGGTGCCAAAGGGACCACCAATGTCCAAAATTAGAGCTGTGCATGGCAGACTTGACACAGGCTGTCAAACTGTCAAGGCTTGTAATAGTCTCTGGACCCAAAGACCCCACAACTGCACTTTTTTACAAGCACATAATCAGAAATAGTGATGGACGAACTTCCGACGGGACGTTTCGCGAACGCGAAACGCGAACGGACACAAACGTTCGCGAAAACGACCGTTCGCCGCGGGCTCCATTGACTTCAATGGGAGGCGAATTTCGCAAACCTTTAGGTCGAATTTGCGGCCACGGGGTAATTATTAGGGGGTAGCACGTAGTCCCACCACCTGGACAATAGCATAATACATGTATGAGGTGAATTTGGGATCGATAACTACAAGCATTTTTTTTTTATTTGGGAAATTGTTCTGACAATTCAGGACTATGGAGCTAATGAAGGCAATGGAGGAGAGGGAAGGTCAGGGACCAGGGTAGGCAAACAAGAGGGTGCAGGAGATACAGAGCACTGACAGCAGCACCGTAATACAGAGCACTGACATCAGCACCGTGACATACAGCGCTGACAGCAGCTCCGTGACATACAGCGCTGACAGCAGCTCCGTGACATACAGCGCTGACAGCAGCTCCGTGACATACAGCGCTGACAGCAGCTCCGTGACATACAGCGCTGACAGCAGCTCCGTGACATACAGCGCTGACAGCAGCACCGTGACATACAGCGCTGACAGCAGCTCCGTGACATACAGCGCTGACAGCAGCTCCGTGACATACAGCGCTGACAGCAGCTCCGTGACATACAGCACTGACAGCAGCTCCGTGACATACAGCGCTGACAGCAGCTCCGTGACATACAGCGCTGACAGCAGCACCGTGACATACAGCGCTGACAGCAGCTCCGTGACATACAGCGCTGACAGCAGCTCCGTGACATACAGCGCTGACAGCAGCTCCGTGACATACAGCGCTGACAGCAGCTCCGTGACATACAGCGCTGACAGCAGCTCCGTGACATACAGCGCTGACAGCAGCTCCGTGACATACAGCGCTGACAGCAGCTCCGTGACATACAGCGCTGACAGCAGCTCCGTGACATACAGCGCTGACAGCAGCTCCGTGACATACAGCGCTGACAGCAGCTCCGTGACATACAGCGCTGACAGCAGCACCGTAAGCAGCCCCAGGAGGAAGTCAGCACAGCACAGGGATGGTGTGATCCCCTCATAATAAGAACCCCCAGGAGGAAGTCAGCACAGCACAGGGATGGTGGGAGCCCCTCATAATAAGAACACCCAGGAGGAAGTCAGCACAGCACAGGGATGGTGGGAACCCCTCATAATAAGCAGCCCCAGTAGAAATATGACACCGCTCAACCTCTTCAAAGAGGAGGGTAGGGGCATATAGTACGGTGTGCTTTTTTGGGTCAGGGAAGTGAGCCAAATGAATTAAGAAGGTCTGTGTGCTTGATTCCAAAAATTGTTTATAGACATATACATGGTCTACTGATCACATGTGTTGAATTCCTCCGAGATCCATGCCTCATTCATTTTTAGAAATGTGAGGTAGTTAACACTGTGGTGAGCTAGGCGAGTACGCTTATCGGTCACAATCCCCCCTGCTGCGCTGAACGTCCTTTCGGACAGGACACTGGATGAGGGGCAAGCCAACAGTTCGATTGCAAATTGGGCAAGCTCTGGCCAGAGGTCAAGCCTGCCCACCCAGTAGTCTAGGGGTTCATCACTCCTCAGAGCGTCCACATCGGCCGTTAACCCAATGTAGTCGGACACCTGACGGTCTAGGCGTTCCCTGATGCTGGATCCGGATGACACCTGTCGATGGGTCGGCTGAAAGAATGACCTCATATCCGAAGTCACCAACACATCTTCAAACCGGCCTCTTCTTGCAGGCGCTGTTGGATTGGTACCCGCAAATCCTTCTCTGGGAGTGGGAATTGCTCCTCTGCCAGCGCACGCAAAAGCAGAATGCAGCATTTCTCGAAGCAAGGCCTGGAAGTGCTGCATTCTGACAGCCCTCTGCGACGGCGGTAACATTTCCGCCATTTTGTGTTTGTACCGGGGGTCTAAGTACGTTGCCACCCAGTACTGGTCCTTGACCCTCATGCTTTTTATACGGGGGTCCCTATTAAAACACTGGAGCATGAAGGCCCCCATTTGCACTAAAGTGGAAGCGGTGTGGTGGCCTGGCTCCTGCTCATCATCCAGGATAATGTCGTCCTCTTCATTCTCCTCTCCCCATCCTCGCACAACAGGGATCCCAGAAAGGTTTAAAGCATGCTCTTCTTGCTCCTGCTCATCCGCCCCGGCACCATCCTCCTCTGACTCCTCATCAGACTCCTGTTGTTGACTTGTCTCAGATAGAGTAGCCCCCCCTGGGAATTCATCCAGCATTGCGACTTCCTCATCTTCCCGCTCCTGCTCCTCCACAGCCTGATCAATGACACGACGCAATGCACGCTCCAGAAAGAAGGCATAAGGTACCATGTCACTGATGGCGCCATGGCTGCGACTGACCAGTTTGGTGATCTCCTCAAATGGCCGCAGAAGTCTGCATGTGTCGCGCATGAGCAGCCACTGGCGCGGTGAAAAAAAACCCAGCTCCCCAGAACCGTTTCTTTCGCAGAGTTCATACAGGTAGACGTTAACTGCACGTTTCTGCTGGAGCAGCCTATCAAGCATATAGAAGGTTGAGTTCCATCGCGTCGGGCAATCGCAAATAAGACGTCTGACCGGCAGATGGTGTCGCCGCTGAATGTCAGCAAGGCGAGCCATGGCCGTGTAAGATCTTCTGAAATGGGCCGAGATTTTCCTTGCCTGCCGCAAGATGTCCTGGACCCCAGGGTATTTGACAAGGAATCGCTGCACGACCAAGTTTAAGACGTGTGCCATGCACGGCACGTGCGTGATTTTGCCCTGTTTCAATGCGCTAAGCAGATTGGCACCGTTGTCACACACCACTTTACCAACTGTCAAATTGAGCGGTGTTAGCCACTCATCTGCCTGTGAACGCAAAGCTGAAAGGAGTGCCGGGCCAGTGTGGCTCTTTGCTTCCAGGCACAACAGACGCAGCACGGCATGGCAACGTCTCACCTGGCATGTGGAATAGGTTCTGGGGAGCTTGGGCGGTGCAGTGGAAGAGACGCTAGCAGCGGAAAAGGAGGAGGCAGCTGAGGAGGAGAGGGAGGAGGATGGAGTAGGAGGAGGAGAAGAAGAGTCAGGCCTGCATGCAATCCGTGGCGGTAAAACCAAATCTACACGGGTGCCACGGGTTACATGCTTGACGGCCGTCAGAAGGTTCACCCAGTGGGCAGTAAAACTGATATACCTTCCCTGCCCGTGTTTGCTAGACCACGTGTCTGTGGTCAGATGTATCTTGGCACCGACACTGTGTGCCAGAGATACATTCACTTGCCGCTGAACATGGCCATATAGCTCTGGGATGCCCTTCTCTGAGAAATACTTCCTTCCTGGGACCTTCCATTGTGGTGTTCCAATGGCCACAAATTTGCGAAAGGCCTCCGAGTCCACCAGTTTATATGGCAGTAGTTGGCGGGCTATGAGTTCTGACAAGCCAGCCGCCAACCGTTGGGCAAGAGGGTTATCCGGCGTCATCATTTTTTTACGCTCAAACATTAGGCCCACGGAAGCCTGCCTTTTTGCAGAAAAATGTGAGCTTGGCGTGATGGAAGGTGGAGTGGAGGACAATTGTGAGGAGAGAGGAGAAGGAGAAGTAGAAGACGAGGCTGGACGGTGAGAGCCTGCAGTGTGGCTTTGTGTGTTCCGTTGCTCCCACTGGGCTCGGTGATGGCTGCTCATGTGCCTTCTTAAGGCGGTCGTCCCTAGGTGAGTATTGGGCTTACCGCGACTAACGCGTTGACTGCAAAGATTGCAGATGGCAACGCTATTGTCAGCAGCGGACACGTTAAAAAAAGCCCACACTGCGGAGCCATGTGCCGGTGTCCTGGGAGCGCCAGATGTGACCGTACATGGTCGATGACTCGCTCCTGATACATTTGCAGTCTGCTTTGTCCCTGCTGTGCAATGTAAGTCATTGCTGCTTCTCCTCCCTATCTGCTGGTCCATATCTCCCTCTGAACTCCCCTCCTCTTCCTCTCTTGTGGGCACCCACGTGACATCACTAGACACGTCATCATCAACGTCACCTTCCCCACCGCTATAAGTAGAGTAGGCAGCAACACCGGGGACCAACCTCCTCCTTGGGCTGATCTGGGTACTGGCGTCAGACTGCTGAGTAGCGCTTGTTGCTACCTCCTCTTCCTGATCCAATACCAAGAGTGGCTGCGCATCAGAAATGTCCTCTTGATATGGATCGGAAAATAATTCCAGTGACTCAAGCGGAAGGTATGTGGTGGTGGTGGTGGTGGTCGTGTTGTTGGTGGTAGTGTCTTTGGGGGTGCACATAGCAGAGAGTGAAGAAGAGGGTGCAGATCGAGAGGATGAGGAGGGTGCAGAAGAGTAAGGCTGAGCGAGCCACTCAACCAAGTCTGGTGCATCCTTTAAAGTAATTGAACGCACCTTCTGCAACTTCCCACTTTGGCTCAAGCCTGTTGCTCCTGCCCTACCCCTACCACCCCTGCGGAAGGGCCTGCCTCTTCCTCTGCATGTCATTTTTTAAATGACCCTGTGACAAAACTCTTAGTCCCTATACCGCTGAAGGACTGCTGCAGTATAGGTGAGCGGTCAGCAGTGGTGCACGTCAACCCTATCTATTGTGGACCTATAGCGGTCCTTACAGAACAGCAGACTGTACCGCACTCAAGCCTATGTACCGTAGCACCCTATACCAAGTTACCAGTCCTTATAAGAACTTTTGTGGACCAAGCAGGTTGTGTATTAGTGTTTAGCAGACTGTACGTCAGTCCCTATACCGCTGAAGGACTGCTGCAGTATAGGGCAGCGGTCAGCAGTGGTGCACGTCAACCCTATCTATTGTGGACCGATAGCGGTCCTTACAGAACAGCAGACTGTACCGCACTCAAGCCTATGTACCGTAGCACCCTATACCAAGTTACCAGTCCTTATAAGAACTTTTGTGGACCAAGCAGGTTGTGTGTTAGTGTTTAGCAGACTGTGCGTCAGTCCCTATACCGCTGAAGGACTGCTGCAGTATAGGGCAGCGGTCAGCAGTAGTGCACGGCAACCCTATGTATTGTGGACCGATAGCGGTCCTTACAGAACAGCAGACTGTAACGCACTCAGGCCTATGTACCGTAGCACCCTATACCAAGTTACCAGTCCTTATAAGAACTTTTGTGGACCAAGCAGGTTGTGTGTTAGTGATTAGCAGACTGTACGTCAGTCCCTATACCAATGAAGGACTGCTGCAGTATAGGGCAGCGGTCAGCAGTAGTGCACGGCAACCCTATGTATTGTGGACCGATAGCGGTCCTTACAGAACAGCAGACTGTAACGCACTCAGGCCTATGTACCGTAGCACCCTATACCAAGTTACCAGTCCTTATAAAAACTTTTGTGGACCAAGCAGGTTGTGTGTTAGTGTTTAGCAGACTGTGCGTCAGTCCCTATACCGCTGAAGGACTGCTGCAGTATAGGGCAGCGGTCAGCAGTGGTGCACGTCAACCCTATCTATTGTGGACCGATAGCGGTCCTTACAGAACAGCAGACTGTACCGCACTCAAGCCTATGTACCGTAGCACCCTATACCAAGTTACCAGTCCTTATAAGAACTTTTGTGGACCAAGCAGGTTGTGTATTAGTGTTTAGCAGACTGTACGTCAGTCCCTATACCGCTGAAGGACTGCTGCAGTATAGGGCAGCGGTCAGCAGTGGTGCACGTCAACCCTATCTATTGTGGACCGATAGCGGTCCTTACAGAACAGCAGACTGTACCGCACTCAAGCCTATGTACCGTAGCACCCTATACCAAGTTACCAGTCCTTATAAGAACTTTTGTGGAACAAGCAGGTTGTGTGTTAGTGATTAGCAGACTGTACGTCAGTCCCTATACCAATGAAGGACTGCTGCAGTATAGGGCAGCGGTCAGCAGTAGTGCACGGCAACCCTATGTATTGTGGACCGATAGCGGTCCTTACAGAACAGCAGACTGTACTGCACTCAGGCCTATGTACCGTAGCACCCTATACCAAGTTACCAGTCCTTATAAGAACTTTTGTGGACCAAGCAGGTTGTGTGTTAGTGTTTAGCAGACTGTGCGTCAGTCCCTATACCGCTGAAGGACTGCTGCAGTATAGGGCAGCGGTCAGCAGTAGTGCACGGCAACCCTATGTATTGTGGACCGATAGCGGTCCTTACAGAACAGCAGACTGTAACGCACTCAGGCCTATGTACCGTAGCACCCTATACCAAGTTACCAGTCCTTATAAGAACTTTTGTGGACCAAGCAGGTTGTGTGTTAGTGATTAGCAGACTGTACGTCAGTCCCTATACCAATGAAGGACTGCTGCAGTATAGGGCAGCGGTCAGCAGTAGTGCACGGCAACCCTATGTATTGTGGACCGATAGCGGTCCTTACAGAACAGCAGACTGTAACGCACTCAGGCCTATGTACCGTAGCACCCTATACCAAGTTACCAGTCCTTATAAAAACTTTTGTGGACCAAGCAGGTTGTGTGTTAGTGTTTAGCAGACTGTGCGTCAGTCCCTATACCGCTGAAGGACTGCTGCAGTATAGGGCAGCGGTCAGCAGTGGTGCACGTCAACCCTATCTATTGTGGACCGATAGCGGTCCTTACAGAACAGCAGACTGTACCGCACTCAAGCCTATGTACCGTAGCACCCTATACCAAGTTACCAGTCCTTATAAGAACTTTTGTGGACCAAGCAGGTTGTGTATTAGTGTTTAGCAGACTGTACGTCAGTCCCTATACCGCTGAAGGACTGCTGCAGTATAGGGCAGCGGTCAGCAGTGGTGCACGTCAACCCTATCTATTGTGGACCGATAGCGGTCCTTACAGAACAGCAGACTGTACCGCACTCAAGCCTATGTACCGTAGCACCCTATACCAAGTTACCAGTCCTTATAAGAACTTTTGTGGAACAAGCAGGTTGTGTGTTAGTGATTAGCAGACTGTACGTCAGTCCCTATACCAATGAAGGACTGCTGCAGTATAGGGCAGCGGTCAGCAGTAGTGCACGGCAACCCTATGTATTGTGGACCGATAGCGGTCCTTACAGAACAGCAGACTGTAACGCACTCAGGCCTATGTACCGTAGCACCCTATACCAAGTTACCAGTCCTTATAAGAACTTTTGTGGACCAAGCAGGTTGTGTGTTAGTGATTAGCAGACTGTACGTCAGTCCCTATACCAATGAAGGACTGCTGCAGTATAGGGCAGCGGTCAGCAGTAGTGCACGGCAACCCTATGTATTGTGGACCGATAGCGGTCCTTACAGAACAGCAGACTGTACTGCACTCAGGCCTATGTACCGTAGCACCCTATACCAAGTTACCAGTCCTTATAAAAACTTTTGTGGACCAAGCAGGTTGTGTGTTAGTGTTTAGCAGACTGTGCGTCAGTCCCTATACCGCTGAAGGACTGCTGCAGTATAGGGCAGCGGTCAGCAGTAGTGCACGGCAACCCTATGTATTGTGGACCGATAGCGGTCCTTACAGAACAGCAGACTGTAACGCACTCAGGCCTATGTACCGTAGCACCCTATACCAAGTTACCAGTCCTTATAAGAACTTTTGTGGACCAAGCAGGTTGTGTGTTAGTGATTAGCAGACTGTACGTCAGTCCCTATACCAATGAAGGACTGCTGCAGTATAGGGCAGCGGTCAGCAGTAGTGCACGGCAACCCTATGTATTGTGGACCGATAGCGGTCCTTACAGAACAGCAGACTGTACCGCACCCAAGCCTATGTACCGTAGCACCCTAGACAGACCAAGTTACCAGTCCTGATAAAGAGCTTTGTGGAACAAGTGAGTTGTGAATGATTAGCAGACTGCAGCAGAAGGGCAGCAGTCAAGTATAATATTCTTTCTATATTTGGAAGAAAGAATATTATACGTGTACAAGCCTATTACCGTACCACTGATACCAGTCCTGAAAAGAACCTTTGTGGAACTAATAGTAACAGCAAGTCTTTAAAATTATCCTCACTGCCTGACACACTGCTTCCTGCCTGTCCCTATACAAATTGGCAAAAAAGAGTAGGCTGGAACGATTAGCTGGAACAGCTCTTTTGTGGACCTGATAGTAACAGCTAATGATGATGATGATGATGATGATGAAGAAAGACTAATCTGGCTGAGCTGTCCCTAAAATAGCAGCATACAGCGCTCTGTCCCTTTATCTAAACTGACAAAAGAAACTCAGGCTGCTGACCTAACACCTATACCAGTCCTGAAAAGAACTTTTGTGTACCAAATAGCTAGCGTTTTCTCTGTCCCTACTCCACACAGGATCCTTTCCCTACAGTGACAGAAGAAAGAATGTAAAATGGCCACCGGATCGGGTGTATTTATAGGTTAGGGGGAATGTCCAAGTGTCCATGAGCTGTCATGTCTCAATTGGTTGTCCTGTAACACATGATAAACGTGTCACGAAAGGTTAAAGTTCTTGTATACATTAAACACGTAAGTCCGCCGGGGCGAACGACGGAAAAAGGCGTTCGAACCCGCGGACGGCGAAAGTCGGAAATTCGCCGCGAAACGACCGCCGGGCGAACCGTTCGGCCATCACTAATCAGAAATATTCTGAAAATTTGGATTTTAACCTTCCTTGGCATCCAGGCACAGATTTCCAGGAAGACAGTTTAAACATATTTCTATCCAAAAGGCAGATTTCTATTTGCTGTCTGTATCCCATAAGGTGATTACTCTTTATTTTATGTCCTGTAGACCTGTAGACATGTAGACACAACAAGAAGTGAGAGAAAGTTTTGCCAGAGCAAGGGAAATTTTCTCTTAGATAGTAGTCACTGGAACCCACCGGAAGATTTTTTTTTCCTGTCCACCAACTCAAAATTTTGGATTTTCTCTCAGTAAGTAAGTTGCAGTGTTAATTTCAATGACTAAAACATTTTAGTTGACTAAATTAATATTATTTTACTCTACTAAAATACGATTCAAACTAAAACAATTGAGATGACTAAAATATGACTAAAACTAAAATGCCATTTTAGTCAAAAGACTAAAACTAAATTGAAATTTGACTTCAAAATTAATACTGGTCTGTAGTTCATGTTCATACCGCAATACCATATTATATTTTTCACTCCAGCAGTATAAAATGAGTTTGGAAATTGTAGAGACATTTTAACTAATGCATTACAATTTAATTACACCCATTCGATTTTAGACAACTAAGATGAGTTTTAGTCAACTAAAATATACTGGAGATTTATTCAATGAAATACGACTAAAACTAAAACAATTGCAGAAGACTAAAATAGGACTAAAACTAAAATGCCATTTTAGTCCTAAGACTAAAACGAAATCAAAATTTGCTGCCAAAATTAACACTGGTAGGTTGAGCTCAATGAATGAGTTTGTTACACACTGTTAAAGCGGAACTAAACTCATTGATTTAACAGTTTAAGAGAACAGCTACATTCCTGGAATACCGGGAATGCTATTTGTCACATTTGCTTGTACTCTCAACCAAACTGTCAAACCATCAAATGTCTGGTGTCATAACTGATCACAGGTGCAGCACCATGGCAGTTGCAGATCAAACAGATTCTAATGCCCCATACACACGATCGGAAATTTGGCCAGCAAAAGACCGATGAGAGCTTTTGGTTGGAAAATGCATTTATGCTCGGACTTTTGCTGGCCGAATTCCAGCCAGCAAAAGATTGAGCGTTTGACAATTTGGTTCTCAAGTTTTCGGTCAGAAAAAAGTTCTGATTGTAAATTCCGATCTTCTGTACCAATTCCGCCAATTTGGCGCATGCTCAGAAGCATCGAACTTCATTTTCTCGGCTCGTCGTAGTGTTGTACGTCACCGCATTCTTGACGGTCGAAAGTTCCTAGAACTTTTGTGTGACCGTGTGTATGCAAGCCAAGCTTGAGCGGAATTCCATCGAAAAAACCATCAAAGTTTTTTGGAAAATCCGCTCATTTGTACATGGCATAAGATGACACCTTCCTTGGCTGAAAAGAGTAGAAGGGTTTAGTTTGTGGGAAACGTACATTTAAAAGAAAAGAATCCTACTTTTTGAGATCAGATTTTTTTATTTTATTTTTTATTCAATACATACACAAATCACACAAGGGCTTGTACATATAGCCATTCACTTTTGAGGGTAATATGTGGCTTATTTTTTAAATTCTTGTTTTCTAAAATACTGATGGACTTTCTGTTTTTCCTTTCCACTTAAAAGAATTAAACCATGAAGAGTTTTAGCAAGGAATTATATTTTTCCCAGGTTTGGGGTCTAAGGGTATCCCTATTTCTTGTTTTAGAAAGCTGGAAAGGTTTTCCCCACGGGCTTATTTTAACTTTTAGGATGCCTTGACCATACACCTGCCTTGGTATCTCCATCTCCCTGCTGCTTTCTCCATAATAGAACAGAAAAGAGGCTCTCTTGTCATAGTATTGAAAGGTGGGTGGATCTGTGAATCTATGTGCAGAAAGGTCTGTACTGTAGTTGTAGTTGTAGCCCCACAGATAGTCTAAGAAAAATTTAGGTAAGGGTCGGTAAGGTATGCGTGTCTGAATAACATGTGAGTGGGCTGTGATTGTATTTTTTATTTTTTTTTGCTTTTTTTTTTTAAATAATAAACATGTCATACTTAACTGCTCTGTGCAATGGTTTTGCAGCTCCTATCCTCCTCTTATTGGGTCCTCCGCCATTGCTCTTGGCTCCTCCTCTTCTCTGCGTGGCATCATAGGAAGCCACTTACTATGGGGGGACTCATGCAGGCTGGATCTCGATCTAGGCTGTGTGTGTCTTTTGACACACACAGTGCAGCTCAGCCACTCCCCCATCCCGCTGCATCCTCACAGGACTTGACTGACAGCAGCACAAGCCAATGGCTCCCACTGCTTCCTCTGTGTCCAATGAGGAGAGAGAGAGTAGCAATGCCGCTCTGGGAAACAGAGCTGGATTGAGATCGGGCTCAGGTAAGTATTTGGGGGGGATAGGGGGGCTGACAGGAGATGACAATATTTTGTTTTTTAAAAAGCCTTCAGCTTTTATAGCCACTTTAACTTTAGTGAAAAACACAGTATGTTTGGAATGACTAAACTCGAATGTACTATTTAACTATCCCATTTGCAAACACGTAGCTCAATGTCATTTACTCAGTTTAAGCCAAATTTAAATCCGTTTATTTACATTTTTACTGGGTCACATATATTATTGTGAAATTCTCAATAGATTTTGCTTTGCATCACAGATATTGATTTAAGGAAGTAATTTCAGGCCTCCTAACCTACTGGGACCTGGTCCTGTTTATTTAAACCTGAAGTCACTCACTTCTGCTGAGAACTGTATAATTCTTCTAAGTGCTTAAAGGTATAGTCTGTATTTTAAAAAATGCATGTTAGCAGACGTTGCCAAGTGAAAAACATCTGTATGCCGCTCACGCAGGTTTCAGCGCTGATAATTTATTTATAAGGATTTATAATTGCGTTTTTTATTGTTATGCTGCATTTTTGTGCTCTTGTCTTTTGGGCAGAGCTAAAGTTTCTACTGTACGTTAAGGGGGTTTGTTTTGAATGATTTTAACAGTTTCAATCAGAGCACGGCGTGGGAGGGGGACATGTATGAGAATTCACTAAAAATAGAAGTGTCTGTGTTGCCCATAGCAACCATTCAGCTTCTCCTGTTCATTTCCAAATCGTCACTAGGATTGTAGGTAAAGTGAAATATTATTGTTATGTCCTGTACACACGGTCAGACTTTCCGATGGAAAATGTGAAAATCCGATTGTGTTTGGGCTGCATCGGACTTTTTCCGTCGGAATTTCCGACACACAAACTTTGAGAGCAGGGTCTAAAATTTTCCGACAACAAAATACGATTAAATTCTGATCGTGTGTAGACAATTCCGACGGACAAAGTGCCACGCATGCTCAGAATAAATTACGAGACGAAAGCTATTGGCTACTGCGCTCTTTAACCACTTTCAGACCGGACCATTTTGCTGGTAAATGACCAGAGGTCTTTTTACACTTTGGCACTGCGCTGCTTTAACTGGTAATTGCGCGGTCATGCAATGTTGTACCCAAACAAAATTTGCGTCCTTTTCTTCCCACAAATAGAGCTTTCTTTTGATGGTATTTGATTGCCTCTGCGATTTTTATTTTTTGCGATATAAACGTAAAAAGACCGCAAATTTTGAAAAAAAATGATATTTTCTACTTTTTGTTATTAGAAAAATCCAATAAACTCAATTTTAGTCATACATTTAGGCCAAAATGTATTCAGCCACATGTCTTTGGTAAAAAAAAAGTCAATAATTGTATATTTATTGGTTTGCGCAAAAGTTGTCACATCTACAAACTAAGGTACGTTTTCTGGAATTTACGCAGCTTTTAGTTTACGACTGCCTATCTCATTTCTTGAGGTGCTAAAATGACAGGGCAGTACAAAACCCCCCCAAATGACCCCATTTTGGAAAGTAGACCCCCTAAGGAAATTGATAAGAGGCATGTTGAGCCCATTGAATATTTTATTTTTTTGCCTCAAGCGATTGAATAATGACAAAAAAAAAATTTTTATTTTTTTTTTACACAAAGTTGTCACTAAATGATATATTGCTCACACATGCTATGGGCGTATGTGAAATGACACCCCAAAATAAATTCTGCTGCTTCTCCTGAGTACGGGGATACCACATATGTGGGACTTTTTGGGAGCCTAGCCGCGTACAGGGCCCCGAAAACCAAGCACCGCCTTCAGGCTTTCTAAGGGCGTAAATTTTTGATTTCACGCCTCACTACCTATTACAGTTTTGAAGGCCATAAAATGCCAAGATGGCACAAAACCCCCACAAATGACCCCATTTTAGAAAGTAGACACCCCAAGCTATTTGCTGAGAGGCATGTTGAGTCCATGGAATATTTTATATTTTGCCACAAGTTGCGGGAAAATTACAAACTTTTTTTTTTTTTTTTTTTTTTCACAAAGTTGTCACTAAATGATATATTGCTCATGCATGCCATGGGCATATGTGAAATGACACCCCAAAATAAATTC
Organism: Lithobates pipiens; assembly: GCF_037356315.1. Lineage (NCBI taxonomy): Eukaryota > Metazoa > Chordata > Amphibia > Anura > Ranidae > Lithobates > Lithobates pipiens. The sequence goes on along the minus strand of NW_027507686.1, from coordinate 186,346,365 downwards.
TGCTGCTTCTCCTGAGTACGGGGATACCACATATGTGGGACTTTTTGGGAGCCTAGCCGCGTACGGGGCCCCGAAAACCAAGCACCGCCTTCAGGCTTTCTAAGGGCGTAATTTTTTGAGTTCACTTCTCACTACCTATTACAGTTTTGAAGGCCATAAAATGCCAAGATGGCACAAAACCCCCACAAATGACCCCATTTTAGAAAGTAGACACCCCAAGCTATTTGCTGAGAGGCATGTTGAGTCCATGGAATATTTTATATTTTGCCACAAGTTGCGGGAAAATTACAAACTTTTTTTTTTTTTCACAAAGTTGTCACTAAATGATATATTGCTCACACATGCCATGGGCATATGTGAAATGACACCCCAAAATAAATTCTGCTGCTTCTCCTGAGTACGGGGATACCACATATGTGGGACTTTTTGGGAGCCTAGCCGCGTACGGGGCCCCAAAAACCAAGCACCGCCTTCAGGCTTTCTAAGGGCGTTACAGTTTTGAAGGCCATAAAATGCCAAGATGGCACAAACCCCCCCCCCCAAATGACCCCATTTTAGAAAGTAGACACCCCTAAATTTAGGGGTACACTAGTGAGACTAGGTAATAAATGGCGGGTGCCCTGAAACTATAAAAAAATAACTAACCAACCAGCGTCACCTGTAACAGTTATATGGTGATCACTGGTGAAAGGGTTAACTAGGGGGCAATCAGGGGGCTTTATGCGGTAGTATATGGGGGTCCCTGGCGCTATAAAAAGCTGCGGCGAACCTAAATACCTACCTGCCTAACTAGCGTCACCTGTGACACTAATACAGCGATCAGAAAAACGATCGCTTATTAGGCTGGGTTCACACTGGAGCGATGCGGGAACGCCACGAATGCGCGGCGGGTTCCCGCATCGCATGCCTCCCGGCGGCAGTTCACACTGCCCTATGCGAACTGCTGGGAGTGTCAGTGAAATGTTAATGACACCCCCAGATCAGTTCGCATATCGCAGTGCGATCTGCAAACTTGGATCGCATGGTGTGAACACCCATGCGATCCGATTCTGCTGCGGACCAAAAAAAGGGTCCCGTGCGAGTTTGCGGCGGGTGCGGCGGGTGCGACACGAATTCAGCCATACTATCTGTATAGCTGAACTCGAATCGCACAGAGATCGGATGTGATTTGCACTGCAGTGCGGTGCGAATCACATCCGTTCTCATAAACCGCTGCAATGTGAACCCAGCCTTAGTGACACTGGCGACGGGGGGTGATCACGGGGTTAAACCTTTATTGGGGGGGTTAGGGGGGTACCTTAGAACTAAAGGGGGCTAACCCTAACTGCCCTAACAGTTATTAGTCACAAATGACACCTGCCGGGTGATCAGGGGGTTAAACCTTTATTAGGTAATAAATGGCGGGTGCCCTGAAACTATAAAAAAATAACTAACCAACCAGCGTCACCTGTAACAGTTATATGGTGATCACTGGTGAAAGGGTTAACTAGGGGGCAATCAGGGGGCTTTATGCGGTAGTATATGGGGGTCCCTAGCGCTATAAAAAGCTGCGGCGAACCTAAATACCTACCTGCCTAACTAGCGTCACCTGTGACACTAATACGGCGATCAGAAAAATGATCGCTTATTAGGCTGGGTTCACACTGGAGCGATGCGGAAACGCCGCGAATCCGCGGCGGGTTCCCGCATCGCATGCCTCCCGGCGGCAGTTCACACTGCCCTATGCGAACTGCTGGGAGTGTCAGTGAAATGTTACTGACACCCCCAGATCAGTTCGCATATCGCAGTGCGATCTGCAAACTCGGATCGCATGGTGTGAACACCCATGCGATCCGATTCTGCTGCGGGCCAAAAAAAGGGTCCCGTGCGAATTTGCGGCGGGTGCGGCGGGTGTGGCGGGTGCGGCGGGTGCGGCGAATGGCTGAACTCGAATCGCACAGAGATCGGATGTGATTTGCACTGCAGTGCGGTGCGAATCACATTCGTTCTCATAAACCGCTGCAATGTGAACCCAGCCTTAGTGACACTGGCGACGGGGGGTGATCACGGGGTTAAACCTTTATTGGGGGGGTTAGGGGGGTACATTAGAACTAAAGGGGGCTAACCCTAACTGCCCTAACAGTTATTACAGTCACAAATGACACCAATGCAAAAAAAAAAAAAATAAAAAAAAAATGACATTGGTGTCACTGTGACTGGGGGGCAGGGGTAATTGGGGGGGTGATCGGGGGGTAAAGGGGGGGTGTGAGTGTGCCTGGCATGTTCTACTGTGTGTGGGATGTGTTGGTGCAACTCACTGATCCGCTCTCCTCCGTGTCGGAACGAAAAATACCGACACGGAGGAGAGAATACATCACTTCCTCTCCTGTGTTTACATTACAGGAGAGGAAGTGATGTCACCGGGGATTTCCATTCGTCGGGAGCGATCGCGAGGGGGTGGCCATGAATGAATGGCCGTCCCCTCGTCCGGGATCGCTCCCGAACGAAAACCGACCGCCGCAGGCACCGGGCGGGGGCCCGATCGGGCCCCCGACCCGCGGGAGGCAAATCACGTACATGTATGTGCTTATGCCTGCCCGTGCCATTCTGCCGACGTACATCGGCGTGCGGCGGTCGGCAAGTGGTTAAAGTCCCGTCGTACGTGTTCTGCGACACCGCGATCGGACTGCATTTGTGCATGCCGTTGGAAAAAAATTTGACGGATTTGTAGTCGGAATGTCTGACTGTGTGTACAGGGCATTATAGATACTATAGATATAGACTGCTCTTCAAGAAGGTACAATGCACTTAAGGAGCCTGATTTATTAAAGGATGGGGAGAGGTAAAGCATAGTTACCAACTGTCGCCCCCTCCTGCCCACCCCTTGTTCCGGCCCTGTCCACCAGGCATGGGAGCAGAACAACTTGGCGTGGTAGATGTGATGTGCACCGCCATTTTTCTTATGATAGTTACAGTACAGCCAGTGGATGACGCAACCTACAAATAAGGAATAGGGTGGTGTCTTTTCTTCACCCCAGCTTGCTGAATAGATAGCAAGAGACTGACAAAGTCATCCTTCTGCTCACTTACCTCTCTTCTCCTATTAGCATGTTCCTAATCAATAAATTTTCATGCAGCCCAGTGATGCATTTTTATTAATTTTTTGATCTTTAGCACCCAGTAATGTCTGACGCAGGTGCCAACCAAAGGTTTACTCAACCAACGGGTGTCTTTCTTTATCTAGCACCAATGTGTACATAGGCTACAATCAGTGTGAAGGTTGCACATGCACTGCAATAAATCAGAACAGTCAGCTGAAGGTGGACAATTCAAATTTATGAGAACAATGTAAATGTTTGCCCAAGTACTTGGAAAGGTTTGTATTGTCCTAGGGTATTTATAGAAAAAATGGCAAGTTGGAGACGGTAGCTAAATTTATCTGGCCGAGCACTGCTAGGGTTCACAAGTTTGTGGATTAAGTGTGTAAAGCTTGTGTAATAAATAACGGAACAATATAACATCCATACTTTGCAGGGCACTTTCTGTGTTTCCTGTTTCCGCATGACTATCAAGGCAGTTCATTTATGGCTATCTGTAACTTCTTAAAACGTTTACAAAATTGCGAGGATAAAAAAGACCCAGACCTACAAGACGTTTCCTTTGTGTAAAGTAAACAGATGGGAGGATTAACAGCATTGTTTCCAGTGTAGTCACTGCCTTTGTATTAAGAATTGCTGTGTTAATATATTAGTGGTAGAGTTCAGCGTAAATTTTTTCCAAGTAAGGGGTGCATCAGTCATTTGAATGATAAGAGTCTTTCTTGTGCTATGTGTATACAGTGTGTGAACTGGGCTTGGGCTTTACAGGCCTTACATGGTGCAGCTAAATAAAGATGGGAATTAATACCCATTCCATTCTTGCTGTTACTTGCTCAAGTCAACATATCCTCTCCCATTCAAGGATAGCACATATCTTCCAACTTTCTGAGATGAGAAAGAGGGACACCTTTCAGCACACAGTGTATGGGCAAAAGAATACATCCCTGCAATGCACCCAGTTACATAGCTCCCAACTGCCCCTGATTTCGGGGGACTATCCCTGATTTGGAACAAAGTCCCTTTGTCCTTCTTTCCTCTTCATTTGTCCCTCATTTTGTTCTGATCCATACAGTTGTATATAAAATGCACTATTTATCTTTCAAAAAGAGTGTATGCCTATATACTTTTCCTAATAGATGTCCCTCAGTCCCCCATTGGGTGATATGCAGTTACACTAATAATAAAAATAGTAATAATAAAATATTGCTTACTTTTTTGGGGGATGTTTCTTTGGACCAGGATTATACATAGGACACTATAGGCAGCTTATATTGTTATGAATAGATGGCATTGTGGAGACAAGGGACAGACTGCAGGAATAGACTGAAATACATACAATGCACAAGCCTTGAAATATTTAACCCCTTGTTAGATAAAGAGTCCTGCACATATAGTATAAAACTGATAGTGAAATCTGCCAGGCCAGAACAGACAGATTTAATTATAGCAAACACAGCTCCACATCCCCTTTAGCAAGAACTATGTGGGATTTTTTAGTCCCAGCGTTTTCAGAGAAAAGATATATAGAAGGGCGAGCAGCAATTTTTAAAACTTTAAAAAAAATTCATATATCAATGGGAACATTTAAAAAAAAAAAAAGAAATCAGTGTTATTTCAATTCAGTTGCAAAAGTGGAATAACATTTTAAGGGTGTGAAAGGGCAGGAACACAAATGTTTTGGTTCTTGAATGGAACTTCAAACCTACTCAGGAGAGGAAAATCTTTCAACTAATGCCCTGTAAACACGGTCAGAAATTCAGACAACAAAATCCGTCAGATTTTTTCAGACGGATTTTGGCCCAAACTTGTCTTGCATACACACGGTCGCACCAAGTTGTGGGAAAATCCAATCGTTCAGAACGAGGTGACGTAAACCACGTATGACGGGTCTATAAAGAGGCCAGTAGCCAATAGCTTTCATCTTGTAATTTATTCTGAACATGCTTGGCACTTTGTGCGTTGGAATTGTATACACACGTTCGGAATTTAAAGGATCAGATTTTGTTGTCGGAAAATTCTAGATCCAGATCTCAAACTTTGTGTGTCGGAGATTCTGACGGGTAAAGTACGATGGAGCCCACACACGATCGGAATTTCCGACAACACAATCCGATCATACATTTTCCGTCGGAAAGTCTGACCGCGTGTACACGGCATAAGAATGATAATTATATTTGACACAAAAGATAAGAGACTACATGTGGACCTCAGTTTTCTAGATCACTATCCAACAGTTTGTCCTGAAAAGTTGGATGCTAGATAAAAAAAAAAGTATTATGAGCAGTACTCAATTGTTCTTTCTTAGTGGTGAAAATGTAAGGTTTCACCAGCAGGGGGGCTGTAGATTAAATCTAGAATCAGAACCAGCATTAGCACATATTTGGGAAATTACGTTATTCATTTTTTTCAGTATATAAATGTATGCTTTGCCAGACACTAAACTACAATTTTTGTATACTTCTAGGTGCCAGGAGTGCCAGTCCCCCGACATGCCCTTCTACTCCTCTACACCTTCATAGCATACACAGCAGAGTCATCAATAGTTTCATGCCAGGGTGAGACTCTCTGTGGTGGAGAACTGGTAGACACGTTGCAATTTGTGTGTGGAGACCGAGGCTTCTACTTCGGTAAGTCAGCCTACAGTAAGTACCCATCCATTCATCAATCTTCATCATTCATTGTCATCATTTTTCATGTCATTCTTCACCATTGCATGTATCGTGTGTAGTCACAAATTAAATGGTATGCAAGCTTTAATAATAACCTTTTGGTCTGTTAAATATATACCACTGAAAGTGTATTTTTATATCTGAAAAGTGCAAAAAAAAATACATGTTGATCAGATCATAAATCTAGTGAGCCAATAACTTACTGTGTTATTTGCCTGTGTTGAGTTATTATCAGTTACTAGTTATCTCTAAGGACTACAGAACCCCACTTATATAATGGGTGGAGTTCTGTAGTCCTGTCCTGTTTCTGTTGTCCTGATATAGAAAAATTAGTAAATGTTGTCACCCTAGGACAGGAAGTGTAATACTGATAGAATTACAAATTGAGAATTGGGAAAAAAAAGGGAAAACAAAGGCAGCCACCACATCTAACGACTGGTAAACCATAATATATTAATTTTTTGTTTGGGTTTAGATAGGCTTTAACAAAACTCTGCATGATTACCATGAAACAAATACTAACGGATATGAAATGTCACAGAAAACAGCTGGTGGTGTAGTGTTTCTAGGGTTGGCACCCTGCTAAGAAACAAACAGAAGAATCTACAGAGAAGATCACAAACAGGCCAGGACATATCAGAGAAGGGTTTACTGTAGTTGTGTCCAGTTTAACCCTTTCTGTTTCCGACATAGTTTCAACATCTTAATCTATCATTCTAGGAATTTAACCCACCCTGCGCTGGAATTTTTCAGCGTCCGTGTCAGCTGTCCACGAAAACCACATTAATGTTTTGCGGTGTTTAGATAAATATCATAGCTGGAGTTGTTATTCTAAGAGTTTTAAATATGACTCTCATGTCAGTATGTCACAATGACATCAAATCATGATTGATTAGCCTGTTGTGTTACCCTCTGTGTCAGATTATATCTGACTTGGCCCTGTTTATCAAAGCAATTTCCAATTAAAATGAAATCCCAATCTGCTCCAGACGCCTGTGCTAGGACTGTGCTTACAAAGTCAGAGCCTCATGTTAAAGTCAATCTGTCAGCCATATTAAACTTTTTTAAAGCCCAACTCTGGGCAAACAAAACGTTTTGCCAAGCAGTGTGGTTGAACCTGCGCTGCATGGGTCAACTTCTTGTTTTGTCTAGGGGTGAGGAGAAAGCTTATACTCACTGGATCCTTCTTGTCACTGGAAAATGGCACTCACCTATGATTCAGCAAGGGTCTGTTCCAAATCTATAAAGTCTACTCGGGGCTTGATGACGTCAGGAACAATTCAAGACCATTGGAGCATGGGGGTTCCAGACTGGTCTTGTGCTGGAAGGATCGGAGAATTAGGTAAGAATATCTGTTTTTCTTGTCCACTAGACAAAAAGGAGCAGTTACCCCATGCACTGCAGACACAGCCCTGCTACATGGAAAAACTTTTTTTTGCTCTCATTGGCTTTAAAGAAAAAAACCCTACGAATAGTTGATTTTTTTTTTTTTTCACTAACGCCTAAACTTTTCAGAGAAAAGCCCCACCAAATGCTACTCTTGTCCTTTGGTGGCACACTTATTAATCGACGTGGAGCTCTCATTGAATGGGGGTATGAGGATTAGTTCTAGAAGGCCTAAGGCTTAAGCCTAGTACACACGGCCAAATGTCAGGCGGCATAGGCCGGTTCAATAGAAACCGTCTGACATTCGGCCCATGTGTACTGGAGTGGGTCAAACAGAAGCCGGTCTGTCGAAGGGGCATGGCCGAAAAAAAAAGGTCTACTGATCGGCTTCCAATCAGCGCTCTCAGCGGCTCTCAATGGCTGAGAGTGCTGACAGGAGTGTTGCGGCGCGCGGGGGGGCAAAAAAACTAGGCTTTAGCCTCAAATGTTGGCAAAGTCAATACTTTAATGATTGATAAATTTGGAGCAGAAGACAATGGGGTTTATTTATTAAAGGCAAATAGACAAATTAACTTCATTTTTGCATTTTACAAAATTTTCCTTAGCTTAGAGAATGAGGTGAAAATTCACTTAGCAAAAATAGAAATAAAAATCCCAGAAATCACAAAAAAAATAATATATATATATATATATATATATATATATATATATATATATACTATTTTTGCTTGCATATGATTGAATGATGGAAGTCAGCAGAGTTCCACCTCATTCTCTAAGCTTAGGGAAATTTATCTTGCAAAGTGAACAGTCCATTTGCTTTAGGTAAACCAGCATTAGTAGCATTGCCTTGTGCCCCATCAACTACTCAGTTCTGTTTTCAGCACTGGGAGACCATGCAGAATTCTAAAGCCTCGTACTCACAATCGGATTTTCATCTGGGAATTGTGTGATGACAGACTGTTTGCCTAAAATCTGAGCGTTAGTACGCCCCATCAGACAATTGTTGGGAAACTTTCTGCCAACAAATGTTGGTTAGCAGGCTAGTAAATTTTTGACGGACAGCGGTCTTTTGTCAGATTTTCTTATCGTGTGTACACAAGTCCATCACACAAATGTCCAAAGTACAAACACGCATGTCGGAATCAATGCTCACCAAACACAACATTAGCAAAAGGTGCCCAAAGGCACTACATTCACTAAGTTTGTGTTTATTGGCCAACAACTGTGTACCGTTTGTATGCATGACAAGTTCCTGGCACACACCCTTCAGACATAAGTCTGATGCTTTGTCTGCAGAAAATCCGATCATGTGTACGAGGCTTTAGTATTGGATGGTTGATCCTGGTGTTGGGTGAAGCATTGGTGAATAAGGCCCTTTTCACATGATCAGTTCTGCCTGTCAGCTTTTTGGACCCTCCAGTCACCCCTATGGACCGGCAAGTGTAAAAGGAATTGTGTCCAACTACTCCCGCCTATCTCCAAATACATTTGCTGTCTGATACTGTGTGCTTTATGGAGAAACAATACATTTTGAATATTTTAAAGAGCAAGCAAGGAGTTGCGGACTATCTCGTTTCGGGATAAGTCCCCCTTCCTTTGGGCAAACCAGTGCAGAGGCAGCCAGGTGTAAATGGACAATGGCTATCCATAGAGCAGAGCAGGGTCTGTCTCTGTCCACTTAGCATAAACTGAGCGACACAGATCTGTGATCTCCCCACTCTGCTCTGATCAGCAGGGGATCAGTGGACAGATCCCCTGCTAACCTAATCGGAGTCCGTCCCGTGTGAAAGGGGCCTAATGCCCCGTACACACGAGCGGACTTTTCAACATCCAAAGTCCGAAGGACCGAGTCCGTCAGACTATCCGATCGTGTGTGGGCTGCAACGGACTTTTGATTCGCCAAAGTCTGACGGACTTTAGAAATGAAGCATGCTTCAAATTTTCCCGACGGAACTCCGCCGGACCCGGTCCCCTTCGAAAACTCCGCTCGTGTGTATGCTACTCCGACGGACTAAAACCGACGCTAGGGCAGCTATTGGCTACTGGCTATGAACTTCCTTATTCGAGTCCAGTCGTACGTCATCACGTTCGAATCCGTCGGAGTTTAGTGTGATTGTGTGTGGCCAAGTCCGTTCGGCCGAAAAGTCTGTCAGAACTCCGTCGGAATTCCAGCAGAACTCCGACGGAACTCCTTTGGAAGTCTGTCGGACTTAAGTCCGCTCGTGTGTACGGGGCATAAGAGGTGCATTAGTATCCCCTTCACACCACATGTATTAGGCTGCTCTGGGCAGCCTTGCCAAATGTAGTCCCAATATATAGACAAGACCTTCCAGTTCAGTAGGACATGCTGTGCTTTTTCAGATTGTTGCATCACAATACACAACATTGCATTCTGCTGCCATGAGTAAAGACAAATGAAATGTCCTTTTGTAACATTTCATTAAAATTGATCAGTGTTCTGTGGCTGCTGGTGTGAACCAGTCCTTAATGTGGATGGACCACCAACAGCTATGGAATGTTGAGGGGCTATCAACGGCTATGAATTTCCAATTTACTCTTATAGTCCTTTTTGCATTATAGAGGGTCAAAGACCATGCATTCTGTTCTTTGATTAGTTCACAAATGGTTTGCTTACCAAATTAAAAAGATAAACTGTTTTGAAAAAACAGGAAAATGGTTTTACTGCCAAATAAGGGGCAATAATAAATAGAGTAGAGTAGAATAAAATGGTGGTCGTTGCAACTTTTTATGGTACATGGTAGCAATTTTTCAAATGCATTTTTGGGGGAAAAAAATGTTTCATGAATAAAAAAAACAAAACCAAGAAAAAGCATAACCTGATTTTTTGGTATAGTGTGAGAGATGATGTTACGCCAAGTAAATAGATACCTAACATGTCATGCTTTAAAATTGCGCAAACTCGTGGAATGGTGCCAAACTTCAGTACTTAAAAATCTCCATAGGCAACACTTGAAATTATTTTTACAGATTACATGTTTGGAGTTACAGAGGAGGTCTAGTGCTAGAATTCTTGCTCTCACTCTAACGATTGCGGCGTATGTAACCTGTGTGTATCTGGCTCTGATACTAGCCAATGCCTCACCAGCCACTAACCTCACCGCACATCCCTGGTCACAACACACTGCATCACATAGACTGGAAGGATCTTCAATAAAGTTATAAACAAATAAAAGAAATAAACAGTGTGATGCGCTGTATTAATGCATTGCACCGCTCCGTCCCCCCTCCCCAGCCCTTCGCAATGCACATCAACGCGCAAGTATTTTAGCCCGAAGTCTGGTCTCAACAAGCCATAACTGTCTGGCATTCTCCTTGTACACGTTGCAAAGCCAGCCATCAGTGGTGGGAGTAGAAGCAGTTCTTGTTTGCACAGTAGGATTGCCAGCTGTACACTATTAGCAGAGACACCCTTTGTTTTCAGGAGATAATATTGTTCTGTTCCCCCAATGTCCCTAACCTGCAATCCTCAGCTAATAAAAAACATCAGTCATGGTGGAATCCAGTTATTTCTTTCTTTTATCTTTAAGACTGATGTCAGATGGGATCGTGGGTCCTGCAACTTAAAGTAGATGTAAAACCTGAATGGCATTTCATTTACTAAAGTTCTTTGTATCATTAAACAAGCAAATACAAAAATATACATATATATTATTTTTTTTATCCTATGTTGCATATCAGCACTACTGATCTACTGCAAACACTTTTCAGACACTTTCTATCTACATGCATGCACTCTAGCGATGACTTACTGCCATTTTTTTGCCCCTTTTAGTCTCCATGTGACATAGTGACAACACAAAACAAAATAATTGAGAGACATGGACAGGGTTGTCATCCTGGAACAGTTCCTGAGCAAGGTACTTCATGGCAGGATCTCCAGGGATTCTTTCAATGAAAGCTATAGATTTAGGGCTTGTTTAGACCAGATATAGTCAAAGGCATTAAAACTCAGTATGAACACATATGCAAAAAAATAGTGTTTTTCAATTATCCTAGTTTACACCATTGCAATGATTTTTTATGTGCATTTGAAAAACAAAAAGTACAAAATGATGCATTTTTACATATAAACATACCCAAACACACCACAAACACATGTAAATGCAACTCAGTAAAAAAAAATAAAAAAAAATGTAAATAATGTCTGAAAAACACATCACAAAGACACTGCAAATGTATGACTTTTACTCTACATTAACCTCTTGCTGCTCACATAATACATATATGCGGCAGCAAAGAGGGTGGTCACACATTGCACATATGCATCCATAGAGATTTCTGTGCTGAGAGCATGCTCACTGCAAACTCTCAGCACAATGACCAAGCTGGGAGCTCCTGGTTCATACTAATGATCAGGAGTCGGCAGGACCAGCTCCTGATCATGTGACCATTCTAACAGTCAATCACAATGGTTACAAGATCGTCTGATCCTTCCTGCCTTCCAGGAGTATGGACTCAATTAAGGCACAGTGGGGCTGGACAAGAAAGGGTTAACATTAAATCTTCCATGAGATTTAGTAATTGGGTTTACATCTGTTGTAATCGGAAACTGCAGCTGGGGGCCAGATGTGGCCCTTTGCTTGTCTTTATCTGGCCCTTGAAGCACTATTCCATCCACTGACCCAAATGATGGGGCGCTATTCCTCCCACTGACACCAATGATGGGACAATATTCTTCACACAGATGACAATGATGGGCTGTTATTCCTTCTACAGATACCAACAATGGGTCCCTATTATTCCCACAGGTGACAACAACTGGGCACTATTCCCCCCACTTAAATCAATGATTGAGCATTTTCTACTCCCCACGGGCCACAGTCTGGCCCCTCTAAAGTCTGAAAGACAGTAAACTGCCCTTTGCTTACAAAGTTTGGAGACCCCTGCACTAGAATATTGTTAGCTGATGCCCCGCTTTCACCTAACTTTGTCCCTTATTGTAAAATGGGATTGTTGGCATCTGTGCTGCACGGTAGTGTGACTGACACAAAATAAATATATTAGAATCATTTCTGTTCTTGAGACACCAGTGTGCCAGAGAATTTAGGGTCTGAATCAACAGGCTTTGGTTATCTGTCAATGGCAACAGTTTGAGATACTTCTGAAACCATTCAGAATCCACTAACAGGTGCATTTGACCTGCAGTTGATGTCCTGACATGCATTTGACGTGCTTCAAGCGGGTTCTGCCTTCTCATAGACATGTATGGGAAAGCAAAACCTGCTTGAAGCAGACAAACACCTGTGGACACAGGCCCTAAATGGTAACTATGGAGCAGTAGTGAGGTCATGCACAAATCTGGCATGGGTGGTGGGGGGTGAATACAAGTGATGTCCCTAGCCACTACCCTAAAATATGTAGTGTAGAAGGCCACTGTTGTAGTCTCTAGATGTGGGTACGTGGCTAACCTAAAGTGGCACTAAACCCTCCTACCAGTAAGGCCTTTTTCACAGTGGGCAGAATCCGATAAGCAGATCCGCCTGCTCAGCAGGGGGTCTCTCTTCTGATCCCTGCTGAGCAGGCAGATGACAAGTCCATGTCTATGAGGCGGTCGGATGGAGACAGATTGCATGAGTGTTTCCATCCGATTGTCATCCGATCCGCCAGATGGATGGCGAACGTATCCCCATCCGTTTGTTTTTAGTGGGCCGGATCGGATGCTGGCAGGTGGCAGCGGACATATGTCCACTGGCATCGGCAGCCCCATAGAGAACAATGAGTGGTCCGATTAGGTCCACCTGAAAAACAGACGGGTGGACCTGATTGGTCTGCTGGTGTGAAAGGAACCTTACAGCCAAGGAAGCTGCCATCTTAGTCTCTGTTTTATCTACAATTGCTATGGTGCTGCACAGGTGATCAATTACGACACTAGCTATTTGATGCCTTGAACGCAACTTTTTTTGGGAAATTGTTACATCTACGAGTTTAGTTCCGCTTTAAACTTTCATTTCTGATGTCATCATTTAAAGTGTGGCGTATTTAATCCTCTAGGGGTGACAGCTGTCTCTAGTAGAAAACATGAAGAAAGAGGCGAGCTTTCATCCCCATGAACAGCTGATAAGAGTTTGTTCTCTGGAGCTTGTGCTGACTGTGCACATTCCTGCCCTGTGTATCCTTCCCGGTAAAGTTGGCAGGGAAGAAAAGGAAGACCCAGGCAGGAGGCAGAATGGGGGGACATCGGTTCAGTGAGTTAGGTCCCACAAAGACCCTCTTTGTTGCTTCCTGCATTCCTCCGGGAGAGTAGCCGAGGGGGGGGGGAGGGAGATTGTTTACTTCAAATTCCCCTTTAACTCAGTTTGATTGATTTGGTAAAAGAGCAGGGTGGGTGTTTGAGGTAAGAGAGGGACAAGGGAAGGATGATGAAAGGAAATTGGCAGCATATTTACTGCACACATGTCCTGAGAGAGAAAGACCAAATGCAGGAAACCTACATGGCCCGACAGGCCGGTCATGTCTTCCTGGTTAATGGGCTGTGCTGTCACCCAGAAGAATAAGGCGCTGTTTATAGCCACAACTTGTACAGTGGGGCTGCTCAGTGAATGTTGTTGTCCATAGCAACCAGATTTTTCCTTTCACTGCTGCATACTGCAACGGAAGTATGAAAGGGAGAATATTATTGCTTGTGACTGGCAGTTTTTTAATCCTTTTATGCTCCATGCACACTGGCTTAAAAAACTTTGCTTCTACAGGAGTTTTGTGTTCTGCCTGTAGAAGCAGCTCAATGTTATCCTATGTGTCCAGGCACATTAGGACAATTAGAGGCATATTTTGAGCTCAACGTTTAGAGATTGGAGAAAAAAACTAAATCTCTCCTAAACCCATCTAAACTTTGTACAAAAAATGCTCTATATGAGCATTTTTTTTACTGGCAAGAGAACAGAAGTTTTTTTTAAAGCCCAGTATGCATGGAGCCGTAGAGATTTTATTGCATGCCAGGCTTCATTATCTTCAGATCTCAAATGAAAACTTTCAGTATTATCACACAGACAGAGGAATGATTCAAACCGGCATTGAAATATGTTTGAGGATGCAAATGTGAATTTAATTGTTTTCAATGCATGTTGATAAATAAGTCTGACAGTACGTATAGCTACACTCTAGGTATGTACTTTATTGCATACTTATATTGACCCAGCTTGGCACGTAAGTAGGCATAACTCTGATGCTGACAACATAACGCTGACAATCCCTGTAGTGATCAGGATATGTTCCAGATCCTGTACCAAGCAGCTGCCCCTCTGCACACTGACCCCAAGGGGGTTGCTTGCTTGGCACTGTTACAATTCGTAGAGTGTCTTGTATATTTTTCAGTGAATACAAGCCATTCTTTGAATGGTTGAGGCAGAGTGGATTTCACGAACTTCAGCTCATCCAATCAGAGAATGCATTGTATTCATTTAAAAAAAGTGTTCTTTAAATGGCAGCAATATTGAGAAAGCAGCCCTTGTGGTGTGCAGCAGGGAAGCAGCTTGCAAATAACAATGAAGATCGCAGCTATCTTTGTAGTGGCGCCAACCACCACAGTAATTATCAGCTTCCCCAGAGACCATCCATCAGGTTTGAGATACGCATACTTATATTGTGCCAAGCTGGACCAGAGTAACTATGCCATTTAGATCATTCATCATGGACAGACTGCCCAAAGCATCAAAGCAAACACATAAAATCAGAGCACCAAGCAAGTGTAGAGTCATTCAGATCACTCTGAAGTTTGTTTCATGGTTTTAACTGACAAATAAGAAATATGACTTGCAGTTGGGCTTGTATGGTGCATCCATTGCCTACTCCACTAAATAAAGGGTTGGGTTTGTGGAAAGGATATGTCACACATGCTCATGTTATTGGAGCCAAATTCACATATAATATATTTTCATTGCTTTTAAGTCCATTTTCCCTCTTGCCAACTCCCCTTGTACAGAGCCCTGATGAAGGGGGCCCCTGAACTGTGTTAAATTTTATTTGTGCTCAGTACACTCAAATACAGGCAATACATTATTTTGGTATTTCCATATGATTACTGCTCTATCCCTCTCCAACCACCAGAAATAGGAACCTGATTGAGTTTCTAAATCATACTTCCTCTAGTCAAAAAAATGTTTGGATTGGCTTGAAGTTCACGGTAACTCACTTACTTTGCTCTTATAATTTTATGAAATGTTTGAACATGATAAAACATTTGAACATGAACATGATGAAACGTTTCTCTATTTGCATTAGGCCTCATGCACAATGGACATTTAGCGCTGGTGAATAAGGCTCCGGCGTTTAGGTGTGGGCAGAAGGCCCAGGTGCACTATCCAGCCCTGCTGCCCACAGACTATTCAATTCTATGAGAGGCTGGCAGCTGCTACTGCTGGACGAGGCTGGATAGTGCACTGATGTACCAACGTTTAGGGCAGTATGTGTCCAAGGATAAATTCCCAAAACACAGACTTCTTGCGTTCTGGCATTCGTTCCTAGGCGCATACTACCCTAAACATTATTAACATTCAGTGCACTATCCAGCTGCAGCAGCTTTTAGCATCTCATTAAGTTTAACAGGCTGGCAGCAGTGGGGCTGGACTGTGCCCTCTGCTTGCACATAAATGCTGGAGTCTAATGCATCGGGGCTAAATGCCCAGTGTGCATGGGCCCTTATCAGGTTATATTACATGCAGTAAAAAAAGAGCATTGTACTCGGCCATACTTGGATCAATATTTGATTCAGTGGGGACCAGCCACATTTTGATCCATGTATGGACAAGCTGGTTGTTCACATGTCGATCTATCAATGGGCTTTTGTACAACCATCCAGTTGGGTTATTCCCAAACGATCAGTGCCTCTGGCTATAGCTGGAAACATTGATCATTGTATTCTGATGGCAGGGAGGGCTCCTCACTGTCACAATACGATACCACAGCGAGAGGGATTCCCCCATCCAATCAATGTGTTGATGGAAGAATCGAGGCATTTTTTTTCGTTCAACCAAATTGCATAATGTATAGGCTGCCTTAGGGTGGACAAATTACATGCCATTAAATTATTTACGCTAGATGAGGCTGTAACAGCTGCATTGCTGCTAAGATTTTTGGTCACAATATGACAGCGGCACGTTAAAAACAGATCTTTGGGGATTCAGATTCTTTTTTTTAATCTAAGCACTTTCTAAATATCTGCCAGTCCTCAATTAAGAAAAAAAATAGTTACTGAAAAGGTCCACTTTAATTCTAGCGTTCTTGTGTTCGAGACTGCTTTGTAGAATAGCCAGTCTTAATCATTGGGAGTTATTGTTTTTGTTTGTGGAGGCAGAATCTTTCCACAAAAATGTTTCTCCTTTTCTTTTTCATTTTGAACTAAGCTGCTAAAGCCTTTGCCATCAGAGTTGCCAAAAACAGCTTTAGAAAGTACACCCATTTTTTTTTTCTGCTTCAGTATTTTACAGTCAAGTGAAATTTTTATTGCTAACAGGAGTTTTTCTGTGTTTCCTGATTGCTGTTTGATGGTTATCGTATGCAGAGACAAAGGCAGAGCTGGCAGCCTGTAGCATTAAATGGACATATGTTTGTTGGAGCTTTAAGAAACTTTAATGTTTATTCTAATGCCGCGTACACACGATCGGAATTCTCGTGGGAAAAAGCTCTGATGGTTTTCCCGACGGAATTCCGACGGAATTCGGCTCAAGCTGTCTTGCCTACACACGGTCACACCAAATTCCGATCATTTATAACACGGTGACCTACAACACGTACGACGGGACTAGAAAAAGGAAGTTCAATAGCCAGTAGCCAATAGCTTCCGTCTCGTAGTTGAATCTGAGCATGCGTGATTTTTGGCATGTGGGAATTGCATACATACGATCGGAATTTCCGTTGGGAAAATTGAGAACATGCTATCAATTTTTGGCTGGTGGAAATTCGGACAGCTAAATACCAATGGAGCATACACATGGTCGCATTTTCCGATGAAAAGCTCTCATCTGTCTTTTTCTGGCTGGAATTCCGATCGCGTGTACGTGGCATTAGAAGTTAATTTTATCATTTACTTCACGTGAATAAAGATGCAGTTTAAAGTGGTACTAAATGCTAGGCTTTTTTTCATACTGCATTATCTGCAATAATAATAATAATATAAACAATTAGGACAAAACAATGCCCCGGTACCTTTCTATGTCCCCCATCCCAAAACAATTACCGGCGTACCCTCGTCACTCCTGTCAGGTCCAGAACAATTTGAGCTGCTTCCCTGATATTCCAGGTTGTAGAATGCCCCCCCATTCCCCAAACACTTATCTGCGGCCCTTGTCACTTCTGCCAGGTCCAGGACAATTTGAGCTGCTTCCCTGATCTGGGTTGTAGGGGGGGTACTAAAGGCAGTGGGGCTATAGGCCTTGCTTCTGTCGGTCACATTTCTGGGAAAAGGAAGGAGCATGCAGTGGCCTGGCATGCTGGGCATTGTGTGTGTCTATAGACCAGTGATGGTGTACTTTGGCACCCCAGATGTTTTGGAACTACATTTCACATGATGATCATGCACTCTGCAGTGTAGTTGAGCATCAGGGGAAACGTAGTTCCAAAACCTCTGGGGTGTCAAGATTTGCCATCACTGCTATAGACGCTGTTAGATTGGGGTGATTAGACTCAAGCAATAGGTGCGTTGTGCCAGTCCAAAACTGTATTTTTAAGGGCATGGTAGCCCACTTTTATTTAAAAGAATGGAAAAATTCACAAAAGACATCAATAGCCCAAGCAGGGGGTTTCACCAGCCAACTGGCTATCTCTTGCCACATGGCTGCATCAAGCTTAGTCCTTAGGTCTGCTCCTCAGACAAGACAAAGAGTTCCTTAAAGTCAAGTTCTCTCATTGCTTACTCACGATCAGCTCCTTGCTGCTCTGTCACAGACTAAATATGTCCTGTGCAGACATGCATGCTCTGGCTGCCCCATGCAGCCTGACTCCTGGAGAGGATTGGAGTCCTCCTGACTCCCATGCACAGACCTCCTGTGTGTTGGGTGGAGCCCTAAACTCTGACCCCGGGTCTATTATGAAGCCAGTCCACACCTGAACAATCAATGTGCCTGCCTGTCCAAAAATCGAGTAGCACTGAGTCCCACTGCTACAAGGCACACAGCATCGGTCAGGAGCATACAAGCATGAATGTCTCCTTAGTTAGCTAAAGGACACACCAGCAAACTGGCAGGAGGGGTCAGCAGTTTGGGGACCAACAGGAGGAGAATAAGACTTTAAAAAAAAAAAAAAAAAGAACCATCATCTAATGCAAGTGTGGACCTCCTCTTCTAATAATAAAAAAATGGGTACATCCTAACAGCTACCTTCTATTATTTACTTTGTTTTGGTCTATTAAAAAGACTCCATCATTGACCATTAATTTCAACGACAATCTGAATATTTTAGCCGTTATTTACCTGAAAAGCTGCTTGGTGCTGTCATCTTGAATGTACTATCAGCAGTCCAGCAGATTTAGAGCTTTCACATAAGTGATACTTTATTGTGTTTCCCTTTGATCCTACCGTACCTTGTCAGCTACATAGAAGGTTGTCTACAGGTGGAGGAGCTGGACCAGTAGATAATAACACTCCCAGAAGATGGAGAGGGTTGGGATGTGCAAGGAGGGAGAGGGTTGTGCTAAGAAATTGGCACTTTCTGGAATGTCGATTGCCTAACAAATCAATACAATATTTTATGGGAAAGAAAAATGCTTTTACCTGCAATGTTTTAGTTGTTCACAGGGTCTCTTTAAATATACTATTTAATGCAATTTAATCCAAAAAAAAGCACTAGATATACCTGATGATCCCACCAGCATTCTTGACAGCTGATGCTTTCTGCATGTGCTGCATTCTTATCAGTTACATTATTCCCAGCATTCCTTCAATGCATAGGTGTGAATGGGCCCTTAAGATGAAGGCCATTTCGCTGGCTTAATGAATAAACCTGATGGTAATTAACTGATTTCTTTAATCAGCAATAAGAGCATTTCCTGCAAGAACATAAAATGCCAGTTTAAAGAGGTTGTAAAGGTTGTTGTTTTTTTAATAACAAACATGTCATACTTACCTCCTCTGTGCAATTGTCTTGCACAGAGCAGCCCCAATCCTTCTCTCCTGACTCATCCTCTTCTTGGGTGCCCCCATGGAGAACTGCATTGCATGGAGGCACTCATGCAGGCATGCTCTTGAGTCCTGCTGCTGCGTCCATTGACACAGACAGCAGGGCTTGGCCCGCCCCTGGTTACCGTTCCACTGGATTTGATTGACAGCAGTGGGAGCCAATGGCTCCTGCTGCTATGAATCTATCCAATGAGAACCCGACACATCGGCTGGAGCTGCTGTGCTTTTCCCTGTCGATGGAATGATCTGGTTCAGATAAGTAAAAGGGGGGGCTTTTGCACTACAGACGTTTTTTCACCTTAATGCAGGGGTAATCAACCTCGGGCCTCCATCTGTGGTGCAAACTACAAATCCCATCATGCCTCTGCCTCTAGGAGTCATGCCTGTGATTGTCAGGGTCTTGCATTATCTCATGGGACTTTTAGTTTTACCACAACTGAAGGGTCAAGGTTGCTTACCCCTGCCTTAATGCATAGAATGCATTAAGGTGAAAAAACTCAATGATTTACAACCCCTTTAAGGGAAAGAATGCAGGTAAACATCCATAGAACATGTGAGAATCTTCAAAATCCAGACAACATTTGAAAGAACTAACAGGCCGTTCAAAACAATGCTTTTACTTTCTCAAGTTAATTATATACTTTCCTAGACTCTGCTTTGGTAGTTTGTAATTATAGAGAAAATGATTTCAAATAAATATATGCATAATTAACACTGTGAAATTCCTAAGAAATTTAAATATAGTCACGGGAATAAAACAACATGTATAAATAGACCTCTTGATCAAACATCACATAAAAGCAATTTTATCCACTTGGTCATGAGCCACATCATACAGCAAAACCCCAGTTGGTGTCACAGATACCGCAGCTTTAACGCAGCCACTTAGGAAAAAAATAGATTGTTTTCAGTAACGGGTAAG
Organism: Lithobates pipiens; assembly: GCF_037356315.1. NCBI lineage: Eukaryota > Metazoa > Chordata > Amphibia > Anura > Ranidae > Lithobates > Lithobates pipiens. The sequence goes on along the minus strand of NW_027507686.1, from coordinate 186,326,180 downwards.
TAGTGAATGAGTAGGCCACCACAACAAGCTAGCGGTGCTTTATATATACACATCAGATTCAATTTTTAGCATATCACGAAGTGTTTATCAAGTTACAGTTGGCCTTGTTTATGGAGATGTCTGAGGGAAGAACTGTCTCAGACTGCTTATGTTGCCACATAACAACCAAGATTCATCACTGCAAAGGAAAATGACAGAGAATAAGGGAAATCTAGCATGGAACATAAATGGGAAGTCTTTCTTGCTCTGGGCACCCCTCTCTCACCTTCATATTTTCCTAGCAATGAACATGATAACCTAGCCAAGCCATTGGTTTGCGTTTGCTTGTGCACTGGTAGATGTACTTGGTTGACATCTAGGCACAATCTGCCCATAAAGTCACATCTATGGGCACCTTTAGTCCTAGTTAATACAAGACAACCATGGCACATTAGGTAAATGGCTTTATATTTTATAGTGTATCTAAACGCAAAAACAAAAATGTAATACTGACTCCTTGGCTGCATTTGTTTTGTTTTCTTTTTTTTCCAAGATTAATTTCCTTTATTTTTTACCTAGTGAGCCTACTCTAAACACACTTCCTGTCCTAGAGAGATTGATTTAGTAAAACTAGAGAGTGCGAAATCTGGTGCAGCTGTGTATGGTAACCAATTAGCTTCTAACCTCAGCTTGTTCAATTAAGCCTAGATAATAAAACCTGAAAGCTGATTCGTTTCTATGCAGAGCGGGACCAGTTTTTGAACGCTGCAGTTTTAGTAAATCAACCCCAATGTGTCAGATGATACAAGTAACATTGTCAGTAAATGTACCTCGAATGATTGCACTAGAACAACAATAAAAGTTTCAACTGACAGTATTTGTATTTCTAATTTTACATTTTAAAATATTATTATAGAATAAAAATAAGAAAAATCTGATACATGATGAATATGGACAACAAAACAACACTTACTCGATGTAGGGACAACATTTACTCAATGTACTGTATCTATGCACAAGAAGCGTTGCCACCCTAGGATAAAAAGTTTGCTCGGAATATAATATTAGGAGGGGGTGGTCTGCTTAATTGGGCAGGGCTGATTACTTTTTGAGATTTCAGTGCAACACAGAAAGATATAAGCTCACTTGATTTCTAGCAAGAGCAACAGTTTTTCTTTTGTACGTGTGGTGTTTAAAGAGATAAACTATGAAGAAATGTAAATGTATTGTAGAGAAGCACCAAAAATGTTTGTTATTAAATTTAGACCAAACATGCATTTTAAGAATGCATCTGGCCTAGAACCCAGTTCTGGGTATATGTTTTACACTGTGGTATATAGTAACCTTGCTGGTTATATTCTCCTGTTTATCCAGATAGGCTTGCCTGTCCCATATAAAGTGTGATATCCAGCATTCCTTGGAGATTAAAGTATATTCCCTGCTAAAATGAAAGATTAAAACCACCAGTATGTTCTAGGTTTTCTCTGTGACCTTCTAGGTTGGCATGGCTGGAAAAATGTTCGGTTCCTACCAGGAGACCAGATATATGACAATTAAACCATCTTTTGAGAGAAATCTAACAGAGACAATTTTGATATGTTAGTCATGAAAATTACATATGCTTTTTAGGACCGAGTGGTTATAACGTTAATTACAGAAAAATCTGCAAACAATTTCTCCAGAATGTTACACTTTAAATCCCTCATACATATATGGATCACAAAAGGGTTAACAGAGTAAAGCAGATTTGATGGAAAAGAGCTGAGTGAGCTTAGTGTGACCCCCCCAATCCAAGAGTGAAATCCAAGAACGTTGTTTACATGGCTTACTCTGCTGGTATTTGAGCTGTGGGACATGAATATTTATCTGAAATCTTCAGCCTCAGAGTAGGGGGATAGGTGTCCCTAGGAGTTAAAACTTAATCAGTTTCTCTATAAAGATATAGAACTAAGCTGATATGTTTTCATTTTTCAGTATGATATAATGTATAGATGTCATATTACATAATTACAGTTGGCAACCCTCCAAACAGTTTTGGATGCTTTTAAAAACATGGTAGATGGGGTATTTTAGTGTATATTCAACATAGCTTCAACAGTTGTGCGTAGGAGCAGGATAGTATAGGATCTTGTGTTTAGATGATGTTCCTTGTTATGTAAAGAAGGCTGTACTAACATACTGCATGCATAGTCTTTTAGCCCCTGTACACACGGTCGGAGAATCTGTCGGAATGCATCTTATTGGACCGTGTCGTCAGATAATCCGACTGTGTGTGGTATGCATCAGACTGATTCCGTCCGAATCTCCGTCCGACCCAATTTTCCAACATGTTGGAAATATTTCCCGACCAACTGGGCCGGTCGGACGTAATCCGATCATGTGTATAGCATTTTGATCGGACCAAGTGCCACGCATGCTCAGATCAAATTCCTACATCAAAGCTATTGGCTACTAGCCTGAATGTAGTCCCATCGTAACTAAATTACGTCATCACGTTCTGAAAGATCGGATTTTTCGCCAACTTGGCCCGACCGTGTGTATGCAACAGTTTCGGACACAATCCGTCGGACTAAATCCGACGGGCAAAATCCGATGGATTTGGTTGGCAAAATCTCCGACCGTGTGTACAGGGGCTAACAAAACAAAAGTTGCACCAACAATAGGGTTTCCTCCAGGTAGGACATGCTGATAGGGCAGAGACTAATGTGAATGTATAATATATATGTAAAGCGTTGTATAAATTGACAGCGCTATATAAGTACCTGTAATAAATAAACAAATTAACATGTTGTAGTTTGCTTTTAGGAAAAAACTGACAAGCATTTTTAGTGGTGCTTCTGTCAATAAAATGAAATACTTTTGACAGATGCCGATACTGCTTTAGAAGGGATCTGTGGAATTGTTCCAAATCCAGTCCCGTTTGTTATTAACAGTACTACAAAAATAGGAAACACTGCACTAAAGTTTACACAAAAATGCAGAGCAGCCCCAAAAAAAAAATATATTAATGTACATGTATATCTAAGAAAATATTTTTAGCTTTGGGTTAGACCCTCTGTTGAGATTTTTTGCTGGCTGAGTTTCGCTGCTGGGATTGAATCTCGCTATTTGTTCCAGCAGGGATTTTCTTAACCTTGAAGACATTTCTTCTCACTTGCCGCTATGTCAACATGGCAGAAACCAAAAGAAATTCTCCCCAATGGGACACAGATCCCCAAAAATACCTTACAGGGTTTAAAATCATTCCCTATTCTATTGAGTATGTAAAACACAGATGAAACAGTGGGACAAACTGAGAGAGCTAATTCCTCGATGAGGACCACATTATGGCCACACCTACTTAATTCCTTAAAAAGATTATGACAATTTAGAAGCTAATATTATAGTAAAAATTTGTATAATATATATAATATTTATATTAAGGTAATATATAATATTTCCTTAAGCACTTTACTTAACAACTGGAGAACAGCTAGTGGCATACTCTTTTTTAAAAAAATTGTATCCTTAAACCAAAGAAGGCTGCAGAGAAGGAGTGAGAGCGCCACATGTGGGCCCATAAAACACCAGTTTGATGTGTCTGCTTTATATATACTTTAAAGAATTCAATTAAAAGAAAGGCACAAAACTCTTTTGTCGGTTTTTACTCCTGCTAGAAAATGTTTTTTTTTATAAAACTACCCTTTTTAGATTATAGAAGCCTCACACAAAGTACCTAAGATTATAAATTGACCACCTGATCTCATATTCAATGTTGGCTTCCATTTGTGTCAATCACTTCTCATCATAAACTAGTGTTTCTTTCTATGGCCTCCACCTTCTCTCCAGTTTGTCTGTATCACTATCAGCAATAAGTAAGGCTGCAGAATATAAGATCATGAACCTTTAATACAATACACTTTCTTGGAATCGTGAGTTCTGTTAACACAATTGGATTGTTGTCATGTTAAGTTTTCATGTTAAAATAGATGACATTTTTTTATTGACAGAAAAGACTACGGGGCGCTCCAATCGCAGAGCTAGCAGAGGAATTGTGGAAGAATGCTGCTTTCGGAGTTGTGACCTAGATTTATTAGAGACATACTGTGCGAAGCCAGTCAAGAATGAAAGAGACCTTTCCACCGCACCTGCCACTGCATTGCCATCTCTGAATAAGGTGAGCGGGAATGTGTTATGCTGAGGAGTTCTGCTAACTTAAATCTGCTTCAGCAATCTGCTGACTTGGTTCTAAAATGTCTGTAACCAAAGAAAAGGTGACAAGGATGAGGGCATCAGGACATCAGCCAATGTTTCACTAAATTACCCTTGAAATGTTGAAGATCATCAAACTGTTGCATTAACACCTTAAAGTACAACTAAAGACTTCTTTTTATTAAAATTCTAATAGCAGTAACCCTTTCATAAAACCAATCTGCGAGATGTTTTTTTTTTAAGGGATTTTTAAGGGAAGGCAGGTTGAGAATAGGGCAAAGGTCATTATTCTGATTATACCAACTGAACCAGTTGCCAAATATATTTTGACCATATATTTTATTTTATGCAGATCGAAGGCAATAGCAATGTTTTACAAATGGTCAATTTTTAAATTTCCTAATCTAGTGTTTAAAATGCACAAACACACATACAGTCTATACATTTTCTAAATTGTGCTCTAAGTCTAGTGCTGGGTGCTTAACTTTAATAACATATACAATAAAGCATTGCAAACTAATTGGCATCCATTATCCAATAGGCCTTGCTTGCCTTCAGCATGTTTGCAATTAAAATATGCATCAAGTTATGCATAAAAGTTTTATTGGTCATAGATCTTTGAAGTTTTGGTTCTTCAGCCCCTACCTGGCTTGCTGATTGGTTGAAATGCTTTCTATGTGAATTTTGTTAAGACTGTTTGAAGCCAGTTAATAATTTTGCATTAGTTGATGTAGAAAATATTTGTTGAAATATCCATTACTTGTGTAATATTGTTAATCATGATCATTGTTTTTTTCCCCTTGTAGGAAATATACCATAAGCATTCTCATATCAAGCACTCTAAATATGACATTTGGCAAAGAAAGCCCACTCAGAGTCACCGCTTAAGGAGAGGGGTCCCTGCCATTGTTCGGGCGAGGCAGTATCGGCGGTGGGTGAGGCAAATAGAAGAAACCCAGGAGCTTTTATCACATAGGCCATTAACAACCTCACCGATTACACCACCTCGCTCCATTCAGCAAGACTCAGAGTCCTCCCATAATTGAGCTGGGAATCATTACTAAGCAGGATTCCGCTGCCTTCAATTTCTGTTTCTATGTTCTGTTTGTTTTTCTTCTGTCTTCTCTGAACTGGAGAGAGACCAAGCCAAGCAACAGAGTTGAAGCCTGAAAAGCTCAATGTGACACCTCACAGAAGAGTAAAACGAGCAAACTGAGACACCAAAGCTGGAACAAAAACAACAACATTGCCTTTTGGTGGGAAAAATTTCTGTGGATTTTTGTGTCCTTTTCTGTGTTTTCTTTTTAACAGTTTTTCAAACTGCAGCACGTATGTGTGTACGTGAAAAAGTATGCAAAGACACAACTGTATTTGTCTGTGTGTATGCACACAAATATGCATCATCCTGGCACATTGGGCCTAGCTGTGCCGGTAAGGAAAAACAAAAATGTTTTACCAGTGGAACTATTTAGAAATCCATCCAAATGATTACTTTAAGGATGGAAAGGGGGCAAATGAGAGCGGAAAAGAAAAAATAATTTCCTGCTGTTTCTTACATCTGGTTTAACATCTTGACACTACTTAATGTCTTCTTTGTTTTCCTGTAGCATTTCAATGTCAATGTCCAAAATTATTTTGCACCTTTTTTATGCCTGGAAAAAAAAATTGTAGGGCATGTAAGGTTTTTGTTAGGGTTTCTTTTTCTCTTATTCCTTTGTGTCACTGAGGCTTCTGCAGCCTTATTATTGCAATGCGTTGCCATCTTTGGCATCAAAGGGGTTGAGTACTAGAATTCCAAATGTATTTGCACCTTTTAATCATTGAGAACTAAGAGAAAAGAAGGGGGGAAGTAGGCAGACATCTTTTTTAAGTTTGAGTGGGAGCTCTGTCTGCTTTGCACATATGCCACAGATTACAATGATTTTTATATATGTATAATATATATTATATTACTTTTTTGTGAAAAGGAAAAAAGTCAAGCACTATTTTTTATGGAACTTTCTTTTTTGTATAGCGCTGAAAGAAGGGGATGCGTTAATGTAAATATGATGTCCTTTGGTGCTAATGTCACTTAGATGGGAAGAGCTGGAGTAAGATTGTAATGTAGCCTAGGATTCCTATAAACTTGCATTCCAACAATTGAATCCTATGAGGCTTCCTTTGAATGAATCCTCAGTATAGTATTAATGTAAGAGATGAGAACATATTGAACTTGAAAAAAATAATGCTTTTCGTTTTAGGAAAAGTATACCTGTTTTTTCCCTCCTCTGAATTATATAGAGGATATAATCTAACACTAAAACCATTCATATGCATTCAGATGAATATATATTTGGCTGCACCATTACTGATTTGCCATACCTAGGGGAAAAGGGAATTAATTGTATCATTCTAGATTGCCATATCCATTAACAACTGGTTTTAGGTTTGTCTCCCAACCGCTTTTTTAGGGTCATAAAAACAGCATAGTTTGTTAAATGTAAGCAATGTGTGCTAAACTATAGCCAACATTTGGGCAAATTTCGGACAGATCCTGAGCCTAACCTAACATATCCTGTTTTTTTGCATCTTGAAAGGTTGGGAAGTCTGGTTTTACCACTTGGTCAACACTGTAGATTCTATATCTTATGGTCTGCCACCTCAGCCAATTTCAATTGCCATATGGACTTAAAAGCATATGTCATTAAAGGCAGCACTGAATAATTAAAAAAAAACTAACTAACTTCTCTAATGAAAACTGATGCTTCTCTTTTTTATATTTCACTCTTAAACTAAAAAATCAAAAGCAAACAATTTAGCTTAAATACAATAACACACAAATGACACATGTCCATTTTAAAGGACCAATAAACGTAAACTATGCAGGTGCAACTATTTTTTTACTAGCATTAAAGCAACTCACCAGGACTCCATGGTGTAAATGTGCCCTTGATTTCGTCATTATCTTTTGAGACTTTGACCTGGACCCCTCCGACTTGTCTGGCTGTATGCATGCTGAATGCTCACAATTCACAATTTAAAATTTTTGTATGTCTGAATTTTACAGACATACTTTATCCATGATTTGCATTTCCATATTGCAGTTAATCTCTACTAAGCCTACTGTGGTCTGCAATCAGCTACCCATAAAAACTTTATGTGAAGTACCCAAACTTCTTTTAAACTTTAGGCCCTTTATTTTTGAATTGACCAAAACAGCTTACTTTTATATAACATTCAAGTCATTCTTGTTTTTTAATATAAAAGATACAAAACATTTATTCTATAACTTAAAAGCCATATTGCCTTTTCTCTAAATATCTTTTCCTTCTTACTTTTTCCCCAACATAATTATGAATGAAAAATAATTCATTAGACGATAATATATTCTGCAAGATTACAGTGGATATTGTTCTCTGTGGTTCTATAGAATATGCAATCCATTCTTCTAAAATGATTGAGCACTTATGCACTAAATATATCTTCAAACATAATATTTAGTTATCATTTTTATGCATAGCATTGCATTGACAATGACATTCCATCATTGTGTTTGCAGCAGCTAGTGCAAACACTACCTATAGAATATTGGGGATATCACAGCTGTGACAATACTGTGAACATTTTTAGTATGTGGTAGTATGCGACCGGTAAATTAATAGACATTTTTTCTTTGACATAGCCATAGCCCAATTTTCAATAATCATTTCATCAATAAAAGTTTAGGTAAATGATGTCTTGCATAGCTGCTTAGACAATATATATATCTCATATATATGAGAATGATCTGTATTGGTTCAGTAATAAGCCGTTCTTGCATTCTGGGAAAATGGAAAAGTGCTATATTTCAACTTCATTAGTTGGATCATAGTGGCTACCTCAACTATATTTAGGGGTAAGCCCACACCTTCATTTTATCGCAGAAGTTTCTGCAAGAGTGAAGGCCATCCTTTGATGGAATCAGAGCAACTTTTGGAAAACACGACTCCAATAAGAGAGTGGCCCAGTTTTGAGTTGCCATTTTATCAGTTAGCTTTATCTTTCTGATCAAAAGGGGTTCAGGACTCTATGCAAATTCCTTCTTTGTATCAACTAATTCCATCCTAAAATGCAGCTGACAGTATGCCTTTCCTCCTTAGTGCTTTCTGAATAGTTTCTTCAGTTGCTTGATATCTAAGTAGCTAGGTCAACTAAACACATGACCAGAGGAAAAAGAGGGCTTCTGTCAGCTGTAGCAATTGTGTTAGAGGAGGCAGTTCATCTGTTTAAAAAGAATAGAATATGTAGCTGTTAGAAAAAGCTGGTAGGGCAATCCCTTTAAGTATGAAATCAAATGATAGTTGCCAAAGACTGTCCATCTCTGATGTAATGAAAATGTAAATGTCCCTTCTGCCTTTCAAATTCCTTTTTTTAATTTGAGTTATTTGCAGCTGTTTTACTAGGTTTTATTACTTAGTTGATTTGAGGTTTAAAACTAGAGGTTTACAAAGAAATCTATTTTGTAGCTTTTTTAGTTTCATTTTTCACTCTTAACTTAACATACTGAGCACTAAATCACTTTCCTTCCACGTATTCACAGCTATCCTAAGGAATAATTAAAATTACAAATAATAATTTTAAAATAAAATGATATAAGGTTATAAAGGTACTATGGTGTACCTTTAAAGTATGAATTTTTGAGTAGTGGCCATTGCTAAATAATTAATTGAGTCTCATAAAGTATATTATTGTGATTTCTGTGTGTAGTTTGATTCATTAGGGTAGATAGCCTGTAATAGAATGTATGTGTCAAACAAGATGGTTTTGAGTGAACTCATATAGTTGCAAAAACGTTTTTTACCAAATGCATTCATTTTTGTGTATGCACTACCTAAATTTCAAATGGATTGAAACAATTGTTTACTGCCACCTTGCCTTAAAGATGACTTTCTTTAAATTCACATTCTATATGAATCAGTAGGGTACGTGTCAGCATGACCAAATCATGTAAAACAAAAGAGCTTTTTCCTGCCACAAATAAAAAAAAAATTAGTTTCTTGGCTCTCTACTTAAACAGCCTAGACCAGTGTTTCTCAATTCCAGTCCTCATGGCCCACTAACAGGTCATGTTTTCAGGCTTTCCATTATTTTGCACAGGTGATTTGATCAGTTTCACTGCCTTAGTAATTACCCCAGCTGTTTCATCTGAGGGAAATCCTGAAAACATGACCTGTTAGTGGGCCATGAGGACTGGAATTGAGAAACACTGGCCTAGACCATGTATCACATGGTTGCTGGCTACCAGTCATTACTGCAGAGGCCTGTTTTGCAAAATTAGTGAGATGAATCTAAAGGTCACATCTATGAACAGATAATTTAAATTATACATCAAAAAAGTGTGTTTTTTTTCAAATTCGAAACACATATTAGTAAGATCCTTTACATGAAGTTAACATATTTCAAATGTACAGGGGTTGGACAAAATTATGGAAACAAGTATGATAAAAGAATGAAATTGTTAACTTATATGGTGTTGGACCACCTTTGCCATACAAGGCACCCTGAATTCTCCTGGGATCTGACAAATATAAGTCTTGGATGGTGGATAATGAAATCTTATTTCACTCTTCATGCAAAGAACCAGGTCAAAATCCTGCACAATTGCCTTTGTCTCTTTCTATCAGTTGACCATGTTGACCATGCTTATGCTATCAGACGTTTATTTACCAGAAACTGTATATGCTCTCATAACCTTTGATACTGTACTTCTGAAAATAAATTGGCAACTTTAGTCACAGAGGCACCAGCTAAGCAGGCATCAACAATTTGTCCTCTTTGAAGCTCTGACATGACCCTGCATTACTAGCATAATGCTAGACTCAGTGCACACAGTGAATGACAAAAGTGAGGCTTTCCACCTGTTAGCTAAGTGTCTCGTCACACAGCGGAAGCAAAAGAATGCTACATCACTTCCGCTTTCAACGCAATACATGTCGTCACTTTCACACATGCAATACGTGTAGTGTTTCCATATTTTTGTCCAACCCCTGTATATTCAAACATTCAAAATAAAGTATAGTTCTCTTTAAAGACAGATTTGCTTTGACACTGTGAATACAATCACCCTGGATGGAGGTGAATGTGCCAGCCTTATGCAGGCTCATATGACCCATTTCACTTTCAAACAGCTAATCAAGTTAGCAGGATTTTTTAAAATGATTTATACTATCTTAGCCCCTATAAGCTGACATTGGCATAACGATCACGCCTTTAATAGAGTATTCCGATCACATTGAAGTAACCTCCAAACATAATTCAGCTGCAATGCTACCATCTTTGAGGGTGATTTATAAACAGTTCTGCATCTGTTTTCTGCACTTAAAGTATATGTCAAATCTAACTAAATGTATCTTATTTGCTCCCTTCTTGGCCTGTAAATATACCATTAAAAGTATTTTGTTATATTTGCAAAAAATACTTTCTGATCCTTCCAGAAATCCAGTGATCTGGTAACTTCCTGTAATAAGCTGCTTGTACTGCGCTGAGATCCCAAGCAGTGTTATCAGCCCTGCCCAGTCCACCTCTGTTGAACACCTCCTTACAGAACATCTCCAATCCTCCCCATGTTATGTAGATAAGGTGGTGGGAGTTGTTCTGTATTCAAAGTCAGAAGCTAGCAGGCCAAGGTAACAAAGCTGCTCCTTCACAGATACAGTACAGTGAGTGAGCGTTGTCAGCTTAGAACAGGAAGTACGTTATTGACAGAATCACCAGGTAGAAATTAAAAGTAGAAGTCTTAAAAATATAAAATGAATGCAATCACCACATCTAAGGCCAATTAAGCTGCAAAATAAAGTATGTTTGTTCTTGGATTTGTATATACTTTAAGTGGGTTTTAAAAGTGAAAAAAGTTTCACTAGGCTGCTGAATCATAAGGTTTAATTACTGAATGACAGAATGATTGAAGATAGTCAACTAATGACTACATGCTTTAAACATTTACTTGTTCTGTTACATATTCTCCATTTAAATGACACCTTTGAATAACTTTCACTTAAACATCTTATAACAAAAGCCTCTGTCTGTAACTTGTTTTGTGCAAATTTGAGCAAATCCAGATTAGTAATAATAAAAATTCTGTAGGTTAGTGGCTTTTATAAAATTTTGATGCCAAGCAACAATTAAATAAGCAGCTAAACTGGGTGGCACTACTCCTTTATTGGTTGTCTTTGTTTTTCTGTCTGTTCTTTAAAATAAGAAAAAAAAAAACCTACAACGGGAAGACTACTTGAATTGTACAATATTTCATATCACAGGGGAGAAATAGGGCTGGGTAGGGGGGTGGGGGGGTCTGGGAGGGCTCCAGAAAGGCGAGCAGGATGTGTAATTAGGCATTTTTACTTTGTAATCTTTTTTATGATATTAATATTATTTCCTTGCAATGTTGAGCCATGATACATTTTGTAAAAAAATAAACTTAAAAAAGAAAAAAAAAAAAAAGAAAGACGCAGAATTAAAACCTTTCATCACAATATGTTGGACATGAAGAACAAATATAAACTGAACATTATTTATTGGTGTTACAAAATTAGAGGGAGGGATCTTAAAAGATCAATGTCCAAGTGTCAAATCATATGGGAAAGAGAAAGCAACATTTAATGACTTCTTTTTGTACTTTTAGAACTTTGTAAATGCTTTTTACCAAAAAAAAAAAAAAGAAAATAAGCAAAAAAATATAAATAAGTAAACAAAAAAAGAGCAAGAAACACAATTATAAAACAGTTACCCGGCTGCCTTTCACAAACCATATTTCACATATACAACTGGTATGTTTCAGTATTATAAAGAGAGGAAAAATTTGGGAAAAAAAAAAGAATTAAACATAAAATACATGGGTAGCAGGTCTGAGCCATTTCATTTAAGAACTCTGTTATGTCTATGAAGTATGTGTAACCAGCAATGCAAATGATGTCTATACTTCAGGTCTGATATTTGATATTGAGTACATATGCATTCACTGTTGGAGGGACTGCCACTGTCACTACAATATGTGGCTATGTCTTATTGCAGGGATTGTTAGAATATATTTTATTGTTTTTATCAACATGGTTGTCTTGCTTACGTTTCATGCTTTGGCAGATGTTTTCTTAGCAGATCATGCATTCAGGAAGCTGAATGGAAAACACCAACCTCATAATTCAGCCGTCACATCATTTATAGAGCATCTGCCTTTATTATGTACTATTATCTATCCATTAAGTTACAGAACAGTTAATGGACATTCATATAATTCATGCACAGCATAAGCAGCATCTGTGTCCATTTTTTTTTTGTTTGTTTTTTAATACTGCAACTTTCATGTTAGTATTTCATTAGATTCCAATCAATCTTACAGGACTTTTTTTTCCACTATATTGTATCATACACTTTCTGCCTTATTGGAAAAATTAAAACAGTTATTGATGCAAACATTGGATGAGAATTTATATGTTACAGAGCCAAAGTGAAGTGCAATTTATATCTGTTATCTACAGAACTGGAACTACCATGATCAAATGGATGGATTTAGTGGCCTCGGCACTATGTGAAGGAAATGTTTTTCTGTGCACTGTCACTGGACTGTTGGCTTTTCATGTTATTAAGTGATGGATTTTTTAATGGCAATGCTATGGTACTTTGGTCATAGCTTGTCCAAACTGTATGTGCACTCAGCATTATATGCAACTTACCAACCACCCAGATTCTGCACCTATTGTACTTTTTTTGTAATAATATCATATCAATAAAGCAAAATCTACCATATCACAAGGAAAAAAAATGTGTCCGTTTGTTTTCTTGATCTTCAATTATGGAGTTTTCTTTAGTTTTGGATAAAGTGGGGAAGAAAATGAAAACAATTTATACCATTGGGGAAAGAAACAGCAATAGGAGCTTGAAAAAAGTTCTTAACAACTCTCCACTCTACTAAAGCCCCATACGCATACACACTATCAGATTTTCTGATGATTTTTTCCTTCAGATTTACCAAAACCATGTAGTGCAAGGGCCTGCCTGATTGCATACAAATTGAAACTCCTAAGGTTTGACCTCATATTATATGGCTTTGGTAAATCTGAAGGAAAAAATCTGCAGCAAATCTGATAGTGTGTATGGAGCTTAAGAAAGGGTCTTTGTTGACCGGCTTATCTATGAGATTTCAAAACCCACTTGGAGCAGGTCAAATGTAGCTCACAAAGAGGTCAAATGAATTTCGAACACACCTGTCAATTGATTTTGAATGATTTCAGAAGCATCTGAAACTGGTGTCAAACTGATGGTATTGATACAAGGCCAAAGCCTGTTCACACAGGCCGTTCAGGTGTTTTATTGCTTTTTGTTCTTCCATTGAAAGACTTCCAACAGCAACATAATTTTGCAATGAGAAGTATAGACTTGGCCATTGTTCCCCGGGACTTATGCCTAGATAGTTTATGATGTTGCTGGCCTTATCTGCCCCATGTAACCTTTTCCTGTAACGTCACAGCATAAGCATTTTGTGGGGAAATGTCCCGAGAAGAGACACTCAAAAGCCTAGGAAATATGCTAAAGGTTAAAAAGTCAGAGCAGAAAATATTCTATAAGCTGAGAAACAGGGGGCAATTCTGATAAGGAGCCATCCAATACCATGAGCAAATCTCATTACCTATAGGTAGGCATTTTTGGGTGGCGGTAACAGTTAAAGCAGGGAAGATGGGTCTGTTTATCATAAATAAATATATGAAAACCTGAAATCTGCAGGAACCAACATCCTTATATTTCAGTTAAAATAAACAGAATCAACAGCTCTCTTCCCCCCCCCCCCTCACTGGATTGCTGGGATGTGGAGGGGCGGGAGCAGCCAGCTCAGGCTCTCAGTGGCTCACTGAAAGGCTGAGCTGGGTGCTGGTCCAGGAATGTGAGCAGATCCCGATCATTTGGTCACGACCCTTCCCGAACCTAGACCGGCTCAATGATGTCAGCCTGTCTGCTGAAAACAGGTCACAGGAGTGTTTCCAAACTATCTGCACTCCTGTGATCCATAGGAGAAATACAGCCAAACAAGCTTTTGCTGTACCTCTCCTTTAAGGATGGGCTCAATAGGACTGACTAAACCTCAGAGAAAAGTTTACACCCCCTTGAAAGTGTTTGCTGAATGCAAAGGTGTGCTGAGCCTTGCAGCAGAGACAGATTAAAGTAGGATTGAGCAATAGGAAAGTAAGTTTTGTCATACATACCTTTAATGTAAATGGATAAGGATTACAATAGACACAGGGAATGTTCCCCATCTGTAATGTCTATACTGACATGGAATGTCTTATCGGACACCATCAGCTTATATGTGCAACACCCCTTGTGACAGACATGTGCACAGCTCTAATCAATAGCATTATCCCTCTGGTTTACTGCAGGAGCATGAACTTTGTATCTAGCCCACATCCATCTGGGGACATCCATCAGGCCCTAGGCTCCTACCTAGGGTGCGCTGCACATTACCTGGTTCTGCATTGAAAACAAATAACTCTCCCCAATCACCATTACATGAAAAGTCTAAAGTTAGTTGATTAAGAGGTTTAGAAACATAACCTTTGGGGATGTATTTGTCTGTATGTAAAATTTTAAATCCATTTTAGAATACAAATATCTGTGAAGACTTTAATACTGGACTTGATTTATCAGCTTACTTCTTGGTATACATTAAAGCAGTGAGATCTGTTCTGTACCAAGCTCACATGGTACCAACTGTTAGATCTACACTCTGAACACATAGCTTGATGCCCCCCCCCCCCCCTCCCACTTACCCTTTCCAGTGTCCATTGCACCAGATATCCTCTCCAGAACACATGGCTCAATCTCCTGTATCCATCCAGCAGAGGCATTGCTAGGTCTGTAAAAAATCTGGGGCTAGAGCCCATAGCAGCAGTTACCTAATTGCAGGCCCGCGGGTGGGGGGGTCACGCCAGTGGTAAGCCATATTTCGCGGGCAATGGTTGGTGTTGGCACTTCAATCATAATGGCACCATGGTTGATGTGGTGTCAGGGTGATTGAAGTGCATTGTTTCTATTGCTACATTCTAATATATAATGAAGTGGTTCAACTCACCATAATGCAGAATCAGTGGGAACATGGGCGTGTCCCACTTGCCCTATCTCCTGCCACCAGATGCGTGTCACTTGCCACCGTCGCCTGTTACCAGATGCAGTGTGTTACTTGCCACCATCACCTGCCCCCAGATGTGGATTGTCGCTTGCCACTTTCACCTGGCTGTAGATGTGGATTGTCACTTGCCATGTCACCTGCCACCATTTGCAGATTGCCAAGTCACCTGCCAAAATTTGCAGACTGCCACGTCACCTGCCACCATTTGCAGATTGTCACTTGCCACATCTCCTGCCGTCATTTTCAGATTGTCACTTGCCACGTCTCCTGCCACCATTTTCAGATTGTCACTTGCCACGTCTCTGGCTGCCAGATGTGGGTTGTCACTTGCCAACTGATGTGGATTGTCACTTGCCATGCCAGCCAGTGCCACCAAATGTGCATTGACGCTGCATTGGAGGCAGGCTGGAAGCACTGGTCTATTTAGTGAGGGCAGGAGAGCGTTGATGCGGGGCAGGCAGTGAGAAATTATGTCATCTTGCTGCTCCCCGCTACAGCTCTGAAATTGAAGCAAGGGGGTCTGGCTGTAAAGTGAAGCTCCACAGATAACAGGAAGCACGTGACCTCCACTCCACCGCGCTGTAAGGGGGGAAGAGTGCTGATGTGTGGTGGGCAGTGAGAGGTAATGCCATCTCTCTGCTCCCTGCCACACCTTGCTCCAACATTGAAGAGGCCTAGCTGTGAAGAGCGCTGATGTGGAGCGGGCAGAGAGAGATGTCATCTCTGCTTGTCCACCCGCTCACTTCTCTCCTCTCCTTGAGCCAACCCGCCGCAGCAGCCACAGCCGCGACCCGCTGTTTAGGCAGGGACCCTGCAGCAAGAGACTCGGGGCTATAGCCCCAATCGCCACCCACTGCCAACGCCCCTGCCATCCAGTATGGTATTCACTTGAGTCCACAGAATTAATTACCTGTTATCTATCTCACCAGTGAAATATGCACTCCAGTGCAACCAACTCACCCCCAAGTATCTATGCATGCAGTGAGAAACGCAATCCAGCACACTTCTTATTTCCAAAGAAGCCAATGAGATCTGTACGCCCTAACAAATAATGGGAAGCAATCCATCAACAGAAGGTTTTTATGAACAATAAACATCCTAGATATCACAGGCTTAAAAGCACGTAGGGAACATGGAAGATTAATTAAACAACAGAAACACATAGCTAGAGTATTATTCAAGATAGATTAATGAAAAATAATAGTTTTGCAGTCACTTATGCCTGCAGGGAATTCAATATGTAACAATGGTCCTATAGCAGAAAATATTCAGGAGCTAACAAGAACTCTGGCCAATGGCAAGGTTCCGGGTTGATCACAAGGGTCTGACCAGACAGGTAGTAGAGGATCAGGGTCTTTAAAAGCAATGCAGTGTATGGTGCAAGCACTGTTGTAAACCTGCCTATTTAGTTGCTGGTACTTCATCACACCTGGCATGTCCTCTTACAGCTATCAATTATATATGCACATTTGGTGCTAAACAATACTATTAAAAAAATGCAAAAAAACATATGTGAAAATAGATATGAAAATCTTTTGGGAACAGCATATGAAACAAGTGCTAAGTGATTAGCACTTCCAGCTGGCAGTACTAGGGATGTCAGTTTGAATCCTAACTACGAAGTTTGATTTTCTCCCTGTGCCTGCTTGGGTTTCCTCTGGGTACCCTGGTTTCCCTTCACACTCCAAATACACGCTGGTAGGTTAACTGGCTCCTGTTCAAGTTGGCCCTAGTATGTGTATGTAATCACAAAAGAAAATCCCACTTGGATGGGACTTTAAGAGACCACCAACACCAAAGTACAGCTAAAACATAATTTTATTCACAATACACAGAGTAATAAAAAGAGACATATAGACATGAAATGTGTCTCCAATATAAAAATACAACCAAAATTGTTACAACAATACAACATCAATACAAATACAAACGGTACTCTCCTAGATATCCCACACCTGACGTGTTTCCAGTTGCTGTTGTTACAGAACCTTCATCAGGGGGTAGAGAGCAGGAACTGGTAGTATAGTAGTACTTCTTTTCAAATGCATATATGATAATAGCACTTGAACAGGATCAAAATCATTCAAGCACCATGATGGAGTAATGAGTGGCGTAGTAACACCAGGCGCCATCCTCCTTAGAAAAATTTGAAATGTAGGCTAGAGATATACCGTCCACTTTTCCCAAAGGCAGAAGGGGGCGACTTAATAGTAAACACCCAAAAATGACACAATTTTCGACCCCAAATGGGGTTATCTACAATGCCTGTAGATTTGCATGCCTGTAAAATTGCAACCAGGAAGCAGACCAGTGGTATGTATTATATGGCGTCTAGGGCTTCAGATGTAGCTCTATGTGTATGTATGAATTTGAGTTAGGGACCTTAGATCCTAAGCTCCATGTGGGCAGGGACAGATATGAATGTACAATATACAGTATATGCAAAGAATTATAAATTGTCGGTGCTATATAAATACCTGTAATAAATAAAATGATTCCTTACCTTGATGGCCAGTGGGAAGAAGAATGTTCCCTTATATTGTTGTTAGTAGGAGGATGAATGTCTCCTTACATTGGCGTTCAGTAGGAGGAAGAATGTCCCCTTACATTGATAATCAGTAGAAGGAAGAATGTCCCCTTACATTGGTGGTTAGTAGGAGAAAGATTGTGCCTTACATTGATGGTCAGTAATATAATATAAAGAATGCCTCCTTACATTGAGGGTCAGTAGGAGGAAGAATGCCCTCTTACATTGTCAGTAAAATAAATAATGCTTCCATACATTGGTGTTCAGGAGGTGGAAGAAGGCCCCCTTAGATTGGTGATCAGAAGGAGGAAGTATATTTTCTTAAATTGATGGTCAGTACATTGGTGGTCAGTGGTAAAAATGCCCTATACATTGTTGGTCAGTAGGAGGAAGAATGACACTTTGCATTTGTGTTCAGTAGGAGGAAGAATGCCCCCCTCAGGTGTCACGCCCCTCCAGCCTGTGTCTTTGAATAACAGGGAGGTGAAGCCACCATCAATTTAGCTGGTTAGTGGGCACGGCGAAGTAGGGAGGGAGCGAGCTGTCACTTCTCAGAGTGTATACACCCACATGTGTGACTCTATAGTAACATGGGCTGCTCAGATGTGAAAGACCTCTAGCACACTGCAACTTGAAAAAGCTCTGTACAGCTTTTTTTTGCAGAGCTTAAATACAGCCCATTAATTGTAATGAGCCTATGTATACAGGTGCGTAAACAAGCGCCTTGCAGTCTTCAGTAAAAGAAAATAGAAAAAAATGTTTTGGTCCTTTTTATACAAGATGAAATAGTCTATACCTCTTTCTAACATGCAGCGACTTGTCTCTCTATTAGACACTATGGGGGTTATTTACTAAAGGAAAATCCACTTTACACTGAAAGTGCACTTGGTAGTCAAGATGCTGTAGATCCGAGGGCGACACGCAAGGAAAATAAAAAACAGCATTTTAGCTTGCACATGATTGGATGATAAAATCAGCAGAGCTTCCACTCATTTCAGATCTACCTCTTAGATTTAGAGCAACCAGAAATTTCTCCAATCTCTCCAATCTCAAACAGGTATTAAGATTCCCATGCAGTTCATTGCATCGAATCTTAATACCTGTTCATGATTGAAGAGATTTCTGGTTCCAGTGTACTGCTTGTGAGGAGTAGTGGAGCCAAGTGGCTTTTCTATTTGTGCATTATCGTTGCACTGATGGTAAGGGTTTGTTGTGTTGGGTGATGGTGATGGGACCCCTACTTATCTCTGCTGAATGAGGTGGAGGGAGATCTGTTGTGGATTCACTGAACTTTCAGTACCTGTTTTGGACTTTTACACATGAATGTGTTACTTTAAATGCGTTTATATATTTTTTGCTTTGTGCGCCGCATGTTCTTTGTTTATATTGTGCATATTGTTCCCTGCAATATAGTGCGAGCTGCCATTTTATTTATTTTATTTTATTATTTTTTATTTATATTTTTTTGAGTCAGCGCAACAATCTTTATCAATAATAATTAATAAATATAATTATTACTAGTGTTATTATAATTCTACTATAGCTTGTAGGCGGAACATTCGACCAGAAATGTACGATTGCAGCGTCGTAGAGTTTAGCTGCTCCATCGACTCTTCTTAGAACATACGACAGACACCATAAGCCTTCAATGACAGATTCAACCTTAATTATTTTGGATTTTTGGACGAATGCATTTTTTAATGAAACAAAATAAATAAAAACAAATTTCGGGAGTAACTAAATAAATGTCGTACGAAACCGAAATTCCGAAACAAAATATTTTGTTGTGCACATGTCTAAAAGACAGGACCGGATCTAGCCTGATCTGATCTGGGGGGTGCAGTAGAAAAAGTCAGATGGCATAATGTCAACATTGTGTGTGAATCACAGATGGTCTGACATGGATGTAAGGACCCAGTATTTCCTTGTTCACTTAGTGATCTTCTATATCACAAATCATGACCTAGAAGTAAAGTCTGATTGGTACTGCAGAAGCTATGTAGACGTAAACAGGGAACACTAGCATGTATTATGCGGTCATGGAATTAGGATGAATAAACAGAATATGTGCCTCCCTATACCTGGAGTTCCCTTTTACATCAAGCTCCCTATCAGAGTCTCCCTTTACTTGATTGTCCCCATTAGAGTGCCCCTTTACATAAGCTGTCCTCAGCTGCCCATGGATCAGTAAATGCACTCTCTGAGACCTGGGGGGCACAGCTAAAATCTGAAGAGGGGGGAGGGGCACAGCCCACCCCAGCATCTCCCTAAGTCCTAGTCTACTCCTTGTTAAGCAACTTTGAGGGTGACATTAAAAATACACTAATCCTTTCCAATTGCATGCTTGGGAGATGCCTTTAAGTTGTATGTGGTGCTATACTCTGGGGTAGGTATTGAGGAAACACCTAGTACTAAAGTTAATATTACTCAGAGCGAGGTCTTTTTTAAATGTTTATTGCTTAATAGCATCAAATAAGGACTACATGTTTCAGGAAAAGGGCTCCCCCCTTCATCAGGGCTAATATGCAAAAGAACATTGAAAATTGAAATGACCCATAAATAGCCCATATAAACAGTATAGTGATGTATGTCAATTAAATCTATATAACAATCTATTATATAATATCCATATACAGCAGAACAAATTTGTACGTGCAATGTTTTTTGGCTTTTTTTTACTCCTAGCTTTGCTTAAATACAACAGCAGCAAACTAATCTGGCTAATTTGATTATGAAAATGTCTTTTTTAGGCAGTTTATTTGCAACATCTAATTTTTTTTCCAATGTTTGTAGGCCTAAATGAAACAGGGGAAGCAGCAGCCACAACAAATATAAAAGCCATGTGAAAGTTTATGCTAAAAATAAAAATACACTAAAGCCCTCAGCCTCTTACAAATAAAAAGTTACATAGTATAGTTTGGGAGCTTCTTTTTTGGCACCACGTTGTCTTAAAATAAGATGTCTAAGCCCTTGTACACACGGTCGGACATTCTGACAACCAAATCCGTTGGATTTTGTCCGACGGATTTTGTCCGAAACTGTTGCATACACACGGTCAGACAAAGTTGTCGGAAAATCCAATTGTACATAACGTGATGACGTTATTTCGTTGCAACAGGACTACATTCAGGCTAGTAGCCAATAGCTTTGGTCTAGGAATTTGATCTGAGCATGCGTGGCACTTTGTCCGTCGGAGTAGGCTACACATGATCGGAGTATGTCCGATCGGAGCATTTTGTCAGAAAATTTTACCGGCAAGTTGGAAAAGTTGGGCCGTCGGATATTCTGACGGAAACAGTCAGATGGAGACCACACACAGTCGTAATATCCGACAAAATGGTCCGATAGGACACATTCCGTGGGAATCTCCGACCGTGTGTACAAGGGCTAAGATGTTTAATAAAATGTCAAAACAGATTGCACAAAACACTTTAGAACACAACTCCCCATTCCCTGAAACCCATTCCACCCCGTATCCCCAAATATTCCACAAAAACTCAAACTATAGACTTCAGTTATATGTTTGGTAGCAATTAGCTAGAATTAGGACAGAGCTTACTGGGAGCAACATCTCAATGAGACAAGTTGGGAGGTAAAGACATGCACCCCTGCTCCTCAAGGCGGCGCAGAGCAGTCACTTTCTTTAAATGTGCTGCTAGGGATGAGCCGAACACCCCCCCCCCGGTTCGGTTCGCACCAGAACTTTCGAACGGACCCCAAATTCGTACGAACTTTAGAACCCCATTGAAGTCTATGGGACTCGAACGTTCGAAATTAAAAGTGCTAATTTTAACAGCTAATATGCAAGATACTGTCCTAAAAAGGGTTTGGGGACCTGGCTCCTGCCCCAGGGGACATGGGTCAATGCCTAAAATGTTTTTAAAAATGGCCGTTTTGGCGAGAGCACTGATTTTATTCCTTTAAATATGGTGCCTGGGGGGTGTCTGTAGTATGCCTGTGAAGTGCCACGTGTTTCCCGTGTTTAGAACAGTCCCTGCACAAAATGACATTAAACGGAAATAACATCATTTAAAACTGCTTGCGGTTTTAATGTTATATCTGGTTCCTGCAATATGGTTGAAAATCATTGAGAAAAATGGCAGGGGTAGCCCTCCCTGCCCATTACCAGCCCCTTTGGGTCTTGTACGCATATTAAGGGGAACCCAGTACCCATATTAAAAAAAGGAAATGCGTGTGGCCCCCAGGCCCTATATACTCAGAACAGCAGTATACAGGCGGTGCAAACAAGACAGGGACTGTGTAGGTTTGTTGTGTTAAGTTGTTTGTAATTTTCAACTGGTACATTTTTAAAGTGTAGCTCCAGTCAAAAAAACTATTTTTAAGCTTTTTGGAAAACATAGGGAAGGGTTATCACCCCTGTATAATTTGTTTTGTCGTACATCTTTTTTCATCTCACTTGCTGTTGTCTCCTTCCGTTTGCAAATAGGAGATGTTTGTAAGTTGGATGTTTGAAAGTAGGGGCCTATATGCTCTGCAAAAATGGCGGAACAAGGTGTTGGTTTTGTCACAACATTGTAAGCCCTGAAAGTGACTCTTGGTGGGCGCTGGAGCGCCTGCTATGAACGCTTATATCAAGAATTGTAATTACATGCCATTGTTGAACAGTGGTAGAAAAATTGACCTTTGGTGGTTGTGGTGCTGGTGCCACAACACTATAAGTCCTCACAGTTACTCTGGGTGGGCACAGGAACGGGCCCTCCTGTGAAATATTATATCAAGAATTGTAATTACATGTCCCTGTTAAACAGGGGCAGAAAAATTGGGCCTTAGGCACTGGTGCTGATGCCACGACACTGCAACCTCTCCCATATACTCTAGTTTTATTGCAGGAATTAGCCCTGCTGCAAAGCATTGCATCAAAAATTTTAATTAAACGCCCCTGTTAAACAGGGGCAGAAAAATTGGGCCTTAGGCACTGGTGCTGATGCCACGACACTGCTACCTCTCCCATATACTCTAGTTTTATTGCAGGAATTAGCCCTGCTGCAAAGAATTGCATCAAAAATTGTAATTAAACGCCCCTGTTAAACAGGGGCAGAAAAATTGGGCCTTAGGCACTGGTGCTGATGCCACCACACTGCAACCTCTCCCATATACTCTATTTTTATTGTAGGAATTAGCCCTGCTGCAAAGCATTGCATCAAAAAATTTAATTAAACGCCCCTGTTAAACAGGGGCAGAAAAATTGGGCTGATGGCATCACCCAGAGCCAGAAATGTTCTCCCAACATATCAGCGGAGGAGGAAGAGGATAGACAATCAACATAACAGGACAGTCACTCAGCATCAGCATAGGCAGTCTTGAAGGGATGTGATATTTAAAAAAAAATTATTCGGTTACATCAGCTTCAGGTGCTTGGTAGCTGTGGGTAATCCAAGACTGATTCATCTTGATGAAGGTCAGTCGATCAACTGATTCGGTGGACAGGCGCACCCTGTGATCGGTAACAAAGCCACCAGCAGCACTGAAGGTGCGTTCCGAAAGAACGCTGGATGCAGGACAGGCCAGTAGCTCAATTGCATACTGTGCAAGCTCTGGCCAGTGATCCATCCTCAAGACCCAGTAAGCCAGAGGATTTTCGGTGGGAAAGGTGTCCAAGTCTGACCTTGCCCCTAGGTATTCCTGCACCATGTAAATCAGACGCTGGTGATGGTTGCTGGAACCGATCATACCTTGGGGCTGCGGACTAAAAAATTGTCTGAAAGCATCAGTCAGATGGCCACCTTCTCCACCGCTCCTTCTGACCGATGCCTCAGCAACACGTTGTCCAGGACCAGGAGATTGTAACCTCCCAGTCTCTGGGAACGCGTTGCACAGACCTTTCTGCAAGGCCTCCCGGAGATGTCTCATCCTCTGCTCCCTCTGCGATGGCAAGATAAGGTCAGCAACCTTACCCTTGTACCGTGGATCAAGGAGAGTGGCCAGCCAGTAATGGTCCCTCTCCTTGATCCGAAGAATACGAGGATCCTTCCGCAGGCTTTGCAGGATCAGGGAGGCCATGCAGCGTAGGTTAGCTGAGGCATTCGGTCCGGAGTCCTCTGGGTCACTAAGGACAACATGATCCGCAGCTACCTCCTCCCAGCCACGTACAAGTCCACGTGTTTCTTGGGACTGTAAATCATCCCTACAAGACTGCTGCTGCTGCTGCTGATGCTGAGTGCCAGCCTCCACCTCCATGCTGACACAATCATCCTCCTCCTCCTCTTCCTCCTCCTCATCCTCTTCCTGTGTGATGGGTGGCACAGCAGGAACACTGTCTGGATAAAGGGGGCCTTGAGAGGCAAGGAAGTCCTCCTCTTCCTGCCTCTGTTCTGCCTCAAGTGCCCTGTCCATTATTCCACACAGCGTATGCTCCAAGAGGTGGACAAGAGGTACAGTGTCACTGATGCATGCACTGTCACTGCTCACCATCCTTGTGGCCTCCTCAAACGGTGACAGGACAGTGCATGCATCCCTGATCATGCCCCACTGGCGTAGTGAGAAAAAACCGAGCTCCCCTGACCCTGTCCTGGTGCCGTAGTCGCACAGGTACTCATTGATTGCCCTCTGCTGCGTGTGCAGCCGCTGCAGCATGGCCAACGTTGAGTTCCACCTGGTGGGCATGTCACATATAAGGCGGTTCTTGGGCAGGTTCAACTCCTTTTGGAGCTCAGCCAGCCGAGCACAGGCATTAAATGATCGGCGGAAATGCACACAGACTTTCCTGGCCTGCTTCAGGACATCTTGTAAGCCCGGGTACCTGCCCAAGAACCGCTGCACCACCAGGTTAAGGACGTTAGCTACACAGGGCACATGGGTCAGTTGTCCCTGTCGGAGGGCGGAGAGGAGGTTGGTGCCATTGTCGCAAACCACCATTCCTGGCTTAAGCTGGCGTGGCATCAACCACCTCTCGGCCTGCCCCTGCAGAGCTGACAAAACATCCGCCCCAGTGTGGCTCCTGTCCCCCAAACAAACCAGCACAAGCACGGCATGGCATAGTTTTGCCTGTGTACTTGCGTAGCCCCTGGAGCGCATACGGAGCACCGCTGGTTCTGAGGACAGAGCACTGGAAGAGGCCATGGAGGAAGAAGAAGAGGAGGGGGTGGAGGAGAGAGGTGTGTCACAACCAATAGTAGCATTTTGGAGGTGTGGTGGCGGAACAACCTCCAACACTACTGCACCTTGTCCTGCATCCTTCCCAGCTGCCAGAAGAGTGACTCAATGGGCCGTGAAAGACAGGTAACGTCCCTGTCCATGCCTGCTGGACCACGAGTCAGCGGTAATATGCACCTTACCGCTGACTGCCCTGTCCAGCGAGGCAAGGACATTGCCTTCCACATGCCGGTAGAGAGCCGGAATCGTCTTCAGTGAGAAAAAGTGGCGGTTGGGGACCTGCCCCTGAGGAACCGCACATTGTACAAACTCACGGAAGGGGGCCGAGTCTACCAACTGAAAAGGCAGCAGTTGAAGTGCTAGCAATTTAGCCAAGCTAGCATTCAACCGCTGGGCATGTGGATGGCTGGGAGTGAACTTCTTTTGCCGGTCCAGCAGCTGGGGCAGGGACATTTTCTATAATCGGACGTGGGTGTACTGCTAGCAGAGTGCCCGGAAGCACTTGGCTGTGACACACCTAATTCTACACCTTCATTCCTTTCAGAGCAGGTTTCAGAGAGGATTGAAGGTCTAGTGGGGTTGGAGATGCCAGCTGATGAGGAGCAAGGAGAGTTCCGCTTTGTTCTTTGGTGTGGGTCTTTGAGGTACGCTTGCCAACGAGCTGCATGGCAGGTCAAAATATGTCTGGTCAAGCATGTGGTGCGCAAGCGGCTGATGTTTTGGCCACGCGAGATACGCTTGAGACATATGTTGCAAATAGCAGCGGTGCGATCTGATGCACTCGTCTCAAAAAAGGCCCACACCAAAGAACTTTTAGAATAACGCGCAGAGGCAGCGCCCTGCACAGGCGGAGCTCTGCGGTGTGATTCAGTCGGTGTGCTGCCCCTAAGCTGGCCCCTGGAGGGCATCCTGCCTCGTTGGACATGTGCCTCCTCCTCCTCTCTCCTACCAGGCACCCACGTGGAGTCAGTGCCCTCATCATCCCCTCCCTCTTCATCGCTGTAGCAAACCTGGCAATATGCTGCAGCTTGTGGAACATGACTGCCAGATTGCTGTCCTTCTTGAGCATCCCCTCTCTCTGCATTCACGCTACTGCCTTCCTCTAGCTGAGTGTCATCATCAGAGGCTACAAAACACTGGGCATCCTCCTGGAGCATGTACCCAACACTGTGCTCCAAGAGTTCAGGAGACTCCTCAGGAGGACGTGGTGGGTCTAGGGAAGGAGTCACTGATGATGACATTGAGACGAGGGAAGACGATGCGTTGGCAGCTACTTTGCTAGTACCCTGAGACTGGGTGAGAGAGGATGAGGAGGATGAAGAGGGCTTGGTCATCCACTCTACCAAGTCATTGGCATGTTGCGGTTCAACATGTCCAGTTGCCGAAAAGAAGGACAAGCGTGTCCCATGGCCACGCGCTGATGACAATGCACCGCGTCCACGCCCAGCACTGTTGTCTCTAGACACAGAGCCTGCTTGCCCTCTTTTATCGGCTCGCGCCTGTCTGCCTCTCCTTGCTGGCCTTCCAGACATGGTAATGGCCTGAAGGGAGTTGGGTAAAACAGCAGTTGGGTAGTGTATATTGTGCTGGAGGCACACAACACCCACTAACTCCTGCAGATGCCTTTATTATAGAACACCAGAGATAAAGGGGTATACTGTAATGGAGTCACACAACACCCACTAAGCCCTGCAGATGGCTCTATTAGAGAACAGCAATAAAGGGTAGATACAGGTGTATATTGTGCTGGAGGCACAAAACACCCACTAACTCCTGCAGATGCCTTTTTTATAGAACACCAGAGATAAAGGGGTATATACAGATGTATACTGTGCTGTGCTGGAGGCACACACAACTTCCAATAACTCCTGCAGATGGCAAGTGGGCTCAAATAGAGAAGAGCTATGTAGGTGGATATAGCGGTGTGTACTGGGTACAGAGCACGCAGACAGCACGCACAAGCTCCTAACACTACTGACTGCAAGCTCTATTATAAAAGATAGATCACTAGCTATATAGGTGAGGTGAATATAGCGGTGT
This sequence comes from Lithobates pipiens, assembly GCF_037356315.1. Lineage (NCBI taxonomy): Eukaryota > Metazoa > Chordata > Amphibia > Anura > Ranidae > Lithobates > Lithobates pipiens. The sequence goes on along the minus strand of NW_027507686.1, from coordinate 186,299,196 downwards.
ATACTGCGGTCAGGGCAAGCAGACAACAACCACTACAGAAGAGCAAGATCGAAAATCAGCAGATAACGATCGGTGTGTACTGTGTTGAAGGTACACAGAACACCCACTAACTGCTTCAGACGCCAACACACTACACAAGGCCGCCGCGCTGGCGGCCTTATATAGTGTGGGGCGTGTACTACACAGCCTGAGCTATGATTGGCCACAGGCATCCTGCCTGTGGCCAATCATGGCTCTCCTCGCTTCTGGCGCTGTGATTGGCCAAGCATGCGGGGTCACAGTGCATGCTTGGCCAATCATGAGCCAGCAATGCACTGCGATGACGCAGTGCATTGTGGGCCGTGAGCGCCACACGAATTTGGCGCGAACGGCCCATAATGTTCGTAATTCGCCGAACGGGCGAACAGCCAATGTTCGAGTCGAACGTATGTTCGACTCGAACACGAAGCTCATCCCTATGTGCTGCTATTGGGCCTGTTTTCTCCTTCTCAAGGGAGCAAAGCAGCCACTTCCTCTTGGGGAGTTTATAGTCTGCCTCCTTAAGGCACATTGCAGCCATTTTCTTTTAGCCCTTGTACACACGGTCGGAGATTCTGACGGAATGTGTTCGATCGGACCGTTTTGTCGGATATTCCGACTGTGTGTGGTCTACATCGGACTGTTTCCATCGGAGTATCCGACGGACCAAGTTTTCCAACTTGTTGGTAAAATTTTCAGACAAAATGCTCCAATCGGACATACTCCGATCATGTGTAGAGAATTCCGATCGGACAAAGTGCCACGCATGCTTAGATCAAATTCCTAGACCAAAGCTATTGGCTACTAGCGTGAACGTAGTCCCGTCGTAACGAATTAACGTCATCATGTCGGATTTTCCGACAACTTTGTCAAACCGTGTGTATGCAACAGTTTTGGACAAAATCCGTCAGACAAAATCAGACGGATTTGGTTGTCAGAATCTCCGACCGTGTGTACAAGGGCTAAGAGTACTGCTATTGCACCCTTTTCCTGTTCCTCCAGGGCACTTAGCAGCCATTTTTTTTAACATGATCCAAATTCTTCGCACTCCAACCCCTCCCATATAATCTAGTGAAAAGTCCCCTGTCCTTTTCCTCTTCTCTCTCCTCAAGGGTTCATAGCAGCCATTTGTTTTGGGCCTGTTAATGCGCCTTTTTCCTCCCCTCCTCCTAAAATGCAAGTAACAGTCATTTTATGTGGAAAGTTTGTTGTGCTGCAACCCGTCCAATATAATCATATAATCTAGCTGCAGCACCATCTAGTGTGCAACTAGTGTAGGTAAATGTATTTGGTATGACTCATGGTAGCTGTGTGAGTCTGTAATTAGTTGGGTTACTGGAGATCAGGCTGGATGGCTCTACAGGGCAGGACTCTGTTACCTCCCCCAAGATCTAGAAGCCTGGAGAAGCTTCTGTGAGTTAGTGGGCGGAGGCCAGGAGGTCCTTATTTGCATTCTTGAGGTAATCTGACCATTCCCCAGACAGAAGGCCTGGTAGGGTGGCTTGAGCAGCCCCTATATATGGGGGAGCCTTAACATCAGGGGTGTCAAGGGGAAGATGGATTGCTGAGGAGGTATTTGATGGCCTTTGAGGGGACTCCGGTGTTTAGGGGGCTCTGCCTCCAGGCTGGGGCTCGGGCTCGCTTAGAAGAATCCTTTCAGTGTCTGGTTTGAGTAGGAAACTTGCTTAAAAATAGCAGGAAGCAAGAAAGACAGAGTAAGTACATCAGCACACCCAGGGATTCACAAGGAGATAGACTGCCATATGTAGCAAGCTTTTAAAGGACAATGCTGTGCTTAACCCTTTCAATCCCTTGTCCTGGGAAATCTTCGGAGCAGCTAGGTGGGCTAGTAGACAAGCAGCCAGGAGAGTGGTAGTACCTACAGGCAGTGGAACTGGGTGCAGTTCTATAAGAGGAGAGGAGATACTCCTGCATGCAGTTTTGCAATATTTTGTGCTATTTTCCAAAGGGGGCTAAGAGCTCCTTGGACTTTGCCACTGATCCAATACACTGGCATGGAGACCAGTCCAGGATCATTTCTCTGTACATAGGAAGGAAATTGTCCTCATCTGTTGTTCTTCAAGTCAAGTTGAGCACCCCATAATCCCTATATCCTATCCAAGTTGTTTTCCCCAATAAAGCAACAAAAACAATTCCATGGACCGATTTCTTGTATCTGGATGCAAGTTGGAAATGTGTGTTGCCTGGCTGTGCAGAAATAGGGGGAACCTGTAACTAGCGACTCCTGCAAGGGTAGTGCTACATAGCATAACGTTTATGGCCCTTTCTCGTCATTCACACATTGCAACAATTTTTTGTGCCTGTTAATATGCCCTTTTGCTACTCCTCCTCAAGGGTGCACAGCATTAATTTATTGAGCCTGCTAATGCACCCCTTTCCTCTTCTTTCTCCTCAAAGGCACACAATGGGCACTTGTTAAACTGCTCTAAGTGCCCCCCTTTCCTCCTCCTATATGTCCTACAATATCACTATACCTTTTATTCCCTTACTACCTTTTACTCCTCCTGCTCAAGGGCCCAAAGCAACTACAGGCCTGCGTAGTGATGCTTATGTGCCCTTTTCCTCCTCTTTTTCACTTGATCCGCAGACCTCTGCAGTGCTGCTGCTATAGCGGAAGAAACATTTTCCTAAAATAACCCCTATGTTCAACGTCTTCATGCCTGCTTTTCAAAACACCTAGTTTATGTGAGTTTGTCACCTGTGCTACACACTACAAAAGTGTCAGATAGTCAGCCATCATTATTTTGTACAGACAGCCATTTGCCAGCTATCATTAATTTGCCCTCTACCAGCTTATGGAATGCCATGAGGCAGCAAGAGGCAGAAGATGAATTAGAGGAGGAGAGTTCAGTTGCTGGTAGTGAGGATTTTCACCCAATTGGGCTTAGCCGTAGAGGGGTCTAAGACTAAGACCAAATGGGTAAAACACATTAGAGGGTCAGGACTACCACTGTTCACTGTCTTTTCTAAATAAAGACTTTTGAAGGATGGTATTTCATTGATGTGCAGCCTCTATATTTTGAATAATGTCAGTAGTCTAGATATTATTTGTAGTCAGCTGCCATCTGCACAGGTCTGTCTGAGGGACACAACCTGGTACACCAACCAGGATGCCCATCACCCCTTGTGAGGTGCTCTGATGAAGAACTGGAGTGGGCCTGGACTCTTTGGGGTTCATTTAATAAAGGCAAACAGACTGTGCACTTTGCAGAATTCAGTTGCACTCTATAAGTGCAGTTGCTCCAAAGCTCAGAAAATGAGGTGAAGCTTCAATTTGCAAAGAAAGGAAGATAAAGGAACGGAAAAAAAAAAACGTAATTTTTGCTTGCACGTGATTAGATGATTGAAGTCAACAGAGCTTCTGCTCATTTACTAAGCTTTGGAGCAACTGATCTTGCAGAGTGCAAATGTGTCTATGTGTCTTTAGTAAATCAACCCCTTTGTCTCAGCACCTTTAGAAACTTACACCTTCTCCAAAGTGCAGATGGTCCAGTATCCATTTTTTTCTGTGACAGTATTATCTTACTATTTCATGTTGCTGCTTTCTAGCAGTTTCCAACACAGCTGAACTTTTAGTGCTTTAATTTTCTTCGTGATTGCCATTAAATCATCCACATTTGAACCTTTATTTAAAAATGTTGTTTTACTCTGGTTCTATAAAAATCAAAGTCTAGAAATAAGTACTATAAATACAGTATCTGTATAAACTTCTAGCGATTAGATATATATATTTTTTGGCAGCAAATAGAGCAAAGCATCTCAACACGTGGAAGGTAAGGGGTTACCAGGACACCTTAGAAATGCCTAATATTATAACTATGCCAAGTTGTGCCAGTAACTGCCACATTCTCCACCATGTACAATGGCACAAAGCCTACATTGTTACTCCGCAGCCCCCTGGATACGATCTAATAGTCCATTCTTTCCTCTTTCCTGAGCTCTGGCACCCATTCCCTGGCACTTGGCAGTAAGAACTGTCTAATTATATAACCCCAGTTGGCCTCATTGGTAAGCAGATATGCCCAGCGTTGTTTAAATACCATGCATTTAAGGTAAACACTGAGCTGATCTCAAATGACACCTATGCTTGAAAACACATTCTTCTGAAAAATAACAATGTCCTAGAGACAAACATGCATAGGATCCCACCACACTGAGAAATGTAACATTTATCAGCAAGCTTCTTCAATGCAGTAACATTTGTTGAGCTAACCAAATCACAAAACTGTATTGGAAGAGGTAAAATCAAATGCTGAAATAGTTGTGTCAGCTGGTTTTTCTAGTCCAAGTATGTTCTGTTTAAAAAAATAACAATGTGAGTATTAGGGATGAGGTTTGGGTTCATCATTATCATGGGTCATGAGACACCGAGAATTATTCTGAAAAATTGACAGGCAGACCTGATGGGAAAGCCTGTGTGAAAGGGGCCTATGTCCCCAATATCTACATCACCTATAAATAAACAGACCAAACCCCCAATATGTACTGCTTCCACGTACAGTTATGTCCATTTATATTTGGACACAGGCACAATTTTTTTTTTCAGGAGACCAGAAGCAATTGGACAATTGAATTAAAAGTTGTTTCATGGCAAGATGTGGGCTACTCCTTCATATATTTTTTCATCAATTAAGCCGGTAAAAAGTCTGGAGTTGATTCTAAGTGGTATTTGCATTTGAATCTATTGCTGTGAACCTAAATCATGCGTTCAAAGTTGCTGTCCATGCAAGTGTAACAGGCCATTGTAAGGCTTCAAAAATGAAAAAAATCTATTAGAGAGATAGCAGCAACATTTGACATGGCCAAATCAACAGTTTGGTACATTCAGAAAGAAAGAAATAATGCACTGGTGATCTCAGCAACATAAAAAGGCCTGGACATTCATGGAAGACAACAGTGGTGGATGGTCGCAGGATCCTCTCTATGTTAAAGAAAAACCCATTCACAACATCCAGACCAGTGAAGGACACTCTTCAGGAGGTGGGTGTATCATTGTCAAAGTCTACAATCATGAGAAAATACAGAGGGTTCACCACAAGGTGCAAACCATTCATAAACCTGAAGAATAGAAAAGCCAGATTAGACTCGGCCAAAAAACATCAAAAAAAGCCAGACCAGTTCTGGAAAAGCATTCTTTGGACGAATGAAACTAAGATTAATCTGTACCTGAATGACGCTAAGAAAAACAACATGTGGAGAAGGCTTGGAACAGCTCATTATTCAAAGAACATAACGTCATCTGTAAAACATGGTGGAGACAGTGTGAGGGCTTGAGCAGAGCATGCATGGCTTCCAGTGGCACTGGTTTACTAGTGTTTATTGATGATGTGACAGAAGAAAGAAGCAGCCAGAGGAATTCTGTGTTTAGAGCTATACTGTCTGCCCAGATTCAGACAAATGCAACAAAGTTGATTGGACAACGCTTCACAGTACAGATGGACAATGATCCAAAACACACTGGAAAAGCAACCCAGGGGCTTTTGAAGGAAAAGAAGTGGAATATTCTGCAATGGCCGAGTCAATCACCTTATCTCAACCCCATGCATTAATTTGCTGTCTGCAAAACTAAAGGCAGAACGACCCACAAACAAAGAACAACTGAAGACAGCTGCAGTTAAATCCTGGCAAAGCATCAGAAAGGAGTCTTTGGTAATGCTCCATTCACAGCTCAAATGCCAGACTATCTTTGAATGCAAACTGTTTACTACCAGAGTGTGAAGCCACACACATAGAGTATGTAGGCTGGGAACCCACAGACTTCCCAAATGTGGTCAAAGAACTCAAAGCCCAATTCCACCATCCAGCTCTTCACACAGTGAGAGTATCTCGAAAAGGCAGAGGGCTTACAGGGGAAGAACTGGATGTGGATCATGGAAGCCAAGCCATTCACAAACAGTAATGCATAGGTCTTGCCCTATTACCATCAAAAAAACTCAACCAGTGGAACTCTCCTTCTGCTAGAGACTTTAAGCACAGCCAAGACTTTTCACTCCCAAGACCTTAAACTAGCAAGTGTCAGACCCTAAACCTCAATTTGTTATACTTACCTTGGACTGAAGCTCTAAAAAGAAAGTTTCCCATCTCTCGTCCATTCTGTTGAGAATAACAAGAGATGTAAAAAAACATTAAGTAATCAGGTAAATTAGGGGCAAATCTCAAGCATAAACTTGGATAGACCACCCTGGCCACTTATCTCTGTGGTATCCAGCAATTTGATATGGTGGCCATTGCATCCATAACAGCAACTTTTGTTACTTCTTAGCTACAGCTCTGATAACAGCTCTCTTTGCATTGGTGGGGAGTAAAAAATGACCCTTTTATTACGTCGCTGGTCCTTGCAGAAATATCCCTGCATTGTGCATTGTTGGTCATTAAAATGTACTCCCTGTTATATAGTGCAAAGACACCTGCCATGCTTTGGTGAACAGTCCAACAATATGAATATTTTACACTAGTTACTAGTGCAAACAGGCGTACATTGATAGTCATGCAAATATAGGAAAACGCCATGGCATTGGTGATCAATGGGGAACAATTCCTCAGCATCAATGGTCAGTAGAAGGAAAAAATGGTTTGATGTCAGTGGTAATGGAAAGAACAACACTTGTCAATGGTCAGTTGGAACCCTCTGGCATAAGTGGTCAGTAGAAGGAAAAAAATTTCCGGATGTTGGTATCAGATGGAGGAAACCATATAGGGGCCTTTGAAGTATGCTAGGGGCTCTGGATGGGGCAGGGAGCTATTTTGTAAATGCAGCCTACAACAGTGTTTAAATACTGTTTTTTGGGGTCTGCACAATATCAATTTTTTTTCAGTGAAAAAAATAAAAGTTTTTAAAAATGTTTTAGCTTAAAAGTTTGCAAATATGTAGTATCAATATTCTCATTGAACACTTTACTAGATAAGGCTATGGGCGTAACAGGTGCTGCAGTGACAAACATCACAGATCAAATGCACATATTCAAGAAAAAAGGAGAATGATGGCGCAAAAATCAACTGAGTATCCAGAATTAATTACAAAGGAGGGGGGCGCAAGGGAAATAAATGGTGCTTAAAATAAATGAATTAATTCAAATAAGTCCAAGTCATTAAAATTAATTAAAATAAGTTCATTGGTAAGCACCGTAGGCAGAAACCTTTGGAGTAGAAGCAAAAACTCTGGAATGACAAGGAAAGAAAAACAAGGTGCGCCAAATTAAGTGCAGTATTTAAAAACATTATTTAATCATTTAAAAATCAAAGCCAAATGGCTACTCACAAAAATTGAATAAATAAAGGCATGTAAATGTTTCCAAAGTGGCAAAGTGCTTCTGCGGTCCGAGTTGCTGTCCTGTTAGTATACAAACGGGCTGGATACAAGGATGGTCCGGGGGTGCTTGCAAATTAGCTGTTAACATTGCTATAGTATCCTCTGGGGACATCCGGAATGCCCAGGGTACAGTATACTAGCGTCCTATGCGTCAAACGCAAACCGGAACCGGAAGTGCGTTCCAGCCTGGGACGCAAACATCGAGGATCGGAAGTCACGTGATACGGGTAGCCAATCGGATGACGCGCTTCACAACTCCATTGTTTCTTCAGATCTGGTGTCCAGTTAAATACTGTCCCCCGTCGGATAGTGTCCGCTGTGTACTGCGCATGCGCAGTACACATGACAAGCAGATTCCGAAAATATCCGAAGATGAATGGCACCTGCGCCGTGAGTCCAGGTTCAAGCCCCACCATGCAAGTGGACATAGAGTTAGAATAAAAAGAGCCGAACGAAGCAAGGCCGTGCCCGAAGCATGGCGAGCGAAGTGAGCCCGCAAGGGGCCCTCTAACTATGTGCAGCCCTATGTCCACTTGGATGGTGGGGCTTGCACCTGGACTCACGGAGCAGGCGCTGTTCATCTTCGTAGATTTTCCGAATCTCCTTGTGCTCTGTACTGCGCAAGCGCTGCGCCTGTGCAGTACGGGGCGCACAGTATTTGATAGGCGGACATTTTTGGACAGAACAGTGGCTACCAGAGGGGAAGGACGTGACTTAAAAAGGCTAAGAGGGAGGGGATAACGAACGGCCCCAGTTAACCCTTTGCTGTGAAGTACTAATTAAAACTGATTAAATAAGAGAAATGCAAACATATACATGGCCCTAAACAATATAATATGGATGTTAAATTCAAAACAATTAGTTTTATATATATATATATATATATATATATATATATGAAAAATATGATAAGAAAACTAACTAATCACATACCAGAAAGATATATATCGATATCATATCCGAATTACTCACAAACATATAATTAAAATGAGCGCTGTAAAAACGAGCAGCGAGAGCTACCGGAAGTGACGCATACCGAGCTTGTTTTTACAGCGCTCATTTTAAATATATGTTTGTGAGTATTTTGTTTGCTTTACTCTTAATAAAAGTCATTTGTTAAATTTACTACACTATGGAGCATCCTTCCTCTATATTTCTCTGATCCCACACATATGCCAACCGCTGAGGGACCCCCACGCTGAATACCTCAGAGCTACCGCTTAAAGGGGCCATACAGCACAATAGGCAGGATACAAACACCAGGATTTGGGGATACCACAACGGGACCTTAAAGGGAAAGAGCATCAAGGACCCTAAAGATACACTTGTAACACGCTGTTACCTTACAGCAGTAAGGTAAGGGGACACCCATAACCAGACCACACAGGATCACGAGGGATATATCCACCATCACCAGTATCACCGTTTACTGTATTTTGTTCACCATTTTCTGCACTATTATATTCAAGCACTGACACTTAATGCGATTTTTTGGATCTAATCGCCACATTCTGCACGTTGTAATGGACATTTGAGATTCCAAATAAGATTTCGTTCTATTTTATTATCTAATATTGATGTATTAAGTTTGAGAAGTTTATTCACCTGCATTATAATTTAACACTGGCACTTTATGCGATTTTTGCAGTCTTTAGCAATTTCATTTGAAATTAATCGCTACATTTTGCACTATTTAAGGACACTTTGACCTATTTTGGTATTTTATTATATCTTTTATATATATATTGATTTTTGCATCTATATTGAAATGAATGTCACAATCTTCTGATCATAAAGAGGAGTCGTTTTTCCTATAGAGTGCATGCTATACCTATGTATATACATGTTTCAAACTTTTTGTGGCAACTGACTTTATGCTATGCCAAACTAGTTTGTCTCTTTATACCAATATTTTAATAATCATCTAGCCACGGCACCCATAATTCAATCTCTGACGTAGCACACTATCTCTCGGGGCCGGGCCATCCCTGTCATAGTACAGCGCACCACTATTCCTTGTCTGCTATTTTATTCTTCTGGGTTCAGATATCTCCCAACAGTGTGTGTAGCAGTACGCCTTCTAGCTATACCCTGACTAGGTGCAGGAATATTTCTCTATACCGAAATATAAACCTAACCATATAATCCTTGCATGCTGCATTCTACACAACTATTTAAGGAGAAATTCAATGAACTATGTGGCCATAGTTGGGCCTGGGGCCAGACTTCAACAAGAAACCCTGGTGGCGCTTGAAGCTGGCCGTCCTGGCTTGCCCCCCCAAAGCGCCCATGAAGTAAGAGAGAAGTATGTCGAGTACTTTGCGGGTGGGGGGCCATTGATATGTCAGAAACTGTTTAAGAAACATTTTATCCTAAATTTTTGAACTTAAACTGAAAGAAGATTTCCTTTGATTTACTGCCTGGTTATCTTTTAGCTGTCTCCTAGGTTCTCCAATGGGCTTTTCTTTTTGGACATTTTCTTCAATAGTGCAAATGTAATTTATTTGATACATGAGGTGACAATCTCTTCTTCAGCAAACTATTATTATGTTGTGCGTCTGCTACACACACCTTGTTTTTGTTGTTAATGTATGTAATGCATTACTGACAAAAATATTCATCATTTCATTTTCATCACTATAAATGAATTTTGTGGAGTCATGAAAATGGCGTAATTGTGGCAAATTATAAAGCACTGTGGGTGTTATAAACTAAAGGAAATTCCACTTTGCACTCCAAGTGCACTTCAAAAGTGCACTTGAAAATGCACTGGGACTGCCCTTGTAGTGCAAAGTGCCTTTAGTAACTAACCTCC